>NW_027361796.1:13135000-13757500 GCF_039654945.1 Dendrobates tinctorius
CCCAATTCAAAAAATGTCGGGACGCTCTGTAAAAAGTATACAAAAAGATTTCCATGATTTGGAACTCTCATATAGCCATATTTTATTCTCTATTTAACATGGAATTCGGATCAGAAGTTAAAAGTTTGCATTTTTTCTTCTTCAGTTGAAACTTGAAGTCATTTAGAAAGTTATGGCAGTAACACATCTCAAAAAAGGTGGTACAGGGTTAATATTGGATGTTCGTGACCTACACGCCTTTAGGTAGCACTGTATTAAAAACAGGCATGATTTGGTGATGCAAACCACTGCATGGTCTCAGGAATACATCCAGAAATCATTGTCTGTGAACATAGTTTACTGTGCAATCCATGAATGCAAAATGAAAGATCTATCAAGAGAAGAAGTAGCCAATAGCCATATGTCAACATAATCCAAAAATGCTGCCGTATTCTCTGGGACAAAGTTCATTTGAAATGTATTGAGAAAAAATGGAAAACTATCCTGTGATCAGATGAATCAAAATTTGAAATTCTTTCTAGAAACCAGAAACCTCATGTAGACTCAAGAGAAGAGGGACCATGCAGCTTGTTTTCAGGGCACGGGTTCAAAAGACCTGCATCTCTGATCCTATGGGGTGGCATTAGTGCCTATTTTGAAATGCAGTTTCAATGTTAAGCATTTTATAGATTTTTGAGCAACATACAGTATTACAGTATGCTCACATGCAGACAACATCTATTTCAAGGAAGGCCTTTCATATTTCATTCAGACAATACTAAACAACATACAGCATCCATCACAACAGCATGGCTTCATAGAAGAAGAGTCTGGATAATAAACTGGCAGTCCAGACCTTTCACCAATAGAAAAAATTTGTCACATTATGAAACAAAAAATTCAGCAAAGATTTCCCCTGACAAAATTCCTCTCCCAAAACTCTACCACTGGTTCTCCTCACTTCCCAGATGTTTACAGACTGTTGTTAAATTAAGATGGTATGCTAGGTAATGGTAAACATGGCGCTGTCCAAACTTATTGAGATGTACTGCTGCCAACAAAATGGAAATGGAAAAATGTATTTCACCTTCTGATCTGTATTCTATGTTCTGCTATGAATAAAATATGCCCATAAGAGGTTCTCAAATTATTGCATTCTCGTGTTTTTACATTTTACACAGCGTACCAACCTTTTTGGAACTGAGGTTTTACTTCTATGTCTTTCTGGCAGTATCATGACTATGCTACTATGGTTTAATAAATCTATTAGACATTAAAGACCTTACAAGTGATACAATTCCAAGCAATTTGACTCTAGAATCTAGGTGTGTTTCTTATGAAGAAACTAAGACTGTCCATTTTATGCTTGAGGTACTACTCAATATTTGAATTGTTTGAGGTACTACTCAATATTTGAATGTCATAAATTCTTATCTTTTGGATATAATTCCCATTTAGTGAAACATGGGCAATGTTTTCCTCTAAATAGTATAGTTGATAAGCAATTCGCAAGACCCAATCCATTGGCCACAGTAATCAGTGGCCACTAGACTTGAGCCCTGAGAATCATCTCCTACCTTCTGGCATCTGTGGCACTTGTGTTGATTAGCAGGCCTAATGTAACGTAATCATTGTGCCACGATGTCATCGTTGCTAAGTAATTATAAGAAGAGCTGTGGACGTCGTCGGGTATGAGGCGGTTCTCTTTGTTTCTGGACAATGACTACAGATCAGATTACTGATGTGGTCAATGGACCAGGGTCTATGAATCGTTTCACACTTACTCTAGTATTTAACCCAAAAGGTCTTGGTGGCCCAAGGTTATTTGAAAAGGTTAGTATGACCTCAATGACTAAAACTAACATCTTAAAGTGTAATGTATTTAATTCGTTACACCAATGAATAACAATTTTGCCTTCTGTTCTGATTCCTAAGTGTATATACAGTATATACATGTAATTTATGGTCACCATAATTAGCATTTTGGTCAGATACTTTAGTGGTATAAATACTGATCTAGCAGTGTTAATGTTTACAAGGTTAAAAAATATAGTTATTTAATTGTGTTGCTCTTAAGAACTTGTAGCATCATGCTTCACATTAGTGGGATAGGATAGTTATTTATCATTTAGCAAGTCAACAGTATTTTAAAAAATTCTTTTGTTTGAAGCAATGAGCTTTATATCATACGATGAAGATGTATTGAGTTTGCTGTCAATATTTTTTGCCTTTAAAATCTTCCACTCCTATAAGACTATATTACTTATTTTCCTGGGCTGAGCCGGAGGGATGCAAACACAAAGATCTTTGTCTCATTTAAGGGAGAATGCAGGATCAAGATACAGTGCCAGTAATCTTACTTGGATTAATGGTTTCTCTTTTATCTTCTGTATTTCTGCTTAGACGTTTCAGCTTTCATTGAGTCAGTGGAATGCAAATGATGACTACAGCCACTCTGGAAATATTTAAATCTCTCCTTGCACTGCATTGCAGGCTTCCTGGAGAAAAATAAACACCAGACATGTTCAAGAAAACAGGAAGAACCAAAAATGTCTCTATGGAAATGTTTTTTTATCATTTTAAAGTAAACACTACTGCAGATTTAGTTAGAATAGCAGTTGACATTTTACCATAAATTGTGTTCATTGTCACTTTTTTTCTTGTCTCAGGAACAATGAATATGATTATTTAAAATAACAGTTATTGTTACAAGAGTTTTTAAAGGTTAGATAAAAATGCATTTTTTTTCCAAACTGGGTCACTTCTATCTGTGGGCTGTGTAAGGCATAGCAGCTACTCACTTGACTAGAAATCACTTTAAATACCAGTAACAACCTATTGACAAGCATGGAACAAATTAAAAAGCTTTTTTTTTTTACTAATATTAACACCCATTCACAACATGATACACAATGATCATGTCACTAGTATACGTATCAGGTATTACTAATTGCTGTTAACACATAGTCAAAAATATCTGCCATTTTGTTAACACTAGCTTGGCCCGTGCGAAATTTTCGCACATTGGTCGTCGGGGTGCAGGCAATTTCAGAAAAAGCAAGCAGGTCAAATGTATCTGTATTTCATGAGCTGATGAACACAGACAGGTATTTATATATGTAGATTGGTAATACAATAAATTGGTTTGATAAGTAGAGGCCAAAAAATGTTTTCCAGTTGAGGTGCCACCTGCAGGTCATTATGTATTTCTGCAGGTTTATGAGAATGAATGTTTAAACTGTATTTAGTGATAAAATCATGAATATGTGGTTGGTTTGGCTCTTTTCTTGCTGAAGGGGGCAAGTTTACCTTTCAAATGGTGTATCATTTGTGTTTGTGGGGGGAAGTATTTAGCGAAAAAGCAGTGCATGTTTACGAATGTGTTTGCATATGTGACTCACCATTTGTGTGTGTGGGGCGAAGTGATCACTGAAAAAGCAATGCATGTTTACAAATGTGTTTGCATATGTGACTCACCTGCAGTGAACTGTGCAATTCTCCAATGTGCCTGAAATAGGCTGAGCAAGCTGGAAAGACCCCAAGGCAAATGTTTGGATTTGCTTGTGATGACTTAAGCAGCTTTGTGGTAGTGTGCTTTGGGGTAGTGTGGTGCCACCTGCAGGTTATTTTTCCTTACTGCAGGTTTATGAAAATTAATGTTTTAACTGTATTTTGTGATCAAGTGGATGTGTGGTTTGTTTGGCTATTTTCTTGCTGAAGGGGGCAAGTTTACCTTTCAAATGGTGTATCATTTGTGTGTGGGTGGGTGCAGTATGAGCGGAGATACAAAGGAATCCCCGAAAAACAGTGTTTAGAAGCAATAAAATAGATCATATTATAAACTTGGAAAACCTAAACATATGTATCTATCTATCTATATATATTTATAGCAGGCAGTCCAAAGATCCAGGGACAAGCTCATTCTCCATGGCTATGATGTATTTTGCCATACTTTTCAATAGACAAAATCTAGAGCTAAATCTCAAATAGCACTGAAGACATGCTGCTTCTTGCCTCTAATCAAGACTCGATCTTGCTTTCAAGAGGCTTTATAAGATGTTACAGCAATAAGCTGCTCGAATGTTACTGCCATGGCAACAAGCTACCATGCCGTTAAAAAACCAGCAGATCTTCTCAAATTTAAAGGAGTGTTGACAGCTCTTCTAAGTACCTTATTGCTTTCACAATGTGTTGGAGATGAATGTCCATTTTACACTATTTGTTATAAAAAGCATACACCATGATGATCGATAGATTATCCATTTATATAGCCATATCATTATTTCATATGACAAAATACCCATGTGACCTTAAACAATAGTCTTGTGTCTTTCTGTAAAATAATAAGAAAGATGATTTTAGTAATGTGGCTGAAGGCTCCAATAAAGGATCTACACAATGGACTTATGTGACTAGTATGCAATCTTCCATATTTGCTTCCAGACTCCAGCCACCAGAATACATGCAAAATATAGTCATTTATATCACCTGCTTCAAAGACTAACACCTACATCTTTAGGTTTACCATGCCTAACGTATTACTCTATGGAACAATTTTTTCTTTTTTGATTCTGATTCTCAAGTATATATTGGTAATTCATGGTCATCTTAATGGACATTTTGATAGCTCTTCTACAAATCAATACTCATATTATGGTGTTTCTGTTTGCAAGGTTCATTTATAATTATAAGGTGTAAGAACATTATGCGTTACATGATCTGGAAGGATATGATAGTCATAAAGAGAGAGAATTGAATAAAGGGAAAAATAGCTTTGTAGTTTAGCAATGCTATGAATGCTGCGGTGTAACAAACCATCACATAATCCATGTATTTGTGCCATTCCTTAAACAATTAGCAATTTAATTCCACTTCTGGAAGACAATTCGGACGATGTAACAGTGTCTGCATTGTAATGCAGAGGTGGAAGTGCAGGAAAATTAACTCATTTCATTGTTTTCTAAGGAACACATGAAGATATAATAAAAAGAGAGCAAAGTATAGCTAAATTTCATCTTAATTTGATTTAACGGGGACATAGACATGATGAGAACTGTCTAGAAGGGTTCTCAAAAAATCATTTCACCGAGACGATTGCACAAACTCTGTAGACAAATGCTTCATCATTGTCTAGCTAGATCTGCAACATTTTCTCCTGGTCACAGACACACCTACATATTCCACAGTGAACAAGTATTGCCCTCTGGTGCTCACTTTTTGTGTGAATCTGAAAATACTGATGTATGCTTTCTCCTTCCAAAAATGAAAGAGTAAGCTTAACCTTCAATGTACCTTTGTTGTGCAGGGAGATCTTCCAGTTTGAAAGACATCTTTATGAACATGAGGAATCATTAAAGAGCCACACTGTACAATTTCCTACTGTGAAATAGAAAAAAATGTTGTGTTTTATAGTAATATTAAGTGAGATGTAACATCATTAAAAAAAGACAAAATGCTGCAAGCCAAATACTTATTTAAAGGTCAAACCAGCCAAATATCAAGATGTAAGAGCTTTATTCTTCAGGTGGTTATTTTTCATCACTTGCAAGTAATAGCTTTAAAAATATCTTCAATATTAGTCTTTTCTTAAATAATTAATTCATTGGAAAAAAAACATTTGAGAGTTCCCATATTTTGGCCTGTTGGGTATGTGGAACCTTCACCTATAGCACTCGATAATTATGCAAATTAGCCACTTGCAAAACAGAAGAACATTGAACCACCTCCATAGAAGGAGGTTTTTTGAAGAAGACCTTAAGGGCCCCGTCACACATAGCGACTTACCAGCGATCCCGACAACGTGTCAGGATCGCTGGTGAATCGCTACATGATCACTGGTGAGCTGTCAAACAGACAGCTTAACCAGCGATCAGCACAGCAACGCCGAGCGCGCGGCGTCACTGTGTTCATTAGTTACCAGCGCGCTGATGCAGGGAGCTGGTAACTAACGTACACATCGGATATCCAAGGGACGTGCGTCCCTTAGATACCCGATGTGTACGTTAGTTACCAGCAGATCGCTGGTCTCCCGCCTGTCACACGCAGCGATGCGTGCTGGCCAGCGGGAGACCAGCGACCAAAGAAAAGTCCAGAGGTTTCCCAGAGCGATCAGCGATACCGGCAGGGGGGCCGGTCACTGATCGCTGTCACACACAGCATTCTCACTGGTGAGATCGCTGTTACGTCACAAAACTTGTGACTCAGCAGCAATCTCGTTAGCGAGATCGCTATGTGTGACGGGGCCTTAATTTGAATGAATATCTTAAGTCATGTGGCAACACTTATCATAGAGTTAACATTGATTAAAATGTTGTTACCTCCAATAGGGGGCACAAGAGATCCAGTTTTTTTGCTCTTTGAAGAACTTAATACCTTTTTTCCAAAGGAGCATTGACTAGCCAACAGTCCTCCTACACTAGTTTAGTACTTTCTTCACAGAGAAACTTTACCCCGAAGATGTACATGGAAACATTAGCAGGGGTGATGCTGCTGAAATGTTCCATACACTTCTTGCATATTCATCCAAGAAATTTGTGTCTATGATAAGTATCACATTATATGACCATTAGATGCAGAAATATCCCCCTCTCATGGGAACCAAATTAGTAGCACAACTCAAACACAATATATATCACCAAAATTTCCCTTTATCAAGACAATTATGCAAGAATAAGGGATCAAAAGAGTTTTAGCAAAACATGAAAAATTTTATTAAACAAAAAATTAAAAACAGAGTATCATTGCTAATGTAGGCATAGACAGGCATAAATAACACAGAATTGTGCTTAAATAGAAATCTCAATTCACTAATAAAAAATCCCCTTGTTGTATATTTTATAGTAACCGATAATAGGTTTATTCCACAACACTTAAATAAGTAGGGGAAATCTATCGCAAAAAGTGCATAAGGATGTATCTTACTCATTAATCAAATTAACGTATAAAAAAAAAAATACGTTAATTTGATTAATGAGTAAGATACATCCTTATGCACTTTTTGCGATAGATTTCCCCTACTTATTTAAGTGTTGTGGAATAAACCTATTATCGGTTACTATAAAATATACAACAAGGGGATTTTTTATTAGTGAATTGAGATTTCTATTTAAGCACAATTCTGTGTTATTTATGCCTGTCTATGCCTACATTAGCAATGATTCTCTGTTTTTAATTTTTTGTTTAATAAAATTTTTCATGTTTTGCTAAAACTCTTTTGATCCCTTATTCTTGCATAATTATATGACCATGCATTAATTGCCCCCTACACTGCAGGTAACTTTCAAATATGATTACATATGCATATGTATGCAGTAAAACCTCAAAACTTTGATTTCCCTTCAAGCAGACGTTTGGGAACATATACTTGTATACACACAGATATACATAAACATATGGAACATTTCCTGTATTTCTACAAAAGATTGTTAAAGTAAAAACATGTGTAAATGTGCCCCAAAAAAGGAGAAAGGCAGATATAGGCCATAATGCCGTTCTACTTTGCTTCAATATATAACACATCTGCTATCATATAGACTAAATGAGCACCCTAATGTACATAGACCATGATATTAGAATTACACTGCTTACTCATTAGTCTAAGTTTGGTATGTCTATAATCTTTTAACTGATAGAAATTTTGGTGATGCAGTTATTCAGAATTATGCCATTAATAAAATACATATTTGATCCCTTCCATTTTTGTTGGCAGAGGATGTCGTCAATCTGGTTATGATGCTATCCATTTGGGAATGTCCAAGGTTAAAGGAGCAGCTTCAGCTGAATAAAGGTGAATGAAGAAGGTGTTGGTGACTTGTTCTTATGACAAGATTGTAAAGGGAGAGGTGGGTCGGGCACTCCCTATCGCTGTGGTGCTCATTGAGAGAAGTTGCAGTGGATAAGAAGGATCCCGACCCTCACATGGATAATGAAATGTTAATATAAAACAAAACAATGTGTGTAGCCTTGTGCCTCAATGTGCATTTCCACCATCTTTGACAGGGAGTGTATGAGAGGGTGTGGCGAACTATATATACCAAACATCAATCAACATTAGCCAGTAGCAGAAGGAGACGTCATTGACATGAGGCCATATCATCAGAGTGTTGGATTCGTGACAATGGTGCATGCTTTGTCAAAGATCCACTGGTGTGAAGGCACTTCCATCCGACGAGCATAGTCTGAGTGCACGGTGTTACCAAATATACAGTCATATGTAAAAGTTTGGGCACCCCTATTAATGTTAACCTTTTTTCTTTATAACAATTTTGTTTTTTGCAACAGGTATTTCAGTTTCATATATCTAATAACTGATGGACTCAGTTATATTTCTGGATTCAAATGAGGTTTATTGTACTAACAGAAAATGTGCAATCTGCATTTAAACAAAATTTGACCGGTGCAAAAGTATGGGCACCCTTATCATTTTCTTGATTTGAACACTCCTAACTACTTTTTACTGACTTCCTGAAGCACTAAATTGGTTTTGTAACCTCATTGAGCTTTGAACTTCATAGCCAGGTGTATCAAATCATGAGAAAAGGTATTTAAAGTGGCCACTTGCAAGTAGTTCTCCTATTTGATTCTCCTATGAAGAGTGGCATCATGGGCTCCTCAAAACAACTCTCAAATGATCTGAAAACAAAGATTATTCAACATAGCTTTTCAGGGGTAGGATACAAAAAGTTGTCTCAGAGATTTAACCTGTCAGTTTCCACTGTGAGGAACATAGTAAGGAAATGGAAGAACACAGGTACAGTTCTTGTTAAGCCCAGAAGTGGCAGGCCAAGAAAAATATCAGAAAGGCAGAGAAGAAGAATGGTGAGAACAGTCAAGGACAATCCACAGACCACCTCCAAAGACCTGCAGCATCATCTTGCTGCAGATGGTGTCACTGTGCATCGGTCAACAATACAGCGCATGCATAACGCCTTTTTGTATGACCAAACAACTCAATCTTTGTTTCATCAGTTCACAGGACCTTCTTCCAAAATGTAACTGGCTTGTCCAAATGTGCTTTTGCATACCTCAGGCGACTCTGTTTGTGGCGTGCTTGCAGAAACGGCTTCTTTCGCATCACTCTCCCATACAGCTTCTCCTTGTGCAAAGTGCGCTGTATTGTTGACCGATGCACAGTGACACCATCTGCAGCAAGATGATGCTGCAGGTCTTTGGAGGTGGTCTGTGGATGGTCCTTGACTGTTCTCACCATTCTTCTTCTGCCTTTCTGATATTTTTCTTGGCCTGCCACTTCTGGGCTTAACAAGAACTGTACCTGTGTTCTTCCATTTCCTTACTATGTTCCACACAGTGGAAACTGACTGATTAAATCTCTGAGACAACTTTTTGTATCCTTCCCCTGAAAAGCTATGTTGAATAATCTTTGTTTTCAGATCATTTAAGAGTTGTTTTGAGGAGCCCATGATGCCACTCTTCATAGGAGAATCAAATAGGAGAACTACTTGCAAGTGGCCACTTTAAATACCTTTTCTCATGATTTGATACACCTGGCTATGAAGTTCAAAGCTCAATGAGGTTACAAAACCAATTTAGTGCTTCAGGAAGTCAGTAAAAAGTAGTTAGGAGTGTTCAAATCAAGAAAATGATAAGGGTGCCCATACTTTTGCACCGGTCAAATTTTGTTTAAATGCAGATTGCACATTTTCTGTTAGTACAATAAACCTCATTTGAATCCAGAAATATAACTGAGTCCATCACTTATTAGATATATGAAACTGAAATACCTGTTGCAAAAAACAAAATTGTTATAAAGAAAAAAGGTTAACATTAATAGGGGTGCCCAAACTTTTACATATGACTGTACATATTCACTGGTGACATAGACACACTCTGACTATAGTGCCAGCCAGACAGAAGTGCTGACAATGGAAGACAGAGCATACAAACAGCATATCTGGTGATAGAGAACAAAATTAATAAGTAAAAGGTATGGAGGATGAATCAGAAAGTGTTGTAAGAGAGTGCGAAGGCAGACATTGAATTCACATTAAGTTAATAAAAGGTGTTTTTTTATTGCTAGACTTGCATTTCAAGTTTCTTATGAGACCCAATATGGGTCATATTTCAATAATTTACTTTAACCCCTGTCATACCTTTATACAAATGCATATAATCAGTTTTGCTATGCTTGTCTAGAACTGTGGTGTCTTGTGATAACTTATCCAACAGTGTCATCTCAATAGATGTTTTCTTCCTAAAAAAATGTTCATTTAGCCTCACATTTTTCATTTTCAGAAGGGTAACAAGAGAAAATGAAACATACAATTTAAGAAAAAAATTGAATAAATCACTCACACTGCAATGAATAATAAAATCTTTTACTTGCAATGACTGCCATTTCAAATACTACTAACCACCCGAAAATATGTCCAAGAACAACGATAAAGTTGATAGGCACATCCAAAAAATATAGATAAAATCTTCAACTTTTAGTTTTCTTAAACTAATAAGGGGGGTATAATTGGCACCAAAAACACGTAAGAGTGTTTTCTCCATCACAGACATGTGGATTTTAATTATTTGACATATATGGAAAAAAAATTGAAGATGTTTTCTATTTTTTTGGATATGCCAATAAACTTTATTTTTTTGACCATACAATTTGTATTGTGCAGATTTTGCTGTTAAGGTGCAATTTTTTTACGCAGTTTCCCCAGGGTACACCAATACCACATATGTGGTCAAAAACTACTTTTGAGGCACAGTGCATAGTACAGATGAAAAGGAGTGCCATATTGGAGTTGAGATTTTTCTGGAATGGTTTCATGGTGCCATGACCCACTTTAAGAGTCCCAGAAGTGCCAGAAAAGCAGAAGAACCCTATAAGTGTAGCGCTATTGCTTGCGCCCCTACATGTGTCTCCTTCTTCCTCCATGCAGAGACTGTGGCTTCATCACATCCTGGCCCCTCGGCGCGGGTCCTGGTGTGCATCCTGCTTCTTGGCTGTGAGTGCGCCACAGCTTCTGGCGGTGTGCCTGCTCATTATGCTAAAAGCTATCAGCCTGTTGCTGAGACATCTAGCATAATGATCACACCAATTTCTGGGAGTTATGCTGTATAAAAACTCCCTCTCGCTTATGGAGTTGCCATGCAATGAGTTGAATCATTAGTGAGTAAAGTGTGCTACTAGTGAGTTGTGAGGTACCCTGGTCCTGGTGTGGCCAGTGTCCTAAACATTAATCTCTGTTGCTGGTGTGGTCAGTGTCCCAAACCCAAATCCCTGGTTCCCATGTGCAGCTAGTGTCCTAAACCCAAATCTCTGGTCTTGGTGTGGCCAGACCTAAACATAACTCTATGCTGCCCTTACAAATAACAGGAAGGTCCGTAAAGGCAAGAACAACCTGTAGTGAATAAGAGGAACCTCCAACAGCTAAACTTGTATGAGAGCCTTGTATGAGAGTAAAGAGTCAAATAATTATAATAGGCAGACCCCATCTAGAAATAGTTCACACATGAATGTGCACAATAATAGTAACCTGGTCCACAGTGCAAAAAAAATGAAATAGAGTGTTAAGTCATAACAGCACATAATACCAACTTGACAGTCAGTGATAAACATTACCCAAAGGACAGGGTCAACCCTTGACGTAAATTTTGGTTTGTCTTCCTCATGCGGTCAGTCCTGTGTCTGAATTTCCCTTGTCCCACTGCTGCCATTCCTGTTGTACTCTCCTGGTCCCAGTGCACTCAGCGCCTCAACATTGTTCCCTGGTCGGTGTGCCTCTAGTGCATTAACCCCATCCCCTGGTCCATGAGTGGCCAAAGCCTGAACTTTGTTACCTGGTTTGTGTGTGGCCAATCCCTGATCCACCATCCTAATCATCTAAGGGTGCAGTTATTATATTGATATATTGATACAACAGATGTGTCACAGAATTTTATATCACTGGACATCGAAGGAAAAATAATTGTACTTTTACCACAGAAACTTTGTTTTACATTTTCACACGAGGAAATAAGTAAAAAGTAGCATCAAATTTGTCACACACTTTCTACTGAATGTGGCAATACCCCATATGTGGCTGTAGAGAAATCCTTACTATGCCATACATCAAAGGATGGAAAGAGATTTGTGGATGGTTTCTGCGCTTGCTGACAATTAATGAGACGTATATCCCAGGATATGAAACAAAATGGTGGTTTATTTGACGCATTTCAGAGTACAAATGACTTCTTCATCAGGAAATGCCACAAGTATGCAGCAAACAGCAAAGGTATCATTTAAACAGCAACGGAAGTTTCAAATATGGGCACCAAAAATCACATGACAGATGTCAAAGTTCAGTCAGGTGCCACATGCAATTTTGGCTCACTTTCCATCGATTTGAAATGTCTTTAACAATAACAATATGGAAGAGGCCAGGAGCCATTTGGTGAGCTGCATTTCTTGCTACATGTTCACAGACTTGCCAGTGGAAAAGCCAGACTTCACATGCCACAAATGCAAGCTTATGTCCCTGTTGGAGGAAAAGTTGCAAAATCTCAAGGAGATGTTAGCTACATTGAAGATCATTAAGGAAGGTGAAGAGTTCTTAGACAGAGCAGAATTATCTCTTCATGTTACAGAAAGAGTAGAAATTCGAAGTGCACCTGAAGAAACAGAGGAATGGAACCATGTGACCCAGAGAAGCAGGAGGATCGGGAGGCAGTCAGCACCTATACTGCTCAGGAACCAGTACCAGGCTCTTACGCAAGAGAACGATAAAGAAATACATCAGGATAAGGCTTTACTCACAAACAGCAACCTTGTATGCCTTCAGAATCCTCCTGGATGAAGAAAGAAAAATGTTGTGAAGAAGAAACGGAGAGTGGTGGTCATGGGGGATTCCCTGTTGAGAGGAACAGAGGCCGCTATCTGCAGACCGGATATAACCTGAACAGAAATGTGCTGTCTTCCAGGTGCAAAAATTAAAGATGTGTCTGGCAGGATATCAGGACTCTTCAGACCTACAGATGACTACCCATTCCTGCTAATACATGTGGGGACAAATGACACAGCAAGAAACGACCTGGAAACCATCTGCAGTGACTTTGAAAACTTAGGTAGGAAAGTAAAAGAACTGGGAGGGCAGGTGGTCTTCTCTTCCATCCTCCCATTGGATGGCCATGGAACAAGGAGGTAGAATAAGATTCTGCAGGTGAACAACTGGCTATGTCGATGGTGCCTTCAGCAAGGATTTGGATTTCTGGATCACGGAGTGAATTACCTATACAATGGACTTACACCTTACGAAGCCTGAAAAATATGTATTTGGAAGCCTTGCTACACGCATCAGCAGAGCTTTACACTAGAACAATTTGGGAAGGGAAGCAAAAGGCCAGAAAAAGCCATACACCTGACAAATGCTATTGAGAACTCTGCTATTAGAAGTGGAAAGGAAGAACAAAGACAAAATAATCTAATTAATAAAAATATTGGAGAAAGAGAAACCAATCACAAACTAAAATGTTTCTATACTAATGCACAAAGCATGGGCAACAAACACAGAGAACTGGAACTACTAACGCAGGAAAAGAAATATGATGTCATTGGAGTCACTGAAACTTGGTGGGACAATACACATGATTGGAATACAAGGCTAGAAGGATACAATTTTTTGCAAGAAACAGACTTGATAAACGAGGAGGAGGTGTCGCATTGTATGTTAGAAACGCATATATCTGCACAGAGATTGAAGCTTCAGAGACTGGGAGTTCTGTGGAAACTGTTTGGGTAAGAATACAAGGACAGAACAATGGAAAGGACACCATTGTAGGCATTTACTACAGGCCGCCTGTGCAATCTGAAGATATGGATGAACTCTTTATGCATCAAATGGCCAAAAATATGACATAGTTTTCATGGGAGATTTCAACTATCCTGACATTTGTTGGGAATCTCTCTCAGGCAAAACTAACAGGTCAAGGAAATTCTTATCCTCTCTTGCTGACAACTTTATCTTCCAAAAGGTAAGGGAGAAAACAAGGGGAACTGCTACCTGGGATCTAATCCTTATAAAAAGGGAGTAAATAATTGAGGAGGTAAAAGTGGCTGGGACCATAGGAGGTAGCGACCATGCTATTTTAGAATTTTGGATAACTAGAGGAGGAAGACCTGTGAAGACTCAGACGTCAAAGTTAGATTTCAGAAAGGCTGATTTTAAGGGATTCAGAAAGAGAATTGGAGGGATCCAATGGCTGGATATCCTTAAGGACAAAAATGTCCAGGAAGGATGGAAATCTTGAAAAATGAAATTCTCAAAGCACAATTGTTAACAATTCTGAAAAGAGGGAAGAATAGGAAGCATTTAAGGAAACCAGGATGGATGAACACAGAACTTAAGCACATGTTAAAAAGGAAGAAAAAAATGTTTATAAAATGGAATGAGGGAGGCATATCTAAAGGAGAATATAATGATGTCTGCAGAACTTGCAGGGCACAAATCAGATTACTAAAGCTGACAATGAATTAAGGCTTGCAAGAGATGTCAAAAGCAATAATAAAGGATTTTGGGAATATGTCAAAAGTAAAAGAAAAGTCAAAGATGCTATAGGATTTTTACAGGATGAAAATGATGAAATGGTAAGACAGGATGTTGAGAAGGCCGAATTTTTAAATTCCTATTTTGCATCTGTTTTCTCTCAGAAAGGAAATGTAACATCAACTGTTCTTCACTGTCCTATTAAGGGAATAGAAGAATCCAGGATATCTATAAACAGAAAGATAGTGAGGAAACACTTAGCTAACCTAAATTAATTCAAGTCTCCAGGTCCAGATGAATTACACCCCAGAGTACTGAAGATAGCAGAAGAAATTGTTGAAAACCTCTCCATAATCTTTGAAAATTCTTGGAGAACAGGAGAAGTCCCAGAAGACAGGAGAAGAGCAAATGTTGTTCATATCTTCAAAAAGGGGAAGAAGGTGGACCCAGGCAACTATAAGCTGGTGAGTCTGACTTCTATACCAGGAAAGATCTAAACATCATGTATGTTAGTACCTGGATAAGAATGAAGTGATTAAACAGAGTCAGCATGGGTTTGTAACTAATAAGTCATGTCAGACTAACTTAATTTCCTTCTATGACAGAATCACTGATTGGGTGGATCAGGGAAATGCTGTAGATATATTATATCTTGACTTCAGCAAAGCATTTGACAAAGTATCTCACACAATCCTTATTGAAAAAATGACTAAGTATGGAATGGACAAGGCAACTGTTAGGTGGATAAATAACTGGCTTAGTGATCGGACCCAAACAGTGGTCGTAAATGGCTGCATATCCAGTTGGAAGAATGTCTCAAGTGGGGTACAACAGGGCTCTGTCCTGGGCCCTGTATTGTTCAACATCTTTATCAATGATTTAGATGAAGGAATTGAGGGTAAACTGATTAAATTTGCTGATGACACAAAGCTAGGAGGGATAGCTAATACTAGAGAAGATAGAGGATACAAAAAGATATATATAAACTGGAGCAGTGAGCAGCAACTAACAGAATGGTTTTTTCACAGGGAAAAATGCAAAGTACTGCATCTGTGCAATAAAAATGAAAAAAGCATATACAGAATGGGAGGAATAGGGCTAAGCAACAGCACATGTGAAAAAGACTTGGGTATACTAATAGATCACAGACTGAATATGAGTCAACAGTGTGATGCAGCAGCAAAAAAGACAAATGCAATTCTAGGATGTATTAACAGAAGCATACAGTCTAGATCACGTGAAGTCATTATTGCCCTCTACTCCTCTTTGGTCAGACCTCATCTGTAATACTGTGTCCAGTTTTGGGTGCCACATTTTAAAAAAGACATAGGTTGCAGGATTTGGGAATATTTAGCTTGCAGAAGAGAAGACTGAGAGGAGACTTAATAGCTGTCTACAAATATCTCAAGGGCTGTCACAATGTAGAAGAATCATCTTTATTCTCATTTGCACAAGGAAAGACTAGAAGCAATGGGATGAAACTGAATGGGAGGAGACACAGATTAGATATTAGAAAAAACTTTTTGACAGTAGAGTGATCAATGAGTGGAACAGGCTGCCACGAGAGGTGGTGAGTTCTCCTTCAATAGAAGTCTTCAAACAGAGGCTGGACAGACATCTGTCTGGGATGATTTAGTGAATCCTGCTTTGAGCAGGGGGTTGGACCAGATGGCACAGGAGGTCCCTTCCAACTCTATGATTCTATGATTCTATGTGATATGCATAGATAAATTTAAAAGAATCGTTCAAGTATGTAGGTATATATTATCCCCTTTCTGACATTGGGCATAAATCGCGGGTCACCAATGGCTTAGCATGACAACCAGAGGTCTCCTGGAGACCTCTGTGGTTGTCACTGCCAGCTTGCTGTGAGCGCCACCCAGTGGCTTGGTGCTCATAGCAAGTGGGTAATTCTGCTACATAGAGGTGATCTGATCATCGCCTGTATGTAGCAGAGCCGATGGGATTATGGCAGGTTCTAGTCTCCCATGGAGACTATGGAAGCATGCCAAAAGTGAAATTAAGTTTTTAAAAATATTTAAAAAATATAAAGGTCAAATCACCCTCCCTTTTGCCCCAAAATAAAACAATAAAAAAATCAAACAAACATATACATATTTGGTATCGCTGCATTCAGAATCGCCCGATCTATCAATAAAAAAAGGATTAACTTGATCGCTAGATGACGTAGAGAGAAAAAAGTCATAAAGTCAGAAGGTTTTTTTGTTGCCGCGACACTGGATGAAATGCAATAATGGGTGTTCAAAAGATCATATCTGTACCAATATGGTATCATTAAAAACGTCAGCTCGGCACGCAAAAAATAAGCTCAAACTGAGATCATGAAAAACAGAGATGCTATGGGTATCAGAAAATGGCACAAAAATATTTTTGAACAAAGTTTGGATTTTTTTTACCGCTTAGATAAAAAAAAACTTAGACATGTTTGGTGACCTAGCGAAAAAGCAAAACAAAAAAAGTATGGGATTGCTCCGTTTTTGCAATTTAACTGCACCTGGAATTTTTTTCCCATTTTCTAGTACACTACATAGTAAAATCAATGGAGTTGTTCAAAAGTACAAGTCATCCCTCAAATAACAAGCCTTCACAAGGCCATACTGATTGAAAAATCAAAAAGTTATGGCTCTGGGAAGAAGGGGAGCAAAAAACGAAAATGCAAAAACAAAAATACCTCCGGGGGTTAAGAGGTTAAAGAGGGTCATGAAGAGGAGGAGTGTAGTGATGCCCAAACATTTGGGCACCAACAGAGAGGAGAAAGCTATGTTGGGAAAGGTCAATTCATGTTTGAAAAGGTGGAGGATAATCACGATGCACAGTTGCCATAAGGTCAGCCTAAAATAGCAACTCAGAAGGAGATTCAGATTGAGGAATTGAAATAGGACATGGTCGATGATCAGGCCACTGATACAACCTGGCATGGTGGCACGCCTAGCGAGCACAGCAGTGCAGACAAGGATTGATCTGCAGCACAAAAACAGGCAAGAAGAGTTAGTGGTTTGACCAGATGGAGAACTCGGTCAACTGTTATTATTATTAATTTATATAGCACCATTTATTCCATGGTGCTGTACATGAGAAAGGGTTACATACAAATTACAGATATCACTTACGGTAAACAAGCTAACAATGACAGACTGATACAGAGGGGAGAGGACCTTGCCCTTGTGGGCATATATTCCACAAAGCCCCACGCACTCGGCTAGATTAAAGGCCAAGGGTGTGTTGTTCCCCTGTATGGCAGTGTTTTTCTCAAATTCCTTCAGATAAAAGAATTGTAATTTGCATAATCTGCCAAACCAAGCTAAGAAGAGGCAAGAACACTGCCAACCGGAGCACCACCAGCATTCAAAATCACATGGCAGCCAAGCACCCCAGTAGGAGGGCTGAATGCCTGGGTACAAAATCTATGTCTGATAATGAAAGCACTGCCACTTCCCCCGTGTTACGGCCTTCCCAACCTGCTGTCCATGAAGCAGGCGCTGATGCCTCCTGCCCACAACCAGCATTTGCACAGACACAACAGTCAGCAACCATGTCCAGTTCATTGTCCCAGTGCAGCGTTCACTTGTCCCTGCCAGAGGTCAAAATTCTAAACACCCACATACCCAAATTGGTAGCCCAGGAAATGTTGATGCTTTGACTTGTGTGAACTGAGTCTTTCTGCGACCTCTTTGCCTTGTCAGCCCCACGGTACTCGATCACCATATAACACTATTTTTCCCGGTGTGTCGTCAACACGTTATATAAGCAGGTGTTATGCAATAGCAGCCCTGCTCTGGTCAACGCAGTCACAAGGAAGGTTTACTTTACCAAAGACATGTGGACAAGTTCTTGTGGACAGGGATGCTACACTTCCCTTATGGCACACTGGCTAAACCTAGTGTAGTCTGGGACAGTCAGAGGCTGGGACATCACATATCTTACCAAGCAGACCCAACTTCCATCAGGGTTTTAGTCTCCTCATATTACAGTTCCTGTCTCTCCTCCTTCTCTTTACCGAAAGTAGCCTCCCCATCACTCCCCAGCTGGGAGGTCTGCATCACTGACTTGGCAAAGCGATAGCACGCTCTGCTGAAGCTCATCTGTTTAGGTGATAAAGCTCACAATGCAGCCAAGCTGTTGAAGGTGATGAAAGAACAGACTGATCAGTGGCTCTCCCCGCTGAACCTCCAACCAGGTCTAGTTGTGTGCAATAATGGGTGCAACTTGGTGGTGGCCTTAAATCTCAGAAAGCTGGTAAACTCATCCCATGCATGGCCCATGTGCTGAACTTGGTTGTACAGCAGAATTTACAAACATTCCCTGACTTGCCAGACCTACTTGCCAAGGTACGGCATGTCAGCTCACATTTCCGAAAGTCATTTCATTGGTGGACTAGCATTTCTGCAGCAGCACTTTAATTTGCCTCATTACAGACTGATTTGTGACTTACCCAGACGCTATAATTCGACCTTAAAAAATAAATAATAATAATTTTATTTATATAGCGCCAACATATTCTGCAGCACTCTACATTTTAGAGGGGACTTATACAAATAATTAAAGATAGATTCCAAGAGGAATGCGGGCCCTGCTCACAAGCTTACAATCTGTGAGGAAATAAGGGAGACAGGAAAAGTGGATGGTAACAATTGCTTTCATTGCTCTGACCAGCCAAAATGTAAGAAATCGGGTGTTCATGTAATGCTGCATGAATCAGTTACCAACCAGTATGTGTAAAAATACAGACACAGAGGGCTATTAAATGCATAAAGCATGGGAGAACAAGATACAGTGCTCCTATTCATGAAGAAAATGTTGAATGGGCAACACAGGCATAGTTCGATAAATGTGTTGAGATGGTAGGCGGTTCATATTTTGGCAAGTGTTAGCGAGAGGAAAAGAGCAGTGTCTGAATTCCAGCTTCTCAATGTCCGTCAGAGCCCCCATATATAACAACTGCTGAGTGGGTGTGGATTGATGACATTTCTGAGGTTCTTAAAAACTTTGAGAACTGCACCAAGATGGTGAGCGCTGATGACTAGTGATGAGCGAGCACTAAAATGCTCGGGTGCTCACTGCTCGGGTCGAGCAAATCGAAATGCACTGGTGCTCGATCCGAGTATCGAGCCCAATGTAAGGCTAGTTTCACACTAGCGTATGGAGGAGATGCAGAGGGCTGCGGACTTCCTCAGTGAAGCTCCGCCCACTGCCGCGCCTCCTCCGGTCAGCTCTGCCTCCGTCTGCATGCATTGCATTCGACGCAGATCGCCGAGCCGTCAAAACAACACATGCGGAGGCATCCGCATACATCGGCACGGCCTGCGCACCCAATGCTAAAGATAGGGTGCGCAGGCTGCATGCCGACGGAGGTGTAACTGACAGGAGGAGGTGCGGTACAGTATATCTCTACATCCGATTGGAGAAAAGATGAAGCATTGGATGGATCATGAAAACGTTGGGGACTGTTTGGCCCTTTCTACTAGGGATCTTTTATGATCACCTATCGACTGGTGAGTTCTATTCTAATGTTAATATATCTGTATGTAATTTTATGATGCAGCATCATTATATTGGGATGTATTTGTATGTGATTTTTTGACTCAGCATAATTATCTTTATTAAGATATGTTTTCTATCATCGGTAAATGTAATGTTGAACTCTTTTGATGTAAGATTATGATGTACTATCAATAGATATCATCCTTTGTATTTGTATAGTGTGTATCACAAAGTCAGTTATGGTATGGTGTATAGTATTTGGAACTTTATATATGTGGTCACACTGTTTCAGTTTGTCTATATATGCACACTCTATTTTTCATGTATCATTAATCCCCCCCTTCCTTAAGTGCAATATATTATGGGTCAGGTGTTACATTGTATATAGAAGGTCTTTATATCTGTGCTCCTACATGTGCAGCTGATTCTCCTTTTAAACATCATGTACACTAGTAAATTGATTGGAGCTTTATTGTAGGATATATGTGACACTTGGTACCACATCTCACCATATAGTATAGCCCCATGTAGCATGCTGTGCACATTGGTCACTGCTGTGGTGGGCGTCCGTCCGGTTTGCTCTGGCAACTCCTGTGTCTTGACACGTCAGATGGAGGTGTAGCTAGGCAGCCGGCGGCATCATCACGCGGTGAGGTGCGTCGCTATGGAGAGGCAGCACCCTGGGCGGCATCTGCCTCTTCCCCATCCTGACGTGTCGGACGGGGAGTGGCGGAGCCATGGGCGGGCGCGCTCTATTGCGGCGTCACACGCTGGATAGCACCGCACACTTGTGAGGTAAATGCTTATGATTTATGGGGTATTTAAGGAGAGATGAGAAGGGCAGCCACATAACTTACCCCCCTGGGACGAAGCGATAGCGAAACGCGCATTGTCGACCTGCGCCTCACAAGGTTGTATACATTTCATGCACTCTGCACTTTATGGTCAGCAGAGATTCTGTGTTCATAGTTTGGTGGCTCCATATGCTGTGTCAGCTGATAGCACTCCCTATCAAACATTGGTCAAACAATCAGTAGATTTGGTTTCCAGTACCATCTCTATGGTGACGACACCCAATTATACACTTCTTCTCCTGACATCATGCCAGCCTTTCTAGAAAACACCGGCAATTGTCTAAACGCTGTGTCTAACATCATGTTCTCACTATATCTGAAACTGAACCTGTCAAAGACTGAACTCCTTGTGTTTCCTCCCGCTACTAATGTACCTATACCCGTCATTGCCATTTCCGTGTGTGGTTCTACTATTACTCCCCAGCAACATGCCCGCTGTCTTGGGGTCATACTTGACTCTGAGCTTTCCTTTGTCCCCCACATCCGATCACTGGCTCACTCTTGTTATCTGCACCTCAAAAACATTTCTAGAATTCGACCTTTCTTACCTTTGACTCTGCAAAAACTCTTACTGTTTCTCTTATTCATTCTCGTCTCAACTATTGTAACTCCCTACTAATCGGTCTCCCTCTTACCAAACTCTCCCCCCTCCTATCTGTCTTGAATGCAGCTGCCAGGATCATATTCCTCGCCAATCGTTACACCGATGCCTCTACCTTGTGCCAGTCATTACACTGGCTACCCATCCACTCCAGAATCCAGTACAAACTTATTACCCTCACCCACAAAGCCCTCCATGGCTCAGCACCACCCTAGATCTCCTCCCTTGTTTCAGTATACCATCCTACCCGCGCCCTCCGTTCTGCTGATGACCTGAGGTTAGCATCCTCAATAATCAGAACCTCCCACTCCCGTCTTCAAGACTATACACGTGCTGCGCCAATTCTTTGGAATGCACTTCCCAGGTCAATACGATTAGTCCCCAATCCCCACAATTTTAAGCGTGCCCTGAAAACGCATTTATTCAGACTGGCCTATTGCCTCAACATATTAACCTAATCTATCTCTGTGTGGCACAGCCAAAAGTTTTTTACCATAACCAGGTTCCCCGCATCATGTTCCCACATGCTTTATGCATCCATTAGCCCTCTGCATCCGTACTGTTACACACTTAACATTATGGCTGGTCCAAACAGTCAGGGCAATTGTTACCACCCACCTTTCGTGTCTCCCCTTTTTTCCTCATAGATTGTAAGCTTGCGAGCAGGGCCCTCATTCCTCTTGGTATTTGTTATGATCTATGTGATCATTGTTATGCTGTAATGTATATTGTCTGTACAAGTCCCCTCTGAAATGTAAAGTGCTGCGGAATATGTCAGCGCTATAGAAATAAAATTTATTATTATTATTATCATCATTCATTTCAATGGTGATTTTCTTCTATCTGTGTCACAATGCACTTTGCAATATACAACCTTAATGTGCATACCATTATATGATCTGGTTCCCTGTTTAGAGGGACTGTGTGTTATTCATACATTGATGTGCTGAACTTTTTAGCATTTTGGGCCACCTCTAATATGTGTGACATAGAATGTGTGACATGTGTGACACTATCCTACTGACCAATTTACAAGATATATAATATATCTTTTACAAGCATATTGCTGTCTATCTTTTCAACTGTAGAGTGCTTTGTGGATTAAGCACAATTTTGCAGCAAAATATATATATTTTTTGTACAGTCATACTGATATATATATAGATAGATAGATATATATAGATAGATATATATACATATAGATAGATAGATAGATAGATAGAGATAGATAGATATATTCACTGCTCACAATGCATGCTCCTCTTGATGCTTGTCAGTCACGCGGCAGATGATTTATGTATACCTTTGTGGAGCCTAGTGGACATGTATCTCTTTTTAATGGTTTTTATGGTGTTTTGACACATATGCATTAATAAAGGCTATTTTTAATGGCATAACTTCGTTAGTCTAGTTGGATATTTTGGTATATTGAAGTGCCATTTATTTAGGCCCACCTCATTTGGATATATTTTGATTATTCCTGTACTTTGTTACAGAAGTCTGTGGCCAACATGGATATAAAAGCCAGAGATCAAAGCTGGCTTACAAGTATGGACGGTATTTTTAATGGAGATACTATGCCCACTGGAGGCAAAAATCAGACCTCAAGAACAATATGAAAATACTTTTGAAAAAGAGGACAAGGATATGGTGGACAAAAGCCTCCTTAGAAAGCTATTTAGCTAAAAGTCTTATCCCTAGAGGACTTAGGATTAGGATAATGCCCTCTTACCCTGTAGAAGATGCTACATTTAAAACTAGAAGGGAAGAGGCATGTAATGTCTGCTCAAGATCACTTATTGAACTATTAATAGGGAATTAATTAATTAATTAATTAATAGGGAATAATAAGAAAAGCTTAGACAAGCTGGATTCAGATATTGAACAGACAAGGACAAAACTACTAGAAAAAATGTCTGGAACAGAAGTCGAGACCTTTAACAAAGAGATTGAGTTGGGTATCTATCTATGGGAAAAAGAGGTCAAGGATATAAAAGCTAAAAAATTTCAGAGAGATCTTAATGATTTTAAGAGTGGTACGGTGTACAGATGGCAGTCTGATAAGAGGGATCGATCAGATACTGTAAGATCTTCTTCATTATCCTCAATATCATCAAGGGAGGATGATACTCCGGGCAACAGGATATATAATCTTAGAAAAAATATGAACAGAGGGAGGAATGAGTACTACAAAAAGAAGGATAGGAGAACTGATACGCCTGTATCATCCAGACTACAGGTAATTAACCTGTCTGATATTGTGCTAACGCAACCTCAGATAGAGGTACTCAGTCTGGGGCATTCTTTTTCACCTACTGCTCCATTCGACTGTTTTTCAGCGGTAAAGGACCTGCATCTTTTTGCACGTAAACTTGTGCTTAAAAAATTACATGACAGGAATAAACATGAGGACGAATGGAGCACTAAGGAACTTGAAGCCATCTCCATTTTGGAGGAATTGAGTGAAGAATGTGAAAGGCCTATCAAGAGGGGTAAGTTTATGCCCCCAACTCCTAAAAAATTTCCTCCACTGAATTTATACTCGAATGTGGAGTTATTTGTTAGGCTAGTCTCTGAGGAGTTTGAGCGCATTCCCAAGCACATAGGCCATGGCAATCTCACCTTTGTCCAAAGGAAAGCCCTGAGCTAATTAAAAAATCTTAAAGAGGTAGTTATTAAACCTGCGACCAAAGGTGGAATGTCGTCATTTGGCCAACCTCACTCTATGAAAGAGGAGCCTTGCGACAGCTGAAAGATAACGTTTGTTATCATAAAATGACATTTAATCCTACCCTAAAATACCAGAAGGAAATCCTGTCCATATTAAATAAAGCCTTTGAAGATGGACATATTACCAAAAACTTGAGAAATAACTTAATACCTGAGTACACTAAGGTGGCATGCATTTATTTTACACCAAAAGTGCATAAGAACAGTGTAACTCCACCAGGGCGACCAATAGTGTCGGTTAAGGGCAGCCTATGTGAAATTATCTCACAGTATATTGATTCCTTTTTAAAACCTCTGGTAGTGGATCTTCCTTCCTATGTGAGGGATACTGGTGACGTCTTAAAAAATCTAGATGGCATTCCTATGGACATGGACATGTGGTTGGTCAGCTTCGATGTGACGTCGCTCTACTCGTCCATCCAACATGATGACGGTGTACGAGCATCTAGGATGTACCTCTTGATGACTGACCTGGATGCTGAATTTGTTGATTTTCTGACTATGCTGCTTCGTTATACTCTGGAACATAATTGCTTTATGTTTAAAGATAACATTTATTTACAGAAGCAAGGGATGGCTATGGGGGTGGTATTTGCCCCCTCATATGCCAACCTGTTTCTAGGCATGTGGGAATGTATGATCTTTCTCACTAACCCTGTAGCCTATATTGAGAAGGTCCTGTTCTGGGTCCGTTATATTGATGACATTCTTATGATTTGGCAGGGGACAGAACAGGACCTTCTCAATTTTAGGGATCTACTTAATGACAACTCCATGAATATTAAGTTGACATGCAAGTATAGTCAGACCGATATAGACTTTTTGGATATTATGGATTACTAGAGGTAAGGATGGTTTTCTTCACACCAATATGCATCAAAAAGAGAAGGCTGGCAACTCTGTGTTACATGTGACATCCTCACATCCCAAATCATTCATAGAGAATATTCCAACAGGTCAATTTTTAAGAGCCAAGAGAATTTGCTCTACTGAGGCAGCCTTTCAGGAACAGGCTGGGGATCTCTCTCTGAGGTTTAGGGCAAGAGGCTGCTCTAACCGTAGCATAAAAAGAGGGTTTGTTAATGCCCATCAGGCCAATAGGATGGACCTTCTTGCCCCCAAGAAGAAAAAGATTCAGGATTTTCAAAAAATGAGGTTTATTGCTACCTACAATGATAGATGGAGTGAAGTTAGGGAGGCCCTGGAGAAATACTGTCCGCTTCTCTTGACGGATAAAACTCTTGAAAAATTTGTGCCAAAATATCCATCCATCACCTTCAGAAGGTAAGGAAATCTTAGGGATCACCTGGTATGGAGCTACTACAGTGGCTCTAGACTGGAAAAGATATTTGGTTCGAAGGGTCAGAAATGGGGATTTTTCCCATGCAATGAGTGCATCTCAAGTCCATACATGATACGTGCAACTACATTTCTTTCCAGTGATGGAAAGAAAACATTCAATATCACTCAACACATTACATGCAATACAGAGGGAGTAGTGTATTATGCAATCTGCCCGTGCATGAAGATCTATGTGGGGATGAATTTCAGACCACTAAGGGTTCGGGTCAGGGAACATTATAGGGACATTAAGAATGCACTTGAAACAGATGATATCACCAGTTTAAAATCTTTGCCGAAACATTTTAAAGCATTACATGAGTGTAACCCTAAGTTACTGAAAGTTATGGGCATTGATAAAATCTTTATGGATCAGAGAGGTGGCAACATGAGAAAAAGATTAGCACAGGTAGAGTAGCAAGGGATATACAGAATAGATTCAGTACAACCTAAAGGTCTCAATGAGGTTTTGAGCTTTGCCCCCTTTCTTTAATGTGTTTTTTTCTTTTATGTGATTTTATTGTTTTTTCTTTTTCTTAGAATTTTAATATGTAGTTTATGCTTTAGGCTCTTCACTATTGGTGGTTATATGGGCTATATGAATAATTGGAGTGGTGATGGTTTTGGTGCCAAGGATGGATCCATGGATGGACATTCTATATCTCTACATCCGCTTGGAGAAAAGATGAAACACTGGATGGACCATGAAAACGTTGGGGACTGTTTGGCCCTTTCTACTAGGGATCTTTTATGATCACCTATGGACTGATGAGTTCTATTCTAATGTTGATATATCTGTATGTAATTTTATGATGCAGCATCATTATACTGGGATGTATTTGTATGTGATTTTTTGACTCCGCATCATTATCTTTATTAAGATATGTTTTCTATCATCGGTATATGTAATGTTGAACTCTATTGATATAAGATTATGATGTACTATCAATAGATATCGTCCTTTGTATTTGTATAGTGTGTATCACAAAGTCAGTTATGGTATGGTGTATAGTATTTGGAACTTTATATACCGTATGTGGTCACACTGTTTCAGTTTGTCTATATATGCACACTATTTTTCATGTAGCATTAATCCCCCCCTTCCTTATGTGCAATATAATATGGGTCAGGTGTTACATTGTATATAGAAGGTCTTTATATCTGTGCTCCTACATGTGCAGCTGATTCTCCTTTTAAACATCATGCACACTAGTAAATTGATTGGAGCTTTATTGTAGGATATATGTGACACTTGGTACCACATCTCACCATATAGTATAGCCCCATGTAGCATGCTGTGCACATTGGTGCGCGTCTTCCAGGTCACTGCTGTGGTGGGCATCAGTCCGGTTTGCTCTGGCAACTCCTGTGTCTTGACACGTCAGATGGAGGTTTGGCTAGGCGGCCGGCGGCATCATCACGCAGTGAGGTGCGTCGCTATGGAGACGCAGCGCCCTGGGCGGCATCTGCCTCTTCCCTGTCCTGATGTGTTGGACGGGGAATGGCGGAGCCGTGGGCGGGCGTGCTCTATTGCGGCGTCACACGCTGGACAACACCGCGCACTTGTGAGGTAAATGCTTATGATATATGGGGTATTTAAGGAGAGATGTGAAGGGCAGCCACATAACTTAACCCCCTGGGACGAAGCAGTAGCGAAAAGCGCGTCGGGGACCTGCGCCTCACAAGGTTGTATACATTTCATGCACTCTGCACTTTATGGTCAGCAGAGATTCTGTGTTCATAGTTTGGTGGCTCCATATGCTATGTTAGCTGATAGCACTCCCTATCATTGATTTCAATGGTGATTATCTTCTATCTGTGTCACAATGCACTTTGCAATATACAACCTTAATGTGCATACCATTATATGACCTGGTTCCCTGTTTATGTATACCTTTATGGGGCCTAGTGGACATGTATCTCTTTTTAATGGTTTTTATGGTGTTTTGGCACATATGCATTAATAAAGGCTATTTTTAATGGCATAACTTCGTTCGTCTCGTTAGATATTCTCTTTAAATTATCAGGCCTGTTTTTTTTTGTTTTTTTTTTTAAATACAGCAAAATAGTGTGAATAACTAGGCTAAGACACAGCAAAAAAGTTCAATGGAGCCCTAAAAATGCCCCAATTTTTAGCCCACAGATAGGTGATGCGTGTGATGGAGGTACCCCACTTTAAATTATCTGGTCTGTATTTATTTTTTAAACCGTAAAATAGTGTTAATAACTAGGCTAGGACACAGCAAAAAAAAGTTCAATGGAGCCCTGAAAAATCCCCCAATTTTTTGCCCACAGATAGGCGAGGCATGTGACGGAGATACCCCACTTTAAAATGTCTGGCCTGTTTTGTTTTTGTTTTTTTGGCAGCAAAATAGTGTCAATAACTAGGCTAACACACAACAAAAAAATTCAAAGGAGGTCTGAAATGCCACAATTTTTAGCACAATGATAGGCCATCGTGTGGCGGACAAAACACAGTGTAAAATATCTGACCTGTAGGAAAATATTTTTGTAAGCAAACTGGTGTCAAGAACTTGTATAAGACACTCCAAAAAAATTTTACATTACCACAAAAATGGCAGAATTTTATGCGCACTCACATGTGATCGGTGTGACAGTCAAACCCCGGTTTAAAATAGCTGCGTTTTAATTATGCACTATGGAAAGGATCTGGCTGTATTCTGCAGTGCCAACAAGCAAATGGAGAAAAAAAACCTTGTGCTCTGGTTTGCTTTTAAACAAAATAATCAGGATTAAGGTGCAAAAACAACTTATTCAAGACCACTGATACTTGGGGCTATGTATGTATGGTCAATATTTGTAATAGGCGGCAGCAGCAGACAGTAATGGAATGGACCCTCTTGCTGTATGCAATAAAGTATGCCACATACAATGCAATGCCTGCCTACCTATCACTGATATCTATATAGCCACATACACTGCCTGCATTCTTTAAGGGCCTGTCACACTAAGCGATATCGCTAGCAATATCGCTATAACTTGTGACGTTATAGCGATATTGCTAGCGATATCGCTGTGTCTGATACTTACCTACGACCCGCTCCCCCGCTGGTTATCGTTGATCGCGCGAGAACGTCCAGGATTGTTTCTCATCGTCAGCTTCCTGCGGCGCTTCCTGCTGTGAGGACGAGCGACGCGTGGAGCCGGGCGGGAGGATGCAGGATCGCCTGGTGTGACAGGTAATTGAAACCCCACCTATTCTGTCCCTATCTCTGCAGCAACTCTCCCAACACTGGTGATTCCGGAGCTGACTGTGATGAGCAAGGCGGTGCCAGGTCTGATATAGACCTGATGAGGCTCCACAGCCAGCCATTCACTGTAATGCCACAACCCACATGGCTACGGGATTACAGTGCATGGCAAACAATCCTTGCATTTTGATTGGTGCTCTAAAGAGTCCCAAACATGCAGGGTGATGACTCGAACTCCTGCTAAACAATCCCAGAAATGCTCAGTGCTCACCGAGCATCGCGAGCACCGAGCATTACCAAGCTTGCTCGCTCATCACTAGTTTTGGGGCGTTTTCACAGTTTTCTTGTTAATTATTATCATTTTTCATTTAGACTTAATTTACAAACCACCTGAATATAGTTTATGAGCTATTGCTGCTCAGTTATGAGTTTAAAAATTAACTCAATGCTTTTAATGTTCTTGAATTTGTTCTACCAACCTCCTGAGCTAAAATAGGATGTCTGTACTGCTTTCCACAAAATATGTTATATATTATGCCAATATTTTCTCCATCTAAATTTTAATACAGAACTGAACATCAGAAAAGAAAACATCTTAGGTCTTTTGTGTTGTTTGCTGTATACACTCACAATGTGTTTCTTTGGGGAATGCTTGTCTGTTGAATTTTTCCTTAGTTAATGACTCACGAACCTATTTTCACATGACTAGTTTAAATATGTCAAGGTCAATTGCAAAGACTGTCTGCACTCATGAAAATGTAACTGTAATATGAACTCATTAATGTAACTACCGGTATATAGTTTTTCACAATGTTGAAACATTTAGGAATTTCCAACTTTAATTTTTTTATGCCTTTGGGTATATATTCTTTCATCTCCATCAGTAATGATCCAACCTTTACCACTTTACAATTGGTTATACTGTTATGTAGAGAATTAAACATCAGGGTCAATGTTAGAACCAGGGAAACTGAGAAGGGGGACTCACTGTGTTTTGGCTAAACATGCTTTACATTTTTAAAGCATAAGGGAAGACAGTAATTCTCTTTCAAGAGCCTAGAGCCAGCTCTACATGTCCTGGTGATAAGATGTGAGGAAAGCTTATTTGGAATGGTTTAGCTACCTTATATTAATTCTTACTTCATGTTCTTATGTTAAACTTGAAAATTGGAACTAATGATTCAAATTTTGGTTTTCTTCGTTCTCAATCTTGAAAAAGTACTCTTATAAAATAGTTACTGTAGCACATTTGACATTTTTGACATTTTGTTGGCTGTTCAAACAAGGTAACTGTAACCAGATCGATACACCTGTAGTGAAGAGATCACAACTGGGCATTTATGATATTTTACATTTTTGTATGGTTTGGAAGTTTCTTCTCAGGATGATGATACTAGGAATGTACATTTACCTCCTTTTCAGGTAAACATTACGTCAACACAATGTGTATACATATGTTTTACTTCATGCATATGCTGTGTCTTGAGTTGTATGTGCACTTCTGGTCTTGGGTATCTGGACTGGAGGGAAGGTATGTAAGGTGGCTATGTCAGTGGTTGCCTGGCAGGCCTAAAATGGCTTCCACAAACAAGTTTGGCGCAAGCTACTCTGTTTCAAAGATCCCTACAATTGCCCTGGCCTTCAACCTCTGACCCCTGTCCTTGACCTTCACCCTTTAACCCCTGAACAAGGATCTGGGCACACTCAGAAGTCCCTGGTAGAGGGTCACAGAGTGAGCTGCTATTCTGTGGTGCAAGCTGGCAAAAATGATAGTCAGGCTGCCAGGTCAAAACCAAGAGTGCAGGAAAGGTACAAAATCGTCACCCAGGAGAAGCATCAATAAACAGGCCGATATAAAAAAAAGCACAAATACAACTCAGGACTCAGAGCAGAAATCACAGACCCCTACCAAAAAACACACAAAGCTATATTTGGCAGCTTGCGGCTGTATGTTGGAAGCTTAAAAGGGAGGTCCGAAGACAAGACATTTTTCTCCTAACTCCTTTTCTCATTAGTTCCATAAATCTAAACTATGTTCTTATTCGTATACTTGCTTTATAAATTCCCTACCATTCCTTAACTACATTATTTAACGTTTTTTTTTGTTTTATTCTCCTATTTCCTTTCTAATGACGATTACTTTGAATATCACCAAGGCATCCTGGGATGCTTACTGTCACAGCCACTACCTCCTCCCTGAAACAAAACGTCATCAGTGAGTGATGCTTCAGGAGCAATGCTGTCCATGCTGTGTCTCTGAGTGACTACCATCTTTCTTTCTAACAAAGATAAATCCAGAAGCTACTGGCAAGATGGGAGGATGATATAACATTTCCATAAACTTTTGCTTACATATTGTCATGGGTGTCTCAGAGACTGCCGACCGTCGCACTGCATCTTACTGTAGAAGGTCTCAGCAGTTTGATTTGCAGACTTCTTCCTGGTCCTTCTTACTCTAGGACCCAATGGCAACCTTCCTTCTACTCTAATGGTCACACCTGGGACCAGGTGTTTATAACTCCCAGTTTGCTGCTGGAAGTTGCCGCTGATATTTCCATTTCCATTTCCCTGTTAAGTCTTGGAGCTCTAGCAGTCACCTATCTTCATCTTTGGTGTTTGGAGGATGTCTACATTGGGTATCAGGGTTTAGGCAAGCATTTACAACTTTGAATTGAACTTATAATTAAGACGAAGCCCTGATACCAAATGTAACAGCTCTACCTTCATTTATGCTCAGCCTCACTCAGGTGGCACAAATATCACTTTTGTAGACTACTATTGTCAGGAAAATGTAAGGACAGTAACACGGGTAGTTGACACAAAGGGGGTGGATGCCTTCTGATCTCGGAGGCCGACTGCTACAGGCAATACACATGAAGAAGACCCAACCAAGAGTCTACATGTTTCCAAAAATTAGTGGCAGACACCAAAAAAGTGGCATCTATTTCACAACAGTAGAAATATAATTGGGAGTGACATAATTCCACTACAACCAACCCAGCAGGTGCATACCCAACAATGATTGTACACAGCTCCAAAAATTAGTAGCACACACCACCAAAGTGGCATCAATTTCAAGAGAGTAGAAATAGCATAAAAGGGATGGACACATCTTCCACTACAGTCAACCCAGCAGATTGACACCCAGCGGGGAGTGTACACATTTCCAAAAATTTGTGGCAGATGCCAATAAAGTGGCATCAATTTCAACAAAGTAGAAATAGTATAATGCGGACCCATGGCAAAAGCTGCGTGGGAACTTTCTCACACAGCAATGCCAAAAGTGAGACTAGGGACTATTTTTTTTTACAGTGGAGGAATACAGTGCGGAAGGATACCTACCTCCCGTCATTGGATTCCTGCAGCCCCTAGAGAACGGTCGCATCAGCTGATGCTGCTGTTCTCTATGGGAGATCGGCGTGGGACCCTCGTGGATTTCTGCGGATCAGGAAGTATATCGGTTGTTTGTTATTTTCTAATTTTTTATAGATGACACTGGCTTCGGGGATCAAAGTGACAAGTGATGGTGAGTATGTACTCTATGTTATATGTACTGTATGTCTATGTATGTATTGTATGAATGTATTGTATGCAGTATGTATGCAGTATGTAGTATGTATGTATGTTGTATGTCTGTAGCATGTTGTATGTATGTAGTATGTATGTAGTATGTACTATGTATGTATGTTGTATGAATGTAGTATATATGAAGCATGTATGTAGTATGTAGTATGTATGTATGTTGTATGAATGTAGTATATATGTAGTATGTATGTAGTATATATGTATGTTTTATGAATGTAGTATATTTTGTGGCACAGTAAAGGGTGTTTTACTGGATGGAAGATATGTTTCTCCTAGCAGATTAATGTTTGGCCGGGGTTTCCTTAAAGACGGTACCTGCGATGATGTCAGGGTCACGTGATCAGCCCATGTGATGTCTACCCCACTGGTGGGAGGGGTTAGGCCCTATGTAATGGAGGTTGGTGATTGCCACAGTGTGAGTGTGTTTCTGGAAGCTACAGGAACTAGTGTGGACTCAGCCTGGAACTTGTATATAGGATTCCCGTGCTGCAGGACTATCGCAGCAAGACTCGGAAGAACCCCGGGAATGGCACCAGGCGGATGCCGTAGGACCTGGCAGCCGCTTAGTTACGTCCATCCCGTGCAAGGGGTGAGTCTGAGACCAGCGGTTCTCCAAGCTGGAGTATGTGTTTTATTTCCCTTATGTTTTGTTAAGCTGCTGGTTACTGAGTGACATTAAAACCACTGAAATTGGACTTTATGCCTGTGTGTTGCCTCGTTACTGCCGCCCAGCTATTGCCTACCAGAGCGAATCCCTACAATTGGTGGACTGAATGCGGGCACAAGCAGTGAGGCCAGGCTGTTTTTAGTTTTGATTTGCACCCCAGCCTATGTCCTGAGTGAAACGAGTGGCAGAGACCAAGGCGGGAAACTTTCCAGAAATGGTGGCCACGGTAAAAACGCTCTTAGAGGCCATGCGACAGCAGCAGGCTATGCAGCAGCAGGCTATGCAGCAGCAACAGGAGGCCATGCGGCAGCAGCAACAGGAGGCCATGCGACAGCAGGCTATGCAGCAGCAGGCTATGCAGCAGCAGGAAACCAATCAGCTGTTGATACAGCATATCACAGCAGCGCAGACAAAATGAACTGACCGGGGAATCCATGAGGTCCAGAAAGCGGTTCGTATAGCGATTCCCAAGATGGAGAAATCGGACGATGTGGAGGCATACCTGGAGATGTTCGAAGGAGTTGCTGAGAGAGAGAAGCTAACCCGGGACCATTGGGCGGATGTCCTCGCTCCGATTCTGACCCCAGGACCTTTGAAGGCGTATCAGGACCTACCCCCCAAGCAAAGGGCAGACTACACGGTCGTCAAGGGTGAGATACTGGCTCGTCTTGGGGTAAATGTCTTAGTGCGGGCCCAGCGGGTACCCCAGTGGGAGTTTACCCCCTCCAAGCCGGCCCAGTCCCAGTATTACGACCTGTTGCACCTGTTACAAAAGTGGTTACAGCCTGAGGTGTTGTCCCCCATGGCCATGCTGGACCGCATAGTGACTGGTAAATTTTGGAGGGCTTTGCCCCACTCCCTCCAGACATGGGTCGGTCAGGCATCCCCTACTAATACCATGCAGATGATAGACCTCATAGAAAGGTATGGGGCTACCAAAGAGCTACAGGGAGGGACCCCTCGAAAGGTAACAGGAAGGTTCCCTAAGTCCCCGCCCCTGATTCGGCGAGCGGAGCCCAAGAAGGCCGCTCAGGACTTATCTGGGGAAGGAGCCCAATAATCTGCTGGTGGTGCCAGGAACCAGGTCATATGAGAGCTGATTGCCCCCACCTGACTGAGCCCATGGACACCAATTTTGGGTACCGCCAGTCCCATTATGCCGAACCAATGTGTGCAGTGGGCACCCCGAAAGGCCCCAATATGGAACATATGTGTCGGGTGGAAGTGGAAGGCACCCCGGCTGTGGCCCTATTGGACTCAGGGAGTCTTGTAACCCTGGTACGAGCCAGCTGGATACACACCAGCGAGTATACGGGTCAGAAAATTGGGGTGTTGTGTATACATGGAGACTTAAAAGACTATCCCACCGCACTAGTGGTAATCAGCACGCCAGCAGGGAGGCGGTGCCACGAGGTGAGGGTGGTGACTAATTTACATTATGAACTGATAATTGGAAGAGACTTTCCGTTGTTTTCTGTGCTGTGGCCGTCGGTTGTCCCGTCCACTGAGCAACTGCCGGCACCAGAGGCAACCAGGTTACATACTCCAGAAGGGGGGCATGAACCTGGTGGCCCGGAGGAAGACGTGATGGCGGTAGAAATAACCTTCCCTTTGGTGGAGGAGGGGGAGAATTCTCCCATAGAAGTATTGGCTGGAGAGGTGGACGACTTGCCGCTGGGACCCGAGATGTCAGACTTGAATGTATCAGGTGATAATTTTGGTACAGCGCAACTCCGAGACCTCACTTTAGCCAGGGCCAGAGAAAATGTACTATTTGTCAATGGGGAACCCCAACAACCTGGGGCAGATACGGTGTTTCCACGCTTTGAGTTGAATCAGGATTTGTTGTAACTGGTGGAGAAAATACGTGGGGAAATGGTAGAACAGTTACTGGTACCTCAGACATATCGCAGGCTGGTAATGGATTTAGTGCATGCGCATGTACTTGGGGGGGCATTTGGGTCAAAAGAAGACCCTCGACCGAATTCTGCAGCGATTTTACTGGCCAAGGGTTCATGAAGAAGTTAAACGGTACTGTAGCTCCTGTCCAGTATGCCAGGTAACCAGTCCCCCCAGCCTCACTTTCAGAGCCCTTTGGTGCCTTTGCCAATTATAGAGGTACCCTTCGAGAGAGTGGCCATGGACCTGGTGGGGCCTCTCAATAAGTCGGCAAGGGGACACCAACACATTCTTCTAGTTCTAGACTATGCTACCCGATATCCTGAGGCCATTCCTCTGCGCCACACATCAGCTAAGCTTATAGCAAAGGAACTCATGGGTATGTTTTCACGGGTGGGAATTCCGCAAGAGATTTTAACAAACCAAGGAACCCCCTTTATGTCAAAAATTATAAAAGAACTCTGCCGGTTGTTAAATGTTAAACAGTTGCGTACCTCGGTCTATCATCCCCAAACAGATGGTCTGGTAGAAAGATTCAATAAGACACTGAAGAGCATGTTAAAAAAGGCAGTTTCCAAAGATGGGAAGGACTGGGATCTGTTATTGCCATATTTGTTATTTGCAGTGTGGGAGGTACCTCAGGCATCTGCGGGGTTCTCGCCCTTTGAACTACTGTACGGCAGACATCCACGGGGCTTACTAGATATAGCCAAAGAGGCCTGGGAGAACCAACCTACTCCCCACAAAAGTGTGATAGAACATGTTGCAAAAATGCAAGAGAGAATGGAGACAGTCCTACCTTTGGTCCGGGAACATATGGAGGCAGCACAACGGTCACAGAGTCAGGTCTATAACCGGGAGGCTCGGGTAAGAACCTTTAGCCCTGGGGATCGAGTTTTGGTGCTTGTGCGTACCGTAGATAGCAAATTTCTCGCAAGGTGGCAGGGACCCTACGAGATCATGGAGAAGGTGGGGCCAGTAGACTACAAGGTACACCAACCAGTTCGGAGAAAGCCAGAACAGGTTTACCATATTAATTTGCTTAAACCCTGGAAAGATAGAGAGCACCTTGGTGGGGATAGTCCGCTGCCAGCGTTTCAGATGGAAAAGGCTCCGTTACCTTGGGGCGGGGCAGGAGAAGCCCAACCCGCGGTCAAAATTGCAGATACTTTGTCTCCTAAACAGGTTCAGAAGGTCCAGGAGTTCATCAGCCGAAATACAGATGTTTTTTTGGAGCTCTCTGGATGCACCTCCCTAATCCAACATGACATTGTCACAGAGCCACAGGCCAAGGTCCGACTAAAGCCATATCGAGTGCCTGAGGCCCAGCGACAAGCCATCTCGGAAGAGGTAAAAATGATGCTACAGTTAGGGGTCATAGAAGAGTCTCAGAGTGAGTGGGCCAGCCCAATAGTCCTAATACCCAAGCCTGATGGGTCTCTAAGATTCTGTAATGATTTTAGAAAACTCAATGACATTTCAAAGTTTGACGCCTACCCCATGCCCTGGGTTGACAAGTTGATAGAGCGCTTTGGGCAAGCACGGTATTTTACAACTCTGAACCTCACAAAAGGTTATTGGCAGGTACCTCTAACAGAGGCGGCGAAGGGAAAGATGGCGTTTATAACACCTGAGGGGCTGTTCCAGTATAAGGTGTTACCCTTTGGGTTGCATGGCGCTCCAGCAACGTTCCAGCGGTTAATGGATATTGTTCTCCGTCCCCATCGCCGCTATGCCTCAGCCTATCTAGATGCTATTATTGTGTTCAGCACCGATTTGGAAAGCCACTTAGCAAAAGTACAGGCAGTGGTAGACTCCCTGCGACAAGCAGGGCTAACTGCCAACCCAAAGAAGTGTTTCATAGGGTTGGAGGAAGCCCGGTACTTGGGTTATGTCATTGGGAGGGGAGTTCTCAAGCCCCAAGTGAACAAGGTCAAGGCAATTCAGAACTGGCCCCGTCCCTTCACAACAAAGCAGGTAAAGGCCTTTTGGGTTTGGTGGGATATTACAGGCGATTCATTCCCAACTTTGCAACCCTGTCCGCGCCTTTAACAGATTGCTTAAAAGGGAAAAAATCTGTGATGGTCCACTGGAATGATTAGTTAGAGGAGGCCTTTACAAAATTAAAAGGGGTACTGTGTGGTAAAACAGTTCTGATCACTCCAAATTTCAAAAAAGAGTTCGTAGTGCAGACTGATGCCTCTGAGATAGGCCTCGGTGCCGTGCTGTCTCAGGAAGTTAACGGGGAAGAGCATCCCGTTAACTTCCTAAGCCGGAAACTTACCCCAGCTGAAACCCGGTACAGTATTGTGGAGAGAGAGTGCCTGGCCATCAAGTGGGCACTGGAATCTTTGCGCTACTATTTGCTGGGGAGAACATTTCGGTTGGTGACCGATCATTCCCCTCTTACGTGGATGAGTCAAGCTAAGGAGAGGAATGCCCGAGTCACCAGGTGGTTCCTGTCCCTGTAAAACTTTAAATTTTCAGTAGAACATCATGCAGGCAGACTACAGGGGAATGCAGATGCTCTGTCCAGAGTTCACTGTATGTCATGTGTCCACCCCTCTAGGGTTGAACATAGGGGGGAGGTATGTGGTACAGTAAAGGGTGTTTTACTGGATGGAAGATATGTTTCTCCTAGCAGATTAATGTTTGGCCAGGTTTTTCCTTAAAGACGGGAGCTGCGATGATGTCAGGGTCACGTGATCAGCCCATGTGATGTCTACCTCACTGGTGGGAGGGGTTAGGCCCTATGTAATGGAGGTTGGTGATTGCCACAGTGTGAATGTGTTTCTGGAAGCTACAGGAACTTGTGTGGACTCAGCCTGGAACTTGTATATAGGATTCCCGTGCTGCAGGACTATTGCAGCAAGACTTGGAAGAACCCCGGGAATGGCACCTGGCAGATGCCGCAGGACCTGGCAGCCGCTTAGTTACGCCCGTCCCGTGCAAGGGGTGAGTCTGGGACCAGTGGTTCTCCAAGCTGGAGTATGTGTTTTATTTCCCTTATGTTTTGTTAAGCTGCTGGTTACTGAGTGACATTAAAACCACTGAAATTGGACTTTATGCCTGTGTGTTGCCTCGTTACTGCCGCCCAGCTATTGCCTACCAGAGCGAATCCCTACAATATTTAGCATGTATGTAGTATGTATGTATGTTGCATGAATGTAGTATGTATGTTGTATGAATGTAGTATATATGTAGCAAGTATGCAGTATGTAGTATGTATGTATGTTGTATGAATGTAGTATATATGTAGCATGTATGTAGTATGTATGAATGTAGTATATATGTAGCATGTATGTAGTATGTATGTATGTATGTTGTATGAATGTAGTATATATGTAGTATGTATGTTGTATGAATGTATATATGTAGCATGTATGTAGTATATAGTGTGTATGTATGTTTTATGAATGTAGTATATATGTAGCATGTATGTAGTATGTATGTATGTTGCATGAATGTAGTATATATGTATGTATGTTGTATGAATGTAGTATCTATGTAGTATGTTTTTTTTTTTTTTTTTTTTTTTACATTCAACACATTAGCCGGATGATGGGACTACTACTGTCCCATCATTAGCTAATGTGTCAATCACTGTCATTGTAGCAGGCATCGCCCGATGGGACTTGTAGTCCCATCGGACGATGCCTGCACACACACACAAGACCCCCGGCAGGCCCGCACAGACCACCGGCAGCCGGCACAGGCCCCCGACAGTCGGCACAGACCCCCGAGAGGCCCGTACAGACCACCGGCAGCCGACACAGGCCCCCGACAGTCAGCACAGACCCCCGAGAGGCCCGCACAGACCCCGCCCGCACACACAGACACGCACAGTGTCCGCCCACACACCGCCCACACTCTCCCCCCCCCTCCCGAACAGGATGTACAAGGCAAGAAAGGGGTTTTTTTAATTCCGATATTTCTGTCCCATTGACTTGAATGGGACTTCCGGTATCGGAATCAGCGATACCAATACTTTTTGGGGTATCGGGCCGATCCAATCCTATCTGATATTTCTGAATATCGGATGATATCGCTCAACACTATTGACCGGGTTCCTGTCCTTCCTGAATCAGTTCCTGCTACTCCAGTCTGTACAGGTCCCCATATACCACTTAAACCTGCTCGTGTTCCTGTCCCTTCCGAATCAGTGCCTGTCCTGCCAGAGTGCCAGCCATGCCTGCCAGCCAGAGTGCCAGCTGTGCCCGCCTGCCTGCCAAGAGGGTCAGTTGAGCCCATCTGTACTTGCCCACACCTGTCATTAGTGTTCCGTTCCCCAGTGGGATCAGCTGCTACAGCCAGACACCGCCCTAGAGTGGTACCTGGCAGCTACCTGCTGCTCAAGCCTGACCTCATCACTAGAGGCTCCAGTGAACACCAAGGTAGCTGCTTAGTCACGCCCCTTCCAGGGTAGTCTGGTTTGTGGCACAGTGGGGCCACAATCCATGCTCATACCATCCAGTCAGGGTGCGAGCGTCACGTATGACGCATCAGCTGACTGTTGGTAATAGAGTTATTCTATGAAGACCAGCCTGGTGTTTGGTGCTTTCTGGTGCCAGCGGCATATGTGCTGCTTTTGTGGAGTTTGGTTTCCTGGTGCCATATCCTCTACTGTTTGGAGCTTTAGTGGCAGACACCAGCAAAGTCGCATGAATTTCACAGCAGTAGAAATAGTATAATGGGGAGCAACATGTCTTGCAGGACAGCCAACCCAGCAGATGGACACCAAACCAGTTGCATACACATTTTCAAAAATTAGTGGCAGACACCAGCAAAGTTGCATAAATTCACCACACTGGAAATAGTATAATAGGGACTGAGACATCTTCCAAGCAGCCAACCCCGAAGATCCACACCCAACCAGGAGTGTTCACACAATTAGTGGCAGACACCAATAAAGTGGCATCAATTTCACCACAGTAGAAATAGTATAATGGGGTGTGACATCTCTTCCACTACAGTCAACCTGGCAGATGGAGAAACCCAATCAGGACTGCCCACATTTCTAAAAATGAGTTGGAGACACCAATAAAGTGGCATCAATTTCACAAGAGTAGAAATAGTATAATAGGTACCAGCACATCTTCCACTACAACCAACCCAGCAGATGGACACCCAACCAGGAGTGTATACATTTCCAAAAATTAGTGGAAGACACCAAAAAAGTGGCATCTATTTCACCACAGTAAAAATAGTATAATGGGGAGCGACATATCTTCCACTACAGCCAATCCAGCAGATGGACATCTAACAGGACTAGTGTTGAGCATTCCGATACCGCAAGTATCGGGTATCGGCCGATACTTGCTGTATCGGAATTCCGATACCGACTTCCGATATTTTTTCAATATCGGAATTCGGCATCGGAATCGGAAGTTCAGTTGATTGACGGCCTGACGTCATCATGATGCGCGGTGTGTGCGCATCATGATGCGCCGTCATTTCGGGCCTTCCGGGGGTCTCTGCCGGCCTGCCGGGGGGCTGTGCCGGCCTGCCGGGGGGCTGTGTGGACTGCCCGGGGTCTGTACCGGCCTGCCGGGGGGCTGTGCCGGCCTGCCGGTGGTCTGTGCACCCTGTGGGGGTCTGTACCGGCCTGCCGGGGGGCTGTGCCGGCCTGCCGGGGGGCTGTGCTGATGTCCGGGGGTCTGTGCAAGCATCGTCCGATGGGACTACAAGTCCCATCTGGCGATGCCTGCTACCATGACAGTGATTGACACATTAGCCAATGATGGGACAGTAGTAGTCCCATCATCTGGCTAATGTGTTAAATGTTAAAAAAAAAAAAAAAAAATACTACATACATACTACATGCTACATACATACTACATACATGCTACATACATACTACATGCATGCTACATACATACTACATGCTACATACATACTACATGCATGCTACATACATACTACATATATACTACATACATACTACGTACATGCTACATACATACTGCATGCTACATACATACTACATACATACTACATGCATGCTACATACATACTACATACATACTACATGCATGCTACATACATACTACATGCTACATACATACTACATACATGCTACATACATACTACATACATGCTACATACATACTACATACATGCTACATACATACTACATGCATGCTACATACATACTACATGCTACATACATACTACATGCATGCTACATACATACTACATGCTACATACATACTACATGCATGCTACATACATACTACATACATACTACATACATGCTGCATGCTACATACATACTACATACATACTACATGCATGCTACATACATACTACATATATACTACATGCATGCTACATACATACTACATGCTACATACATACTACATATATACTACATACATACTACATACATGCTACATACATACTGCATGCTACATACATACTACATACATACTACATACATACTACATACATACTACATACATGCTACATATATACTACATGCATGCTACATACATACTACATGCATACTACATACATACTACATGCATACTACATGCTACATACATACTACATGCTACATACATACCACATATATACTACATACATACAATACATTCATACAATACATACATAGACATACAGTACATATAACATAGAGTAACATACTTACCAATACTTGTCACATTGTTCCCCGAAGCCATTGTCTTTTCCGGAATAAATATTAACATAACAAACCACAAAAATACTCACCCACGATCCGAAGCAGTCCACGAGTGTGTCCCACGACGATCTTGGGTAGAGAACTGCAGCATCAGATGATGCTGCCGTTCTCTACGGGCTGCAGGAATCCAATGACGGAAGGTAGGTATCCTTCCGCACTGTATTCCTCCGCCACTTAAGAAAAAAAAAAGTCCCTAGTCTCACTTTATGCCATTGCTGTGTGGGAAATTCCCACACAGCAATGGCATAAAGTGAGACTAGGGACTTTTTTTTTTTTAAGTGGCGGAGGAATACAGTGCGGAAGGATACCTACCTTCCGTCATTGGATTCCTGCAGCCCGTAGAGAACGGCAGCATCATCTGATGCTGCAGTTCTCTACCCAAGATCGTCGTGGGACACACTCGTGGACTGCTTCGGATCGTGGGTGAGTATTTTTGTGGTTTGTTATGTTAATATTTATTCCGGAAAAGACAATGGCTTCGGGGAACAATGTGACAAGTATTGGTAAGTATGTTACTCTATGTTATATGTACTGTATGTCTATGTATGTATTGTATGAATGTATTGTATGTATGTAGTATATATGTGGTATGTATGTAGCATGTAGTATGTATGTAGTATGTATGTACCATGTAGTATGCATGTAGTATGTATGTAGCATGCATGTAGTATATATGTAGTATGTATGTAGCATGCATGTAGTATATATGTAGCATGTATGTAGTATGTATGTGGTATGTATGTAGCATGTAGTATGTATGTAGCATGCATGTAGTATATATGTAGTATGTATGTAGCATGTAGTATGTATGTAGTATGTATGTAGTATGTATGTGGTATGTATGTAGCATGTAGTATGTATGTAGCATGCATGTAGTATATATGTAGTATGTATGTAGCATGTAGTATGTATGTAGTATGTATGTAGTATGTATGTAGTATGTATGTAGCATGCAGTATGTATGTAGCATGCATGTAGTATATATGTAGTATGTATGTGGTATGTAGTATGTAGCATGCATGTAGTATATATGTATTATGTATGTAGCATGTAGTATGTATGTAGTATGTATGTAGCATGCATGTAGCATGCAGTTTGTATGTAGCATGCATGTAGTATATATGTAGTATGTATGTAGCATGTAGTATGTAGCATGCATGTAGTATATATGTAGTATGTAGCATGTAGTATGTATGTAGCATGCATGTAGTATATATGTGTTATGTATGTAGCATGTAGCATGCATGTAGCATGCATGTAGTATGTATGTAGTATATATGTGGTATGTATGTAGCATGCAGTATGTATGTAGCATGCATGTAGTATATATGTAGTATGTATGTTGCATGTAGTATTTATGTAGTATGAATGTAGCATGTATGTAGTATGTAGTATGAATGTAGCATGTATGTAGTATGCATGTTGTATGTATGTAGCATGTAATTTTTTTTTTATTTTTTATTTTTTTTTTTACATTTAACACATTAGCCGGATGATGGGACTACTACTGTCCCATCATTGGCTAATGTGTCAATCACTGTCATGGTAGCAGGCATCGCCCGATGGGACTTGTAGTCCCATCGGACGATGCCTGCACAGACCCCCGGAGCCTGCACAGACCACCGGCAGGCCGGCACAGCCCCCCGGCAGGCCGGCACAGCCCCCCGGAGCCTGCACAGCCCCCCGGCAGGCCGGCACAGCCCCCCGGCAGGCCGGCACAGCCCCCCGGAGCCGACACAGACCACCGGAGCCTGCACAGACCCCCTGGCAGGCCGGCACAGCCCCCCGAAAGGCCCGTACAGACCCCAGAGAGGCTGTACAAGGGCAGGAAAGGGTTTTTCTTATTCCGATACCGGAAGTCCCATAGACTTGAATGGGACTTCCGGTATCGGAATCGGCGATACCGATACTTTTTTTAAAGATCGGCCGATACCATCCGATACGATACTTTGAAGTATCGGACGGTATCGCTCAACTCTAAACAGGACTGTACACATTTCTAAAAATTAGTTCAAGACACCACCAAAATGACATCAGTTTCATTACAGTGGAAATAGTATAATGGTGAGTGACATCTTTTCCACTACAGCCAACCCAGCAGATGTAGACTAAACCAGGAGTGTTCACATTTCAGGTTTGGGGGTGAATCTATACTTGTGGAGTTAGAGGAATCGATGCAGTTAGAGGTGTGTCTGCATCGAATGTCTCCCCCGACATTCACAAGAAAAAGAGTGTGTGTTATTTTGTGGGAGGAAGAGACTATTATTGGTGCCTGTCCCTTGATTCCCAAACAATAAGAGACTTGATTAACCCTTGGTAGCCTGGAGTTTGATAATCAAAGGGTTGGTTCATCTTCAACCTGTAATTCTTGCTTTGTCCTGACATCAGAAGTGGTGCTAGAGAGCAGGACTGAGAAAATGTCAGTGTTTGTAGACACTGGAGCTGGAGTCAGTATGGTGGATGTTTAGTTTGCTAGAACTCATGGGCTTGCTTGCTCTAGCTTATTCCTATTTACGCCATTGACTCAGCACCACTTGCACAGAGAGCACTCACACAGATTGTACATAACATAAGACTGAGGGTGGGGTGTTTCCATTACGAAGTAATTCCTTGTTATATCCTGGAGGGTCTCCTCACTCCAATTGTTCTTAGTTTACCCTGGTTGGTGAAACATAATCCGACGGTGGATTGGCAATCCAGAGAAATTGTGGAATGGGGAAATTACTGTCATGATAACTGCCTAAACATTTCCCTTTCTGCAGTATCTACGGGGACCTTACCTGCATTTTTGTCTGGCTTTGAGGACGTATTTTCTGAGAAAGGGTGTCAGGATTTACCACCCCCATTGGGCATATGACTGCAATATTAACCTGACTCCCAGTGCTAAACTACCCAAGACCAGACTTTACAATCTGTCCGGTCCTGAAAGACAAGCCATTAAAGACTTTATTGCTTAGATTCTTGAGAAGGGACTCATCAGATCTTCATCTTCGATTCTGACAGCAGGGTTCTTTTTCATGAAAAAGAAAGATGGCGGTCTCCATCCCTGTTGGGATTTCCAGGAATTTAATCTAATTACTCTCTGAGATCCATATCCTCTTCCTCTGATTCCAGATTTATTCAACCAGGTGTGAGAGTAAAGGTTTTCTCCAAGTTGGATTTAAGAGGAGCCTATATCCTCGTTAGAATAAGGGAGGGGGATGAATGGAAAATGGCATTCAATACCCTTGAGGGTCATATCGAGAGTCTGGTTATGCCAGAAGGTCTGACCAATGCATCAGCGGTGTTCAGGCATTTCATAAATGATGTTTTCCATCATTTGGTGGGCAGGTTTGTAAGGGTGTATTTGGATGATATTTTGATTTATTCACCTGATTTGGAGACATATCGGTGGCATGTGAGACAGGTGCTTCAGATATTAAGGGATAACAAGCTTTATGCCAAACCAGAGAAATGTGTTTTTGCCTTTCAGGAAGTGCAGTTTTTAAGATACCTGTTGTCATCTTCATGTTTTCGGATGGATCCGGAAAAGGTTCGGACTGTACTCGACTGGGACCATCCCGAGAATCTGAAGGCATTAGTGTTTTCTGTGTTTTGCTAAATGTTACCGGAAGTTTATTCAAAATTATTCGGTAATGGTGAATCCCTGCTGACTGTGAGCCCTTGTGGGCAGGGTCCTCTCTACTTGTGTGTGCCTTGTATTGCTCATGTGTCTTGTACTTGTCTATGTATGCCCCTTTTTCACATGTAAAGCGCCTTGGAATAAATGTCGCTATAGAAATGAAAAATAATAATAATAACCCCATACTGACATGACAAGGAAGAGGTCTGATTTTTAGCAATGGTCGTTTGCTGCTCATCAGGCTTTTTTATCCTTAAACAGTTGTTTTGATGTTTCACAACCTTTTACCATAGAGGTGTGTCACGCTCACTTCCCCGGCTCCGGCGCGTCCTGCGGCTTCTGTAGCCGCTGCTCTGACCGCTGCCGCCACAGCGCGTCCTGACCTTGCTCCTGCCACCGCCGCGCCGCCCGCCTCTGCTGCGTCCCCTGTCGCCATGACGCCGGCGGTCTCCGCTCTCCCCCCATGGCTCCACGCTGACCAAGCACTTCCGGTCACCTCGTCCCGCCTCCTCTGCTCCTCCCCAGGTACGCAGGCGCACGCCCCCCCAGACCAGGCGTCCTATCCCTCGGATCCTAGGCTCCGCCTCTCCCTAACCCGGCTCTTCGCCTCTCCCTAAACCGGAAGTCCACCTGCGTGCCCTATATCAGGCAGCCTCTCCCTAGGTTCCCTGCCTGATTATCAATTGTGCTTCGCGCTCTGATATCGGGTCCACGCTTCCTAGCGCTCTGTCTGTCTCTGTGCCTTGAACTCCTCCTGACTTCCCGCTAGTCTGCCTATTAGTTACCCTCTCGTGTTCCTTTCCAGGTCTGCTCCGTTCCTGTCCTGCTACCTGTTCCAGCATCCCTCCTGGTGGTCACCTCCATCCTCGCGGCAACAGCAGTCTCCCCTGTGGTAGTCTTCATTCCCCATCGGTTCTCCAGCCCTTCCCCTGCCTACGTCATCCTCCGGTTGTCCCCGGGTATCAGCTTCCGCGGCGATAGTCTCCCTTGGGTCTGCCCCTAACACTCCCTGTATAGGGGGTGGTCCACCTGGTCAGCTCGCCTAGGGGAGGTTCGTCGTCGCGGTCCTGAGGGTTCAGCTTCCGGAGGTTTGCAGCCTCACAGCATAACAGGTGGATGCATTGTAGGTGGGGATTGGGGCTGTGTTGTCTCAGGGTCCATCCCCTGGTAAATGTCATCCATGTGCCTTCTTTTCCAAACAATTATCCTCAGCTTAGAAAAATTATGACTTGGGTAATAGGGAGCTTTAGTTCAATTAAATTGGTTTTCGAGGAATGCCGACATTGGTTGGAGGGGGCAGAACATCCTATTACTGTTATCACAGAACACAAGAACCTGTCATATCTTCAATCGGCTAAATGTCTCAAACATAGACAAGCTAGGTGGTCCTTTTTACTAGATTCAATATTGTACTTACTTTCCATCCAGGAGTTAAAAACATCAAGGAGGATGATTTGTCCCAGAGCTTCCCTGGTGGTGGTGACCATGAGGACCCTGCTCCAATTTTTCAGAAGGGGGTATTAGGTGCAGGGATTCTCACACTGCACGGGACAGATCCCAAGTCTTGTCTCATTCAGGCTCAGCCGCTAGGATGACTACTCAGCACAGACTCCGGACCCAGCACCTTGCCCAAGCTCATGCTGCATGTGTATTTGCTGCTGGCTCTCCAGCTAAGCTTATGGTGACTACTGGTATACACGTGTAGCATTGTGCTCTGGACTAAGTCCGGATTTCACCCTACTGAGCATGTCCGTGATGTGGCGCCCTCTCATTGGTGCTCGAACGAGCTGCTCTGGTGAGCTGGCAGCTTCTGATTGGTCCACAGGAAGTTCCTGTCTGTCTGGACTTGAGCTAAAGATATAAAAGGCTCTCTTTGGCATGCACCTGTGCACTAGTATTTTGATTATTTACTGTGTGTGTTTAGGTAGGACAGCTACCACCCTGTGTGCAAGTATGCCGCTAATAGCACTGTGAGTGTGTTTCTAGACAGACAGTGTAGGGTGGGAGCACAAGCTTGAACTTAGCATCTCCATCAGGCATCCTCAGGCACAGGTTCAAAATCCACCATGTGTCAGAGCAGGTTCAATCACCAGCAAAGTGGGGGGTGAGTTATAAGGACCCCACTAGCATCAATTCCTCTATGCTCCTGTGACGTCTAACATGGCATAGCTTAGAGTGCACTCAGTTTAGAGTAAGAGTCAGGTGATTTGTACTCTGTTCATACCGAGTGACGTTTAACTCGGTGTGTTTACGGTGCTTACTTGCGGTTACACTCCATGATTGTCCTCTAGCTGCTGTTTCGCCATCACCGCACGGTGGACCCGGGTTGTGAACACAACTTATTATAATTTACATTTGGTGCGTTCTGCCAATCCTAACAGGGGGTAGTCATCTTGACCATATACCCTATTAATCTGTAGGGTGACGTTTTGGAGCCTCAGAGGGACGCCCTGCCTCCTGCGGGCAGGTTATTTGTACCATTTGATTTGCATTGTAAAGTAATTAGGGAACATCATAACTCTGTATTTGCTGGTCATTCAGGTAGACCATAACCAGATTAAGGATAAAAAACCCATATAAACTATTTAAAACATATACTAATAAGCAATAGTAAGTAGTGGGTTAATGTACGGAAGGAAAATATGGACATATATGTGTTCCCCTGTACTGTCCATAAGCCCAGTGTATGCCCCACTTGGTCGCCCTCGTGCTACCATGGTCATGTTTGACTTGATTTCCTTTTCCATATACCTTGGTCGTATTATAATAAAGATTCAATTTTTTACCTTTTGAATTAATCTAGTCTTCTGGACTTTTTTGATCGCCTGTTTTTTCCTTTGTCTATGGTCATTCAGGTAGCAAGGCAACTGCAGACCTCTTTTCTCATCGTTTTTGGTGGCCGGGGTTGCATTCGGATGGGATTTAACAGGTGTCTGCAGTGTTAACGCATGTTCTAAATTATCACATACTCATCCGTCTGGTCCTCTTCTTCCACTACCTATTCCTAGTAAACCATGGACACACTTGTCCATGGATTTTATTACTGACTTACCAGGATCGGCAGGCAAGACTGTGGTTCTCGTGGTTGTGGATAGGTTCAATAAAATGGTGCATTTCATCCCTTTACCAGCACTTCCAAATGCCAGGACTCTTGCTCAGGTTTTTGTTAATGAGATCGTGAAGCTTCACAGGATTCCCTCCGATGTGGTGTCAGATCGGTGTACTCAATTTGTTTCTAAGTTCTGGAAGGCTTTTTTTCTTGACTGGGGGCAGCTGTCCTTTTCCTCTGCTTTCCATCCTCAGTCACATGGACAGACCGAGCGCACTAATCAGAATTTGGAGACTTACCTCAGGTGTTTGTTTCTGAAAACCAGGAGGATTGGGTATCTTACTTACAATTGTCAGAGTTAGTTATTATTAATCATCACCAAGAATCTACCGGCAGGTCACCGTTCTTTGGGGCATACGGTTTCCATCCACAGTTTGGTACTTGGTACTTTTAGCTTGGGAGAGGCTTTGGGAGTTCCTGAGGAGCAACAATTTGCTTTGTCATTCTCTTCAGTGTGGCAGGGGGTTCAGAGTAATTTTAAGATCATGGGAGACAGGTACAAATGTATAGCTGACAGAAAACTTTTGCCAGGTCTGGACCTGAATGTGAGTGACTTTGTGTGGTTGTCTACAAGGAATATCAAATTGAAGATCCCTTCCTGGAAACTAGGACCTAGGCTAATTGACCCCTATAGAATAACCACTGTCATTAACCCTGTAGCTTTTCGTCTTGAGTTACTATATGCTCCTAAAATCCACAATGTGTTCCACAGGTCTCTGCTCAAGAAGTATGTTGAACCGAGTCCTCTCCCCTACCGCCGCCCCCAATCATTGTTGATGGTAATTTGGAGTTTAAGATTTCGAGGATTGTTCATTCTCATCTTCAGCATCGTTACCTGCAGTATTTGGTGCATTGAAAGAGTTATGGTCCAAATGAGTGAATGGGGGATTCAGCATCAGAGGTGAATGCCCCTAGACTGGTTCGTTTGTTCCATGCCTTTCATCTTGAGAAACTGGGTCCTGAGTGTCCGGAGGCCACTCATAGAAGGGAGGGTACTGTCACAGGTGTGTCAGGTGTGACAGACAGTCATCCTGGACCCGGCTGTAGAAGGTCTTTGCTTTTAGCTCAAGCACATTCTTGATTTTTGCATCTCTGTTTTGGAGTGATATCCTTCTCCGTCTAGGACCCAAAAGTTAGCTCCACATTCTGCAGCTAATCACACACTTGTGCTGAAGATTTAAATACATTCAATTGCTGTAGCATGGTGTTGGTGTTTAGAGATGAGCGAATTTGTTTGGAAAATGATCACCAAACATAAATTTGGCACGAATATGGCACATTCGGATTCGTGATCGTAAATCTGAGCAAAATTTCATAAAATCGGTAAAAAAAAAAATCGGTAACATTCGGTAAAAGTGCGGGAAATTATTTGTGTTGCCACCAAAATATTTTCTGCACTTTAGCAACAATAATGGTGGTGTATCATGAGAGTTTGGCACGTGTTTGATGAGGGAAGGGGGGTTGCAGAGCTCAGAAGCATGGCGTTCTTGTAAGCACAGCATAGCAGTAATTTTTTTTTATGTGTACACATTGCGCCTAGTCAATCAGAGCGCAGGAAACACTCACAATGTCCTGACACAATGGCTTGTGTCATTGGCTGCTGAAATCACATGTCCCTCCTGCATATCAATAGCGGATATGTTGTTTTAGCGCCATTTTGACACTTATACAGTGCAGAGAGGCTGCTCCTGATGCTGCCACTGTTTGCATCAAGATTTCAGCTATTTAGTTAGGCGGTTGTACATCAGTCAGATAGTGTAGCTAGATAGTGCCCGCTGTGACGTATGCTGTGACAAAAAAATAGGTTTACGTCCGAGAGTGGACCCTCTGGATCGCGGCACTGGAGCTCCCGGGGGTGAGCGCGCCAGGTGGTGCCGACCCCTATACAGGGGCCGTTAGGGGCAGGCCCTCGGAAGAACTAAGAGGGGCGGCTCAAAGGACTGAGTGAAGGGTGCAGGACTGAGAACGGAATGCAGAGGGGAGCAGGAAGTACCGAGAGGAGTGCAGGACGGAGACACAGAGTACATGACGGAGGCATGGAGTACGGGACTGGGTACTGGAGTACAGGGCGGAGGCACGGAGTACGGGACTGGGTACCAGAGTACAGGACGGAGACACAGAGCACAGGACTGGGTACTGGAGTACAGGACGGAGGCACGGCGTACGGGACTGGGTACTGGAGTACAGGGCGGAGGCACAGAGTACGGGACTGGGTACCGGAGTACAGGACGGAGACACGGAGTACAGGACTGGGTACCGGAGTACAGGACGGAGACACGGAGCACAGGACTGGGCACTGGGGTACAGAGTGGAGAGGAAAGAGTGAGAAGGGGAAACCCCTAAACACTTTGGCCAGGATACCGTAGGGAAAGCCACACGATAATCAGGCGTCTACACCATGTTGGAGACGCCTGATATACCCTGTGCAGCCAGCTGATTGGGCGCTCAGGCCGCTGGGCGGGCGCTGCAGGGTTAAGGGATCTGCAGAGCGCGTGCCCGCGGCCTAAGGCACCCGCATGAAGCAGGCACGCGCTGGACGGAGGAGAAGGAAGAGGTGGCGGGCACAGAGCGGCGCGGCGAGCGCTGGTAAGTAAAGGCGGCGGGCCCCACCGTTGCTGGGACGGCGGCGGCTACCACCGCCGACGTGACACCCGCCCAGTGAGGCTGTAAAATTTAGCTTCCGGAATTTTTTTGTGGCATTTCTGATGATTCTCAGACAACGCCGGCAGGTCACATGTCCTACAAGTGTGTTGTGCACAGCTTCTATAGTGCTGCATGCATGAGTATAGCATTCTAAATTATATTATTTCAGTAGCTAAATGTGGAAAAGAATGCTGTATCCCACATTGTAGCTGGTTAGATAGGTGGCTGCATGTTACTCAGACATTGTAGCTAGATAGTGTCCTTGTGGCTGTAAAATTTACCTTTCAGCACTTTTTTCCTTTTTAGGCCATACTGAGGTGCACCAACAAAACCAGCAGGGCACGTGTTGTGCACTGCTTCTCTTGTGATTCATACATGAGTATAGCATTCTAATTCACATGTAGCTAGTGAAAAAATATTAAACAGCCTGCTGTATCCCACCTTGTAACTTAGTGCTGTGGTGATATAAAACTGTCTGCAGACCTAAAGCACATTAAAAAAAAAGTTATAATTTTTTCTGTTGCTAAATGTGAAACAGCTTGCTGTATTCCACATATTCATTTTGTGGTGGTGAAATGAACCTGTCTGCAGGCCTAAGGCACATTAAAAAAATTATAAATTTATAGGATCACCCATGACAGCACCAACGAGAGAGGGGATCTGCCCTTCGGGAACAGGAAACCTACAGATACAAAAGGGCGGCACCTCTCCCACGTATCATTTGGTTTCCTGTTCCTGAAGGACAGGGTTCCTACAGATTCCTGGAGTCATCGGATCCCAGGCCCGGCCGGTCAGCTCAGGTAGCGGGGGTTCTCCTTCGTCGGCCGGTACAGGGTCCCTGGAAGCGCCACGGTGGGTCCGGGGAGGATTCCATATCAGTGAGCGGGGCAGGTGGAACAGTGTCCAGAGGATGCAGTCTCCACAGGGCCAGCGCCGGAAGGTAAGTACCCTCCCTGATGGATCCATCGGCTCCTAAACTTGCGCTCTATGACTTGCTGCAGCATCTTCGACGCGGCATGGAGGCCGGGGGCTCGGCTGGTGACGTCCCCTGGGTGGTCCTCTGGCGCGCTCCAGCAGCCTCATTGGTAGTCGCAGTGATGACGCATTGGAGGAGTGGGGTCTAGCAGGCCATCCTGGAAGCCAGGTGCTGACCGGCTTTTGTCCCTCGGTATAATGCCGGGTCGCTTGTGCGAGGCTCGCCGGGGATGATGGCCGGGACCTGGGGTGCCAGGTCCGAGGTGAGGGGGCGTGAAATTGGAGGGCGTATCAGGTCCAGAGAGGGGCGATACACCCCTGGCCATAGACCTGCCGACCCGGATATCCGGGGTGAGAGGACATAAAAAGGTCCTGGATGCCTGCAGACAGCGTCCTGAGCCTTTGCCAGGATGGACATGGCAGAAGCTCCCTTGGAGCAGCAGTAGGACCAGCTACAGCAGCAGGGACAGCAGGATGCAGGACACGCTTCTGAGAGGCACCATAAAAAGGCCCAGGATACGGGTAGTAGCCGGACAAGTGTCCAGTCCAGGCATGGGAGATCCTCCAGGGTGGAGGAATCAGCAGCGTCAGCGGAGAAATGTATCCCTCATGATCCGGTACCTACTAAACTGCAACACGTGTAAGAGATCTTCGTGAAAGTACACTCAGTGATGCAGTCTTCCCCTTATTTTTTTCTGTACTGCTAGGGGAAGAAGTGTTCTGGGAAATCGAGACACAGGGAGAGTGCCCTCTGCAGATGCCCCCTACCAGACGCTTACCCAAAAAAGTTATGTCAGCCCTGTGTATGGCAGACGGTAGCGGAACAAACCCCCGACTTCACCACAAGCCTGAAGGAGATTATTAGGATGGAGGTGAAAGAGTTCCTAAAGTCCCTATCTCAGGGGGAGCGTTCCAAGAGGAAAGGGAGTCAAGGCAGAGCAAGATTTATAGACTCAGATTCTTCAGCTGACCTTAGAAAGGATGAGGATTCTTCAGAGCCTTCTTCTTCATCATCTTCAGAGGAGGATTCTAGCCATTTCTGTTTTCCCTTTCTTCCCACATGGACAAATTAGTAAAAGCAGTCAGATCCACTATGGGGGTAGCAGAATCTAGGCTAAAGTGTTCAGTGCAGGACTTAATGTTTGGCAGATTGGATCCAAGAAAACGCAGGTCCTTTCTGCTGAATAGTAAAATTCAGAGCCTGGTAGACTGGGAATGGAAGAGGCTGGGAAAAAGGGGCTTCTTACCTATGGCATTTAAACGAAGATACCCCTTTTAGGATCACGTGGTGGATAGATGGGATAAGACTTCGAAGCTTGACACAGCTGTGGATAAAGCTTCTAAAAAAATCTTCCTTACCTTTTGAGGACCTGGGTTCCTTGAAAGACCCTTTAGACAAAGAGGCGGCCACCTTCCTTGAAGGGAAATGGGAGATGTCAGCGGGTTCCCTGAGACCAGCGGTAGCTTCTACTTGCACAGCCAGATCCATGATGGTCTGGCTGGATCAGCTAGAGTCCCAGTTAAAGGACGGATCACCAGGAGAGTCTATCTTAAATGCCTTACCAATAATTCAGGGGGCTGCAGCTTTCCTAGCTGACGCTTTGGCAGACTCTGTAAGGATGGCGGCTAGGGCAGCAGGGCTGTCCAATGCGGCTCGAAGGGCGCTATGGCTGAAATGTTGGCCTGGGGATATCCAGGGGATATCCAGGCCAGATCCCGACTCTGCTCCATCCCATGTGAAGGAGGCTACCTATTTGGTCCAGTCCAGGAAGAACTTTAAGAAAAAGCAGGGGATGCTAAAAAGAAGTTCCCCAGTTTACCGACTCCTCCCTACCGACTGCCTTTCAGCAGGAAAAAGTTCAATCGTAGAAGACCTTCCAGGAAGCGAGTTAGGTGGGAGGAAAGAAAGTGGAAAGGTAAGGGATTTATGTTGGGAGGCTCTTCATAGGAGCATAAGAAACCATCCCAATGACTAGCGGGGCCCATTGGGGGTAGTCTGGCAACCTTCTACCCTGCCTGGTCTCTGATCTCCAGCAGTGACTGGATCTTCAGTCTGATATCATCAGGATTCAATTAGAGTTTTTTGTGCTCCTCAGGATAGGTTCAGGATTATTCCCTTCCGATCTTCTTCTTCAGAGCAGGCTGCCCTGGAGTCGGAGATCCACGATCTATGTAATAAAAAGGTACTGATAGAAGTACCAGAGGCAGAGAAAGTTAAAGGATTCAACTCCTCTCTATTTTGGTTCGAAAACCAGACGGTTCCTTCAGAACCATCAATAATATTAAGGCCCTCAATAAATTTCTGATAATATGTCCCTTTAAGATGGAGTCTATCAGTTCAGCAATGAAGCTATTGTTTGAAAACGGTTTTATGGTGGTATTAGATCTAAAGGATGCATATTACCATGTACCATTCATGTAGCCCATGAACGTTTCCTTAGAGAGGCAGTTTCCATGGGAGGTTCAGTCCGTCATTTCCAGTTTAGGGCCCTTCCCTTTGGCCTTGTGGTTGCCCCTCATGTATTCACTAAGGTTGTAGCTGAGGTCATGGCTATTACGGATCTGCAACACAGGACAAGGGTAGAAGGGGGAAAACTGACCCTGCACTATGACTAGGCTAATACCCTACGATGGAGTGGGCACCCCATTCCTTGCGAATAGACCCATCAACGATCGTAGGTTAATCTCAAGCAAAGACCTATACATAGGGGGAGGGGGGTTCCTGAAAGATATAAGGACTGGGTACAAAAACAGGTCACCTCCTACTAGAAAACACAGAGAAGGCTGCAGAAACCAACTGAAAAGAGAAACTAATACTAGCAGAACCAGAGGTCCCAGCACTGCACACAGAAGGCAAAGCACCAAGCCAGAACTCAAGAGGATTAACACTGTTGTCCAGCAAGGACAGGGAGGTAGGTGCAGGTTAATAAAGAGTAATACAATCACCTGACCCAAGACAAACCCAGCACCAGAGGAAAAAGACCAGCAGCCGAAACACCACAAGAAAATGGCAGATAGTCACAAACTAAAGCAGATTCTAACAGTACCTCCACTTTAACGAGTATCCCCAGAATCCTCTAGGCCGGGTCTTATTCGGAAATCTCCTGTGAAAAGCCTTAATTAACCTTGAGGCTGAGAGGTCCACAGCTTTCACCCAGGAATTGTCCTCGGGACCGAAACCCTTCCAGGACATGAGATACTGTAACCCTCCTCTGTGCCACCTGGAATCAAGAATGCGTGAAATCTCAAACTCACAGTCCTCATCAATTGGAGGAGCAGACGGCATAGCCACCTTATCTGGCATGTCAACTTTCTTCAGCAAAGATTCATGAAAAACTGAATTAATTTTCCAGAACGAAGGAATGTCCAATCTCACCGCTGCCGAGTTGACAATCTGACCCACTTTGAAGGGTCCTACAAACTTAGGCCCCAACTTTTTAGAAGGGATCTTCAAATGCAGATTCCTAGAGGACAATCAAACCATGTCCCCAACAAGAAACCTCGCCTCCCTTCTTTTGTCAAAATATTTCTTAGACCTCCTTTTAGCCTGATTCAGATTATGGCGCACACTGGTCCAAACCCTTTCCAAATTTCCAGAAAAACTCTCCTCCTCAGGCACCGCCGCCTCAATCCTAAAAATAGGACCGAAAGATGGATGCTTCCCAGTACAACAAAAAAAGGAGAACACTCAGCCGAAGAAGACGTATGATTGAAAGCAAACAGCTAATGGTAGATATTCCGACCACATCTCCTGATTGCCTGCTACAAAACATCTCAAAAACTGCTCAATGTCCTGGTTCTTCCTCTCGGTCTGTCCATTGGACTCCGGATGATAACCCACAGAAAATGACAAATGAACCTTAAGCTTGATGAGCATTCAAACGTTTAGAAGCATCCAGATAGATCAGATTCTTATGATCAGTAAAGACTTGTATAGGATGTCTAGCGCCCTCCAAAAAATGTTGCCAATGTTCAAACGCAAGCTTAATAGCCAGCAAATCTCGGTTCCCAACATCGTAGTTGAGCTCCGCCTCCAAAAATTTCTTAGAAAAGAACGCACAGGGATGCACCCCATCCTCTCCTTCCTGTGACAGAACAGCCCCCACTCCTACTGATGAGGCATCCACCTCAATCAGAAAGGGCTTAGTCTCATCTGTCTGGATCAAAACATGAGCAGAGCTAAACCTCTCCTTGAGATGCTCAAAAGCCTTAACAGCCTCAGTGGACCATTGGACAGTATTGGAACCCTTGTTAGTAAGATCAGTAAGGAGTTTTGCGATAACAGAAAAATTCTTTATGAATTTTCTATAATAATTAGCAAACCCAAAGAATCTCTGAATCAACTTCAAGCATTCAGGTCTAGGTCACTCCAATACCGCCTGAACCTTCCCTGGGTCCATCTCAAACCCATCACTGGAAACAAAGTACCTCAAAAAACTAATTTTATGCATCTCAAACTCGCATTTATCCAGTTTAGCAAAGAGTGTGTTTTCTCTCAGAATCTGCAGAACCTCGTGGACTCTCTGCCAATGCGACTTCAGATCGGGCGAGTAGATCAAAATATTATTCAAATAAGCAATAACACTCCTACCGATCAACGGTCTCAGAACGTCGTTAATGAAATTTTGGAAAGAAGGCCGAGCATTTGTAAGGCCAATAAGCCTTACTAGACACTCAAAATGACCTTCAGGGGTATTAAAGGCTGTCTTCCACTCATTGCCATCTTTTACATGCAGCAAATTATATGCCCCACGGAGATCGATCTTAGAAAACCACTTGGCTCCATCTAATTGGTTAAACAAATCCGGAATTAGCGGCAAGGGGTAAGGATTGCGCATAGTGATCTTATTAATCTCCCTGAAATCCAGACACTGCCCAAGACCCCCATTTTTTTTGACAAAAAAGAATCCCACAGCCACAGAAGACTTAGAGGGTCTTATATGACCTGCAGCAAGACTAGTCTGCAGATATTCCTTTAAGGCCTCCCTCTCGGGAATTGCCAGATTAAATAAACGACTCTTAGGGAGAGTAGCACCTAGGACGATCTCAATAGTGCAATCGTAATCTCTATGAGGTGGTAGAGCTTGTGACTCCACTTCTGAAAATACTTTCCAGTAGAGTTGAGCGAAACGGGTCGAAAAAATTCAAAAGTCGCCGACTTTTGGCAAAGTCGGGTTTCATGAAACGAAACCCGACCCTAGGATGAGGTCGGCCACGAGGTCGGCGACTTACGCGCCAAAGTCGCGTTTAAAAAGTTTGTTTTGCGCTCTTTTTCAGCCAATCAGGATCCACGGACACTGTGGGCAACGTGATGACCTAGGCACGGGTCACCACCATCTTTCAGAAGGGCATGCAAGTGATTGGCTTGCTTTGGTGGGCGTCACAGGGGGTATAAAAGGGCGTGCACGCCGACCGCCATCTTACTTCTGCCGATCTTAGTATAGGGAGAGGTTGCTGCTGATTCTGTAGGGAGAGCGTTAGGCAGGGAAGAAGACAAAAAAACTGCTTCTGCTGCTAGCGATTTGGCCTGCACAACACACAAGTCACTGTGTGTGCAGTGCAAGGGGAGGCTATATTGTGGTGTATCAGTGGTGTTGGTTGTTGGGCTGCCTTTTAAGGCTTCCTGACACGCTGGCATTGCTGTTTACCCACTGCTCCGCAAACTGCTTTTTTAAAAGCAATCCAATCTCCCTTATCCTCTAGTCACTTTTGTCACAGCTGTGCCATCGAGCCTGTCACATAGCGCTCAGATATCAGTGGGCCTCACACAATCCACAAGTGTCCAGTGTCCAAAAGTGTGCGCAGAGATTCAAAATCTCCATTATCCTCTCGTCACTTTGGTCACAGGCAGCTGTGCCATCGAGCGTGTCACATAGCGCTCAGATATCAGTGGGCCTCACACAATCCACAAGTGTCCAGTGTCCAAAAGTGTGCGCAGAGATTCAAAATCTCCATTATCCTCTCGTCACTTTGGTCACAGGCAGCTGTGCCATCGAGCGTGTCACATAGCGCTCAGATATCAGTGGGCCTCACACAATCCACAAGTGTCCAGTGTCCAAAAGTGTGCGCAGAGATTCAAAATCTCCATTATCCTCTCGTCACTTTGGTCACAGGCAGCTGTGCCATCGAGCCTGTCACATAGCGCTCAGATATCAGTGGGCCTCACACAATCCACAAGTGTCCAGTGTCCAAAAGTGTGCGCAGAGATTCAAAATCTCCATTATCCTCTCGTCACTTTTGTCACAGGCAGCTGTGCCATCGAGCCTGTCACATAGCGCTCAGATATCAGTGGGCCTCACACAATCCAAAAGTGTCCACTGTCCACAAGTGTGTGCAGAAATTCTAAATCTCCCCTGTCCTATAGACACCTTGTACCTTGTTTTACATTACTATATAGTTTGTTGGATTTTGTCTACATTTCTACCAAAAATGAGGAAGGCTGGTGGAAGAGGCCGTGGAATTGGGCGGGGGTTGGCAGCTGGTAATGATGGTGTTGGTGGTGGATCTGATGGTAGTGGCAAGAGCAAAATAGGACCGAATGCAGGAGGTGCTGACCCTGCGTCATCGTCTGGCTACATAAGGCCTCGAACGCTTAGTTTTCTAGGAGTTGGCAAACCGCTTTTAAAGGCAGAGCATCAGGAAAAAGTTTTGTCTTACATTGCTGACTCAGCCTCCAGCTCTATCGCCTCCTCTTCTTCAGTTGTAAAAAGTAAAAGCACTGAGTCGTCATTGGAGGCTCATGTTCATGAACCACACCTTTCCTTGTGTCCTTCACCCCAACCAAGATTGAAGGATGACGCAGGCCATACTACTGATTACTCCATGGAGCTGTTTTCACATACCATGCCTGGATTATCAAGTGAAATGGTGAATTACCCAGGCCAAGATGAATCTGACATGGAGTGCACTGATGCACAGCCGCTGATGGATGATTCTGCTGGTACATTAACTCAGAGCACTACATTGTCCTCGCAGTGTACAGAGCCAGATTTTGAATCTGATGAGACTCAGGTGCCCCTTCCCGCACACTATACCACCATACACGGTGACACAGAGGAAGGTGCACATGACATAGAAGAGGAGGTGATGGATGACCCAGTTGTTGACCCAGATTGGCATCCATTGGGGGAAGAGGGTGCTGCTTCCAATAGCTCAGATGAGGAGCATCCACAGCAGACATCGACATCGCAACAGCTGTTATCTGGCAGGCCCGGAGCACTCCAAAGACAGGTTCCAAACATCAAAAGAGTTGCTAGACAGCTTGTCCAGAGGGTCAAAAGATCACAGCGTGCTAGGCCGCAAAATGTCTGCCAAAGTAGGAAGAGTGCAATGTGGCACTTTTTTGAACAAAATCCTCATGATCAGGCCAAGGTTATCTGTAAGAAGTGCGCAAAGACCTTTAGCCGAGGGAAAAATCTGAAAAATTTGAATACCAGTTGCATGCTTAGACATTTAACCAGCATGCACTTGCAAGCGTGGACACAACACCAAACCTCAAGTGCCACATGTGCAACTGATCACAACGAAGGTAGTCAGCAACGCTACATTGTTTCCCCCACTGTAAGCCCACCGGTTAGCACAGCAGCAAATGTTGAGGTGTCGTTGCAAGACCACAGCAGTCAGGGAATCCCACTGTTATATCAACGAAAGACTGATTCTAGGCCATCAGAAAGAACACCAACTCCATCACCATCATCAACCCTCTCTCAGTCCGCCCTGTCCACCACTACTTCCACCATATGCAGCTCTCAAGTCCAGCTCACCCTCCCAGACACTATGAGTAGGTCAAGAAAGTACTCAGTCTCTCATCCGCGTACACTGGGTTTGAACGCCCACATTGCCAAACTAATCTCGTTTGAGATGATGCCCTTTCGGTTGGTGGAAAGCACAGCTTTCCGCGAACTCATGGCCTATGCAGTACCACGCTATGACCTACCCAGTCGCCACTTCTTCTCTCGCAAAGCCATCCCAGCCCTCCACCATCATGTGAAAGACCGCATTGTCCATGCACTCAAGCAGTCAGTGAGCGGAAAGGTGCACCTCACAACTGATGCATGGTCCAGTCGGCATGGCCAGGGCCGTTACGTGTCCATCGTTGCGCACTGGGTTAATGTGGTGGATGCAGAGTCCACAGGGGACAGCGGTGGTGGGACAGTGCTGCCTAGCCCACGGTATAGGAAACAGTTGGCTGTAGGCGTTCGACCCTCCTCCTCCTCCTCCTCCTCCTCCTCCTCCAGAAGCGAAACCTCGTCCACAGAGCGCAGTCATATGAGCACTCCATCTGCAGCTGCCACTGTTGCACACGATGTGTCCCCCTATCGAGCAGCTAGTGGAAAGCGTCAGCAGGCTGTGTTGCAGATGATGTGTTTGGGCGACAGACACACCGCCGAGGTGCTGGCCGAGTACTTGAAGCGACAAACTGAGTCATGGCTGGGCAGTGTACATCTTGAGGCAGGCAAGGTAGTTAGTGATAACGGCCGTAATTTTGTGGCAGCCATAGCCCTTTCAAAACTCAGCCACATACCTTGCTTGGCTCACACCTTGAACCTGGTGGTGCAGTGCTTCCTCAAAAATTATCCGGAGTTAACAGCCCTGCTCCAGAAGGTGCGAAGACTGTGCGCGCACATCCGCCGGTCGCCTGTACACTCCGTTCGTATGCAGAAGCTGCAGCGATTGCTCCACCTTCCCAACCACCGCCTCATTATCGACATTGCAACAAGGTGGAACTCCACCCTGCACATGGTGGAGCGGCTGTGCGAGCAGAGGCAGGCCATAATGCATTTGTGGGAGGATACACGGCCAGGCACTTTGAGAGCAGACATGGAGTTGACAGGCGTGCAGTGGTCGAAGCTGAAAGACCTTTGTAAAGTCCTTCAGTGTTTTGAGGAATGCACACGGCTGGTAAGCGCAGATGACGCCATCCTAAGCATGAGCATCCCACTTATGCGTCTGCTCATGCAAACTTTGACGCACCTTAAGGAGCAGGCGTCTGCAGCCAATGTTGATGAGGAGGAAGAGGAGGAGGGAATCCTTGATGACATTCAGCCATTGTCTGCTCAGGGACCTCTCCTGGACGAGGTGGAGGAAGAAGAGGAGGAGGAGGAGGATGATGGGGATGATTACTTAGGGGAGGAGGATGCATCTCGTGGGGCAAGTGAAAATGTTGGCGTGGCAAGGTCTGGTACAGGGTTTGTGCGTGACTGGAGGGATGTGGATTTGCCAGAAAGCGCTCCTCCACCCAGCACTCGCAGTGCATCATTGACACCGGGAACATTTGCCCACATGTCAGATTATGCCTTGCGGATCCTAAAAAGGGACCCCCGCATTGCCAAAATGATGAACGATGACGACTACTGGTTGGCCAGCATCCTGGATCCACGCTATAAAGGCAAATTACAAAACATCATGCCACAGGAGAACCTTGACCTAATATTGGCTAATAAACAAGCAACTCTGGTAAATCGGTTGCTTGAGGCATTCCCAGCACACAGCAGCGGTGATGGTTCTCACACGAGCCGTACGGGCCGGGGGCAGCTTGGCAGAGGTGTTCGTGGTGCACACAGCAGAAGTGGCGTTGGAGACAGGGGTTTCATGACAATATTGTGGACTGATTTTTCAAATACTGCTCACACAACTGGTAATACTGCATCGATGGAAAGTGACAGGAGACAGCAGTTGTCAACTATGGTTACAAACTACTTTTCCTCCCATATCGATGTTCTCCCACACAGGTCATTGCCCTTTGACTATTGGGCCGCTAAACTGGACACCTGGCCTGAATTGGCCCAATATGCCTTACAGGAGCTCGCTTGCCCAGCTGCAAGTGTGCTATCGGAAAGAGTCTTCAGTGCAGCTGGATCAATCCTGACAGAAAAAAGGACCCGTCTGTCAACCCAAAATGTGGATGATCTAACCTTCATTAAAATGAACCACGCATGGGTTTCCAAGGATTTTGTCCCACCTTCCCCTGATGACACATAGGGTGACAGAAAAATGGCTTGCTTTGGTCCACCTCTTCCTGGTACTTCACCTATTTCGCCTTTTGCATCAGCTGAATGTCCAACATCAACATATGCCACTTTCTAAAACTCCCTAACTGTGCTGCCTCCCCCCCCCATGGCCGGGGTCACCACCTACCGCACGACACCGTGCGAGTGCCGTTGCCCTGGACAGGTGGGTAGGCCGACTCTTGGGCGCGGGCACTGGCACAGGGTCCCTCATAGTGCAATCAAGTGTCTCTGACGGTGGTGGTGCACACCCGCCGTCAGACACACCGCTGTACTATGAGGGGCCCAGTGCCAGTACCGACGCCCACGAGTGGGCCCCCCTTGCTTGGGCAGGGCCCCAGCATTTGCAATCTTTACCTCTCCCTGCTCCTCTGCTGTGTAATCTGGGCCGTCAAATCCATACTGTGCCTGACACCGTCTGAGCCTGCCTCCTGAGACATATATTTTGAATGTGTACGCTATCCATACATGTTATCCGGGGATACGGTACCCTTTCTAACCTTTGTGCAATCACGTGCAATCCATACTGGGCCTAACACCGTCTGAGCCTGCCTCCTGAGACATATATTTTGAATGTGTATGCTATCCATACATGTTATCCGGGGATACGGTACCCTTTCTAACCTTTGTGCAATCACGTGCAATCCATACTGTGCCTGACACCGTCTGAGCCTGCCTCCTGAGACATATATTTTGAATGTGTACGCTATCCATACATGTTATCCAGGGATACGGTACCCTTTCTAACCTTTGTGCAATCACGTGCAATCCATACTGGGCCTGACACCGTCTGAGCCTGCCTCCTGAGACATATATTTTGAATGTGTACGCTATCCATACATGTTATCCAGGGATACGGTACCCTTTCTAACCTTTGTGCAATCACGTGCAATAAATACTGGGCCTAACACCGTCTGAGCCTGCCTCCTGAGACATATATTTTGAATGTGTACGCTATCCATACGTGTTATCCGGGGATACGGTACCCTTTCTAACCTTTGTGCAATCACGTGCAATCCATACTGGGCCTAACACCGTCTGAGCCTGCCTCCTGAGACATATATTTTGAATGTGTACGCTATCCATACATGTTATCCGGGGATACGGTACCCTTTCTAACCTTTGTGCAATCACGTGCAATCCATACTGGGCCTGACACCGTCTGAGCCTGCCTCCTGAGACATATATTTTGAATGTGTACGCTATCCATACATGTTATCCAGGGATACGGTACCCTTTCTAACCTTTGTGCAATCACGTGCAATCCATACTGGGCCTGACACCGTCTGAGCCTGCCTCCTGAGACATATATTTTGAATGTCTACGCTATCCATACATGTTATCCAGGGATACGGTACCCTTTCTAACCTTTGTGCAATCACGTGCAATCCATACTGGGCGTGAGAACGGCTGGCGAGCTGTTAAGCAAGCTACAGCACCTGTCCAGACAAGTACAGGGATTCCCTAGCGAGGAGACTTATTTGATTGTTTTCAATGTTGGGACAGCAATTTTTGGGGAGCACTATACTCTGGAGAATGATAGATGGGGCCCACCATACACTGGAACATTCCAAAGGTGGACATCAGACACTGGAGCAGCATTTACAGGGCCCATTATACACTAGAGCATTAGAAATGGGGCCCATTATGTTTGGAGCATTATTTGGGCCCATAAGACAGTGGAGCTTCATCCATGGGGACCAACATATACTGTAGCATTATGTGGAGCTCATCATATACTGTTTCAAACATTATATGGGACCAATGATTCTGTATGGAGAAATAGATGGGCCTCGTCATGAGATGTAAAAAGTGAGGTATTTTTCATTGTACTATACCGCTATTTATCTGCCGTATCGGAGCATGATGAGTTGTGGTATGTGTTAAAGGGGCGCTCTTTCGCCCAGGGCACATGAAAACCTGCAGCCAGCCCTCCCCCCCCCCACAACTTTAGCCAAATAACCCCCATTTTTCAGTGCGTAACTTGTATTATGAAGTTAATTAAGGTTGACAAGCTTAAGTAAGAAGAATTGATGCTTTTGGCATTCAAATGGGCACTGTAGGTGTGTTTCCTGTCCTCCTCTCACTGCCGACTTTTATTCCCCATTGACTTACATTGGGTTTCGTGTTTCGGGACGACCCCGACTTTTCCCTATAATCGGACGATCTTGCTCGACCCGACTTTTGGAAAAGTCGGGTTTCACGAAACGAAACGCGACCCTAAAAAAACAAAAGTCGCTCAACTCTACTTTCCAGTATTCCTGAATGGCTTCATGTAGCTCACTTTTCACAACAGCAGCAATGTGTACATCACAACATTTTCCATAACACTCCTGACCCCAGGATCTTATCATACTTGCCGACCAGTCCAGTACAGGATTGTGCATTTTTAACCAGGGTAATTCCAGGACAACTGGAAAAGGCAATTTATCAAGTACAAACAAATCTAAAGATTCCTGGTGTTCCATATTCACAGTGAGTGGAAACCTTTCGAGAAATGCACCCATGTTCTAGAGGAGTGTTATCAATCGCCACTACAGTAAAAAGGGATGATAAAGGTACAGAATCAATCTTATACTTGTCTAGAAATTGTTGATCAATTTAAGTGCAGACCCACAGTCCACCATCACTTGAAAATCAATAGAATGACCACGACAGGTAGAACTGCCAGAAAAAGAAACTCCTGCAGACCGTAAAAATGCAATGCAAATGGAAGGGTTACTCTGATTGACCTTTTTTTTCTCTTTTCCTTAGTTATGCGTCCTACACATTGCTTAATAAAATGATCAGCCTTACCACAATAAAGACATAGCCCCTCAAAGAACCTTCTCTCCCTTTCCTTGGAAGGAGAGGACATCGCCCCAAGTTGCAACAGTTCCCCACATTCCACGGGAGTCTCTTGAGAGACAGGGTCCAGGAAAATTGAAGCCTTCTCCTCATTTTGCCTGCCTCTCAATCTTCTATCCACCCGGACAGCCAACTGCATAGCATTTTCCAAAGTAGCCGGTGCAGGATATGCAATGAGTATATCTTTAACCCTGTCATTCAAACATGCTAAAAACTGGCTTTTGAGTGCTGGATCATTCCAGCTGACTTCTGCAAACCATCGTCTGAACTGGGTACAATATATATCTCAGTATCACCAGAACCGGATGCAATGAAAATGTCCAAACTTGTTGCTGACCTCACAATAATGACATAATAATCCCTACACACTGTAATTCAACCTCTGAAGACCTGGGCCTAAGCCGAAAATAAAGTAAACATGCATTTTTAAATTAAAAAAATTCCTACCGTATACCAGAAAAACATTCAGGTAAACCCACCTTAAGTTCTTCAGAGCGAATTCCTGGGCAATTACTCCCGTGCTGTTGTAAGCTGGCAACTTCCAACATTAACCCTTGCAGGCGTTGAGCAAGATCTTGAACACTGTTCATATTGCAGAAATTCGGGAGGGTTATTTTTTTTAAACTTCTTTCGGGCTGGACAAACTGTTACAGATCTGCAACACAGGACTAGGGTAAAAGGGGGAAAATTGACCCTTCACTATGACTAGGCTGATACCCTACGATGGAGTGGGCACCCCATTTCTTGCGAATAGACCAACCGATGATCCTCGGTTAATCTCAAGCGAAGACCTATAGATAGGGGGAGGGGGGGGGGGGGTCGCTGAAAGATCTAAGGACTGGGTACAAAAGCGGGTCACCTCCTACTTGAAAACACAGAGAAGGCTGCAGAAACCAACTGAAAAAAGAAGCTAAGACTAGCAGAACCAGAGGTCTCAGCACTGCACAAATTAAGGCACACAGAAGGCAAAGCAAAAGCACCAAGCCAGAACTCAAGCGGATTAACACTGTTGTCCAGCAAGGACTGGGAGGCAGGTGCAGGTTAATAAAGAGTGATACAATCACCTGACCCAAGACAAACCCAGCAACAGAGGAAAAAGACGAGCAGCCAGAACACCACAAGAAAATGGCAGATAGTCACAGACTAAACAGATTCTAACAATGGCCCACCTACGTGAATCTGACATCCTTATTATTCCCTACCTCGATGACTTCCTTATTGTAGGCGGAACAGCGGATCATTGTTTAGTACAGTAAGAAAGGACAATGTCCGTCCTGGAATGCTTAGGCTGGCTATTAAATATTTAAAAATCACAGTTACAGCCCCTGAGAGTGCAGCAGTTTTTGGGCCTAATTTTAGACTCAGAGTCAGGAGTGTCGTCTGCTGCCCGACAAGTTGATTTGTCTCCGTTATCAAGTTCTGAACGCTTCTAACAACCCCACCATATCCCTCAGGAAGGCCATATCTGTTATGATTGGGTCACCGAGGAGGAGAGCAAGCCCAAGCTAAGCCACAGAAAACCAGAGAGGTTGGTAACTAAGCGGATTGCAGACCCCTGACCCTATCCACACAACCAGCAGTAGCCGTGGAGCGTGCCTACGATGATCCTAGACGCCTCAGCACAGCCGGAGAGCTAACTAAGCCTAAAACCAGAAAGGGGAAATCTAAACTGCCCCAGAGGAGACCCCAAAGGAATAGATAGCCCCCAAACATATATTGTCGGTGAGACAAGATGAAAACACAAACGCAGGCAGGAAAATAGACTGAGCAAATGATGGGGCCCATACTGACTAGACAGAAAAGGAAAGGAAAGACACTGTCTGCAATCATGCAAAAAACCCTGCAAAAAGTCCAACACGTCTGATGAAAAAAATACTGAAGTCGCACGACTTTGCCCATTATATCAGTACTCTGGTATATTCTGAAAGCAGAGCAAAAAGAGGGACAAAAACAAACTGGCACAAGAAGTAACATATGGATGGTGATTCAGCTGGAGCTGGCTGACCCACACAAAACTGAGATAGACAAAACCAGATCAAATGTAAACAGAATAGCAAATGAACACTTAGCTGAACATGCAGGGGCTGAGCTGGAAACAAAGACCTCAGGGGGCAGGAAGAAAACCACCAGCAGGGACAGAGGGAGTCGGCAGTCCCAAATCCCAATCTGAAAACCCAGATCTCCAATCGTTGTCCTCATCATCAGGTGGCAAGCCTCTGTCAATCAGATCAGCTCCATTACCTCCAGTAACCACCAGAGGGAGCCCAGAAAGAGAACTCGCAACCCCTCTGTCAATTTGACCAGTTCCACTACCTTCAGTAATAACCAGAGGAAGGCTATAAAGCGAATTCACAACACATATCCATGTTAGGCTTCCTGTCATCTCGCATCCCCGTCATCTCGCATCCCCGTGGTCCGGTGGGCACAATTCCATAAAATGGCTCTACAAAGGGATGTCTTGTTGAATGATAGGAGCCTTGAGGGTTGTTTGGAGAGTCTGCTGTCTTTACCCCAAACCTCGGTAAAATCCCTTGAGCGGTGGTTAGACCAGAGTAACTTATCCAGAGGGGTTCCCTGGGAATATAATATACCCCGGGTAGTCACGATGGATGCAAGCCTTACTGGGTGGGGGGCTCGTATGGGGAGGTCATGATCCAAGGTCTATGGGAACACCATGAGATAGAGAGTTCTTCTAACCTGAAGGAATTCACAGCAGTAGAACTGGCAGTTAAAAAACTCCTTGTATATCTGCAGGGTCATCACATGTGAGTCCTTTCCCACAATCGGGTCACAGTGGTCTATATCAACCACCAGGGTGGGATTCGTTCCATACCTCTGATGGAAACAGAATGCCTGTTCCTATTTGCAGCGCAACATTTTCTATCTTTGACAGCACTGCATATAAGAGGAAAAAACAATGCCACAGTGGACTTTCTAAGCCGCAACCTACCAAGACAGGTGGAATGGTCTCTAAAAAACACCATCTTCAGCCAAATTGTACGGATGTGGGGTCAGCCGGACGTGGACCTCTTCGCTACCAGGAGGAACAGAAAAGTGAAACAATTCTGCTCACTGGACCCCAGAGAAAGCCCACTGGCAGTAGATGCCTTGCTGATAAAGTGGGATTTCAGTCTGGCTTACACCTTTACTCCCTTATCTCTGCTACCTCTAGTAGTGAGGAAAATCAGGAAGGACAAAGCAAGGGTAATAGTGATCGCTCTCTTTTGGCCCAGGAGGGAATGGTTCCCATGTCTCAGAGCCATGTCGGTGTCCGATCCTTGGGCCAAGTCTACCATCCTCAGGTGGCTGGCCTACATCTGACGGCATGGAATTTAAGAAAATCGCTGCTAATGGATAGAGGTTTTTCCCCAAATCTAATAAATATACTTCTTAAAAGTAGGAAAGAAATTATGAAGAGGATTAGTGCTAGGACCTGGAAAAAATTCATACAAAACTCAGAAATTGTAGATGGGAAGGGGGTTCCAATAGCTCAAATCGTAGAGTTCCTTCAGAATGGTCTTGACATGGGTCTTTCCACCAGTATACTTAAGGTGCAGGTATCAGCACTGGGGGCTCGTTTTAGCTGCAACATCACCAGTAACTACTGGATTAGCAGGTTTATTAAAGCAGCGGGCAGGTCCAGACCTGTTATGAATGGGTCACCGAGGAGAAAAAAACAAAACAAGATAAGTCACAGAAAACCAGAGAGGTTGGTAACTATGCAGATTGCAGATCCCTGATCCTAACCACACAACTAGCAGCAGCCGTGGAGCGTACCTACGATGATCCTAGACGATTCGTCACAGCTGGAGAACTACATAAGCCTGAAGCAAGAAAAGGGGAAAACTAACTGTCCCAGAGCAGACCCCAAAGGAAAGACAGCCCCCACACATGTATTGACGGTGAAACAAGATGAAAGCACAAACACAGGCAGGAAAATAGGCTGAGCAAACGATGGGGCCCAAACTAACTAGAAAGGATAGGAAAGGAAAGACACTGTCTGCAGTCTGCAAAAAACCCTACAAAAATAATGTCCAACACTTCTGGTAGCAAAATTAACCCTGAAGTCACTAGACTTCTCCCACTATATCAGCACTCTGAAATATTCTGAGACAGAGCAAAAAGAGGTCAATCTAATAAGGGACAAAAAGCAAATTGGCAAATACAGGTAAATAAGAGTGGAAATTCAGAACAGCCCCAGCCGTGGCTGGCTGACCACAAAAAATAACTGAATAGACCAATAAAATCAAGTGTGAACATTAGCAGAAAAACTTAGCTTTAGATGACTGGAACAGAGCTGAAAACCAAGACCTGACAAGCCAGAAGGAATCACCAGCACCAGAATAGGGAGTCGGCTGTCTTAAATCCAGTCTAAGATTCCTGAGGTCCAATCGTCATCCTCATTATCAGGTGGCAGATCTCTACTGATTAAATCAGCCTCACTACCTCCTGTTACCACCAGAGGGAGCCTGGCAGGAGAACTCACAACTGGTGGACCAGAAAATGAACTCACAACAGTACCCCCACCCTTGAGGAGGGGTCACCGAACCCTCATCCACGCCACCAGGCCGATCAGGATGGGCCCGGTGAAAAGCACGAACCAATCTATTGGCATGAATATCAGAGGCAGAGACCCAAGAATTATCCTCCTGGCCATAACCCTTCCATTTGACCAAATACTTGAGTCTCCGTCTAACCAACCATATTTGTGAAATACGTTATGGATCTTGAACGGAACTGGAAGAGCCAATCGAAAAGAAACAGGATTAAGAATCTCCAAAATCTTATAAGGTCCAATAAATCTTGGCTTAAATTTTGGAGATGCAACCTTCATAGGAATATTCTTAGATGACAACCAAACCATATCACCCACATTAAACCGAGGACCAATGGTCCTATGCCGGTTGGAAAATCGCTGGGCCTTTTCCAGAGAGTGACAACTTATCCACCACTTGGTCCCATATCTGCTGCATTCTCTCAACCACAGTGTCCACACCTGGGCAGGACGAAGATTCCACTTGCCCTGAAGAGAATCGAGGATGAAACCCAAAATTACAGAAAAAGGGTGTCATCAAAGTGGCAGAACTAGCTCTATTGTTCAGTGCGAATTCGGCCAAGGGCAAAAATGAGACCCAATCATCCTGATCAGCAGATATAAAACATCTCAAATAAGACTCCAAGGTCTGGTTTGTTCTCTCAGTGTGTCCATTGGTCTGGGGATGAAACGCGTAGGAGAAGGATAACTGAATTCCCAGATTGGAACAAAAGGCTTTCCAGAATCTGGAAACAAACTGGAATCCTCTGTCGGACACAGTGTTCTCAGGAATCCCATGTAACCGAACCACCTGTTGTAAAAACAAGGGCACCAACTCAGCGGAAGATGACAACTTTGGGAGTGGTACAAGATGGACCATCTTCAAAAATATATCACAAATCACCCAGATAATAGTCATCCTCTGAGAGACAGGAAGATCAGAAATAAAATCCATTGATATATGGGTCCATGGCCTCTTGGGCACCGGCAGGGGCATCAGCAACCCACTAGAATGAGAACAAGGCTTAGACCGAGAATAAGTCCCACAGGACTGTACAAAATTCCTGATGTCACGAGATAAGGCAGGCCACCAAAAAGACCGACTCATCAAATCTCTGGTACCAAAAATACCTGGATGACCAGCCAATGCGGAGCAATGAATTTCAGACATCACTCTCTTTCTCCACTGGTCAGGAACATACAATTTTCCCATAGGGCAACGCTCAGGTTTATCCTCCTGAAATTCCTCGAGGGCGCATCTCAAATGAGGCGAAATGGCAGAAAGAACTACCCCCTCACCTAGGATGGTAGTAGGCTCAGTCACACTAAGGGTATCGGCAAAGAAACTCCTAGAAAGGGCATCTGCCTTAACATTCTTAGTGCCCAGAAGAAAAGAGACCACAAAATTAAAACGCGTGAAAAACAAGGCCCATCTAGCCTGTTTAGGATTCAAGCGTTTGGCCGACTCCAGATAAATCAAATTCTTGTGATCGGTGAGGACCACAACTTGATGTCTAGCTTCCTCCAACCAATGTCTCCACTCCTCAAATGCCCATTTCATGGCCAACAATTCCCGATTCCCCACGTCATAGTTGCGTTCAGATGGGGAGAACTTTCGAGAAAAGAAGGCACAGGGATTCATCTTAGAAGTCACAGGGTCTTTTTGAGACAAAACAGCTCCTGCACCAATCTCAGAAGCATCTACCTCCACCTGAAATGGAAGTGAGACATCAGGTTGCCGTAAAACTGGAGCTGAAGTAAATCTCTGCTTAAGCTCCTGAAATGCTGAGACAGCCTCAGGAGACCAATTCAGCACATCAGCGCCCTTCTTGGTCAGATCAGTCAGTAGTTTGACAATACCAGAAAAATTACCTATAAATTTACGATAGAAATTAGCAAAACCCAAAAACTTCTGGAGGGCCTTCAAAGAAGTAGACTGAACCCAATCATAAATGGCCTGTACCTTGGCCGGGTCCATTTCAATAGTCGATGGAGACCAGATAAATCCCAAAAATGAAATCCTCTGTACACCAAAGAGGCATTTCGATCCCTTAACAAACAGGGAATTCTCCCTCAAAATCCGGAACACAGTCCGGACGTGTTCCACATGAGAATCCCAATCACTAGAAAAGATCAAAATATCATCCAGATAGATGATCAAAAACTTATCCACAAAGTCACGGAAAATATTCATAAAGGACTGGAAGACAGAAGGGGCATTAGTGAGCCCAAAAGGCATCACCAGGTACTCAAAATGTCCCTCCGGAGTATTAAACGCCGTCTTCCATTCATTCCCGTGCTTGATGCGAATAAGATTATACGCCCCCCTGAGGTCAAGCTTAGTAAACCAGCAGGCACTCTTAACTCTGGAGAATAAATCAGACATCAGAGGTAACGGGTACTGATATTTAACCGTCATCTTGATAAGGGAGCGATAATCAATACACGGTCTTAATGAACCATCTTTCTTGGCCACAAAAAAAAACAGCACCTAAAGGTGATGAGGATGGTCTAATATGACCCTTCTCCAACGACTCCTTAATATAGGATCGCATAGCATCATGTTCGGGTACTGATAAGTTGAAAAGCCGACCCTTGGGAAATTTACACCCAGGCATCAACTCAATTGCACAGTCATAACTCCTATGAGGAGGCAAAGACGCAGACTTGCTCTCACTAAACACATCAGAAAAATCGGCTAGATAATCAGGAATATCATGAGACTGAGGAGAGGTGGAGAAAACAGGAGCGTCTCTAAGAACACACTGACAACCCCAACTCACCACAGACCCAGATTTCCAATCCAAAACTGGATTATGAGTTTGCAACCAAGGAAAACCCAGAACAATAGTATCATGCAAACTATGCAGCACCAAAAATTTACAATTTTCTTGGTGGTCTGGGGCAACTCGTCCGCAGAGGAGTCATGGAAAAACCACAACGTTTAGCAAAGTCCAAAACCATCAGATTCAACGCTGCTCCTGAATCCACAAAAGCCTTCGTGGAAAACGTGGATAAGGAGCAGAACAGTGTAATTGCCAAAAGAAACTTAGGTTGTACACTGCCCACAGTAAATGTGTGTGCAAAACGTTTCTCTCATTTAGGGCAGACAGAAATAGTATGAGACACGTCTCCACAGAAAAAACACAGCTTATTACGCCTTCTAAACTCCTGACGTTGCGCCCTAGACAAAACCCCATCACATTGCATAGGTTCAGACGTTTGTTCAAAAGGTAGCAGTGCCTTCCGTGTAGTTCTACGTTCACATAAACGCCGATCAACTTGAATGGCTAATGACAGAGCCATCCAGACCAGAGGGAACAGGAAATCCCACCATAACATCTTTTACAGTCTCTGATAAACCCTTCCGAAAGAGAGCTGCCAATGCACTATCATTCCATGTAGTAAGGACCGCCCACTTTTGGAATTTTTGACAGTATAACTCTGCAGAATCCTGACCCTGGTTTAATGCCAACAGGGTTCTCTCAGCTTGATCAACAGCATTAGGTTCATCATACAACAACCCCAAGGCTTGAAAAAATGCATCCACATTAGTCAGAATAGGATTTTCAGGTGTCAGAGAAAAAGCCCAATCCTGGGGATCGCCATGCAGCAAGGAGATGGCAATTTTAACCTGCTGCACAGAGCTCCCTGATGAGTTAGGTTTCAAGTCAAGAAATAATTTAAAATTATTCTTAAAATTCAGAAATTTAGACTGATCCCCAGAAAACACATCAGGAGTAGGGATCTTAGGTTCAGCAGCATGTGATTGAATGAGGTAGGTGGAAATTCCCTGTACTTCAGCAGCAAGTTGCTCCACACGATCAGACAATTGCTTAATCTCCATTAGGAAAAAAAAAATCCTCCAACGGCCCCAGAGAAAAAAATATAAAAAAAAATTCTGACACTTTTTTTTTTTTAACAACTTTTCCTGCTTTTGAGTACCCTAGAATCGGCGGTATGGCTGGTGATTCTGTTATGAATGGGTCACCGAGGAGAAAAAAAACAAAACAAGCAAAGTCACAGAAAACCAGAGAGGTTGGTAACTATGCAGATTGCAGATCCCTGATCCTAACCACACAACTAGCAGCAGCCGTGGAGCGTACCTACGATGATCCTAGACGATTCGTCACAGCCGGAGAACTACATAAGCCTGAAGCAAGAAAAGGGGAAAACTAACTGCCCCAGAGCAGACCCCAAAGGAAAGACAGCCCCCACACATGTATTGACGGTGAAACAAGATGAAAGCACAAATACAGGCAGGAAAATAGGCTGAGCAAATGATGGGGCCCAAACTAACTAGAAAGGATAGTAAAGAAAAGACACTGTCTGCAGTCTGCAAAAAACCCTACAAAAATAATGTCCAACACTTCTGGTAGCAAAATTAACCCTGAAGTCACTAGACTTCTCCCACTATATCAGCACTCTGAAATATTCTGAGACAGAGCAAAAAGAGGTCAATCTAATAAGGGACAAAAAGCAAATTGGCAAATACAGGTAAATAAGAGTGGAAATTGAGAACAGCCCCAGCCGGGGCTGGCTGACCACACAAAAAACTGAATAGACCAACAAAATCAAGTGTGAACATTAGCAGAAAAACTTAGCTTTAGATGACTGGAACAGAGCTGAAAACCAAGACCTGAAAAGCCAGAAGGAATCACCAGCACCAGAATAGGGAGTCGGCTGTCTTGAATCCAGTCTGAGATTCCTGAGGTCCAATTGTCATCCTCATTATCAGGTGGCAGATCTCTACTGATTAAATCAGCCTCACTACCTCCTGTTACCACCAGAGGGAGCCTGGCAGGAGAACTCACATCTGGTGGACCAGAAAATGAACTCACAACACAGACCCATTGTTAGGGAAAGGTTTTTGCCATGGGATTTAAACCTAGTAATCACAGCCATGACAGAAGCTCACTTTGAGCCTATTTCATCAATCTCTGTAAAAATAAATCTCTCCCTCAAGGTAGCCTTCTTGGTAGCGTTAACATCAGCATGAAGGGTGAGTGACATCCAGGCACTGTCTAGTCTCCCTCCATATACACAGTTCCATGATGATAGGGTGATACTTAGGCCTGATCCAGCTTACTTACCTAAGGTAGCTTCCAGTTTTCATATAACACAGGAAATAATCCTTCCATCTTTCCTCCCCAACCCGGTCAACCAGAATGAAACGAAGCTCCACACTCTAGATGTTAGGAGATGTCTCGTAGAGTACCTATCAGTCACTGATTCCTGGAAAAAGGACAATGCCTTGTTTGTTTCCTTTCAAGGCACCAGGAAGGTTCTTAGGGTGTCAAAGAGCACATTGGCTAGGTGGATTAGGGAGACTATTTCTCTAGCATACACTTCAAGTGGCAGGCCAGCCCCTGAGAAGTTGAGGGCGCATTCCACTCGATCCATGGAAGCCTCATGGGCGGAGAGGTCAGAAGTCTCCATTGACCAAATATGTAAGGTGGCCACTTGGTCCTCTCCAAGCACATTTTAGAATCATTTTAGGTTAGATTTAGGTGCTTCCTCAGACCTCTCCTTCAATATAAAGGTGCTGCAGGCTGTAGTCCCTCCCTAAGTAGTCATTATTCTCTGTAATTCTCTCGTTGGTGCCGTCATGGGGATCGAATAAAGTCTTAGTTACTTACTGCTAGCGGTATTTTTCTGAGCCCATGACAGCACCCTTAGATTCCCTCCCTCTTCTACTTTGGGTGTTAACTTCATTCTCTTATGAGGTTCACATGTGTGAAGTAGTTAGTAGTTAGAGTATTGTGCATAATTTTGCCATTAACCTTGGTGGTCTTCTCGAGCTCTGTAATCCAACTGATGCGTGGGAGAGGTGCCACCCTTTTGTATCTGTAGATTTCCTGTTCCTGAAGGGCAGATCCCCTCTCGTTGGTGCTGTCATGGGCTCCGATACCATTAACAGTAAGTAACTAACAATTTTTCAGTTCCAAAAATTTAGACAACCCGCTGTATCACACTTTGTCATTTGTTTGGGTTTAAATGAAGCTGTAGAGGCTCAATCTACAAACAAATTCTTCTGTTATGGACGTTATAAAGTAAGGGATCTGACTTGAAAAATAGTCTGTAGCATCTAGTGTGCTATAGAGGCCTGATATACAGACCTGATAGAGGATATACAGACCTGATAGAGGCTTCAGAGAAGCCCTTTAAGATTTCCTTTTTATATAAAAGAGATTTTGACATGACTTGTGTCCTGTCATCTAGCTGGGACAGCATGACCCAGCTGTCACATGATGCAAGTTATCTAATATATAAAGCTCAAAGTGTGTATGTATGTATGTATGTATGTACAGTATGTGTGTGTGTGTGTGTGTGTGTATGTATGTGTGTGTGTGTGTGTGTATGTCCGGGATAGGCATCCGCACCGTCGCAGCTACAGCCACAAAATTTGGCACAGTCGCACGTCTGGACCCCGAGAGCGTCCTAAGCTATGTTGTGAGACGAAATTTTAACCCCGCGCGTTCCAATTCACCAAACAAATTTGCCCCCATCTACATACTGGGGAAAAAGCGTGTGAGTGTCAAGCCCCGCCCCTCGTTATGATGTCATAATGCCCCTATTTGCATACTGGGGAAACAGTGTGTGCATATTAAGCCCTGCCCCTCATTATGATGCCACAATGGTTGCCATGGCGACGCTGATGTCATCATAGGTTGCAAGCCCTGCCGCCGCTCATTATGATGTCATAATGGTGGACTATGGGATGGAGGATGTGTGATGGGTATATGGGCACTGGACTATGGGATGGAGGATATGTATGACGGGTATATGGGAACGGGACTATGGGATGGCGGATATGTATATGGGCACAGGACTATGGGATGGAGGATGTGTGATGGGTATATGGACACTTGACTATGGGATGGAGGATATGTTTGACGGGTATATCGGCATGGGACTATGGGATGGCGGATATGTATATGGGCACGGGACTATGGGATGGAGGATGTGTGATGGGTATATGGGCACTGGACTATGGGATAGAGGATATGTATGACGGGTATATGGGCACGGGACTGAGATGGTGGATATGTATGATGGGTATATGGGCACGGGACTATGGCATGGAGGATATGTATGATGGGTATTTGGGCATGGGACTATGAGATGAAAGATGTGTGATGGGTATATGGGCACTCGACTATGGGATGGCGAATATATATGATGGGTATATGGGCATGGGACTATGGGATGGAGAATATGTATGATGGGTATATGGGCATGGGACTATGGGATGGAGAATATGTATGATGGGTATATGGGCATGGGACTATGGGATGGAGGATGTGTGATGGGTATATGGGCACTCGACTATGGGATGGAGGATATGTATGATGGGTATATGGGCACAGGCCTATGGGATTGTGGATATGTATGATGGGTATATGGGCACGGGACTATAGGATGGAGGATAATTATAATTTGCTATAACTAACCACAGTTAGTTACTATGCCCGGGCAGCGCCGGGCTCTTCAGCTAGTTGATAATAAGCACTGTGTTGATCAAATGTGACTAATTATCAGTGCTGGTGCTAGAAATAATCAATAAAACTAATAAAAGGCTCATTAGCCTTATGGTGATTAGACCAAATGTGCTGACATTTAAGACTACATAATAAAAGCCTATTTGCTCCTTGCCTGAAATGGAATTCCACCTGAAGGATAGTAATGTTTTACCTGTAATAATCAATTCCACTTAGTTGCAATAACAAGTCTTGACATGTGCATAGCACAGAGATGACATAAGGTATACGCCCACTCAAAAGAGTATAAAGCAAGGGAGAAGGCCCCAAAAAGTCAGGAATAGAAAAATCAAAGTATTTGGTGAAGTGGCAGAAGTGAGTTAAGAGGAGAAGGTAGACATAGAAATATACGGCAGAGCAAAAAAATAAATCCAACTGTATTGCATGTGCAACTGCCAGACCCCATTTAGGGACAATTCCCCTCAGACTTTCAGAGCAAGACCAAACAGATTTACAATGTATTTTAGCCTTGTATGACCCTACTGATAATACTCTGTGTCAGGCTCTCTAAGCCCTGTACCCGATAGTAAAAACTGATCAAGTACCTCCTAAGGTTTTCGCATACCCAGGTAACTACACTTTTTTCCAAAGGAAAGTGTGAGGTAGCGCTGTCATTCAAGGTTGGGGGACACTCGCTTGGCAGCAAATAAATCACATCCGGTATGGGTTTTCCATAAAACCATATCAGTCCGTGAGGTTTATTATTCAGCATAAACCAAAGGAAGCACCACAAAGTTCATATCAGCATAGTGTCCGTTATATAGGCTATTCAGCCTCATCATTATCTCACCCGTCAGGGTTCCTTATGCGGTTTCACCATCGCATACGTTAGTTCCCTCCAGGGAGCTCTCAGGCACACATCGCCAATGCTCACACAGCCGCTCCACAGGCTGTTAGCGAGGAGATCCTTCTCCTCACAGGACCTTCCAAACTGGACCAATCAGGTCCCAGCATTCACACCAGGTGACCTACCCTGGCCACCATATATGGTCTGTAGCCACGCCCACTGGGTCACATGGCTATGACCTCATCACAGGTCCTTCACATACTCACATAGCCTTTTACTATAGGTGTTATCAGACACACCCCTGGGTGGATTTGTAGGTAACCAGAACCCGCCCATCTCTCTAGTTACCTGAAGACTTCTCTCTTATACTTAGAAACAACACCTCAGCAATGATATTGCTGATCACACATACACAAGTCTCCATCTCAAAGCCACCCACTTTGAGATACATAACTATCCTTCAGGATTCTGCCACTCATCCGTTCTCCTGGGAAATCCACACAGTGCCCCCTAGTGGACACAGTGGTCATTACACCACAAAAGGTACAGGAGTGGGGATATCGGTAGGAAATCTAACTTCAGAGTTTTGTGAAATCACCATCCCCATAGACACAGATACAAGTGGTTATAAAGCTAAATGGTTTCAGGATCAGACTGCAGCAAGAAGTGTTATATGGTTACATGGGGACCTGAAGCTGAGGCCCCAGTTACCGGCAAATTGGATAGGCAGCTGTGTATTGGTTCAGGTACTCATGCCATTTTAAATAATTTCATCAGAAGAGATACAAAGGGGTAAAATGAATGCTGGAACTCTACACAGAAACTAAAAGTCATCTCCTGTTGGATCTTTTGATCCAAGACTCTACATAGATAATATATGGGTTCCTAGAGGGGTACCGGACGAGTACAAAGCTAGGAACCAGATCACAGCAGGATTTGAATCAGTTTTTTTTGTGGGCTACACTAAATAAAAATGTGGATTGGATAAATTACATCTACTATAACCAACAAAGGTTCATAAACTACACTAGGGATGCAATAAAGGGGATAGCTGAACAATTAGACCCAACTTTTGTTAATGACATACCAGAATAGAATGGCTTTAGACATGTTGCTAGCAGAAAATGGGGGAGTCTGTAAAATGTTTGGCACTTACTGTTGCACTTTTATTCCAAATAACACAGCCCCCAGATGGAATCATCACAAAAGCATTGGAGGGTCTTACATCACTATCTGAAGATCTAGCCGAAAATTCTGCCATCGACAACCCATTCACAAATTGGCTGGAATGCTGGTTTGGAAAATGGAGTCCTCTCGTATCCATTCTTCAATAAGGGCAGGATCTGATTGAATAAACTTTGTGGTTCTTATGCTGATACGCCTTGTCTCTGTCTCAGTCCATCACTTGCTTGAGCAATCACAACATTTGACATCCAATATACTTGATGGTGTGACTTAAAAACCACCCTAACAGACCAAAAAAAATCTTCTGTTATTAACGTCATACAGTAAGGGACCTGACTTGAAAAATATTTTGTAGCATCTATTTTGCAGAGGCCTGATCCAGAGGCCACAAACAAATTCTTCTGTTATTAACGTCATACAGTAAGGGACCTGACTTGAAAAATAGTAGCATCTAGTGTGTTAGAGAGGCCTGATACATAGGCCACAAAAAAATGTTCTGTTATTAACATCATACAGTAAGGCTGCGTAATAGAAGCGGACATGCCTGCTATTTTTGACTGATCTCAGAGAACAATCACACCACAAGTTTCTCAATCCACAGTAACATCTCCGCCTGCACCTCTCTCATGGTTCACAGTTTGTCCGGTTCACCGTACTCTGCCCTCTCACAGCACTGCAGCCAGCCCAGTTGTGATCATGGCAAGATCAGCTGTGGCAAAGAATGCTTAATACCACATGTACAACCCTCAGGGGTTAAATGTCAGTAGCTTGGAGGATTCCCATTCAAAATAAAACATAACCTTTAATAATTCATTAAAACCTGAGACATCACATAAACAACACAAACAGACATAATAGTTCTTCGGCATATCAATGCTCATTTAAAAAATGGTTCGGTCTCACCATTACTCATGGACATAGACGCCCCGGCGTATTCTTCAGAGGTCCCCTTCCGGGTATTTGGGTCCATATAGCAGCACAAGACAGCATGTGGAAAAGGAGGTTAAAGGGTTACAGGTGTGCAGTTTTCCCTATCCTCCAAAAAGTAAGTCCCATGGATAGATGGTGTGGTTTCCTTAAATAGACCATCCTACACACAAGTCCCACCCCCCGACGTTTAGCCTCACCTGAGGTAGTCAGATCAATGGCCAGTAGGGAAAGTATATACAAGAAGCCCATTCATTGGTATAATAATGAGAGGTCAGTGAAACCGCCCCTATGTTCTCTTATATATACTAAGAATCTGCCCAAGCTCAAAAATTGACACAGCAATCACTTTTCAATTCAAAACATAAATTATCATGCCTCGATATATTTCTCAGAATAGGGCACCATTGTATAAGGCCATAATTATAAATTAATCCTGATATACAGATATGATGTCCCTCACAATGGGGTATTTGTGTCAGATTAATCCCCTGGGGCATAGATGCCGCTTTCATCGCAGTAAATTCACACAGTGAGATTTCCAGGGTGAAGGTGATCGCGGATACCGTGATATATCCTCTCTATGAAGTAAGCTCTGCTACAGTCACGGTAAACCCGCTTAGTAAGGTCACTCAGCAGTGGTCACACCAAGCTCACATGGTGAGGACTCCAAACAGAGGACAATCGCTGATACCGCGAAGTGTCACCCTTCGGTGGTGAACGCCACTACAATCGCGGCAAGTTCACACAGTGAGATCTCCAGCTGGAGGGTGATTGCAAAATACCGCGATATCTCATCTCCGGGTAAATTAGGCATCTCCATTGTGACCGCCCTGTGGGACAGACCAAGCATAATTAGTGGGCAGACCAAGCCTAATTAGGACGCCACAGTAGTGCCGTGATTAAAAAAATATATAGCTTACAATTAGGTCATATGGCCTTTTTTTTTTTTTTTTTTCTTCTTCTTTCTCCCCTCCCTTCCCTTCACCCAGTGGGGTAGATCAGGCCAAATCTAACGATAAGTCACTTCGAATTAAGCCCTGTACCTCTGTTTGTCACCCTATGGGGCGGATCTAACATGATCATGTAAATATAACCACAGCCCACTTCCAGTCATATAGCGAGCTCATAGTACACAGCGCATGGGGCAAAAGAAGGGGGGCATATATGATCAAAGAAAAATATAAGAGACTGCAATATATGTAGTCTATATGCTCAGTACAGATAAGAAATTCCTGTCAGTGATTGCATAGGTAATCTCATGCATAAAGGAGATCTTTTAACCAATTAATGATCTGCATATATCCAATGTTCCCCTTCATGGCATAGGTCTTAAATAGTGCTAGTAATCCCACAGGTGTAACACATTCATCCTACCTCGTAGGGAAAGAAAAAAACAAACTACAACCCATATTGCTGATTCCCCATAGGTATCAATGGTGCATACCATATACATTGCATGGAGAAAGTGGTGATCTCCAGATAAACGGTAGGATCAAATCAGGGGACAGACAGGAATGATTACCAGCATTGTTGAAGATAAGTAGGGGTCAGATAACCATCAACGGACATTTAGGCAGCGCATTTAATTAAAGGTATAGGTATATTCATAGTCATTCCTAGTTATTGCCTCCATTTCCACAAGGCTCGGAACGTTAATCATAGACACAGAATATACATAAGGGATGATATACATCTCATCTAAGGTCTCATTATAGATAAAGAGAATCCTGTTTTGTGACTGGACCCAAGGGTAAGGGTACTGGAAAAAATTCTTGAGGTCTAGGGGCTATTTCATATTATATTCATGTTAGATCAATGTCAGTGAAGGTACACATAGCTGAAAGAAGGTACTCTCAAAATAGGCTGGATGTTATGTATAATATAACGGGCTAAGCGTCACTCTGTCTGAAGCCTTTATAGACTGCGCAAGCGTGACACGCCTGCGCTGTCTGGCTCCAGACAGAATGAGGCATCCCGCGGTGAGGAGTGTGTATGGCGTTGGAGAAGGCGGTACACATATACACTGCATACCGCTATGTCCGGCGCCATACTTACATACTTACCTGACCGGGAGGAGCGTTGCCGCGGCACTTCTCTTCGGCCGGAGACCGAGGCAGGAGTGCGGCCGGACTCGCGCATGCGCATAGCGCGATCCGCCGCCATTTTACTGAAGACACATTTGCAGTGTGTCTTCAGCAATATGGCGCCAGACAGCGCTATGGCCATGCACGTACTCCGGCAGAACGTGACAGCGCTGGACACAGGGAAGAATGGTGAGTATAAAAGTTTTTTTTTTGTATGTGTGTAGTTTAATAGGGGTGAGGGGGACCATGCATACCAGGATAAGGGGGGAGATGGGACCATGCATACCAGGAAAGGGGACCATGCATACCAGGATAGGGGGTGAGGGGACCATACATACATGAAAGGGAGGTGAGGGGACCACACATACCAGGAAAGGGGGGTGAGGGGACGACAGGGGGTGAGGGGTCCACGCATAACACAAAAGGGGGGTGAGGGGACCACGCAAACCACGAAAGGGGGGTGAGGGGACCAAGCATACCAGGAAAGGGGGGTGAGGGGACCACACATAGCAGGATAGGGGGATGAGGGGACCACACATACCAGGAAAGGGGGGGTGAGGGGACCACAGGGGATGAGGGGTCCATGCATAACACAAAAATGGGGGTGAGGGGGACCACGCAAACCACGAAAGGGGGGTGAGGGGACCAAGCATACCAGGAAAGGGGGGTGAGGGGACCACACATATCAGGATAGGGTAATTAACACTAAATGCCACAGATGAAAAAACAAATGGCACAAAGAATGTGGAGTACAAAATGTAAACAATTTTATTTATATTTGAATTCATATATCATACAATCACATATAGATGCCTCAAATTATCAAAAAAATTCGCTGGAAACATGGACCACGAAAAATCACTACATTATCCAATACATAAACCAATAATTTGTGCTGAAAATGGCATATAATACCCAAACAGTCATATGTAAGACCGCTAAAAATCCATATTGTAATAAATGCCCAACATGACAATTTACATCTTAATCATAGTACCTGGATTTTACTAAAGCGGATCATGTTCTAACAGCCTAAAGGGTAAGCCATAATGATGCTACCGAACGTAAAATTAGCGATAGCTGTGTATATATGTGACCACGCTGTCACCGCAATCTACCCCGATGCGCGTTTCGCCTCTTCTTCTTCCGGGGGTGTGACCACAAGAAGGCTGGAAGTGCCTTTAAATTACCGGTGACCAATCAAAGGGGCGAAAACAGCCCTATTTTGACAAAGATCTTACCAGAAAAACCTCTCATTGTGGCTAAAAGATCCAAAAACGTTCGGTATCATCATTATGGCTTACCCTTTAGGCTGTGTGCCCACGTAGCGATTTTTAAGCGTTTTTGCCGCGATTTTCGTCGCAAAAACGTTTAAAAATCGTGTACAGAACGCCCCCATGCATTCCTACGGCATTCCGCACATGCTGTGCTAATGCTGCGCTTTTTTCCGCGGCGGAATCGCATCACGGAAAAAATCGCAGCATGCTCATTCTTTTATGCGGAATCGCAAACAATTGCCGCGATTCCGCACCCATAGGAATGCATGAGAATCGCTTACTTCCCGCATGTGGCTATGCCCACCATGCGGGAAGCTAAGCGTCTCATGTGCGGTTGGTACCCACGGTGTGGAGGAGAGGAGACTGTCCTCCAGGCCCTGGGTACCATAGCCCTGTAAAAAAAAGAATAAAAAAATCGAGGTATATTTACCTTCCGGTGTCCCGCGCTGCATTCCCGGGCCTCACGTTCCCAGTAATGCCTTGCGGCAAGGCCCTGTAATGACGTGGTCTCGCGAGATCACTATAGCAACGCGAGACTACGTCATCACAGGTCTCGCAAGGCATTACTGGGAACGCGGAGGCTCGGGATGGCAGCGCGGGACGCCGGAAGGTAAATATACCCCGATTTTTTTATTTTTTTTAGCATTTTAACACATATTTTTATTTTAACGCATAGGCGGCCTCAATAGTAAAAACCTGGTCACACTTGTCAAACACTATGTTTGACGAGTGTGACCAACCTGTCAATCACTTTCCAAGCGCTGCTTCAAATCGCTTGGAAAGTGCTTGAATATCGCACGCGAAACTCGCGGCAAAATCACGATCATAATCTCGGTAAAATCGAGGTGAAATCGCGTGGAAAAAAACGCGCGATTTCTGGGAAGGAGTCCGGTTTTTAGTGAGCTTTTTAAAATGCTACGTGGGCACATAGCCTAAGGCTGTTAGAACATGATCCGCTTTAGTAAAATCCAGGTACTATGATTAGGATGTAAATTGTCAAGTTGGGCATTTATTACAATATGGATTTTTAGCGGTCTTACATACAGTTACATGTTAAAGTTTGGGCACCCCTATTAATGTTACCCTTTTTTCTTTATAACAATTTAGGTTTTTGCAACAGCTATTTCAGTTTCATATATCTAATAACTGATGGACTCAGTTATATTTCTGGATTCAAATGAGGTTTATTGTACTAACAGAAAATGTGGAATCTGCATTTTAACAAAATTTGACCGGTGCAAAATTATGGGCACCCTTATTTTCTTGATTTGAACACTCCTAACTACTTTTTACTGACTTCCTGAAGCACTAAATTGGTTTTGTAACCTCATTGAGCTTTGAACTTCATAGCCAGGTGTATCAAATCATGAGAAAAGGTATTTAAGTTGGCCACTTGCAAGTAGTTCTCCTATTTGATTCTCCTATGAAGAGTGGCATCATGGGCTCCTCAAAACAACTCTCAAATGATCTGAAAACAAAGATTATTCAACATAGCTTTTCAGGGGAAGGATACAAAAAGTTGTCTCAGAGATTTAACCTGTCAGTTTCCACTGTGAGGAACATAGTAAGGAAATGGAAGAACACAGGTACAGTTCTTGTTAAGCCCAGAAGTGGCAGGCCAAGAAAAATATCAGAAAGGCAGAGAAGAATGGTGAGAACAGTCAAGGACAATCCACAGACCACCTCCAAAGACCTGCAGCATCATCTTGCTGCAGATGGTGTCACTGTGTATCGGTCAACAATACAGCGCACTTTGCACAAGGAGAAGCTGTATGGGAGAGTGATGCGAAAGAAGCTGTTTCTGCAAGCACGCCACAAACAGTCGCCTGAGGTATGCAAAAACACATTTGAACAAGCCAGTTACATTTTGGAAGAAGGTCCTGTGGACTGATGAAACAAAGATTGAGTTGTTTGGTCATACAAAAAGGCGTTATGCATGAAGGCTAAAAAACACAGCATTCCAAGAAAAACACTTGCTACCCACAGTAAAATTTGGTGGAGGTTCCATCATGCTTTGGGGCTGTGTGGCCAATGCCGGCACCGGGAATCTTGTTAAAGTTGAGGGTTGCATGGATTCAACTCAGTATCAGCAGATTCTTGACAATAATGTGCAAGAATCAGTGATGAAGTTGAAGTTACGCAGGGGATGGATATTTCAGCAAGACAATGATCCAAAACACCGCTCCAAATCTACTCAGGCATTCATGCATAGGAACAATTACAATGTTCTGGAATGGCCATCCCAGTCCCCAGACCTGAATATCATTGAACATCTGTGGGATGATTTGAAGCGGGCTGTCCATGCTCGGCGACCATCAGACATAACTGAACTGGAATTGTTTTGTAAACAGGAATGGTCACAAATACCTTCATCCAGGATCCAGGAACTCATTAATAGTTGCAAGAAGCGACTAGAGGCTGTTATTTTTGCAAAAGGAGGATCTACGAAATATTAATGTCACTTTTATGTTGAGGTGCCCATACTTTTGCACCGTTCAAATTTTGTTAAAATGCAGATTGCACATTTTCTGTTAGTACAATAAACCTCATTTGAATCCAGAAATATAAGTCCATGAATTATTAGATATATGAAACTGAAATAGCTGTTGCAAAAACCAAAATTGTTATAAAGAAAAAAGGTTAACATAAATAGGGGTGCCCAAACTTTAACATATGACTGTATGGGTATTATATGCCATTTTCAGCACAAATTATTGGTTTATGTATTGGATAATGTAGTGATTTTTCGTGGTCCATGTTTCCAGTGATTTTTTTGATAATTTGAGGCATCTATATGTGATTGTATGATATATGAATTCAAATATAAATAAAATTGTTTCCATTTTGTACTCCACATTCCTTGTGCCATTTCTTTTTTCATCTGTGGCATTTAGTGTTAATTTGCCTTTGAGGAATGTACCCATGGTTGGTGTTTAGTTATAAGGACTAATATGTATATATCAGGATAGAGGGTGAGGGGACCACGCATACCAGGATAGGGGGGAGGGGACCACGCATACCCCGAAATAGGAGTGAGGGGACCACGTATACCACGAAAGGAGGGTGAGGGGACCATGCAAACCACGAAAAGAGGGGTGAGGGGACCATGCATACCAGGATTAGGGGGTGAGGGGACCATGCATATCACGATTGGGGGGTGAGGGGACCATGCAAACCAGGATTGGGGGTGAGAGGGCCATGCATACCAGGATTGTTGGGTAAGACCATGCATACCATGATAGTGGGGGGGTGAGAGGACCATGCAAACCAGGATGGGGGGTGAGAGGACCATGCATACCAGGATAGGGGGGTGAGAGAACCATGCATACCAGGATATGGGAGTCAGAGGACCATGCAGACCAGGATAGGGGGGTGAGGGGGCCATGCATACCAGGATTGGGGGGTGAGCGGGCCATGCATACCAGGATAGAGGGTGAGAGGACGATGCATACCAGGATAGGGGGGTGAGAGGACCATGCGTACCTGGATATGGGAGTGAGAGGACCATGCATACCATGATTGGGATGAGGGGGTACCATGCATACCAGGATTGGGGGGTGAGGGTACCATACATACCAGGATAGGGATGAGGGGTGCAGCACATACCAGGATGGGAGACCATATACCAATAAAAATGCCCACCACCAGGGCATAGAACGGGTTCATAGCTAGTAACAATCGAGTTTGAATATCGAAGGGTAAAGGGAGAGGGGGGAGAGGGAGGAGGGGGGAGAGGGAGGAGGGGGGATTATAGAAAACCACCAAAATTGAGCTGCTCATTTAGTCCCCGAGGATGGCATGTGTCCAGGGAGAAGATCCAACTCGCTTCTCTCTGCAGTAGGATCCTATCAAAGTCTCCCCCTCGGGGAGGTACTTTTAATTTGTCGATACCCATGAAGCGGATTACTCCCATATTTCCCCCATGTGGTCCATTGATGTGTCTTGATATTGGGGTATCCCTCCCATTACGGATATCTCCCAGATGTTCCCCAACCCGTCTCCTGAATTCTCTGATTGTTTTGCCAATATTGGTCATCCCACAGTCACAGCAGGCCCTGTAAATGATGCCCTTTGTTTTACAATTGATGAAGTCTTTTATCTGGTAGGTCTTCCGTGTATTACTGTTGCAAAACTCCTTACCCACCTCAATAGACTCACATGCAACACAGTTCCCACATCTGTAGCAACCTGTCGGTTTAGTCGATAGCCATGTTTTTACCTTGGGTTGGACAAAATGACTATGCACTACATGATCGTTAAGGGTTCTGCACTTCCTGTATGTGATTTGGGGATTTACCCCGATCACATCATTTAAATCCTCATCCATTTTTAACACATCCCAGTGCCTCTTAATGATATCTCTGATATATGGGGCCCCATTATCAAAGGAACAAATCAATCTCATGGGTTGACGTGTCTCTGTATCTCTCTCATGGGGTGTTAGTAATGTTGCTCTTTGTTGCTGACTAGCATGTTTGTAAGCCTCCCTTAGGACCCGGTCCGGGTATCCCCTGGATATAAACCTCTGTCTCAAATCATCTGCTTTTGTTTTATAATCGGCCTCATCCGAACAGTTCCGTCTTAATCTTAATGGGAGGGATATCCCAATATTGAGACACGTCAATGGACCACATGGGGGAAATACGGGAGTAAACTGTTTTATGGGTATCGACAAATTAAAAGTACCTCCCCGAGGGGGAGACTTTGATAGGATCCTACTGCAGAGAGAAGCGAGGTAAATCTTCTCCCTGGACACATGCCATCCTCGGGGTCTAAATGAGCAGCTCAATTTTGGTTGTTTTCTATAATCCCCCCCCTCCCTCTCCCCCCTCTCCCTTTACTCTCCGATATTCAAACTCGATTATTTGTTATAACATCCAGCCTATTTTGAGAGTACCTTCTTTCAGCTATGTGTACCTTCACTGACATTAATCTAATATGAATATAATATGAAATAGCCCCTAGACCTCAAGAATTTTTTCCGGTACCCTTACCCTTGGGACCAGCCACAAAACAGGATTCTCTTTATCTATAATGAGACCTTAGATGAGATGTATATCATCTCTTATGTATATTGTGTGTCTATGATTAACGTTCCGAGCCTTGTGGAAATGGAGGCAATAACTAGGAATGACTATGAATATACCTATAGCTTTAATTAAATGCACTGCCTAAATGTCTGTTGATGGTTTTCTGACCCCTACTTATCTTCAACAATGCTGGTAATCATTCCTGTCTGTCCCCTGATTTGATCCTACCGTTTATCTGGAGATCACCACTTTCTCCATGCAATGTATATGGTATGCACCATTGATACCTATGGGGAATCAGCAATATGGGTTGTAGTTGGTTTTTTTTCCCTACGAGGTAGAATGAATGTGTTACATCTGTGGGATTGCTAACACTATTTAAGACCTATGCCATGAAGGGGAACATTGGATATATACAGAGCATTAATTGGTTAAAAGATCTCCTTTATGCATGAGATTACCTAATCAATCACTGACAGGAATTTCTTATCTGTACTGAGCATATAGATTGCAATATATGTAGTCTCTTATATTTTTCTTTGATCATATATGCCCCCCTTCTTTTGCCCCATGCGCTGTGTACTATGAGCTCGCTATATGACTTGAAGTGGGCTGTGGTTATATTTACATGATCATGTTAGATCGGCCCCATAGGGTGACAAACAGAGGTACAGGGCTTAATTCAAAGTGACTTATCGCTAGATTTGGCCTGATCCACCCCACTGGGCGGAGGGAAGGGAGGGGAGAAAGAAGAAAAAAAGAAAAAAAAAAGGGCATATGACCTAATTGTAAGCTATATATCTTTTTAATCACGGCACTACTGTGGCGTCCTAATTAGGCTTGGTCTGCCCCACTAATTATGCTTGGTCTGCCCCACAGGGCGGTCACAACGGAGATGCCTAATTTACCCGGAGATGAGATATCGCGGTATTTTGCAATCACCCTCCAGCTGGAGATCTCACTGTGTGAACTTGCCGCGATTATAGTGGCGTTCACCACCGAAGGGTGACACTTCGCGGTATCAGCGATTGTCCTCTGTTTGGAGTCCTCACCATGTGAGCTTAGTGTGACCACTGCTGAGTGACCTTACTAAGCGGGTTTACCGTGACTGTAGCAGAGCTTACTTCATAGAGATGATATATCACGGTATCCGCGATCACCTTCACCCTGGAAATCTCACTGTGTGAATTTACTGCGATGCAAGCGGCGTCTATGCCCCAGGGGATTAATCTGACACAAATACCCCATTGTGAGGGACATCATATCTGTATATCAGGATTAATTTATAATTATGGCCTTATACAATGGTGCCCTATTCTGAGAAATATATCGAGACATGATAATTTATGTTTTGAATTGAAAAGTGATTGCTGTGTTGGTCAATTTTTGAGCTTGGGAAGATTCTTAGTAAATATAAGAGAACATAGGGGAGGGTTCACTGACCTCTCATTATTATACCAATGAATGGGCTTCTTGTATATACTTTCCCTACTGGCCATTGATCTGACTACCTCAGGTGAGGCTAAACGCCGGGGGTGGGACTTGTGTGTAGGATGGTGTATTTAAGGAAACCACACCATCTATCCATGGGACTTACTTTTTGGCAGTGATATGGACAGTCTCTCTGCTAGTTGAGGCACCCAGCCATTGCGGGGCCTTCTCTTTTTCTTTATGGACAAATATATTTAAACCCCCTTATATCTATTTGTTTAACTCCCCTGATGAATCCCCGTTTTTGGGGAGGAAACTCGTAGGGAGCAAATACCCCTTCTGACGACAGGGGGTGACACTATAGGGTCCATTTGGGGCCTGACCTTGTAAGGGCAGGAGTAATACCTGGGCACGACGGGGAGGATAGGGAAAACTGCACACCTGTAACCCTTTAACCTCCTTTTCCACACGCTGTCTTGTGCTGCTATATGGACCCGAATACCCAGCAGGGGACCTCTGAAAAATACGCCGGGGCGTCTATGTCCATGAGTAATGGTGAGACCGAACCATTTTTTAAATGAGCACTGATACGTACGAGCACTATTATGTCTGTTTGTGTTGTTTATGTGATGTCTCAGGTTTTAATGAATTATTAAAGGTTATGTTTTATTTTGAATGGGAATCCTCCAAGCTACTGACAGTTGTGGTCATGGAAAAGATTGTTTCCTCCTATGCATGACAAAGCTAAGAGGTTGAACTCCATCTTCTCCAATTTGTTGGCCAGGGAAATGCTGCCTTTCTGCCTGGTGGATACTGACAGTTTCCAAAAGCTGATGGCTGTCGCAGTCCCCCAGTACCAATTACCCAGTCACCATTATTTTTTAAAAAAGCTGTGCCTGCACACATACCTAGAAGACAACATCACCCGTTCCTCGACAAAATCTCTGCCTTGGTGCATTTCATCAAGGGCACTACATTTCACAGACTGGGCCCTGGGTGACTCTGGTGGCTGTGGGGATAGGTGCTCCTCCACAAGTCTTGGAATCCCCAAGGCTTGCTGGCCAAACCTCTACATTTAACACTTCCTCCAATGCTTCTGCCTCCTCTATCTCCTCTAGGGTCTCCACCTGCACCCTCAATCTCTGCCTTCATGAGAAACACGTTACATCAGTGCATAGTGAATCCCCACCACCTCCGTACTGCGCAGCCAGGGCTCAAAGCAATCAGGCAGTCTTAAAATTGGTATGCCTTGATGATCACAGTCATGCAGTTGAAGAGTTGTGGAGAGCTCTTCAGGCTGAATTTGATCAATGGCTGTCTCTGTTGAACCTGCATCCAGGAAAGGCTGTGTCTGATAACGGTGCAAAACTTGTTGGGGCCCTATGGCGAGTCAAGCTTACGTCCTCAACATGGTGGTGAAGCGTTTTCTCAGCCATTATCCTGACCTGGGTCACATGCTCCAGAAAGCGCGTAAGCTGTGTGCTTATTTCTACGGTTCGCACCCCTCTGCTGACTTGCATCGATACAGAGGTCTTTGTCCACACCAGATAACAGGTTGATATGTGATGTGTCGACATGGTGGAATTCCACTCTGCACATGTTGCAGCAACTGTAGCAGCAGCAATGAGCCTTGACGCAGTATGTCAGGTCTCATAGCCTGGGCCAACGAAGTATGGAGGTGGTGCATATCATGTTTACAGAGTAGGCACAGATTAAGGCCCTCTGCACCCTTCTGCACAGTTTTGAAATGGCTACTAAGATGGTTAGCGTCAACAGCATCAGTATTCCAGTGATTTATATGCCAGAGCAGACTTTGAATAGCCTGCGGGAGGAGATGGTGGTCCCAGAAGAAGAGGAGGAAGCTGAGGAGGCTGGAGAAGGGATAACATTGTCTCAAAGTTCAAGATTGTTGTCACACAGGCAGGTGCCAAGGGAGGGTGGAGTACTGCAATTGAGGGGGGCTGGTGATGATAACAGACAAACTGTTATCGAGGGTGCTAGATCCGATGAACAAATGGAGGAGGAAGAGGTGATGGGAGATGCAAGTGTAGGATAAAGAAGATAATCCTCCCCTCTCTGTTCTTTGGGGTTGGCAGGAGGGAATGGAGGAAATAAGCCACATTGTTACCCAGCCACGAACACAGCATGTGCTCGGATCTCATGGTGGAGCCTGACATATAAGTGTCTTCTTGCTGCACTATTTGCAACATGATCCCCGTATAATAAAGATTAGGAATAATGCCGACTACTGGGTTGCTACTTTATTAGACCCAAGTTATAAAACCAAATTTTGCCAGATGATTCCCGCCCTAGACATGGCCCTGCAAATGCTGGAGTATCAAAACACACTTGTATACGACCTTAAGAGAGCTTTTCCTCAAGACAGCAGTGAAGCACACAGTTCGCATCACAGCTGTAGACTTCCAACCTCCGGGTCGTCAATTCGTCAATACCAAAATAATAGCAGCAGCAGCGTTGGAAGTGGAAAAAGCAATTTCTGTGAGTTCTTTGACCCTTTTTTAGACTAACTTATGCACCAGCACAACAGAGTCCAAGTCTTACATGTGGTGAACGAATGGAGAGGATGGTGCAGGAGTATCTAGAACTAAATATCAATACCATCAGGGAGGGTTTGGACGCTTTCACATTTTGGTCTTCCAAAATGGTGGAGTGGCCTGAGCTCTCCTCACTTGCCTTGGAGGTTTTATCATGCAGCCAGCGTTCTCTCAGAACGTGTCTTCAATACTGATGGTGGTGTTCTGATGGATAAGTGTTGACCGCCTAACTTTTATTAAGATGAGCAAGTCATGGATCTCCAAGGAATTTTGCACCCCAGTCACAGCCTGTACAGACTAGGTGATATTGCATTTTTTAGTGTGATGCATTAATGTCACGTAACTACACTCTGTGATATCATTAGTGTCACTTCTGTGGCTACTGCTGCTGCTGCTATGTTAACACAAATTTGTGGAAATGTGAACAGTCATGGTTGGTCTAAATCTGCTGAGTTAGCTGTAGTGGAAGACGTGTCAGTCCCAATTATACTATTTTTATTCTTGTGAAAGTTATTCCACTTCAGTGGTGGCAGGTCATCATTTTTTGAATGTGAACACACCTTGCAGGGTGTTCATCTGTTGGATTGGGTGTAGAGAAAGACCTGTTGGTCCCTATTCTACTATTTCTACTGGGGGTGAAATTGATGCCACTTTGGTGGTGTATGCCAATAATTTTTGGAAATGTGAACACTCCTTGCTGAGTGTCCATCTGCTGGATTGGGTGTAGTTAAAGACCTGTTGGTCCCCATTAGACTATTTCTACTGTGGTGAAATTGATGCCACTTCTGTGTTTTAAGGCCTTCATTTCTTTAAATGTGCACACACCTTGTAGGATGTTCATCTGCTGAATTGGATGTAGAGAAAGACCTGTTGGTCCCTATTCTACTTTTGCTACTGTGGTGTAATTGATGCCACTTTGGTGGTGTCTGCCAATAATTTTTGGAAATGTGAACACTGCTAGTTGAGTGTCCATCTGCTGAGTTGGGTGTAGTGAAAGACCTGTTAGTCCCTATTTTACTATTTCTACTGTGGTGTAATTGATGCTACTTTGGTGGTGTCCACCAATAATTGTTGGAAATGTGAACACTCCTTGTTGAGTGTCCATCTGCTGGATTGGGTGTAGTGAAAGACCTGTCGGTCCCTATTCTACTATTTCTACTGTGGTGAAATTGATGCCACTTTGTTGTTGTCTTACAATTATTTTTGAAAATGTGAACACTCCTGGTTAGGTCTCCTTCATGCGAGTTGCCTGTAGCAGTAGACCTCCGAGACCATCAGGCCTTCACTTCCTTGCACTCAACTACCCGTGTTAGTATCCTTAAATTTTTCTGACAATGGTAGTCTAGAAAACTGATATTTGTGCCACCTGAGTGTGGCTCAGCATGAAAGCAGGTAGAGGTATTGAATGTTTTATCAGGGCTCCCAGCAAAGGTGCCCTACACCAATCCCTCACCCACCTCGTCTTAGTGTGACGTTCATTGTAAAGCTGTAAATGCTGTCCCAGACCCCGATACCTCATGACAGGCTGATTGCTGCAGTTCCATGCTGCAATTTGTACTGTGGGTGAATTGAGGCCACTTTCCTGGTGTCTGTCCCTCATTTGATGTGTTTTGGTAGCATCTGGGTCCGTTCTAAGGAGTTGTGCATGCATTTATTTTTTCCTCCCATTAACTATAATGGCGTTTGGAAATGTTCGGCGAATATTCACCGAATTAATTGGTGAATATTTGCAAATTCGGCAAATGGAGCCAGAACCGAATATTGAAATATTCCCTCATGTCTACTGGTGTTAGCTCATACTTGCCTCAGTCTTGTTGAAAGTTCTAACAGTTGGTTAGTATCTTTCCTAAGGACCTAAGGACTCTTAGAGGATTGCTGGTGTGACATCTTGGTTGTCTTCTCAAGCTAAGTGGTGCCCCCTCATCCATCTACCCTCTCTGTCCTTATTTTAGTGGGGACTGACTAGTGCTCACCCCGTACTCTCCCTTCGTAAAGCCTATCGCTAGAGTCAGGCAGGCGATAGATACAGAACCTATATAAGGACATTTAGGGCAGACATGGTGATTTTAGATCTGCCTTGGGGTTTCCACTCCCCTCTTTCCTAGTGTTTGGGCTTCCCCTTCCTTCTTACCATTGTGTGCACTTACTTATCCTTCACCCAGCGTGACATTTGGACTGTATAGCATCACCCAGTATAGTTTCTTGCTCCATCTCAACTTGCTCCATCTGCAAAGCCTCCTTTTTAATTGTGAGGAATTAGCTTTTCAGTAGACAGAGAAGCAGGATGATGACATGGATTATGGTGTCATCGCCGCTCACCATCTTTGTTGAGTCTTCAAAATTTTGGAGAATCACACAGATGTCAAACATCCATGCCCATTCATCAGCTCTTATGTGCGTGCGGAGGCTGACTGGAATATTGACGTTCCTGGTGTTGCTGATATTCAACTATTGCCCTCTGTTGCTCACAAACCCTTGCAAACATATGCAATGTTGAGTTCCAATGCGTGATGACATTCTACACCAGTCAATGAGCTGGAAGTTGCAAATACTGCTGCAGCATTGCTGGGGCGGCAGCAGCTGTAGCAGACTTACGGAAATAGGCACACACACAGCATACTTTCAAAAGTAGCTCAAGGAGATCTGGGTACATTTTGAGAAACCGCTGAACCACTAAGTTGAGAACGTGGGCCAGGCATGATACATGTGCGAGGTTACCAAGCTTCAGAGCTGCAACCAGGTTATGGCCATTGTCACAGACAACCATGCCTGGTTGTAGGTTCAGGGGTGAAAGCCACAGATAAGTCTGGTCTGTTAGACCTTTCAACAACTCCGCGGAGGTGTGATTGAACCAGGGCCCGCAATCCTCATTGTAGGAAGAATGTGTTTCGTCCCAGGGTCCTACTGGGTCCCAACTTCCACAATATTCACCCAGTGTGCAATCAGGGAAGTGTAGCTTCCCTGGCCACAAGCACTTGTAAAGATGCCTGTGGTTAAGTGGACTTTCCCAGTCACAGCATTAGTCAGGCCATGGCTGATGTTATAGGACACGTGCTTGTGTAAGGTGGGGACAGCACACCAGAAGAAACAGAGGTGGCTGAGGACCAAGGGACGGCTGCCACCATGACATTGCAGAAAGGTTATGTCGCCACAAGGCTAAATGGCAACATTTACAGGGCAAGCAGTTAGGAAATGTGGCTTTTTAGCATTGTAGCCTGTTGGTGGGTGTCTGCGTTTTTACGCTTGCATTCTAAAGATTGGGGTGGGGACAACTGAAAATTGCACTGGGACAAAGACATGGAACATGGTTTCTGACGATGGTTGTAAGTGTGCAATGACAGGTGCTGAGTGGGAGGCATATTCTCTTACATCATGGACAGGGAATTGGTGTGCCCGAAGAACAGGGGAAGAGGCAGTGGAGTCACATGCAGACACTGTTTCTGGACCCTGGCGTTCGGCCCAAGTAGTCGGGTGCTTTGCTTGCATGTGCCTGAGCATGCTGGTGGTGGTCAGGCTGGTAGTTGTGCTGCCTCTGCTGATGTTGGCAGCCCCACTACTTCTTCCTGCCTGCTGTGGTTCCCTCGCCCTGTGTGCTGCGGTCTTTGCTCTGCATGTCATCTTCCCAGGTTGGGTCAGTGACTTTATCATCCACCACCTCATCTTCCACTTCCGCACTCTTGTCTTACTCTTGACTTTCTAACCTAACAATACCCTTTGCTGTCAATTATGTCTCATCATCATCCAGCTCTTGCAACAGTAATTGCATTTTCCCACTGTCGCCTTCATGTGAGTGTGTCTGCTCAAATATTGGAGCATCATTACATGCAATCTCCTCATGTCCCGTTTGGAATGAGCAGGGCGAGAGGCCAGAATCTATAAATAAAAATGTGAACAGCTCTTCAGAGTGTCCAAGTGTGGGATCACTTGTCTCTGGGCACTCAGCATGGTTGGAGGAAGCAGGATCAAGGTGGTCCAGTATCACACCTACTGAGAACGAATCATGTCCAAGACAGGGCGGTGCTGGGAAAGTAACTGGAAGCAATATCTGCCATCCATCCAACAACCTTTTCACACTGGTCTGTCTTCAAGAGTGGTATTCTGCACCTGTTCTGCCTTCCTCCATGTGTGACACTGTGTGGATTTCAGCATATGGCTAAACCCTTCATCCACTCCCAGTAAAAGACTGTTTGGGTGCTTAAGTCTATGTTTATTGAGATGATATGGACAACAATGGGCGATGATAGATGGTATAGCAGATGAGATTAGTGAGCACAGTAGTAGATGAGATCAGAGATTGTTGGACACAATTGTGGATGAATCAGAGATTGTTGTACAATATTGTGGATGAGATCAGAAATATAGATGTGGATGATTTTGGGTAAAAACTATAAGGAAACAAGCAATGCAGTATGTCAGTACTAGCAGATATTAACAACAGCAGCAATACAAGGTACCATCACAACAGTAAAGCAATGATCTCTTCTAATCGGTCTCCCTCTTACCAAACTCTCCCCTCTCCAATCTGTCTTGAATGCTGCAGCCAGGATCATATTCCTCACCAATTGTTACACCGATGCCTCTACCTTGTGCCAGTCATTACACTGGCTACCCATCCACTCCAGAATTCAGTATAAACTTATTACCCTCACTCACAAAGCCCTCCATGGCTCAGCACCACCCTACATCTCCTCCCTTGTTTCAGTATACCACCCTACCCGCGCCCTCCGTTCTGCTGATGACCTGAGGTTAGCATCCTCAATAGTCAGAACCTCCCACTCCCGTCTCCAAGACTTTACACGTGCCGCGCCAATTCTTTGGAATGCACTTCCCAGGTCAATACAATTAGTCCCCAATCCCCACAATTTTAAGCGTGCCCTGAAAACGCATTTATTCAGACTGGCCTATCGCCTCAACACATTAACCTAATCTATCCCTGTGTGGCACAGCCAAAAGTTTTACCATAACCAGATTTCCCGCATCATGTTCCCACATGCTTTATGCATCCATTAGCCCTCTGTGTTTGTACTGTTACACACTTAACATTATGGCTTGTCCATACAATCAGGGCAACTGTTACCACCCACCTTTCGTGTCTACCTCTTTCCTCATAGACTGTAAGCTTGCGAGCAGGGCCCTCTTTCCTCTTGGTATTTGTTATAATCTACTGTATGTGATTATTGTTATGCTGTAATGTCTATTGTCTGTACAAATCCCCTCTGAAATGTAAAGTGCTGCGGAATATGTTGGCGCTATAAAAATAAAGTTTATTATTATTATAATGATACAGAGTGCTGAGCAATACAACATACAATGCAGTGAAACAAACTTTGGCTGCTACTATTGTGCTAACTGAACAGAAAATGCATATAACTAGATGCAGAGCAAGAACATTAAGGAACAGTATTGAGCATTCCGATACACGATATTTGCAGTATCGGCCGATATTCGCTGTATCGGAATTCCGATACCGAGTACCGATAATTTTTCAATATCGGATACCGGAATCGGAAGTCTCCATAATGCAATGAGCCACTGTTGTGGCTGTGATTGGCTGCTGAAATGATGTCATCATGATGCACTGTCTGTGCCGACAGCCGGGGGTCTGTACGGGCCTGCCGGGGGTCTGTGCCGGCCACTGGGGGTCTGTACGGGCCTGCCGTGGGCTTGTGCCGGCTGCCGGGGGTCTGTACGGGCCTGCCGTGGGCTTGTGCCGGCTGCCGGGGGTCTGTACGGGCCTGCCGGGGACTTGTGCCGGCTGCCGGGGGTCTGTACGGGCCTGCCGGGGGCTTGTGCGTGCCTGCTGGGGTTCTAGTGTGTGTGCAGGCATCGTCCGATGGAACTACAAGTCCCATCGGGCGAAGTCTGCTACAATGACAGTGATTGACACATTAGCCAATGATGGGACAGTAGTAGTCCCATCATCCGGCTAATATGTTGAATGTAAAAAAAAAATACCACATACTTACCACATACTTACCACATACTTACCACATACTTACCACATACTTACCACATACTTACCACATACTTACCACATACTTACCACATACTTACCACATACTTACCACATACTTACCACATACTTACCACATACTTACCGTACATATAACACAGAGTACATACTCACCATCACGTGTCACTTTGATCCCCGAAGCCAGTGTCATCTGTGGAAAAATATGAAAATAACAAACAAGCAATATACTCCCTGATCCGCAGAAATCCACGAATGTCCCACGCCGATCTCCCGTGGAGAACAGCAGCATCAGCTGATGCGACCGCTCTCTACAGGGCTCCAGGAATACAATGACGGGAGGTAGGTATCCTTCCGCACTGTATTCCTCCGCCACTGTAAAAAAATAGTCCCTGGTCTCATGTTATGGCAAAAGCTGCGTGGGAACTTTCTCACACAGCAATGCCAAAAGTAAGAGTAGGGACTATTTTTTTTTTTTTTTTTTTTTACAGTGGCGGAGGAATACAGTGCAGAAGGATACCTACCTCCCGTCATTGTATTTCTGGAGCCCCGTAGAGAGTGGTCGCATCAGCTGATGCTGCTGTTCTCCACGGGAGAGCGGCGTGGGACACTCGTGGATTTCTGCGGATCAGGGAGTATATAGGTTGTTTGTTATTTTCATATTTTTCCACAGATGACACTGGCTTCAGGGATCAAAGTGACAAGTATTCGTGAGTATGTACTCTATGATATATGTACTGTATGTATTGTATGTAGTATGTATGTTGTATGTAGTAAGTATGTATGTTGTATGAATGTAGTATATATGTATGTAGCATGTATGAATGTAGTATATGTATGTATGTTGCATGAATGTAGTATGTATGTTGTATGAATGTAGTATATATGAAGTACTGTATGTATGTTGTATGAATTTTGTATATATGTAGTATGTATGTATGCTGTATGAATGTAGTATATATAGTATGTATGTAGTATGTATGTATGGTGTATGAATGTAGTATATATGTAGTATGAATGTAGTATGTATGAATGTAGTATATATGAAGTATGTATGTTGTATGAATGTAGTATATATGAAGTATGTATGTAGTATGTTGTATGAATGTTGTATATATATGTAGTATGTATGTCGTATGTATGAATGTTGTATAATGTAGTATGTATCTAGTGTGTATGTTTTTTGTTTTGTTTTACATTCAACACATTAGCCGGATGATGGGACTACTACTGTCCCATCATTGGCTAATGTGTCAATCACTGTCATTGTAGCAGGCATCGCCCAATGGGACTTGTAGTCCCATCGGACGATGCCTGCACACACACAAGACCCCCAGCAGGCCCGCACAGACCCCCGGCAGCCGGCACAAGCCCCCGGCAGGCCCGTACAGACCCCTGGCAGCCGGCACAAGCCCCCGGCAGGCCCGTACAGACCCCCGGCAGCCGGCACAAGCCCCCGGCAGGCCCGTACAGACCCCCGGCAGGCCCACACAGACCCCGCCTGCATACAGACACGCACAGTGTCCGCCCACACTCTTCCCCCCTCCCCAACTGGATGTGCAAGTAAAGAAAGGGTTTCTTTTTTTAATTCCGATATTTCTGTCCCATTGACTTGAATGGGACTTCCGGTATCGGAATTGGCGATGCCCGATACTTTTTTGAGTATCGGGCCGATCCAATCCGGTCCGATATTTCTCAGTATCGGATGGTATCGCTCAACACTATTAAGGAACTAAAACTGCATTGCAAATATCATGGGGCATGCACTATGGCCGGCTAACACAGGTGCATAACATATATTACATATCTGCATTAAAACCTCACCAGAATCTGCTTGATACAAGCAGTGATCTTGCAGGAAGATGAGCACATGTGAGTTCCTCAGAGATCTGGAAGAAATGGCTACATGTTGCTGATCCGAGAAGGATGAAAGGGCGGTTCTGAACAGATTAACCATTAAAGGGAAAGAGGATTCTAAACACATGAATAGGAAAGAGAAGGGACTCTATGACATTTAATGGCCATAGCTGGAACAGCACTTAAGAAATGTCTTGCTGCACATGAATGGGCAGAACAGCACCCCCTTACAAAATGGGACCAGGGCCAGTGTTAGGAGCAGGGAGACTAGGCAGCGGCCTAAAGCCCCCACTCCCACAGGGGCCCCCACCATGCAGTCACTATGGGGCTCATGAGTAAGAGGGGCCTGTCCCCATGCCCCCCTCCCTGCATCTCATACATTCAACTTATCATAGACACAGATACAGTTGAAAAAGTTGAAAGAAAGCAGTGATGGATGAGAGAGCATCAGATGACGCTACCTCTCCCATCATTCCCCCTCTGCTTCTGACTCAGCAGACGCGCAATGACATCACATCATCATGCGCAATGCTGTGCCATCGGAGGAGCTGATAAGACGCGCTGCAGAAACCAGAGCAGCGGTAGAATGAGGAGGAGAGGTACGTATTGTATGTGTGCCTGCATTATGAAAATGGGAAAAACTGGAGAAGTAGAAGTTGGCAAGTGAACATATTAAAGTTTTATAAGTATATTAAATATGTTAAAATGGCAATTTAGTGATTCAAAAAGGTTTAAAAAACAGAATTACAAGCTAGACAGATGAAATACCAGCCATAGATCATCCCCTCAACCCTGATATGCATATGTTAACAAGGCAAACAGGAGAGGTGCCCCTAAAATGGTTGTAAACAGGTATACAAACCAAGTGGACCTGATAGTAAGTTAAGTAAGCACAATGGAGGGCACAGCTCTTACACGACAGGTGAGGGAGGATTTCAGGCAGGTACAAGGCCTGAAAGGACACCCCAAAGTGCTTTTCACGTATGTTGTACAATGCCTTCTCTCCCCTTGAGAGGGAGGGAGGGATATAAAAAGGCTGCAAAATTTACTAGAGAAGAGTTACTGTACAGTAGTAGGAAAAATGATAAGGCAATAGTTGCTAACCATGTGAGAATTATTACAGGATATAATAAACAATGGCTGGAATTGGTGGCAATTATGTGGAAACATTGGGGTATATTGCAAGCGGATCCAATTTTAAAGACAATTTTAGCTTATTATTCATTAATGGTACTGAGACGCTCCAGAAATTAAAAGATCTGTTAGTGTGCAGTCATTATTCTGCTGTCCCAACTAAAACATTGAAGTCATAATTCAATGGCTTCTTTCCATGCAATTCTTGTAAAGCTTGTAGTAATCATTTTAAATGCTAGACATTTAAAACCGTCATGATTCTCAGAGTATCAAATACGCAAAATGCTTACCTGTGCTTCTAAAGGAGTTGTTTATCATGCTCGCTGTCCCTGTGATAAAATCTACATGGGCCCAACCACAAGAAAATTGAAAATAAGAACTAGAGAACATGTAAGGGACATCGAAAAGTCAGCTGAGATTGAGGATATTAATGCTTTGAAAACCCTGCAAAGGTCCTTTAGATTAGTTCATAATTGTGATCCAACTGGTCTCAAAACTCAAGCTATTGATCAAGTAAGTGCATTTGGGCTTTTTTTTTTTTGGGGGGGGGGGAAGAGTAATCTTGGAAAAGTTTTAGCGCAGAGGGAGAGCAAATGGATATATCTATTAGGAACTATGGCCCTGCAAGGTCTCAATGTTTTTAATGCATTTTTATAATTGTAAGGTCCCTATATTAATTTCTTTTTCTACCGTATTTTAGCCTGTTTTATGTTTGTGCATTTTTATGTTGGTTTTAACTTTGTTTATTTATGTAGTAAGGAACCATTACAGGAAGTTTTTTTCCCTCACAAGATGTGGATGTCAGAACATCTTTGTGGACATTTTTGACTCTTCATTCCATGATCTCTACGGTTTTCCTGGACATTTTGAGGAATGCTTTATCACTGTCTTCCCTTGTTTTTAAATATATATATATATATATATATATATATATATATATATATATATATATTCTGAGTATAAGTGTCTGTTTGATATTTATAATTGGTTAAAGTATATCTAGAATGTATGTGTATTCTTAATTATAATTATTCTTCAATTTACACAATTTTAGTAGTCTTGTATGATATATTTATTTGTAATATATGATCCTTTATATTTATTTTATTAGTATCCTATTATATATTTCACTGTTGTTTTGATTAGTTTATAATTCACTATTTTGTTGTATAGACATGATGGATTTTGTATTTTAGTAGTATTTTATTTCAATTATTGTTTAATTTTTATTTACGTTTATGCACTTTAAATATTAATTAGCAGTATGCACAGTTTTTCAATTAGTAGTAGCTTATTTTTCTCCTCTGTTTAGCTTGGTTTATATGTGAGCATTTGGGGCCCCACTTTAAACTTTTGCACAAGGCCCCACTTTGTCTAAAACCAGCCCCGAGTGGGACAGGAAGCTTGATCGAAATGAAGTGAGTTTGTTGTGCTCCTGCGGCAGGCACAGTTTTACCTTGCTCACATCCTAGGACTCTGCACGCACCATCAGGCCCATTTAGTCATACTACTGATGGACATATAAGACTAATATCAATAAAGCAAAGCAATTTTTTTAGCAACTTTTTTTTTGGGGGGAGCTATTGAGTGCCACTCTAGCATGATAAATGCTGCATAAAATATCACAGCTCAAAAAAAAAAAAACCACAGGCTGCATTAATATGCCAGCCAAATCTGCACATCTCAGACAGATGCAGTAGACTGCGGTATAAATAAAGCATTTTGATTTTAACAAATTTCTTTTTATTGGAGGAGGGGTTTGAGGCTCAACTGTAGCACGCTAAATGAAGTATAAAATTTCACAGCGCCAAAATAATAAATAAAAAAGTCCGTATTACAACGCCAGACAAATTTGCACACCTCAGAACGGACGTATCAGAATGCAGTATAAATATAGAAATGCAATTTTTTTAGCACTTTTTTGGGTGGGTTTTGAAGTCCAACTTTAGCACATTAAACACGGTATCAAATTTTTCTGCTCAAAAAATTGCAGTATTACATTGCCAAGCAAATTTGCCCAATTGCGATGGACGTATGAGACTGCAGTGTCAATATATGATTAAGATCTAACCAAGTTCGGCTGTATGCTTGTGATGCACAATTAGCCCTGTGAAGGGGTTTTCATATCAGTTGCAGGCTGCAGCATAAAGGACCTGCAATTTACCCTATCCTGTCCTACCTGATCCCTTCAGCACAACCTCTTCCTAAGTGCTGCTAACAGGACTATTAATAAGTATTATAATTAGTCCTAAGGAGGACTGTTGAACTTCACAGAAATATAAATGTGGTTGAATCCCTGACTAATATGCAGCTACAATTCTGTCCCTCTCTCATTAACACCTCTTCTTACCACTGTCTATGTCCGGGATGGGGTGTGCAGAGTATGGTGTCACAGGTCTTATATAGACATGAGAATGCTATGCAGCCAGTCAATCACAATTTTTCAATGAGTAATGAGCACCCCGAGCACACTGATGCTCAAGCGAGTAATGTACACGCTCGCTCATCACTATTCTAATTAAAAAACAAAGCTCAGGAAACAGAAAGAAGGTGCCTTTTGTGAGAAAGATTTAGCATGGACATGTAATTAGACAAAAGATCTTTTCATGGAACAATAGGGTACATGTGTTTACACAGAAGTGCAAGAACTCTTGTCTACAAGAAATACACTGTCCCTCCTAAGTTTGCATGGATCAGGTAGTAATGGGACATACAATACATTTTTGGCCTTGGGGTTAATAGGTGAAGAATATGCATGTTTTCTCATGACTGTACTTATTGGTTTTTGTCCATAATGCCAAATTACTGTCAGCAACCATGTCATGTTTGAGGACTGGGTAATAGTAAAATTCCAATAAGTTATAAGGTGGCAATTTTAAACTTATGCGGGCATCTGAATAAGTTGGGATTTTCATAAAAACCTTAAGGGCTGAGGACATCCCACAGGCCAGCTCACGTGAGGTCATCGTCAAGATAAATTATGATCTTGGTTCCTGTAGGGAGTTACACATTGCACTGTGTAGGCATGAACATCCTAAAGCAATAGCTCCCATCATCTGACACCTGCTACCGCTAATTACAGTGAGAGCAGGAGCGGTGGATGGGAGTTTTTATTAGCCACTCCTGTGCTGTAAATAAATTCTCACCGTGCTAGCAGGGATCTCACAGAGGTCACCGCAGTTCAGCCCAGCTGGAATCGAAGCCTCTGTGACTGGACGTAACCTCAATGACGTCACCACCGGTCTTTGAGGCTGCACTCACAGCAGTTCATTGGTTCTCAGCCTGGATGGACGCATCTAGGCACAGTCCAGGTTGAAAACTGTTTATCCCCCAGTCATGTGTTATGGCGTGGGACAGAACGATGGACAGGTAAGGCATTTTATTTAATTTTACTTTCATTACAGGAGAATAAGTGCTTCGCTGAGGTTAGGCAATTAAATAAAAAAATGGAACACTGTTTTATTTCTATTAAAGGAGTTTATTCTGGCTGTGTGTACTTATTTGCAATACAACTATAGGATTAGTAATGGATAGGTGTCTTATATGCCTCTCCATTACTAAGCTGTGGGCTTGACGTCACCGGACAATACAAAGGTGACATCAACCCCACAACTTTTACCCTACTTGCCACTGTTACAGAGCAAGTGGGAAGATCCGGGCAAAGCACCAGAATTGGCTCATCTAATAGCTTCGGGCTGCTATTTTTAGGCTGGGGGGGGAATATCCGTGGCTCCTTACCAGCTTGAGAATACCAGCCCCCAGCTGTCTGCTTTAGCAAGGTTGGTTGTCAAAAATACGGGGAGACTCCACGTTTTTAATTTAAATAAGAAACAGCAAGAACACAGGAGTCCCCACTTTAACTACGTGCATATAAAAAAAGGTAATAAAGAGTTGTCAAAGGAGCATTGTTACCTAGAAAACATGAACCATGGCCCCTGGAAGAATGCTAGCGCCGAAACGCGCGTAGGTACCTGGCAGCAAGTTTTCTAGGTAACAATGCCCCTTTGACATTTCTTTATTACCTTTTTATATGCATGTTATCTTTATGAGAACCTTGTATTCATGACTAGTGTTGAGCATTCCGATACTTGCTGTATCGGAATTCCGATACCGACTTCCGATATTTTTTCAATATCGGAAGTCGGCATCGGAATCAGAAGTTCAAAGTTGATTGACAGCCGAAATGACGTCATCATGATGCGCGGTGTGTGCGCGCATCATGATGCGCCGTCATTTCGGGCCTTCCGGGGGTCTCTGCCGGCCTGCCGGGGGGCTGTGTGGACTGCCCGGGGTCTGTACCGGCCTGCCGGTGGTCTGTGCACCCTGTGGGGGTCTGTACCGGCCTGCCGGGGGGCTGTGCCGGCCTGCCGGGGGGCTGTGCTGATGTCCGGGGGTCTGTGCAAGCATCGTCCGATGGGACTATAAGTCCCATCTGGCGATGCCTGCTACCATGACAGTGATTGACACATTAGCCAATGATGGGACAGTAGTAGTCCCATCATCCGGCTAATGTGTTAAATGTTAAAAAAAAAAAAAAAAAAAAATAACATACAATACATACATACAATACATACAATACATACATACATACATACATACATACATACATACATACATACATACATACATACATACATACATACATACATACATAGACATACAGTACATATAACATAGAGTAACATACTTACCAATACTTGTCACATTGTTCCCCGAAGCCATTGTCTTTTACGGAATAAATATTAACATAACAAACCACAAAAATACTCACCCACGATCCGAAGCAGTCCACGAGTGTGTCCCACGACGATCTTGGGTAGAGAACGGCAGCATCAGCTGATGCTGCCGTTCTCTACGGGCTGCAGGAATCCAATGACGGAAGGTAGGTATCCTTCCGCACTGTATTCCTCCGCCACTTAAAAAAAAAAAAAGTCCCTAGTCTCACTTTATGCCATTGCTGCGTGGGAAATTCCCACACAGCAATGGCATAAAGTGAGACTAGGGACTTTTTTTTTTTTTTAAGTGGCGGAGGAATACAGTGCGGAAGGATACCTACCTTCCGTCATTGGATTCCTGCAGCCCGTAGAGAACGGCAACATCAGCTGATGCTGCAGTCCTCTACCCAAGATCGTCGTGGGACACACTCGTGGACTGCTTCGGATCGTGGGTGAGTATTTTTGTGGTTTGTTAAGTTAATATTTATTCCGTAAAAGACAATGGCTTCGGGGAACAATGTGACAAGTATTGGTAAGTATGTTACTCTATGTTATATGTACTGTATGTCTATGTATGTATTGTATGAATGTATTGTATGTAGTATGTATGTAGTATATATGTGGTATGTATGTAGCATGTAGTATGTATGTAGCATGCAGTATGTATGTAGCATGCATGTAGTATATATGTAGTATGTATGTAGCATGCAGTATGTATGTAGCATGCATGTAGTATGTATGTAGCATATATGTAGTATGTATGTAGCATGTAGTATATATGTAGTATGCATGTTGCATGCATGTAGTATATATGTAGTATGTATGTTGCATGTAGTATATATGTAGTATGCATGTTGCATGCATGTAGTATATATGTAGTATGTATGTTGCATGTAGTATATATGTAGCATGTATGTAGTATGAATGTAGCATGTATGTAGTATGCATGTTGTATGTATGTAGCATGTAATTTTTTTTTTTTTTTTTTTACATTCAACACATTAGCCGGATGATGGGACTACTACTGTCCCATCATTGGCTAATGTGTCAATCACTGTCATGGTAGCAGGCATCGCCCGATGGGACTTGTAGTCCCATCGGACGATGCCTGCACAGACCCCCGAAGCCTGCACAGACCACCGGCAGGCCGGCACAGCCCCCCGGCAGGCCGGCACAGCCCACCGGAGCCTGCACAGACCACCGGCAGGCCGGCACAGCCCCCCGGCAGGCCGGCACAGCCCCCCGGAGCCTGCACAGACCCCCTGGGAGGCCGGCACAGCCCCCCGAAAGGCCCGTACAGACCCCAGAGAGGCTGTACAAGGCAAAAACAGGGTTTTTCTTATTCCGATACCGGAAGTCCCATAGACTTGAATGGGACTTCCGGTATCGGAATCGGCGATACCGATACTTTTTTTTAAGATCGGCCAATCCATTCCGATCCGATACTTTGAAGTATCGGACGGTATCGCTCAACTCTATTCATGACCCTACTGTTGTGTATGCACTGTAGCACTCTGTACTATACAATTTAGTATTGTTAACACTTTGTGCCTATAATATTCATTTTTATCTTTGTTACTTCTGCACCTCAGCACTTTGACATTTATTTTTTGTACACTGTTGCTGCCATTTTACTTTATCTATTAATTTTAGAATATATTGAGTTGCTTGGCACTTCACTCTGGACATTTGTTGCAATATTTTCCCTCATTATGAGCTTAATTTTATATTTAAAAAATGTGCGCCTATTTGATTCCGCTATTTACCATTATCTAGTCTAATAAAAATATTTTTCATCTACTACATTCTTATTGGCCTTTTTTCACATTTTTCTTTATATGCTCCAAATTTTTGTGCTTGACTTTATTTTTGTTCCATCTTTGATAATTGCTAATAAAAAATAGTCCACTCTGGCACACTTGATTGGCCTTTACAAAGCAAGACAGCCGATTTCTTCCTGCACATCCTTACAGGTGTTTAAATCACATCTACTGAGGAGCATACTCATTACTTGAGATTTCCAGAGCATGCTCGGGTCATCTCCGAGTATTTGGGTATGCTCAGAGATTTAGTTTGTGTCACTGTAGCTGCATGATTTATGGCTGCTAGACAGCCCGAATACATGTGGGGATTTCCTAACAGGCAATCCCCACTTGTATTCAGGCTGTCTAGCAGCCGCAAATCGTGCAGCTACGGCGACAAACAAAATCTCCGAGCACATCCAAGCATGCTCTGGAAATCTCGATTAATGATTATACTCGCTCATCACTAGTTACATCTCTTGACCTTTGGTCAGCTAATACATTAAACTGCACACGTTAATGAGCCATTTCTCCTCCTATTGGCTCTCTTAAAACCCACCTGACCGAGTGCAGCCATTCAGTAGTGTTGCCATGTTATACCTCCCAGATCACAATACCTCCTCTATCTATCCTAGTAAAGACATTTATTCCTTATGCCAGTCACAGTAACAATGAAGGCACAAAACACCACAGTCTGTACTCCTGTGGTACTTGAAACACGGAGGAAAAAATCCCCAGAAACCATGCTTTTCCCGCTGCAATCATACTGACCTGAAGAACCATCTTGCCAGTTACTTTTTACTGCACAAAAAAAAAAAAAAAAACACAACAAGGCTGTTTTTTTTTCTATACATAATTTTACCCAACTGTTTCCCCCTTCACATCTTTTGGTACATTTTATGGAGACATTCAAATCTACACTTCATCCTGCAAAAACAGAAGCCCCTCAAAGCTATGTAGACTGAAAAAAAAAAAAAAAAAGTTATTTCTCTTGGAAGAGAAAAAAAAAAATAAAGGATCAAAATATAAAAAATGTCCAGACCCTTAAAAAGTTAACCAGGCCAATTTGTGCTTTTTTGGTTTTCTTATTTTTAGAATAGCACCATTTAATGGGTTACTTTCATTCTAAATGATCAGGACTTAAGGAAACATGATTGTTGTGCCAGTGGTCACATCTGTGCCAGGCTTCTAGCAGAGAAAGCTCAAATATGGGAGAAGCTCACAAACACTGAAATTCAGATCCAATGGATCTGGACAGCTTTATAGTGCGCCATTGTAATTTACAGGCATTTTACCTAATTAAAAACTTTAGACAACACTTTGTACCATCAACTCTAGCTTGCATGACTGAGCTCAATGCATTAACAGAGCACAGCGATTGGCAGAATCTGAAGCCAAGGAGGGTAAACACCTACTGAGTTTGTTATTGCAGAGCATACATTAATTTTTTTTCTCTTATGTAGATTGCAATTGGAATCCATCTAAAAAACACTAAACACATACTACCCATAGATTTAATCACCGACAACTAGATGCTGTGCGAATCACAAACTTTGGAAATCTACTCTGGTAAAAGTAGTCATAACAATTTTATTTTCCATCATAGAAGAAATATTAAAAACTTTGAATACAACACATTTTTGCATAGAAGTAGTTAGTATGAAAAACCAAAAACTGGAGAACTTTTAGTTTCCAACATTCTCTTATATCTGAGCTAGCGCTGTAGGAAAAGTTTTTGAACAACTGTATTGACTTTAGGCACCAAGGATGACTTGTACCTCAAAATTATGCCATCTTTGATCCAGTCTTTCTCCAGAATCGCCTTGTTTCGCTTTTCCTTACAGTGAAATAGAATAGCATGTCTTCTAGAAACATATGTCAAATCACCAGTAGCCTGTATAACAGAGTGGATTGACGTGTGATTGACTTTTCGTGGATTTATGATAATTTTTGGTGACGTGGTGGTCATGTTATTAATAGGTTCTCTATACAAACGTTCAAGGATATTATCTCCAGGGATTTGATTCCATAAATTGAACCCAGATGCTTGCTTTGAGGATAGAAAAATTTGATTGTAAAAATGAAAGACACTTGTATATGGATACTGCTTTCGGAGATTCCTCATTAAAGTTGGCCAGTCCCAATATTTTACTGGAATGATAATCTCATCAATATCGTTTTGAAGAACATATTCACTTTTAAACATATTTCTGTACATGCAGTCATTTAAAGAAGCAATTTGTCCATAGTAGCCAATTTCACTGTCGAGTCCTTTAACATATTTCCATTTTGGGGAGGTTTTCAGATATTTGTTTATTGGCCAGGGTATTACCTCTACGACACCTTCTTGAGTGTAATATCTCAAAACCTTGTCTACATTGTCACCACAGCTCATGTTATAGATGGTGACTCTAGAAGCTCCAAGTAATTTATACATTTCAATAGCCTGAATCACTTGCAAAGCGTTATCAAACTTCCCAAACAAGGCAGAGATACAAACCGTAAAATTAGCAGAAAATGGCCCCATTGGATCTTTTGAGATCCTAAACACTGGAAGCTGGCCTAGGTCTTTTGAGTGGTTTGTATAGACAGACATGTAGGTATAATTGCATTCTGGTGGATTTGCACATAGAAGATTTGCAGTCTCATAAGGGAACCCCAAGTTGTCCTGAACAATATCAATTTCTGCCATAGCATGTACATAAGCAAATTGCTTACAGTAGAACAAGCAGAAAAAGTTGTTTACTGTGTGATGGACTATAGCAAGTATTCTTATTAAACTGGATTCTCTGGGATCATAATACGGAGCGATAATGAAGGTTTTGTTATCCTGCAATGGTATTAAGGGTCCGATGGCAATGTTGTGAAGGTAGCTTGTTTTAGAATCCTTGGGTTGTAGCAGATATAAGAGAAGGATGAAAAAGAGCACCAATACATTGCAGGCAATGAACATCTGTTTTAATGAGCAGGACATCTTTTCAGCAACACGAACTGTAAAAAAGAAAAATAATATTTACATACTAAAACATTATAGGTGTAAAACATTGATTTTACTGACGAAGCAAAAAAAACCAAAAAACTTGAGTTAGGCAGTTTTGCAAAATTTCATAAAATCTGCTCTCAAAATGAAAGAAATTGGAAAAAAGAAAATTTGCTATGGACCACAAGGCAGTACGTTCCATATAGCAAGGCCGTAAACTTGCTATGGGGTCCTCAAAGACTGAGAAACTAGTATGATTGGTCAAGTCCTATTGTCAATTGACTTACAAGAACCATAATAGGAAGTCCAATTTAATATTTACTATGGGGCCATTGTGAAACTTGTTTTGCCATTTTCACTTTTATGTCAGTGGTATTTTGTTGAAATCAGTTTTTGTACTGTACATATTTTCATTAGTGCAACACTAGGAAAATGTTACTTTGTATCTAACACTTAATTGCCTGGAAATTGAATACAAATTAATATTTGATGATGATAGAGTAGGAAATTAGATGAGCAAATGGATTTGATGTGAATTGAGCTCACAGAAAAAAAAGACTGTCATTTTACATATTGTGAAGATGAAGATTACTCAAAAGGACCTCACTGGCCCTGGCCTCCTCATAATGCCTTGTAGTTATCCAACGACATGGTAAAATGCAGCCAATCTAAAGGGACCATCACAGCCTTTACACGGGCTGTAGTAAGGAATGCAGAAGCCATTTTTATTTTTGGGTGTGTGAAGACGCTGCGGATTCTGCTGCGGAATTGTCCGCAAGGATTTTGCAAAGTCTGCAGGTAAATCCGTAGGTCAAAAGACCTGCAGTTTATCGGCGGATTAGCCTGTGGTTTTCTCCCCTGCGGTTTGACACCTGGACAATGGAGTAGGTGTGAAACCATAAAAGAAGAAGTGATCCAGCTGAAGTGCTCTGGTGATTTATTGAGTGCTGTTCAGACAACAGAACATTGTTTACGCGTTTCTGGCTAGACGCCCTTAATCATAACCATAGGTGTGAAACCGCTGTGGATTCCGCACAAAGAAGTGACATGCTGTGGATTTGAAACCGCTGTGGATTCCGCACAAAGAAGTGACATGCTGTGGATTTGAAACCGCGGAAAATTCCGCACCGTGTGCACTGCGTTTTTTGTTTTCCATTGATTATAATGGTACTGTACACCGCAGCAGAAACTGCTGCAGATCCGCAAGACCAAATCCACTGCGGATCCGCAGCAGAATCCGCAGCGTGTGCACACACCCCTTAAGTGATTTAGGATAGTGATGGGAGGTCAGAGCTCACATAATCAGTAGGGATAAGGAGAGAAAGCAATAAAACTTATGATCATGCTCACACATTCACACAGGTGACCAAGGAGGGAAATATTTCATAGAAAAAGGAAAGTCCAGCTCAAGGAGTAAAATCCAGCATTTTCTTAATTTGTTTCATTAAAATACAAGCATGGCTGCTATAGTCATCATTGCAGTTTTTACCCTGACATAGGATAGCCGCACAGAGTGCCCAGGAGATTCTGTACGCATTTCGAGCGGTATACGCTCTTAGACTCAGAATCTTGAAGCATTTCAAGATGTCCAAGTGGAGTGGTGTCCTTGCTGCAGCATCAATGAGGGGTGAGCTGAACTAAATCCTTCTTTCTCCAAAGGGAAATATTTACCAAAGAGAAGCTGCAGCTGTACCTAAATGGTCCATATACAGACTAGAAAAGGCTCTAGACTCACATCTAAATACACTTCCTCAGATCCAACAAAAGCTAGATGAAAGCATGCAGGGAGACACTAGTACCCAGGGTGAGAAATTAACACATTGATCAAAGGATATAAATGGGATACATAAGAAATAAAAATATATATATATATTATACGCTATCTCCTCCCTGACCAAACATGGAGAAGGGAAGGGTGCTGGAAAAGAAAACTCACAGGTTTGCAGCAAGAAAAAACTGGGGCTTACAAGACAAGGTAAACCCCTAGCTGAGGAGCTGGAACTCCAAACACCATTCTATTTGAAGTATAGCCAGCAAGGTAGGCAAGTGAAAGGTAACTAAAGAGAGATAGAAGCCAACCAAGAAAGGAAAACCAAGACAAAAAGAATCCATCAGCATTTGCAAAAAAGACTAAACTAGCCGAGATGGAAACCGACAACGTAGCAAAAAGGTCACTAGATTGAATCCAGAAAATGAGCCATGACAGTAACACTGAACAAATAGTCTAGACTTTAATGTGTTGTACAACTGCAGCTTAGAAAAAGGAGTATGTTAGTCTGCAAATAGATTCAAGTTCATAGTTCGGAGAGGTGCCAGCAGCAGCAATAGATTTCATGTATTTTATCAGTGATTGTATAGCTGATATTTGTCCTGCTGCATTAGAATTACAATTACACATTACTTTTTATTTTAATGCACTATAAGGCAGCAAGCACTTTTTAAAAAAAAATAATTATATATTTTTATTTTTTTATTTTTTTTCATTACACATACACACACCTGAAATCCACCCTAGGGTGAAGTCAAATGGCCTTATAAATCGGACCAAGATTGTATTGCAGTGCACAGAATGGCCATGGGTCGCCTGACCCTAGAATGACAAATTCATGCGTTTCTCTGCAGCAGTCACGCTCATGTGAGCCTCCTGCCAATCATTGCACTGTATTCCAATCTCAGTCTGATTTATACACCAGTCTTAAGGCCCCGTCACACTAAGAGACTTACCAGGGATCCCGACACCGATATCAAGGTGTCAGGATCGCTAGTAAGTCGCTATGTGATTGCTGGTGAGCTGTCACACAGACAGCTTCACCAGCGATCAGCACAGCGATGCCGAGCGCTCGGCATCGCTTGCCATCGCTGTAAAAATTGAATCAAAATAAAAAATAGTTATTCTCACCTTCCGACATCCTGTTCAGCCATCCTGCCTCTCTCCACGCTCCGGTCCCAGTGATCCTTTGCACGAATGACCGCGAGATGTCACGGTCTCGAGGGATAACAAAGTCTCGCGGTCATTCGTGCAAAGGATCACTGGGACCGGAGCATGGAGAGAGGCAGGATGGCTGAACAGGACGTCAGAAGGTGAGAATAACTATATTTTTTATTATTTTTTTTTTTTTTACACCTGATCGCTGGTCTCCCGCCTGTCACACACAGCGATGCGTGCTGGCCAGCGGGAGACCAGCGACCAAAGAAATGTCCAGAGGTTTCTTCCAGCGATCAGCGATACCCGGCAGGGGGGCCGCTCGCTGATCGCTGTCACACACAGCGATCTCGCTGGTGAGATCGCTGTTACGTCACAAAAGTTGTGACTCAGCAGCGATCTCGCTACCGAGATTGCTTAGTGAGACGGGGCCTTTACTTCACCCTTAATCTGAGATGCTGATTAAGCTTGCTTGTTATCATGGCCGCATTCGGCATTCATGCTGCCCTATGCACATTAAGTGGTCATGTCCCATACTGCCAAGCCTGACCAAGTATGATCACATGACATCTATTCAAGATGTAACCCACCTGAAAAAGTGCTAAACAAAAAAGAATGAACATATGCACTGCAGTTTTAAGATGAATAGTTGTTCATATGTTCAGTCTTTTGAGCTGCTTTTAAATCACTTCAGGTTTTTAAAAATGCCAAGTGGTTAAAATTAGTGAATAACTGTTCGTGTACTTGGTGCATTTAAGTGCAGCTTCCCACCTGTGCGAATTCTATGTCCACCTGTCTCTGGATATATGAAGCCGAAGCTTTCAGTGAAAGAAAATGGGCTGGTGGAAAAGGGGAAACAAACAAAAACAAAAAAAAAGCTGGGGAGGTGCACTTAAATGTTTAGCCACATCATGAAACACTGAACCCTTGTACTTAATTTGAACAGTTATTCATGGCCAACAGAGTCCTTATACTAATTTACCGTAAATATGGGAAAAAAAGTGATGCCAGCATGTCCTGAATAATCTTCCGCCTGAAAAAAACTTGTAGGATTCAGAGATCTCTAAAAATACGGCATGTGCCAGCACATACCCTTTACATAGTAGTTACGGCATCCATAGACACTAGACTCAAGTTCGCCATAACCAGAGATTGACAGATTTGCCCAACAGTCTAATGTAATGCGTTCTCCTAACTGAGGATTGTTAGGGGGAAGATAGTTCACCTCCAGTGCTTTGTGGCTGTAGGCCTGCATGTCATGGGCAACTGTACTGAGTTTAATTTTTTTTTTTTTTCATTCAAGTGGGGAATAATGGTTTATACAATAAAAAAAGTCCACAAAATCCAGACATAACATGGACTGTCTACCGTTTTTTTTTCTTCAAATCAATTTAAGTCAAATTTAACTTCTGTATATGTCACATCAGTACAGAGGCCTGTTGCATGAACTGGATTTTCAGATGTGTATCTACTACCCAATTAACTATTTTTTTTTGGATGTGTTGAATTTTTTTTATCAAAAAAAGATTGTTGACATTTAACATTGTTGAACATATGTCATGCCACGCATTATGTTATCAGAAGTAACCTCATCATTCTGTTACTAAAGTCAGCCTTCTGCATACATGTAAAGCACCATGGAATAACAACAACAATACATTGGTCTGTGTGATCACAAGTGACCAAGATCATTTTTGGACCAGTTTTTCATTTAAAATTCATGGCAAGCCTTTCAGTGCATGGTTTTTAAGTGGGCTGTTGACTTTTGCCAGCTTACCAACCTTATCCTATGTTTATATACCACTACAAAATTATGGCAGGGCTAAAAAAAAAAAAAAGAAAAAAGTTTGATACAGACCTAGAAGACCTCAGTGATATACTCTAGGGATGAGCAGAAGTGGTTGGTGATACTTTGCCATCACTCGACTATTGCAGGGCTCAGATGTGCTCATTACACGGCAAGAAATGTGTCACTGTAATGCCGTAGCCATCTTTGTTGTGGCATTACTGTGATTGGCTGGTCATGTTACCTCAGGGGTAGAGTTGAGCGACTTTGGTCGGATCGGGTTTCGTGAAACCCGAATGAAACAAAATAAGTCTCAGATGAAACTCGTCCGACTAGAGCAAAAAAAGTCGAAGTTTCGTCCGACTTTTATTTCCCATTGACTTGCATTGGGGTCGGGTTTCGGACGAAACTCCGACTTTGTTTTGCTCTAGTCGGACGAGTTTCATCTGAAACTTATTTTGTTTCATTCGGGTTTCACGAAACCCGATCCGACCAAAGTCGCTCAACTCTACTCAGGGGTTATTAAAGAGGTGCTACCCAGCTCAGCACACTGACACTATTGCACAGCTCTGTGACAATTCGTATTGGAGGGAGAGAGCGCTTGTCTAGGTGTGTGTGCACATTATAATGAATCAAAAGCCTGTAGTGTCGATACTGGTGCTGCAGCTGAACCATAGTACTCACAGCACATACAACCTGCATTTAGCCTAGGGAGGGAAAGGGCATCGCAGGAGCAAGAAGAATGACAGAATCCAGTCTGTAGACAGGGATTACACATGTGCAGTCCACTGAACATACATACATAAATACATACATACACACACACACACACACACACTAGTATAAGCCGACCCCCCTAATTTTGCCGCAAGAAACTGGGAAAAACTTATTGACTCGAGTTTAAGCCTAGGGTGGAAAGTGCAGCAGCTACTGGTACATTTCAAAAATAAAAAGAGATACCAATAAAAGTAAAATTGAGACATCAGTAGGTTAAATGTTTTTGAATATCCATATTGAATCAGGAGCCCCATATAATGCTACACAAAGGTTAACAATGGCCTCATAAGAAACTCCATACAAAAAAACACCCCATATAATGCTGCACAAAGGTTAATAATGGCCCCATATGAAGCTCCATAGATTATGCCCCATATGCTGCTCCATAAGATGTGCTCCATAGAATAGGTCCCATATGCTGCTGCAGCTGCAAAAAAACATAAAAGACACACTCACCTCTCAACGCTGGGGGCCAGGTGGCTGTGTCCTGAGCAGGCCGGGACACCGGCACGCTATGGGGGACAGGTGCCAGTGTCACCGCTGGCTCAGGCCCCCTGCACCTGCGATATTCACCTGTTCCCGTTACACCGCTGTGCGCCGCTCTATCTTCCAGGTCCTTCTGTTAGTGACTGTTAGGCAGAGGACACGGAGCGCACTGAATAAGTCATCGCGCCCTCTGACCTGAACATCACAGATAGAGGACAGAGCAGCGCTCAGCGATGAAATGGGGACAGGGGAATATCGTATATACTTACCCCCTCCTGGCGCGGTCTCTGCAGTCCGCTTATCCCACGGTCTCCGGCAACTCTTCCTTCCTTCTGCGGTCACGTGGTACAGCTCATTAAAGTCATGAATATGCACATATTCATGACTTTAATGAGCGGTACCATGTGACCACTGAAGGAAGGCGCCAGAAACCGTGGGAGAAGCAGGGGGCTGCAGAGACGCGCCGGGGGGGAGGGAAGTATAATCTGACACCCCTGGCTCCCCCACCAACCCCCTGGCGCATAGGACTCGAGTAATAAGCCGAGAGGGGGACTTTCAGCCTTAAAAAATGGGCTGAAAATCTCAGCTTATACGCAAGTATACATGGTAATATACCACGACAATAACAATCTGCAGCTATTTTCTTGTGGGGGTTGGAAAAATGCAATATATTATCATCCATTAAGTATTGTGCTTTGGAAGTCCTTTGTGTTATATAACAGACCCAAAAATCTTTGAAACATTTTCCTGGGCTACATTTCTCAGTCACACACACCATTCCATAGTGTGGAGTAAATTTCTGTGAACTCAGTTAGCAAAAGCTTTTAAAAATGTTGTAGGCCTCCATTTCTCAGACACCGTATTACATGGTTTGTGAACATTTCTGTGATCTGTATTACAGAAAAAGCATCAAAACATTTTTCTGGATTGAATTTGCCTGTCATTTATACACTTGCATTCTTCTACATTATGGTAAACTGAAACCATTTTGATTGGTGCAAGTGACCAATTTTTTTCTTTTATCAAAAATAACCTTGGTTTAAGAGACCTAGCAATTACAGAATGCACAAGGCGTGCATGAAGGGATGTGAAAGTGCTGATGATGGTGCATACAGATGCCAAGATTACGTGGGGTAGGTGCAACTACGCCTGATGCTGGAGCACAAGAAACACGCCCATTAATGACACATGGATTCCTTTCCCACTTTGCAGAGAAGCACAGTACACCACTTCTGAAGACAGAGCAGTGCAAACAGGTGGTCAGTTATTTGGCAGATAATACTTCCAGCTGGCTAAGCAGCCCTACACAGTCTTCCAACCAGTCCAGTCTCACAAGCATAAAGTCTGGATCACTTAATCCTCACCCTGCTCCTCCTTCCTCCCACTATGTTGAGTCCCAAGAGACTAGTGACATCACAATAGAACACTGAGGAGAGGTTTACCAAAACATTTTACTGTGGCCTCTCAACCTGCATGCGCCAAGAGGGACAGGAGGACATGCTGTTTAGTGATGCACAAAACTTAGAACAGCCACTGCCACAAGAAGATGACAGGGGGACAGCAAATTTGGGATAAGGAGGAGGAGACACCGTTGTCACCAAGTCATGTTGTTAAGACACAAAGTCAGGAGGATGAGTGTGCACTGGTGGATGATGAAGTCACCAACTCAAACTAGGAAGCTGGCATGCAGAGGTAGGGCAGCAGTGCTGAGGGCTGATGTTAATATTCTGGGAAGGAGCCAGAAGGCATAAAAAGGTTCCAAGGCAATTAATATCAGCTCACAGCTGTTTGATTAGCCTTTACTGGCTAGTTTACAGGGTAACCCCAGGAAAAAAAAAAAATAATGACATGTGATCCCTATTAAAAAAAAACAAAAAAAAAAAAAAAAAAAAAAAAAAAAAACACACACAACCCAACCAGCAGAGGCTAGGCAGAGATCTGCGGGAGGATATTAATAGCCTGGGAAGGGGTCATGGATATTAGCAGCCCCCAGGCTAAAAACCACAGGTTAGTAATGGAGAGGAGTCAATAAGACACCCCAATTAACCCCATAGTGATATTTTATAAAACAGACACCCATAATAAGCCGGATTACTTACCGGTAATGCTCTTTTAATGAGTCCACGACAGCACCCACTTGAGAGAGGGATCCACCCATAGGAACAGGAAACCTACAGAAATAAAAGGGGCGGTCCGCCTTTCCTCAGTTGGATTTCAGAGTATTAGAGGAACCGCGCAAATATTAGGCAAAATGCAATATAATCTTTTATATCTAGGAACTATATTCTACTATATACTATTCTATACACAATTCTATATACAACCATTATGTGCTCCTATTTACATCTAATTTAGGGAGGGTAGTGAGTGGGTGCTGTCATGGACTCATTAAAAGAGCATTACTGGTACGTAATCCGGCTTTTTACCCTTTGCCATGACAGCACCCACTTGAGAGACTTTCAGAGACCATCACCTGGGAGGGACCACCATGCTGAGGACAGCTCTGCCAAAGGCTAGGTCAGAAGAAGATGAGAGATAGAGTCTGTAGTGATTATAGAACGTGGATGGAGTTGACCGAGTTTCTGCCTTACATATGGATTCGATTGAGATGTCCCTCTTTCTGCCACAGGAGGATGCCATAGCTCTAGCGAAATGTGCCCTTATACCCTCTGGAGGATTTTCATTTTTCACGGAGTAGGCCAGATAGATTGCGTCACTGATCCTTTGGGACCAGGTGCCTCTCGTGACTCCGTACCCCTTTCTGCAGCCCTGAAAGGATATAAAACAGAGCCCTACACTGCCTCCAACTCCTAGACCTTTCGATGTAATTTAAAACTACTCTCCTCACATCTAGGGTGTGGAATTTTTCCAGTTCTGGAGAGATGAGATCGCTAAAGAAGGATCTTTTGTGATCTGTGAAATCTTCCTGCCACTTTTGGAAGATACAAGGCTTCTGGCTTCAATATCAGCCTATCTTGGAATGTCAATATGAATAGCGCTGCCTGGCAGATGTCAGGGACACTAAAAGGGCTGTTTTTAGTGACAAGTATTTTGGTGACACAGAATCTAATGATTCAACGAGAGGCCCTGTTAGGGCATCCAGGACCAGGTTTAAGTCCCGGGGGGAACCCTAGATATGTGAACCGGGTTAATGCATTCACAGGCCATCATGAACCGTGATATACACCTGTCTCCTGCTATGTCATAACCATAAAAGGTCCCCTAGAGCAGATATCTGGACCTTTAGTGTATTGACAGATGGGAAGAGATTTTGGCCTCTTTGTAGAAATTCTAGGACGTCCGGAGAGTTAGAGGTTGTATGGCACTCTAGGAATTTCCTCCATATTTTGGTGTAAATCTTTGTGGCAAATTGCCATCTGCTCTATAGGAGTGTATTAACTAACCCTTCCGAAAAAAACCTTGATCTCAGGGGCTGCCTTTCAAGTTCCAAGCTGTCAAGTAGAGGCTCTCCACTTGAGGATGGAAGAATGGTCCCTGAGAGAGCAGATTGAGGATTGAAGTGAGAACCCAAGGGTCTGATAATATCATGGTCTGCAGACAAGACAACCATGGCCTTTTGGGCCAGAATGGTGCAATTAAGATTATCCTCACCTACTCCTCCCTGATTTTCCGGATGACTTGTGGCAACAGTATTATTGGAGGAAAGGCATACGCCAGCTCGATCCGCCATGGAGCTTGAAGGGCATCCACCATCTTTTTTTTCTGGGAAACGCATTCTCAGCACATCAGTGGTTCTAGCACTGCCAGGTTTTATATTTACTGCCTCTTCCATTTCAGCCCTGGAAGTCATTCCCCCACTTCCGGGGCAGGAGCGCTTCCCGGTCTATTGCACATGCGCGGCCCAGCCCCATTCCTCCCCAGTCCCACCATGCTGATACCGGCAGTGAATTTCAGTTATTGTAATAGATAATTATAAACACTGCAGCCCCAGAATAGGTTTAGAAAGAAAAAAAAAAAGTATTGCCCAGCTAAGGCCTGTTTCACACTTGCTTTTTTTTCCAGCGCGTTTTTCCCGCAAAAAAACGCATTGAAAAACGCATACAAAAGCATACAACTGCTGCGTTTTTTTCAAGCATTTTTATGAGCATGCATGAAAAAAACGCAGCGGTTTTAAGCGTTTGTATGCGTTTTTACCGCGTTTGCGTTTTTTTCCAACATTAGGTGGCCCCTCACACTAACCCAAACCATGACTTTACTAACCCTAACCCTGACCCTTAACCAAACCATACTTAACCCTAACCCTGACCCTAACCCTAACCCTTAACCAAACCATACTTAACCCTAACCCTAACCCTGACCCTAACCCTAATTCTGACCCTAACCCTTAACCAAACCATACTTAACCCTAACCCTGACCCTAACCCTAACCCTAACCCTTAACCAAACCATTCTTAACCCTAACCCTGACCCTAACCCTAACCCTAACCAAACCATACTTAACCCTAACCCTAACCCTAACCCTTAACCAAACCATACTTAACCCTAACCCTGACCCTAACCCTAACCCTGACCCTAACCCTGACCCTAACCCTTAACCAAACCATACTTAACCCTAACCCTGACCCTAACCCTTAACCAAACCATACTTAACCCTAACCCTGACCCTAACCCTAACCCTAACTTTACCCAAACCCCTAAATTCCATTGTCTAAACTAATGTTAAAAAAAAAAAACGCATGTGCAAAAAACGCATACATAAGCATGCCAATGCGCACATATGCTCACCATAGACTTATAATGGGTGCCTTGCTGTAAAAAAACGCATTGCGCGCGCATGCGTTTTTTTGAGGCAAATCGGACGCACAAAAAATGCAACAGGTTGCATTTTGTGCGCCCGAGCACATACCGCAAAAAAACGCATGCGCGGTAAAACGCGTACAAACGCATGTGTATGCGCACATAAGCGCATCCCATGCAAAGTATAGGAAAAAAAAAACGCATGTGCTAATTAGCGCTAAATTACCGCGAAAAAAAACGCAAATGTGAAACTAGCCTAAAGTATGGAGATAGCCTCAGCCACAACACATTGAGGACCGTACAGACCAGTAATCGGCTGCACATGCTTAACACAGGACTGTTGCTTCATCAGTCCTCCTGGGCTCAGATTAAACCTTGTTTACTGACTAGCTTACTACACTACAAGAAGACCTGCAGGACAGACACTGGAATGCTGTTTTACTGATGAAAGACACAGAGTCTGGACTCTGGAAATGATGAAAACAAGTGGTGGTGGGACTGCTGGTAAAAACCACTTTACACAAGAGATTATCTGAAACTACCTCTATACGAGTGATATTTATACACCCAGACTGCCATGGTGGGAGGAACCCCACTCTAGTTAGTGGACAGCAGGTTTCCTCCCATCACAGAGGGCAATTATCTACTGCGAGGCAGTGGGACTATAGGTTCTCAACTGCAAGAGTCCTGGATACAGATTCTCTTATCATAGGAGCCCTGACTGCTGAAAGAGTAGCGAGTATGGGATCCTTTGGTACATTACACAGAGCTGCTGAATCACCACAAGGTACAAATTGCAGTGATGCCATCTTTGGTAAACATAATACAACAGACTTCCATTAAAGTTAACTATGAAAGAGACTTGCCTTTAGCACTCAAGGCAGTAGCACACTTGAGTTCTGTTCCAAACAGAAGAAATGCTAAATTATTAGGCTAATCCAAGTATAAATGTTCCTTTGGCTAAGCCCAGTTGCAATGACACATCATGATGCACAGAAGCAGTATAATGCAATGTGATGCCTAGAGGCACTATGATGCCTAGAGACACTATGATGCACTGAGACACCATGAGGCACTGAGAACGGCCATGCTCGGAGGTGCCAAAACAAGAGACAAGGCCCACAGTTACACCCAAGAGAGCAATCTCTCAGCGTTCCGGATAAACCTCCACACAATAGTACATCTCAATTGTCAGACTGACCCCACCCAAAGGAGCCAATTAATGAGCTGCAGCTGGAGAGAAGTCTTCATGGAAACAATCTTCTGCATTAACGCCATGTGTTATGGACAGAGTACTTAAGTTGTAAAGAAAGTGAAACGTTTGTTTTTTGAAGAAAACAATGGAAAACATGTTTCACCAAAGTCACTCTGAAGCCTAGTCAAAAGATTCATGCAACTAACTGAATTCAAATCATGAGTTGCATCCTGGACGTATGGCCTTACTATAGCCTAGAGGTCCAAGGTCTAGCAGCGTATATCTGAAAACCCACCTCAGCACATGAGGCTCCTGGCCCAGCTTCGGCACAAAGGCATGAGACTAGCATCAGCCTAGAGGCCTAGGCCATCAACACAGCATTCCATCGTGCACTTACCTGTGCCAGCTCCATACCTGCTAGAAAAACAGGAGACGCTGGTAACGCCGAGAGACCACCGTGGAGGGAAGCGGCATCCCATCAGGAATGCAGCATTACTGCCAATGATTTCCTTTCCTGTGCCCCACAAGATCTATGAAACCAGCCTGTTGCCTTTCTCGTACTGCACTTCTGAGTTCCACTGTGGAATGCATGCTGACCTTATGTGTTAATGGAGGAGCGGGGCAGCTGATTCCCAAACCCCCACTCCCTCTGCTCCTCACATGTAGCGGGACAGCCTCACCTGGAACCCGACCACACACCACGTGAGACCAGACTCCCTGCACCCAGACCTCACGGATAGCTGTCAGACGAGGAGGGAGGCCGATAGACAGAACTTCCCCAACGCTGCCTCTGGACTACAGCCCCTGCCATTCAACGGACACCGCACAGGCAGCATGCTCTGGTCCAGGTACTTTCGTCTCTGTTGGTCTTTCGGTTCCTACAGGAACCGAACTGAGGAGGAGAGGTGGACCGCCCCTTTTATTTCTGTAGGTTTCCTGTTCCTATGGGCGGATCCCTCTCTCAAGTGGGTGCTGTTGTGGCAAAGGGTAAAAAAGTCCTTTATGGTAAATTTAGATTCAATAAAGGAGTCTGTGTGATTATTTCAAATACTTACTGAACACCCAATCCCCGATGCCCTCATCTCCTGCAAACAATCAAAAAATAAACCAACATATAATACTATCCGGTCTGACAGTCCATATAAGGGCAGAGACACTGCCGTATTTCTCGTATGAGAATTGCATCGTTAAACTTGCACTGGCTGTCGGCACTCCTGACCTGAGCTTGACAGCTGCATAGTAATCCATCACGCCGTCATGCTCAGGAGAGGTGCCGTCCCGTCCGTATAGTGCGATGCCATTATCGCATGAGAAATACGGCAGTGTGACTCCAGCCTAATACTGAGAGTCCCACGGTGATCTCCTTGATGTTGGTATTGTCAAGTAGTTTACCTCAGGGGAGACCGAGCATCTCCACATCCCCTTACCCCGCATGAATATAAAAACCCCATACCGGCGCAAACTAAAACACGGACACTAATATTTTATCTTTGGAATTTATATGGCCACAGCAGCCTTTTATTAAACCAACAAACAATAAACACTGTATTATAAATAACATAAGTACAATGACTTGAACACTGAAGGAGGGGTCCTTAAAGCCACAAGATCTTGGTGAAGTAGCTCAAAATGCTGTGAACAAACCCCATCAATTTGCTCCCAGCAGTTATCCCACAGGTTCAGGAGTACCAGCACACCTAGAAATATTGTTCACAAACTACATGGAGATCCGCCCCCTTCTGACGGAAAACTCACCATCCACCTTTCACCAGATCACCACCAACATACCTTTTAATGGATGAGATCCTATACACCGAGTCTCCAAAACCAATTTCAACCGACTTCAAGGACTCCCCCCTCCTCCAAAACTGCCACAACGAGGGGGCCTTGAACACCTCAATGACCTGAGACCCCCCAACCCGCCATGCTACGGCCCTCTCTATGCCGTACTGAAGGCCGAGGGCCCAAATATCGGAACTGCATTTAAATGGATACCGTCCGCCAACCAAAAGTCGCCCTCGCCCTTTTCCAAGTCCAAGTGCCGCACGGCCACTCCCCCGTTCCTAACGACAAAAGACACCGCCTTGTTGACTTTTATCCGCACCCTATTGACCTTCACCAAGGATCTCATCGACCGCCATCGCGGAACTATCTCAGACCACATGATAGTGACCCCCTAGTACAGCAACCACAACCTCAAGCAATCCTGCTTAATATCCTTAACCAATTCCCGAAAAGGCCGAACCGCCAGATCGTTACCCCCAGCGCGCAGAACGAGAATATCTGGTGCACGGTCCAAACGGGCACATTCGTGTATCTCCTGCAACACCCTTCGCCACACCAGGCCCCTGAAGCCGAGCCACCGCACCACCGCCACGGTCCTGGGAAACCCCAGCTGTCTGCCTTCATTCCTGACATTCACTCGCAACGCTCCCCAATAAACGAAGGAGTGACCAAAAATCCAGACCAGCAGCGGCTCAGCACCTGAAACAAAAATGCTATACTAACATCAAAATATACTTGAAGAATAATTTAACAGCAGCCCACACAGCCACCTCCCCATCCCCATGATCAATTCGAACCCCCCCCACAAAGCTAAGGCCGAATGTAACTGCGGTACAGATTGGACTTCCACCCACCAATACGCTGTATTGAAGCGGGACCCAGACCCCCGCTTCGGTCGCCGCTCCTATGCTAAACGAATGAGAGGCAAAGTGGGAATCGTCCAGACCCAACAACCGAATGGACTTCTTAAAAACAGCGCCAAACTGGTACCGAGACAAGCTGCCACCATCAACGTAGCACAACAGGGAACCGCTCAAGCTGGGACAATGTTCCCCAAAACTCCGCAAACAATGAACGGGGCACATTGAGGAACCAGGCACGCAACCCAGCACAACTCTGCGGCCTTTTCCGGACTGGTCCGTCTTGGACCATTGCAGCCAGAATTCAACACCCTGTGAGGTCAATACAACATCCCTGGTCAATAGGCCACCAATCGACTCATTGTTTGGGGAAGCAAGCTCCCCCACCCGCAAGGCCCCAAAAAATGCAAACGAGAAAGCCAGACGAAACAAAACCTCATAGCACGAAGAACAAACCGACTCCAAAATACGGCCCAACTGCTCTAATAAGTTAAAAGATACAGGCCGCCTTAAAATCGCCCCCGCTTTTGAAATGGCGGAAACCCTTTGCCACGCTAGTCTGATTGCCGTATGTGGAGTCGGGAAGGAATTTTTTTCCCCAATGTGAAGCTTACTGTTTGCCACATGGGGTTTTTTTTGCCTTCCTCTGGATCAACATGTTAGGGCAAGTTAGGATAGGATATGGGTTGAACTAGATGGACTTAAAGTCTCCCTTCAACCTTAATAACTATGTTACTATGTTACCTGTTTGACCAAAAATGTCTTTGTCAAATCCCTGCTCCCGTGCAAGCGAAAACCAAAAGACAAACCGGCCAATAAGCATGTGACTTTCGCACAGGACCAACCCTCAGTAGCACCGTGCCCCAACCAGAACAACAAAATTCCCTCCTGATTCAGCCCAGACCCGCTGGCCTGGCCGGCCGTAAGGACCTCCTCCCACATCCGCCACGATGCCCGGTAGGCCTACCATGCTTTTGGAGCCAAGGAAAATCTAATCAGCGACTCTGTGGCCCATAAGCCACCTTCCACAGCACTTCCGAACAGGCTAACCCCTCGATCTTTGCTTCTGGAGCCAAAGAACGAAAATGATCCCACTGCGAACGAGATAGAGAGTCAGCTATCTCATTCCTGATACCAGGCACATGCGTCGCGGTCACATGCACATTCAAGGACAAACATAATAGCACCAACTGTTGTAAAACTCGAATGACTGTAGGGGACGATGCGGTAAGGCCATTAATCGCACTCACAACGCCCATGTTGTCGCAATTGAAAACGCACTCGCCGGTCCCTAAAATCCCGTCCCCACAAATGCACAGCCACAAGAATTGGAAAAATCTCCAACAGCATGATGTTGCGCACCAGGCCAGCCGAAATCCACTCATCAGGCCATTGAGCCGAGCACCATTGTCCTCTGAAATAGGCCCCAAAACCAATTCCGCCAGCCGCATCTGTAAACAATTCCAGTGCATCGTTCCCTACAACCTCCGCCATTACCAAAGAGCGGCCGTTGTATTCCTCCAAAAAGGACTCCCAAACCGCCAAGTCTGCCCTCAGCTCCGACGACAACCTGACGAAATGATGGGGGGCCCGAACCCCAGCAGCAGCGCTAGCCAGCCTACGTGAAAAAACTCGCCCCATCGGCATAACACGGCAAGCAAAGTTAAGCTTCCCCAACAGCAACTGGAGATCACGCTATTTTCTCAAATAGCACGCTCGGACCAACTCAGTCCTCAAATCCACTAGCTTGTTCTCGGGCAGCCTGAACTCCCACTCCACAGTGTCGATGACGATCCCCAAAAAACGCAAACACGTACTAGGACCCTCCATTTTTCCAGGCGCCAAAGGGACTCCAAAATGGTCCGCAACCCACTCTGACATTCAAAATCCTGTGACAGCGCGATGAATCCGCAGGACCGACGCACAAAAAGTCATCCAAGTAATGAATAACGGATTCGAAACCGGAAACGTCGCGCATGACCCACTCAAGAAAGGAACTGAAGGCCTCAAAATATGCACCGGACAACGAACATCCCATAGGTAAACACCTATCCACAAAAAACCTGCCTTCCCAAAAACAACCCAGCAGCTTCATGCTATTGGGGTGAACCGGTAAAAGACGAAAAGCGAATTCAACGTCAGTTTTTGCCATAAGGGCTCCACGACCACATTTTCGCACCCACCGAGCCGCCTCATCAAACGAGGAGTATACCACCGAACAGATCTCCGGATCAATACCATCTTTGACCAACCTCCCGCATGGGTAGGACAAATGCTGGATAAGCCGAAACTTATTCTGCTCTTTCTTCGGAACGACTCCCAAAGGGGAAACCACCAAATCCGGAAAAGGAGGGGAAACGAAAGGGCCAGCTATACGGCCCAATGAAACTTCTTTTTCAAGTTTTTCCGAAACAATCGCGGCATGCGACAGAGCCGAACGCAAATTCTTCAAAACTAGCGGAATATCAAACGGAGGACAAGGGATAAGAAAACCCTCCTTAAATCCCGCATACAGCAACGCCGCTTTATCCCTATCCGGGTACCTATTTAGATAGGGGACCATTCTTTCCAGATTCACTGGAGTCTCCCCCTTGCGAATTTCTGCCCCCGGTTCTAGGCTCCCCTTTCTTGAAACACTTGGACGCTCCATGTGAGGCGCCATTACAATTGGAGCAGAGGTGTTTGAATTTACAATTTGTCCCAAACTTACACTGGCCGTTGTTAAATTGCCAGAACACCCCCACCTTATGAGTCCCTGTTTGCCCTTGCCCGCTTCCACTTGTAGCGCTGGAGTTGCTACTACTTTGGCTGGTGCTCCCAGCCCCCCCATGAATGGAGCTCCCAAACTTGTTCTGGGCTATCACACGCATCCACAATCCAATATCTTTCTGGTCCCAGCGAATAGCTGGACGCACGTCCATCCTCTGCCAGAATTGCTCGTCATACCTCAGCCACGCCTGAACCCATACACTCTGCAAGTCTCCCCTATAGCGTCCAGGTAACAAAACAGCGCGGAGCAGTTGTCCGGGGCTTTTTCCCCCAATGATGCTTGCCAAAATGGCAAAAGCTTGCTGCCAGTTTACAAATGTCTGAGGGATCAGACGCCACCTGCGCTTTTCCTCCTCCTCCTTCTTGCTATCCTCTTTCTTGCTCTTATCCAGGTTAAATTTCTCAAGAGGCAACAAAGAAAATATTTCAACATACTCATCATTCCAAATACGCCCTTTCACCCCTTTCTTTAAATGAGTCCCTAGTGGGCCTTCGAAGCATACACACACACCTCACCATGCGCTTGGTCGTCCAAATGCACACGACACTCCTTCTCCTTTTCGGTTTGCACCGATACAGGTTCGACGGCGCGGACAGCCGGCTCTAACCCACTCTGACCAGAAGACCCCCCGGCCTGCGACCCAACCCAAGCTGCTATCGGTGATGGCGCGACAAAGCCCCGCTCCAAGTGTGACAGCAGATTACGTACATCGGCAAGCATATCACTCACACCCCCCACCGTAGCTAAACCACTCGACCCTGACCCACCCCCAACACCAATAGATTCTGCCAGCGGCCCTCCATCTACCAGCGAAGACGACAAAAGTGGGTGACAAACAGTGGACACAGAAGCATACTCACCAGGCTGCGAGGGGGCTGTGTGCCCTCCAGCCGGAAAGCCTGGATCCCCAGATGCATCCTGGACGTCACGCCTGACGATGACAGCCTCACCGGCGAGTTGCTGACCCCAAAGACTCCCCACGGGAAGAATCAGGGTGGGAGGCCTGAGCCCCTGGGGGGGATCCAGATTGCTGGACCCCGGAGAACGATGCCGCCTGTGACACCCCGCTGAAGGCTCCTGTCAGTGTCCCATCTTGCTGGAGTGAGGCATCAATGGCCCCCCGTGGTGCCTGGGGGTCTGAAACATTCCTCCTGCCTCCGTCTGTGGGAGTAGCCAGCGCCTGCCCTGCAGTGCTGCAGGCCGCTCGCACCACCCCTGAAGTCCTGGAACTCCCGGATCCATGAGCCGAAGCGGGCCCAGCTGCGGTGCCTCCGCAGCAGCGACCCCCCGCAAAATGCAATGCCCCAACGCCGCTGGGGGATGGTGTCACCAGCCCTGCTGTACGGCAGGCCTCCACTCTGCCGACAGCCGACATCAGACTGGAGGGAGAGGCAGGCCGCGCGGCGTGCACATTACCGCCGCGGCCCCCGAAGAAGCCGGGCGATTGCGTTGTTCAGCGCGTGCTGGTTCTGCCCCCAGCCGGGAGCGAGGCGGAGGCCTAGTCACCGCCGCAGGGCGTCGCCGGGCCTGAGGATTCCTCCCAGGCCAGGACGCGCTGGAGGGTGGATTGTGCGTCGCCCGACCTGGAGGGTCCCGGGAGGCCCGGGGAGCTGCATCGGGTGAGAGCCGCTCAGGAGGCCTCACCCGCCTCGATCGGCACTCCCTCCCTTCCGGCGGGGTCGATGTACCCAGACCTCGGGGTCGATGTACCTGGGATTATCCTGGCCACCTGCGCTTCAAGCCAGCCCAGAGGCTGCGACAGGGCTGCGACCCGCAACCGCTCCAAGGCCTGATCCACTCCTGACATCCTGGGTGAGTGTGACTGCTTCTTGGGTGGAAGAGCGGGAACAGGGGAGGGAAACGCCCCAACCATCCCCTATATACCCTGTAACTCCCCCGCCTTAATATCGGCTCCCCCCACTAAACCCTCCAACCCCCCCGTCATGTTGGCCTCCGCCCACGCCTCTTATGGGAGGCTCACTCTGGCCATTTCTGTAGACGTGACCTCTCTACCCAGCCACACACTGACAGGAGGTAAATCAAATCACTCCTGCAGTGTATCACTGTGCTGCTGTGAGCGTTCAATGGAGTCTTCAACTCCGGTGCTTTCACTTACGGCACCGCTGTGTGAGTTTTTTCATGCAGCGGTGCCACAAGCGAGAGTACAAGAGCTGATCAGCTGATGAACTTTCATGGCAGTGCAGTGATACACTGTGGGAGCGATTACCTCCTGTCAGTGTATCACCGACGGCCGGGTGAGATCGCCATGGGACACTGTATTAAATGGACTACGGCAGAAAAATGAGTATATGTTGGTTTATTAGTTTCGATTGTTTGCAGGAGACATGGGCGTCGGGATTAGGTGTTCGGCGAGTTTGTATATGGTTTGTGAATATGTATGTAATTATGTAAATGTTTTGATTTTTTTTTACATTTAAACACAGGTGCCAGATGATGGGACTATTCTACCATCATCAGCTCATGCTGTCTGTTATATATGTGACAGATAGTGATGAGCGAGTATACTCATTGCTTGGGTGTCCTCCGAGTATTTTGGCATGCTCGTAGATTTAGTTTTTGTCATCTTATCTGCATGATTTGCATCTTGTAGACAGGCTGAAAACATGTAGGAATTCCCTAACAAACAGGCATTCCACACATGTATGCAGCCTGTCTACAAGTCGCAAATCATGCAGATAAGACAAAAACTAAATCCCCGAGCACGCCAAAATACTTTGGAGGACACCTGAGCATGCTTGGGAAAACCCGAGCAGGGAGTATACTCACTCATCACTAGTGACAGACATAACCGGATGGGAGTAGTAGTCCCATCAGATGTCACCACGCAGACACACACCTTCTGATATCTCCTTTTACAATTCGCAGTATTTTTGGCAGCAAAGACGCAAACCTTTTTACACTAGAGTTTTTGCTGCAGATTTGACTGACTCAAATGAAGTCAATTAGTCAAAACGCTGCAGAACCGCAAAGAGAATTGACATGCTGCAAAAAAATTTTAAAAAATGCAAATATAGACTGAAATTTACTGATCATGCGCACAACACTTCAGGATTGTCATTGCATTACCTTGCTTTAGTATTCCATTGTGGTTTAATATCTTCTAATATCAAGGATCTGTCAGATGGAATTTCAATTTCCAATTTATTTTTAAGATGAACCAAAAACCGCTGTCATCTTTCTCACCTGTAAGGGTATGTTTCCACGGGGCACATTCCTTCAGTTTTTGCTGCAGATTGGACGCTGCGAACAGCCGCAGCATCCAATCCACAGCGTCCAGATGTTACAGCATAGTGGAGGGGAATTTATGAAATCCCATCTCCACTATGCGTGCACGTCTTTATAGACCACAGCATGTCTATTTTGGAGACGCTCCGTCTCCGCAAGATAAATAACCATCTATGAATAGGATGCGGTGATTCCGCATGTGTTCAATGAACACATGCGGCATCACCACATGTACAACAGGGGGCAGTGCTTTGGGCCGAGCTGGGTTTCCGCTGCATCCAAAGCGCTTCATATTCGGACCGTGGACACATAGCCTAGCATTCATGCAGTTTAAGGGTGAGTCAAGTGAGATTAGATAGATTGCGATCTGCAGAATAAAAGCAAAATTTACAATTTTTATCACGTGTATAGCTTTAGTGGGACGTTTCTCAAATGTTCATTATGCCAAATTATCCTCACAACCCAGAAAAAACAAAGCCTAATGCATGGCTAATACTATAAAAGGACTGATTAGTGATGAGCGAACATGCTTGGATATTATGTTAAGGCCCCGTCACACACAGCGAGATCGCAAGCGAGATAGCTGATTTTGTGACGCCACAGCGATCTCGCCAGCGATATCACTGTGTGTGACATGTATCAGCGACCGGCCCCCCTGGCGGGCATCGCTGATCGCGCTCGAACGTCCTAGGCCATTTTTTGATCGTTAGTCTCCCGCTGGCCAGTGCGCATCGCTGCATGTGACAGCGAGACACCAACGATCAGTGACGCTGGGAGCTCGTTTCCAAGGTAAACAGCGGGTATCTAAGAGCCGCGCAGCTCTTAGATACCTGCTGTTTACCTTGGAAACCAGCTTACTCACTGGTCCTGATCGCTGGTGGGTCTGTCTATGTGACAGCTCACCAGCGATCAGCTATGTCCCAGCGATCCCATCCACGTAAGATCATTGGTGGGATCGCTGGGACATTGATGCGTGTAACGGGGCCTTTAGAGTCCCTGCAGCTGCATAATTTGCAGCTGTTAGTCTGAACACATTTGTTAGGGAATCCCCATGTGTTCAGGATAAAAACTGCAAATCATACAGCCACGCAAACATAATATACGAGCACTCCCAGATGCTCGGATAAGATGTTATCCAAGCATGTTCGCTCATCACTTCGTATTATGGCATGAGCACACTTTGAGAACATTTTCTTCTTTTGCTAGCGATACTCACCAAGCTTTAGAGAACTTAAAATATTTCAGGTTTTCTTCCAGTGACTTAAATATATGTATAAAAGTCAGCTTTAGTAGAAAGATAATCTTGCAAAGTTATTTTTTGTAGAGTTTCCAATCTTTCCAAAATAAATACTTAAAATGGCATGCAATAGGTTGACAATGAAAGTCACAAGGCCAAGTTGAGGGAAAAAAAAATAAAACAAAAACCGGTGAAATGAAGTCAAGCTCTTCAACAGCTGTCAGTTGATAGATCAAAAAGTCCTGAAACCAAGCAAATCATTGTTAGTTTTTAACGCTTCATTAAATTCTGAAAGAACACATTAAAATAAAAAGTTAGCAATTGATTTCCTTAATGTAGCTTATTGTCTAAGTATCGATAAGCTTTAAATAGAGGTTGTCACATACTTAGAGGTATATAAAGGGAATTCTATCTTTGAAGGGTTGTCCATGTTTTTACTTTTTTTATTATTGTGTGTGTACCTAGGCTGCAGAATGCTGATATTTTATAATATACTCACTACCCGCATTCTGGTCCATAGCCCAAATACACTGACATGTGACCATCCTCACACCTGATTTTAGAAGATCTGATGAAATTCCAACAAGTCTTTTCCCGTTTTGTTAAAGAACTAGTTGTAACATTTCAGCTGACGTCATGCAGTCTCCCTCCTCCTTCAACCTCTGTGTGCAAAATGCAAGGCAGCAAAGGCATGACAAATGAAAGAACGCTTAAACAGCTGAATTGAATGGTGGATCAGGGAGCTACGATGCATCAGTGGTATAGAGTGATATTTGGCGGCATGATTTATGTTGCAATCAAAACGTTGTGTAGCTCCTGTACACAGTTGACCTTGTGTTTGTTAGCTGTGTGTAGGCAGAGAAAATACACATAATATACATTTCTTACACATACAGAGGGTGAAAGTAGTATTGAACACATCAGTTTCCTAAAGTTACTCTTGACATGAAGTTCTCACCAGATGTTGGCAACAGTCCATCTAATCCACACAAGAAATCAAACCATAAAGTCCATAAAGTAAGTGTAATAATGAGACGTTACACAGGGGAAAGTTATTGCACAACCTTTCTGAAATTTAGTACTTCATACAAAAGCCTTTGTTGGTGATGACTGCTTCAAGACACCCCCTGTTTGTAGCTTTTAAAATAAAAAAAAAAAAAAAAAAAAAAAAAGTGTATTTTAGGCAAGAAATAATACACAGTAAATACGTCCTCTTAAGGCCTTTTAGAGATCATTTTATCTTCAACTTGCTTAACCAATCCCAATAACATTAATTTTGACCACGGGTGTACAAAGTTTTACATGCCACTGTATCCATCAATAGACAGAAGTGTTGGCACCCTTGAACTTGTTCCAGAAAATGAAGCATTTCTCTCAGAAAATTACAAAACAAATTTAACATAATTTTACTCAAAACCCCCAAAATAGGCAGGACAAAACTCGAACTAACATTTGGTTGCACACCCTTTGATTGCAGTTATTTATGCCAATTTCTTCCTATAACTATTAAGCAAGCTTTGATAGTCTCCAGATTTTATGATGCCTTGCACACAGTCAAGGCACCCAGTGCCAGAGGCAGCAAAACACCAAAATATCTTTGAACCTCCACCATATTGTACTGCAAGTACAGTGTTGTTTTCTTTGTAGGCCCCATTCCATTTTCGATAGACAGTAGAACATGCTTTACCACAAAGCTCCATTTTGGTCTCATCTCTACACAAGGCACTCCCACAGTGTTTACCCAGGATTTTTGGCTTACTTCCATACATTTTGGTAAACTGCAGTCTGTCTGTGCAAGCAGTGATGTCCTTTCGAATCTCCTACCATAGTGTTTCATTTCATTCAAATGTCAGAGGGCGCATCAGCGTCAGTGCAAACTAAGCCTGAGGGACAGTTTTAATTTGTAATTTGAATGGAGCTGCTTATCCACCATCTGGTCTATCCTGCATTAAAACCCTTCAATTTTTCTCTGCCATCCACATCCAGGGAGATTAGGTTCAGTGCCATGGGTGGTAAATCTTTTTAATTATGTTGCGCACCATGGACAAGGGAACACCAACAGATCTGGAGATGGACTTGTAATATTGAGATTGGTGATATTTTTTCGTTCTCAAGTCCTCAGACAGTTCTCTTTCTGTTTTCCATGCAAAGTGTGGCACACAATGCAAAGATTCAGTCAACCTATCCCTTTAACTAGATTCAGGTGTGATTTTCATACAGTTAGGTCCATATATATTTGGACAGAGACAACATTTTTCTAATTTTGGTTCTGGACATTACCACAATGAATTTTAAACAAAACAATTTAGATGCAGTTGAATTTCAGACTTTCAGCTTTCATTTGAGGGTATCCACATTAAAATTGGATGAAGGGTTTAGGAGTTTCAGCTCCTTAACATGTGCCACCCTGTTTTTAAAGGGACCAAAAGTAATTGGACAGATTAAATAATTGTAAATAAAATGTTCATTTCTAATACTTGGTTGAAAACCCTTTGTTGGCAATGACTGCCTGAAGTCTTGAACATCACCAGACGCTGTGTTTCCTCCTTTTTGATGCTCTGCCAGGCCTTCACTGTGGTGGTTTTCAGTTGCTGTTTGTTTGTGGGCCTGTCTGAAGTTTAGTCTTTAACAAAGTGAAATGCATGCTCAATTGGGTTGAGATCAGGTGACTGACTTGGCCATTCAAGAATATTCCACTTCTTTGCTTTAATAAACTCCTGGGTTGCTTTGGCTATATGTTTTGAGTCATTGTCCTTCCGTAGTATGAAACAACGACCAATCAGTTTGGCTGCATTTGGCTGGACCTGAGCGCACAGTATGGCTCCGAATACCTCAGAATTCATTTGGCTGCGTCTGTCCTGTGTCACATTATCAATAAACACTAGTGACCCAGTGGCACTGGCAGCCATGCCCAAGCAATCACACTGCCTCTGCCGTGTTTTACAGATGTGGTATGCTTTGGATCATGAGCTGTACCACACCTTTGATATACTTTTCTCTTTCCATCATTCTGGTAGAGGTTGATCTTTGTTTAATCTGTCCAAAGAATGTTCTTTCAAAACTGTGCTGGCTTTTTTAGATGTTTTTTAGCAAAGTCCAGTATAGCTTTTTTATTCTTGATGCTTATGAGTGGCTTGCACCGTGCAGTGAACCCTCTGTATTTACTTTCATGCAGTCTTCTCTTTATGGCAGATTTGGATATTGATATGCCTACCTCCTGGAGAGTGTTGTTTACTTGGTTGGCTGTTGTGACAGGGTTTCTCTTCACCATGGAGATTATTCTGCGACCACTGTTGTCTTTCGTGGGTGCCCAGGTCTTTTTGCATTGATGAGTTCACCAGTGCTTTCTTTCTTTCTCAGGATGTACCAAACTGTAGATTTTTCCACTCCTAATGTTGTAGCAATTTCTCGGATGGGTTTATTTCTGTTATTGCAGTTTAAGGATGGTTTGTTTCACCTGCATGGAGAGCTCCTTTGACCGCATGTTTCCTTCACAGCAAAACCTTCCAAATGCAAGCGCCACACCTCAAATCAACTCCAGGCCTTTTATCTGCTTAATTGAGAATGACATAACGAAGGGATTGCCCACACCTGTCCATGAAATAGCCTTGGAGTCAATTGTCCAATTACTTTTGGTCCCTTTAAAAACAGGGTGGCACATGTTAAGGAGCTGAAACTCCTAAACCCTTCTTCCAATTTTAATGTGGATACCCTCAAATGAAAGCTGAAAGTCTGAACTTCAACTGCATCGGAATTGTTTTGTTTAAAATTCATTGTGGTAATGTCTAGATCCAAAATTAGAAAAATGTTGCCTCTGTCCAAATATATATGGACCTAACTGTATTGCCCACACCTGTTACTTGCCACAGGTGAGTTTGAATGTGCATCACTTCCTTAAAACAAGTTGTTTACCCACAATTTTGGATAGGTGACCAACCATTTTGTCAGGCTCATTTTTTGGGGTTTTGCGTGAAATTCTACCCAATTTGCCTTTTTTGGTTGGTTTTGTTACAATACACAAAAGTAATTTAACACGTGTAATTGCAATAATTTTTTGGGAGAAATATTTCATTTTCTGGAATAATTTCCAGGATGCCAAGATCGAATATGTATATCACCCCCTCCTAAAACAGGATGTTATCTGGAGGTAGTGCCGTGGTGACTTACCACTGTTTGTCACCCCTATTCCTTGATGCCATCCTGCTCCAGGAAGGGTGATTCAGTAATGACCACACCTGCCACAGCACTGCTGTCCCAGCAATTTTGGTGACTGCTGCCAGTGTCCCCCTTTGACACAGCTGCCTTTTTCCCTGAAATGAGACAATTATTATTGGGTAGTGATACAAGTAGGGGGTGCAGATTCTAGCGTTTGCAGTGTCAATGTGCATAATTAATGGACCCTGACAATGCAAAGTTTTATAAAGGATGCCTCGAGCACTTAAAAAGCGCAACTATATGTTGCCATGTGAACTTTGCCATTGCCATGGTTTTTATTTTAAAGAAGTAATTTCTAATAATTTTTTGGATTCAAAGCACACTTTTTCCTCCTGACAAATCATGCTGGGATTCATAAACTTGGTGTCAAGCTTCCCCTCCACATACAAAAAAAAAAAAATAAAGTATTGAATATTAAAAAAGGTATGCTAGATGGTCCTGATATCCTAATTATGCCAATTATGTTTTCATTGCTTCTGTTGTCTGGATTATTTTCTCTGTATCTCCAATATAAACGTGTCTTTAAGAATTAAACTTTAGTATGAAAACAGCACAAAACTTAAAATAAGTTTTGCTGGAACACAAGAAACACGCCCATCCAAGACACATGGATTCCTCTCCCACTTTGCAGAGAGGCACAGCACACCACTTCTGAAGCCAGAGCAGTAAACATGTGGTCAGTTGGATAGCAGAATGCTTCCAGCTAGCTAGGCAGCACCACAGTCTTCCACATGGTCCAGTCTCACTGGCCTAAAGTCTGGATCACTTTATCCTCCTTCCCACCATGTTGTGTCCCAGGAGGCTAGTGATCCCATACTAGGTCACGCCGAGGAGCTCTTTACAACATCATTTCTTGATCGGGACCCCTCACCCTGCATGTTCCAAGAGGGACTGGAGGATATGCTGTTTAGTGAAGGACCAAACTTGCTGTTTCCCACTGCCATCTTGTGGCTGTTCTAAGGAGAAAGATGAGGAGATAGTTGCCAATATGTCGGCTTGTTGTCGTCAAGTCACCAAGTCAAGAGGACTAGGGTGCAGCAGCGGAAGACGAGGTGGATGACAGTCACTGACCCGATCAGGGAAGATGGCATGCAGAGTGAGGCCAGCAGCACTGAGGGGGGATGGGGAGGTGGCAGGGGTGATGATTGTCAGCACCAAAAACAGTCAAGAAGCAGTGGGGAGACCAGAGGAAGAAGGCACGCAACTGTTCTGCAGAGCGCAGACAGTCGTTAATTAGGTCTTACCCAATCTGGTACTTTTTCTTCAAAGAGTTCTAAGACAAACAAAATGGCCATTTACAACCTGTGCCATGCCAAAGATCAGCAGGGGCCTAACCACCAAGAAACTAACCACCACCAGCATGATCAGGACATGTTATCTAAGCACCCAACTCGGTGTGCCGAACGCCTGAGTCCAACGATTGATGCCATCAATCGTTGATGACAATACTGCTTCTTCCCCTGTGCTAGGAACTTGCCAATCCCTTGTTCAAAACACTGGGGCAGATGACTCCTGTCTTGCATATTCTGGCTTATCAGGGACTTCCAATCCTTGTCCCAACCCAGCATTCAGCTGTCCCTTCCCAGGCCTTGGAATAAAAAAAAAAAAAAAGTTCCTAGCCACCCACTCACAGGCCCAAATGCTAAATGGGGAACTTGTGGAATTGCTGCCATTCAGGGTGGTAGAAAAGGAGGATTTCCACCAACTCATGGCGGCCATATATTGGTACTTTGTCTCGAGCCGCTACTTTCTCCTGCTGTAGTGTCCTCACCTGGTACCAGCAAATATCCAGGAACATCACCAGAGCACATAGTCGCATTGTCCACTTAACTAACAAGTGGATAAACGCTTGTGGCCAGGGACGCTACATTTCCCTGATGGCATACTGCGTGAACATTGCGGAGGTGGGGCAGAGTCACACCCTGGCATGGCGCATGTGCTCCTGACAGCAAGGATTGCTGGCTCTACTTCTATCAGGGTTTCTTTCACCTACTACAGCAGTTCCTGTACCAGACTCCTGCTCCTCCTCCTCCTCCAACTCAGATGTGGAAGCTCTGCCTCAGCGAAGTTGAGACAGGCTCTGCTAAAGCAAATTTGTCTAAAGGCCCTGTCACACTTAGCGATGTACCAGCGATCCCGACCAGCGATATGACGCGGGCAGGATCGCTGGTACATCACCAAGTGGTCGCTAGTGAGCTGCCACACAGGCAGATCTCACTAGCGACATCGCTGGGGATGGGGGTCGCTACTTACCCGTCACACCAGGCGATCCTGCGTCCTCCCGCCCAGCTCCACGCGTCGATCGTCGTCACAGCAGGAAGCTGACGACGAGAAACAGTCCTGGACGTTCCCGCGCGATCAGCGATAACCAGCGGGGGAGCGGGTTGTAGGTAAGTATCACACACAGCGATATCGCTAGCAATATCGCTATAACGTCACAAGTTATAGCAATATTGCTAGCGATATCACTTAGTGTGACATGCCCTTAAGAGACAAAATGTACACCAGGGCAGAGTTGCTTAAAGAAATATCAGATCTGTGGCTTTTTCCGCTGAACCTCCAAACAGGCATGGTCGTGTGTGATAATGGCCATAACCTGGTGGCAGCTGTGAAGTTTGGCAAGCTCACATGTACCGTGCTTTGCACATGTGCTCAATTTTGTAGTTCAGTTTCTGAAATCATACCCAGGTTTGACAGAGCTTCTGGTCAAGGTACGCCACATCAGACCCCATTTTTCAAGTTGGCTTGGGCTACTGCCACTTTGGTAGTGTATGGAAGTGCCAACTCACTGACTGGTGTGCGACGTCATGATGTGCTGGAACTCCACACTACACATGCTGGCAAGGCTTTGTGAGCAGAAGTGGACAGTGGTTGAGCACCAGGTACAACCCACCTGTCGGCATTATAATCAGTCTCTGCACATAACTCAAGAGTGGTCATGGATGTCTGACATTTGTATGGTTCTCCAACACTGACAACACCACAAAGATGGCGTCATCGCTGCTCACTATAGTCAATGCAACTATCCTGCTTCTATGCCTAGTTAAACAGTTGCTGCTCACAATTAAATATTAGAATTTGCATGCGGACCAGATGGGAGATAGAGGAAGACTTACAGATTGCATCCAGCCCAGCCTCATCTCATCTGCTCAGCATGGATTGGCAACAATGAGGAGGTGGAAGCCGAGGGGAATTAAGGAGGAGCAGGAGTTGGTGGCTAGCTTCGAGGCTAGTAGCCACACGACCTTTGTCCCATCTCTCCTATGTGGATGGGCATGGGAGAAAGGGGATGTTTGTATTTAAGAGGCTATGTGGGGGCTCGTGCTGTACATAGGAGGTTTTGTGACTGCTTATAATGTATATAAGAGGGGGATCTCATACTATTTATAGGGGATTCATATCGTATATAGAATGACTATGTGGGGGCTTATGATTTATACAAGAGGGCTGTGTACCGGCTCATAAAGTGTATATAGGCGGGTGTGAGCATACTTCAATTTTGCTCAATTTTAAGCTATACAATATTAAATCTAAAAATTTAAAATAGTAATATTGAGCAGAATCGGTTTCAGCCTCTTGGTTTGGCCCTTCACAAGAGTCATGGTCTCATGTGGCCCCTTGGGAAAACTAACCCCTTTCTGACATTGACGTAATAGTCCGTCCATATGCCCTGGGCCTATTTGACCAGGGACAGATTATTACATCATTTTACACAACACTGCAGCTGAAGTCGCAGGGATTGCATTAAAATTCCGGTGCCACCTTACCTCTGGGTAGACTGTTATCACCCGGGGGTGGGGGTGTCGCCACCCTCCCACAACCACGATTGCTATGAATGGCTGCTCATTAGCCTGGACCTGCTCCGACTGGCGATTACATCGATCGCACCAATCACAGGGCACAGCTGCGGTGTGACCGTGCGGTGACTTGCCTAGATTTGAAGCTGTAAGAACACTGATCCTAGGCTAGTGCCTGGCAATGCCAGCATCACCAGGTCCAGCTCAGATCGATGTCATCGTCGATAACACCAGTCATAAGGCACAGAAGCGATGTGACCATTTTGTGACCGCCCTGCACATCCTCACAGTAGCTGAGGATTATGGCAAGGTGGTCACCCCATCTGAGCTGTGCTGGGACTTCTGGTGCCACAAAAGCCTTTGACACCATAACTGATCACCTCTACTAAGAAAAGAAATAACAGAAGAAAGGAGAGAAGACAAGATATCTTTAAGAAGATCCCTGCCTGATCTTTCCTCCATCCCAATCCTGCTTTCCACATCCACCCTCACAGAAGAAAGGAGAGACTACAACTGTGAGGCCGGAGTCACACAAGAGAGGAATACGGACGAGTGAGAGGCGTTAAAAGCACGCATTACACACGGACCAATGATTCTCTATGGGGTAGCTCCCAACAGCCGTATATTTCTCATCCGTATTCTACGGTCCGTGCCAATCGCAGCATGCTGCGATTGTCAGCATACTACGCCCGTAGTATGCCAATGCAAGTCTATTGGTGCAAAAAATACGGATTACACACGGACCACACGTGTGACTTGCGAGAAATACGCAGGTCTTTTGGCTGGTGACAGGAAATGGGCTAATCCATTATCAGGAAGCCTAGACATGCAAAGGAGCTCAAAAAGCGCTCCAGACATCCAGGAAGTACGCCTCCACGGAGTACAGCAGCGTCATGGCGCCATATTTCCTAAATGTGGAGATGCTCATTGTACTGGTGCAGGAGCGGCCAGAACTCTGGGACCAACATGATGCCCATTATGCGAACCGGGCAAGAAAGGAGGAGTCATGGAGGCGCATATATGTTACCAGATGTTCCATGATTTTGGTGATCGGCCACGTGAGGAGCAGCAGAAACTGAGTAAGTACAAAGCCAAAAAATGATTAAAATTACCTCACATCAAAAAAATGCATATAGAATCAGCCCCCCCTTCCTGTGCTTGTACTTTTTTCCTCATGAGGCGGGTAGATTTTGATGTGACACATGGTTTGACACTGCCATAATTATGCCCAGGCCACAAGCTCCACATCCTCTTAGCCAACCAAGTTACTAAGTGTAGTTACTTGATACATGAACTATTCTGACCCTGTGTATCTGGCCTGGATGCCCCAATTAGATATGCCCCCCTGGGTAGAAAGCACACCCCAGAAGGCCACATGCCTAGACTACTGGTAGCAAATTTGACCGATCAAATATGTTAAATTGAGAATATTTCCTGTCACATTGCAGTGGAAGATGTGATGAGACGCTGGCACAGCATCTGCGATCAGTACAGCCGGAAACGTCATCAGCGGTCCAGGAGTGGTGATGCGGGCTACGTCAAACGAAAATACATCTATTATGACAGCTTCTCCTTCCTCGCCCCTATTCTGGATATGAGGCCGTAAGTAGATACCTCACACCACATTACACTGATACTTTACAGCAGGGCTGTGGAGTCGGTAAGTCACAGTTGCGACTCAGACTCCTGGATTTTATCAGGCTCCGACTCCGGCATAAATCGCCAATTCATAACAACAAATTTACTGTTGTAAAATATTAAACATCGTGCTTATTCAGTTTCTCACCATCATATAAGTAATCAGACCACTTAGAGCAAAAACTACATTAGAATACAATTAGAATATAGCAAATAACTTTTATAAACTTTTCTAAACTAAGTAAATATGCAATAAACACTTTTATACAGTTAATAAGAAGAAATCTATAAATTTGTCCTCAGAAAAAGTATTGCCTCTGTCAGATCCTCCTTCATGGATGCCCTCAAATCTGATCTAATTATTTTGAGAGCAGAGAACAACCTCTCTACACTAACTTGTGTTGGTGGCAAAGCAGTAACCACTCGGGCAACATCTCTGACAATGTCAGGATACAGAGGAATCGCTTGTTGCACTGTTATTTTTGATGAACGGTCAAATTTCTCAATTTCTTTTAGTGCACATGAAAAATTCTGCTGAAATGTACTGGCTGTGTTCCTTGATGGGGATGACTCTTCTTCTATGCGGGAACGCTTTGCACGGTCCTTGTGATCCAAATATTTTTCGAAATTAAATTCTTCATCAGTTGATGATGAGGGTGAAGATGTGGCAGGACGACCAAATTCTTCTTGTTCCTCCTGACTGTTCTGCAACCCTTTCATCCTTACTGCTATTTCAAACAGAGCTTCTTTTCCTTTACTTAGCTGTTGATCATCTAGAAGAATCCGATGCATTGGGTCTACATAAACAGCTGCCAAAAGAATGTTATTTTGTAATAGTAGCTCCTCTCTCCGTTTCATTGATGTAGCAATGCCACTTGCAATTAACCCTCTTCTTTGGGACAGGCAAAACATCAGGTTCTTCCACTCCTTTAAGAAAATACCTGGAGTTAAGTCCTCTGCTTGTAATTTTTTAGTCACTGTAAATGGGTGCTCTAGCAATTTTTCCAGCTCAGTCACCTGATTCCACTGACTTTCATTTAGCGTCAGTTGAGGGTTAGCCATGTCTACAAGAAAGGTTTTCAGTTCAACCAAGCGCTGAATCATTAAGTACTGCCCCATCGTGTGGCTTGATCAATAATTGCCCCTTTTCCAGCACGTCTCTTCAAAATTGAGTCAACTTTAGGGGTTCTGGCAACAGTAGCCAATTTTCTCACCTTGCTAATCAGTGCAGCAGCATGTCCTTCTTGCAGACTGTCTCTTATAGCCAGCTGTAGCGTATGCACAACACAGCGCATGTGATGAATGAAAGAACATATTGACACAGTTTCAACAAGATCATCTAAACTATCATGTTGCTGTTCATCTGAAGCAACTTCAGTTTGCTCCTCAGTTACAATACTGTGTTCCTCTATTTCAAACATTTCTGTGTCTGTGGACCCAGAATGTTCTTCTAGCTGCTGGTCACCATCATTACTCTCATTCATTAGCTTAATAGTACTTGTCATATTTGAAGCATTGTCAGTTACGACAGAAAGAACTTGCTCTTTTTTAAGTTCATAGTCTTGCAGAACCTTTTCCACCAAGACCTGGAGAAACTCACTGGTGTGAGGAGCTTTGGTGTCTTTTACTGCCAATGTCTTGGTAACTATTTCATTTTTGTCACAAACAAATCAGACATTGATGGCAAAATAGTTCACTCTGACGTGTGCAGGTATCCATTTTAAGAAACAAAAAGCATCCCTTGAGAGTTTTTTTAAGTTCTTCCTTTTGTTTAAAAGCTTCTTCGATTACTAATTTTCTAATACTCTCTCTCTCCAGAGAAACACCAAGCTTGCGGGCCATTTCCCCATTCAGACACAAAAGCTGGTCGTGAAAATAATGAAATAGGCACACTATCCTTTACAACAAGCTCTATGATCTGTTTTTTAAATGTATCTACTGTCATTGTCACAGTAACTTTGTCACTGACAAAATATCTTGCAACTGATGGCTGCAAAGTTCTCTGCTCCTTTGTTTGGCTGGAAGAGCTGGGCACTGGTTCATTGGTTTGGATGCAGTCTTTCTCATCCACTGCTTTCAGTACTTCTGGATGAAAGCGCTGTAAATGTCTTTAGATTAGAACCTCTGGTAGGAGCATTTTTATCTTTGCCTGAATATGCACTCATCTTGGCTTCACAGCATTTGTTTTCATCTGGATCATTTGTCATACACTGACAGACATAATGTTTTCTATCTTGAGTGATGGTGAAATGTTCAAATACAGCTGATTTAATGTGATGCTTCTTTGACATTCTCAGGTTTTTAATTCTGCATTCACAATCCAAATGACAATTGTTTTTCCTAAAAACAATTGTACAAAATTATTGCCAGGTCATACAACTGATATAGTGGTCAGTAATACTGTTATTATTCCTCATGTACTCACAGTTAACTGATGCAAAGTTTGTTGAAAGGATAATACTTCTTACAGTCTTCCTCTTCTGAGTAGCAGGCAGCTGTGAGATGCTTGGAAGACGCACACCTAGTATGATCTAGTCTAGAGGAGGAGCTTTACTACTAAGAATTTGCAACACATTTTCACTTTCAGTTTCATACATTGTAAGTAGGGGGGTTGGGGCAGCATGAGGTTAACCAAGTATAAGGTTAGATAAGGGCAGTGGAGAACAGTGACACACAAGAAGTAAGAAATGTCTCTATCTCCAGCAGAACTGCTTATCACTGTTGTTCATAGTTTGATAGAACATATATATTTGAGTAACATTTATAAAATTCATATGAAAGTTCAATTATGAAATATTAATACATTTTTTTAAAGCTGGAGTCGGAGTCGGTACATTTCTACCGACTCCAACCAAAACTAACTCCGACTCCACAGCCCTGCTTTACAGGGCCAAAAATATTAGTGTATTTTTGGCTCTGTTCTATTTCATAACAGAACTCAGTCCAACCTTACGGATAGAGGAACGGGCTTAGATACAGAGCCCATCATTGATCCTGTAGGGGATGAGGTGGCTGGCCCATCTTCTCCCCCTACAAGAAGCATGGGTGAAGAATCCTCTCAGGAGAACCCATTGCCTGCGCCACAAACCCCACCACCAGGACCGTCTGCTGCTGCACCATCACCCATACTGGAGGAGCAGGGCAACATGAGCAGCAGCCCAACTGGCCAGATCCGGGGCTCCCCACAGCCTGCTGTAACATCCCGGCAAGGACGAAGAAGGTGCCAGATCCCTGCCCAAGATACCCAGACCAATGTGGACACAGGGGTCCTCAACTATCTGGCTACAGTGAATACAGATGATGGGGAGGAGGCATACTCACGTAGCCTGGCCCTTTATCTACGTGCCCTTTCCCGTGAGGTGAGTCTCCGTATTCGAGGATGTTTTCAGATCCTGCTTGATGCAAGCACACCCCCCAATACCCCATATGAGCTGTTTGAATATCTGGACAGCTGGCAGCTTTCCCCCCGAAATCTAATGCGCATGAGACCACCCACACAGATGCTTGCTCAAGCAGGCTCTGAGGATCCTCAAAGACGTGGGCCTACACCTCACCCCCTTCCTCCCCCTACCAAACCTTTACAACACCAGCAACATATGTCTGCCTCTAGCCAACAATATGGCCACTTTTTCCCACCCAGTGTTGGAGGCTGGTCCCAACCTGGTTGGGGATGACATGGCTATATTGGTGGGTATGAGACACGGGCCTACCCGAGCCAACAACATGCCCCTCTTCATCATTACTCTAGCCAGTACCCCCAACAATCCCAGGAGGAAGGACACTACCCACATCATGGGCAACAGTATGCCCCCACACAGGGCGATGTTGGCCAAAGTAGCCAGCAGCAACCACAGGCTGCTCTTCCGCCTTCTCCTTCCCCAACTTTCCACAATTTATAAGAGCATAAAAACATGCAAATTCTTTACGCATACCGTACATCAGAGTCCATAAGCGGTCTGATGCCAGGAGATGTCCAGTGTGGTTCAACTGGTGCTCTAAATCCCAGTCCAAAGGAAAAAAGAGCTGGTCTCCATCATCAAAATGATATAAAAAAGATAAAACTCACATTTATCAGGAAGGTTTTCAAATCATATTAATAAGCCACCATGACAGGCAAGGCTACCTTACGCGTTTCTGACACATATTACATGTCTGTAAAAAAGACAATATTTCACCGCGCTATACTGGGAAAGTCAAAGGATCAAAATAGACTACTCACTTGATAATACATAGAGAGAGCGTGATGTTCTTGAGGCTGTTCGCCTTGATTTTGGAATATATTTAGCTGCCAAAAAAGTGACTATTTGAATAAGGGCAGCACGCCTTTTCTAGGCATTATCAAGTGAGTAGTCTATTTTGATCCTTTGACTTTCCCAGTATAGCGCGGTAAAATATTGTCTTTTTTACAGACATGTAATATGTGTCAGAAACGCATAAGTAGCCTTGCCTGTCATGGTGGCTTATTAATATGATTTGAAAACCTTCCTAATAACGGAGTTATCTTTTTTATATAATTTTGATGATGGAGACCACCTCTTTTTTCCTTTGGATTCAAAATGTCTAATGTAGCAATTTTGTTCTTGCATTCTGTTTTTTTTGGATATGTGTGAAAATTGTATTTTACTAAAAATGTTCACATCTGCAAAAAGGCCAATTTGGCCCATTGCTCAAGTTATCATATGGCAATAATATGTTTGCCTTTAAAAAAAAAAAAAAGGCAAAAGTAAAAATTTGTCTACTACAGTTTACGTCTCTGTCTCAATTCTGAAAAACCATGTCAGCATACTAACATATGCTTACCAATGCAATTAAACAGTCATAGAATCAGAAGGGGTAGAAATATATATATTTAGACACACATAAAACTAAAAATTATAACAGATACAGCATGCTCTTGCCATGAAGTTTCCCCCTCAGGTGACGAAGTAAGTAGTGAAAATATCACGCACTTTGAGCCGTCTACGTTGAGGGTTGATAGGTGGTCTCACCCTACGCACATTGTCCGGCCTACGTACAACACCAGCAGAGGAGGAACAATCATGTATCCTGGTGAAGTTATGAAGAACCACACAGGCTTTAACTACTTCATTAACATTTTGTTCACTCAGCTGAATGGCAGACTGGAGTACCCGCCATTTGGCACAAAGAATACAAAAGCAACACTCCACCAGTCGCCGAGCACGTGATAGACACAAGTTAAAAATTCTGCGCCTGTGGTCAAGGTTGCGCCGGGGATATGGCCTCATGACATTGCGTGTTAACTGAAACACCTCATCTGCCACAAGGACATAAGGGACTGATTCTTGAGTGGAGCCTGGTAGCTGGCGTGGTGGTGGTAGATCCAACTGGTTGGTGCGTAGCCGCCGAGCCATAATGGAAGTATTGAAGACTCGAGAGTCTCCCGTCCTTCCATAGGCCCCAATGTCAACAATTATAAACTTGTATTGAGGGTCGGCCAGAGCCAACAATACAACAGAAAAGTATTGTTTATAATTGAAGAATTGGGAGCCAGAGTTCGGAGGCTTACGCACCCGGATATGTTTGCCATCAAGGGCCCCAATACAATTTGGAAACTGGCATTCCTCCTCAAAGTCCCTTGATATCCCCAACCAGTCTTCCATCCTGGGCTCGGGCATGACGACTTGATGTAGTCTTGTCCAGATTTCAATACATGTTGACCTGACTATGCCAGAAATGGTAGATCTTCCAATGAGAAACTCATGGTGGAGGGCGGCATAAGACAGGCCAGTGGATAGGAAGCTGAAGAACAACAGAAAAGGAAGATTTAAGATGAGGGCATTAAACAGTCCAATAAGCCAAAAATACATACTTTGGCCAACACATTATGAACATAGAGAATGTGGTTGTGTAGTACATACCGAATTGTGAGTAGAAGTCGCTCCTCTGCAGATATAGCTTTGCGCATCCTTGTGTCCTGAAAGGTTATCCCAGGGCGCACTGTTTCCAAGAGTCGATCAAATGTTGCAAGGCTCATGCGACAGTATTGGTAGAATTTTACAGGATGCTCCCGCATAGAAGAACAGAGGCGGTGAAAATGACCTCTTGTGAGTCGTTGCCTCAAAAGTGGATGGACCCACATGCGTCTCCTCCTCCGCGGATCCACTATCACTGGGTATGGTTGGCCAAAGCGGCGTGACAAAAGCCAGTTGAAGAGAACCTGCTCAGTTGTGTTGAAACTCAGACTGCGTGCCATGTTGCACATACTACAGCAACACCCCTAGTGAAGGCAAGGTCACAAATGGACAGAATGGTGGCAGCCACCTGTTCCTGAGGCAATAAATAGGGTGCAGGCTAATGATTTAAATAGTTACCAGGCCTCAAAACCGTTAAATGTCCATTTTGCAAGGCTGCGAGAAAATCTCGCCATACGGATTGCATACGGATGCCATACGGATTACATACGGATGCATACATGCGCAAAATAAGCAACAACACCTTGCTTACGGATGACATACGGAGAACTATTTAGGGGTCATTCATCCGTATTACGCATGTAAACTACGGACCGTATTTTGAGTTGGTTTTCGATCCCTGCCTGGTCTCTCCTCATCCACCCCAATCCCCCTCTCCACCCCACCTCCATGTGCACATCCAGCAGCCACAGAGTGTTGATTAGTGAGGCAGTTCACTCAGCACTCCTGCTTGCTGTTTTACACAGTTTTTTTTTCTCTTACGGGTTGCTGCTTTTTAAAGTTCACACCAAGCACTCTTACACACAACTGAATAAAGTCATTACAAAAATCCTCCTCTTTTTAAAGTCTTTTTTTCTTAGAATTTTGTTAACCTCATGATGGGCCAAACTAATTTGTACGCTCATTAATTTTTGGCACAAAACCAAGATTCATCAATTTTCTAATGACTCCTGTAGACGCAGTTGAAATGATGCAGTTTTGGGGCCTTGTCCTACATTGTAACATTGAAGAGTTGTACATGAGCTAACCTGACGGTTATATTAAAAAGGCTGAAGAGCACCTTGTTTGCCAAATGCAAAAATCTCTATGGACTTTAGCAGTCGGCAAGAGCTTGGAACTTGAAAATAAATAAAGTTTTGATGGATGAAGGATATAAAAGATCTCAAGCTGATCCACGTTTGTATAAGAAAAATGTGGCGAAGGAGTGGATGCACGTTCTCCTATATGTAATCATGTGTCATCAAGATGAAAAAAATTGCAAAGCTAGGTGCTTTGTATTGATTAGAATGGTACTGTAAACCGCAGGAGAGCCTGCTGAGGATCCGCAGGGCCTAATCCTCTGCGGATCTGCAGCGTGTGCACACACCCTGAGGGAGGTTTTTATTCAGCCAATTCTTATTAGCAGGCAACAATCGAGTATGCACTAACAAATCTGATTGATTATGTGTTCTCCTAGAAGAGAAATAAGGACATGAGGCACTGATCTCTTCTAAATCTTTATCGGACCGTAACACGTGCCAATTTTTTCTGATTGCCGCACGTATAATTCCATCTATAGTACTGTGCTTAAAACTAAAGAAATTTTTTCCCATAGCACTAGTCTCATTTTTTGCTTCTTTTATGAGTTTTTTGTACGTCCCATGCAATAAATCAGATTGAGATAAATTCATTATCTGTTCATGTGCTGAATTTAGAATGGAAGAAGGATATCCCCTTTTGAGAAACAGTGATTTTAATTCATCCATTTGTGTTTCAAAAATGATATCACCACTATTAATTTTCCATAACCTAACCAGTTGACTAAAATGTAAACTTTTTTTTTCGTATGGGCAGGGTGTGCACTATTAGTGTAAAACTGAATTAGCTGCCGTTTCTTTCTTGTGCACCTTTGTTACAATATCCCCTTCAATGCTGAATTTTTTCTACAATTTTCTACTTCTACACTATCTAGATGTGTGGTGAGCACTTTAAACCCCCAAGAGTTCCACAAAAGTTTAAGTGCCTTAAGGAGTCTAGTTTCCAAAATGGGGTCACGTGTAGAGAGGGGGGGTTCCATTGTTTAGGCACATCAGAGTTTCTCCAAATGCAACATGGTGTCGAACCTCAATTTCAGCAAATTTTGCTTTGAAAAAGGCAAATGTCGCTCCTTCTCTTCCAAGCTCTGTCATGTGAATAAACAGTGGCTTTCCCCATATATAGGGTATCAGCATGTCAAGAAGAAATTGCATTACAAATTTTGGGTTGTTTTTTTTCCTTTTACCCTTGTGAAAAAAAAGAAAAAGCTCATTTTTTTCCTTTCACATTCCAGTAATTTCTGTGAAGCACCTGAAGGATTAATAAACTTTTTGAATGTGGTTTTGATCAGCTTGAGGGGTGCAGTTCTTAGAATAAAGTCTATTAGAGGGGTCTATATGATAGAATGTACCCAAAAGTGTATTTTTTTTTTTTTTTTCGGGGGGGGGGGGGGGGGGGGGGAGAACCACCTAACATTTGTTTTTTGTTGTAAAAATGAAAAGTCATTGGTCAACTTTTAACCGTTATAATTGCCTAACGAGAAAAAAAAAAGTTTAAAAAATTATGCTGATGTAAAAGTAGATGTGTGAGGGGGCACTGCCTGGGACCCACACACTAGCACCCGACACTAGAACTCTCCAGGCCAGGGAGGAGCTGGGTAGAGTGTGTGGGTGGAGAAAGTGGAGGAGTTAGAGTTAGTGACAGAGGGTAGAGACAAGTCAGTTGGTGGAAGGGACAGGGAGAGTGAGAAGCTCGTCCCAGGACAAGAGAGAGTAAGAAGGGGTCCTAGGGGCCAGGGAAGTGAAGAATTCACCCATGGCGCCCAAATCCACACCGACTGTAGTCAGGTGGAAGGACAAGGTCACAGTTGGGGGACCGGCCCCAGACTAGTGGAGAGACTGTAGGACCCAGCTAGGAAACCGGAGGTTGTAGTATCTATCAACTCCACACACGTTCGCTGAAAAGGCAGCCACATAGGGTAAAGGACCAGGAGATCGTCGCCCAACAGGATCCGAGGTTGCTGGCTTGGGACACTGTATGTGAGGCGCAGGGCAGGAGAGGTGGGAGCCAGTGCAGAGAGATGACTGGAGAAGGAACATAAGTGGGTTTTGGTTAAGTGTACCCCAAATTACCCGAGAGCTGGCTGGATCACCAACCCGGAGGACACAGCACCCCGGCTGGGAACTGTAACTTGAAAAACCGTGAGTAAAGTGTGAAGACTGCACCCCGTTCACGAACTTTCCCTTATAACTTTTCCCATATTTATTTCTTTGCACGTCCAGGGCCACGGACCGGGTCACTGCTGCTGTGACATCCCCTGAAGAACTGGAATGGATCTGAGGATCTTTTGCCATTCTTCCTTCCAAATCCTCTCCAGTTTCATCAGGTTGGATGGTGAACAGCCATTTTCACGTCTCTCCAGAGATGCTGAATTGGGTTCAGATCAGGGCTCTGGCTGGGCCAGTCAAGGATGGTCACAGTTGTTTTGAAGCCTCTCCTTTGCTATTTTAGCTGTGTGCTTAGGGTCACTGTCTTATTGGAAGGTGAACCTTCGGCCAAGTCTGAAGTCAAGAGCACTCTGGAAGAGGTTTTCATCCAGGATATCTCTGTACTTGGCCCCATTCATGTTTCCTTCAGATGCAACCAGTCGTCCTGTCCCTGCAGCTGAAAACACCCTCATAGCATAATGCTGCCACCACCATGTTTCACCGTTGGGATTGTATTGTGCAGGTGATGAGCAGTGCCAGGTTATCTCCACACATACCGCTTAGAATTATCACCAAAAGTTCCATCTTTGTCTCATCAGATCAGAGAATATATTTTTTCTAACAGTCGGGGGTGGGTAGAGTCCTTCATGTGTTTTTGTTAGCAAACTCTATGCGGGCTTTCATATATCTTGCACTGAGGAGAGGCTTCCGTCGGGCCACTCTGCCATAAAGACCCAACTGGTGGAGGGCTGCAGCGATAGTTGACTTTGTGGAACTCTCTCCCATCTCTCCTACTGCATCTGTTGAGCTCAGCCACAGTGATCTTGGAGTTCTTCTTTACTTCTCTCACCAAGGCCGATTGCTTAGTTTGGCTGGACGGTCAGGTCTAGAAAGACTTTAGGAATCTTGAATACTGCAGAAATTCTTTTGTAACCTTGGCCAGATGTGTGCCTTACCACAATTTTGTCTCTGAGCTCCATTGTCAGTTCCTTTGAAGTCATGATTCTCATTTGGTCTGACCCACTGTGAGCTTTTATGTAGACAGGTGTGTGCCTTTAATAATCAAGTCCTATCAGTTTAATTAAACACAGCTGGAATCCAATGAATTATTAGAACCATCTCTAGGATGCTCACAAGGAAATAGACAGCATGTGACTTAAATATGAGTGTCTGAGCAAAGGGTTTGAACACTTATGACCATGTGATATTTCAGTTTCTTCATAAATTTGCAAAAAATTCTACATCTTTTTTTCAGCCAATATGGGGTGCAGAGTATACATTGAGAAAAAATGCTTTGTTTTTTTAATTTACCAAATGGATGCAATTAAACAGAGTGAAAATTTTAAAGGGGTCTGAATATTTACCGTACCCACTGTATGTCATCACTAAGGCTAGTTTCACACTTGCTTTTTTTTTGCAGCGCGTTTTTCCCGCAAAAAAACGCATTGAAAAAACGCATACAACTGCTGCGTTTTTTTCAAGCATTTTTATGAGCATGCATGAAAAAAAACGCAGCGTTTTTATGCGTTTGTATGCGTTTTTAGTGCGTTTTTACCGTGTTTGCGGTTTTTTCCCAGCATTAGGTGGCCCCTCACACTAACCCAAACCATGACTTTACTAACCCTAACCCTGACCCTAACCCTAAACCAAATCATACTTAACCCTAACCCAAACCCTAAACCCTAACTAACCCTAACCCTAACCCTAACCCTTAACCAAACTTAACCCTAATCCTGACCCTTAACAAAACCATACTTAACCCCCAACCCTGACCCTAACCCTAACCCTGACCCTGACCCTAACCCTAACCCTAACCCAACCATACTTAACCCTACCCCTGACCCAAACCCCAACCCTAACCCTGACCCTGACCCTAACCCTAACCCTAAACCCCCTTAACTAACCCTAACTCTAACCCAAACCCCTAAATTCCATGGTTAAAAAAAAAAAAACGCATATGCAAAAAAACGCATACATGAGCATGCCAGTGCGCACATATGCGCATCCATAGGCTATAATGGCCATTTTTAGCGCAAAACGTGCGCATGCGCTTTTTTGCAGGGCCAAAAAATGCAACATGCTGCGTCTGGAAAATACAAACGCACACCCCAAAAAAACGCAGCGCATGAAAATCGCATACATGCGCTTACAAGCGCGCAGGTATGCGCACCCATGTTAAATATAGGGGAAAAAAACGCATGCGCACATATGCGTTTTTCTCCAGCGCTAAAAAACGCAAATGTGAAACCAGCCTAAGGCATGATGAATCCTCAAAGGGTATTGATGTTTTCTTTGCCACTCTGGCCATGGTACTGTCAGTTTTTTTGGTTCTCCTTCCAAACCTCGACTTCCTCTGAGTCAAATGGCAGCTGGGCCTTTAGATCTCTGGGGGACGACAGGTCTTTTTTCAGTGCCTCCAGGATCATTGCTTTAATACAGGTGCATCTCACAAAATTAGAATATCACCACAAAGTTAATTTCAGTTCTTCAACACAAAGGGAAACTCATTATATAGAGTCATTACAAACAGAGTGACATATTTCAAGTGTTTATTTCTGTTAATGCTGAGGATTATGGCTTACAGCCAATGAAAACCCAAAAGTCATCATCTCAGTAAATTAGAATACTTTATAACACCAGCTTGAAAAAAAGTGATTTTAAAATATGAAATGTTTGCCTACTGAAATGTATGTTCAGTAAATGCAGTCAATACTTGGTCGGGGCTCCTTTTGCATCAATTACCGCATCAATATGGCGTGGCATGGAGGCAGTCTGTGGCACAGCTGAGATGTTATGGAAGCCCAGGGTGCTTTGATTTTAGCCTTCAGCTCGTCTGCATTGTTGCGTCTGGTGTCTCATCTTCCTCTTGACAATAACCCATAGATAGGTGAAGTTTCCACAATCAATGATGGTTTGGGGAGCTATGTCATCTTCTGGTATAGGTCCACCGTGTTTTATCAAGACCAAAGTCAGCACAGCCGTCTACCAGGAAATTTTAGACCACTTCATGCTTCCTTCTGCCGACAAGCTTTTTGGAGACGGAAATTTCATTCTCAGCAGGACTTGGCACCTGTCCACACTGCCAAAAGTGCCAATACCTGGTTTAAAACAGTATCACTGTGCTTGATTGGCCAGCAAACTCACCTGACCTTAACCCCATAGAGAATCTATGGGGTATTGTCAAGAGGAAGATGAGAGGCACCAGACTCAACAATGCAGACGAGCTGAAGGCTAATATCAAAGCAACCTGGGCTTCCATAACACTTTAGCAGTGCCACAGGCTGATCACCTCCATGCCACTCCACATTGATGCAGTAATTGATGCCAAAGGAGCCCCGAACAAGTTTTGAGTGCATTTACTGAATATACATTTCAGTAGGCCAACATTTTGGATTTTAAAATCATTTTTTTTCAAGCTGGTGTTATAAAGTATTCTAATTTACTGAGATAATGGCTTTTCGGTCTTCACTGGCTGTAAGCCATAATCAACATTAACAGAAATAAACACTTGAAATACATAACTCTGTAATGACTAATATATGAGCTTTACTTTTGTATTGAACAACTGAAATAAATTAACTTTTTGATAATATTCTAATTCTGTGAGATGCACCTGTATGTTCATTGACTGCGAATGCCTGTGCTCCCAGCCCTCCGAACATTGTCTTGTACTGAGTGCGACCCACGTATCATCGATTCTCATGGTACTCCGTACTGCTCTTAATAAATAGTCTGTATTTTCAGACAAGTACTTTACTCCTAGCACCCATGACAGCACCCAACGAGAGAGGGGATCCACCCCACAATGACAGGGAACCTTTAACCCCTTCACTACCAAGGGTGGTTTGCAAGTCAACTCCCGGGCCAATTTTTACAATTCTGACCACTGTCCCATTATGAGGTAATAACTCTGAAACTCTTCCATGGATCCTGGTGATTCTGACATTGTTTCCTCGTGACATATCGTACTTCATGTTAGTAGTAAAATTTCATTCAAATAACTTGCGTTTATTTGTGAAAAAAGTGGAAATTTGGCGAAAAGTTTTAAAATTTCGCAATTTTCCAACTTTGAATTCTTATGCCCTTAAATCACAGAGATACAGCACACAAAAAACTTGATAAGTAACATTACCCACATGTTTACTTTACATCAGCACAATTTTGGAACCAAAATTTTTTTTTTTATTAGGAAATTATAAGGGTTAAAAGTTGACCAGTGATTTCTCATTTTTGCAACACCATTTTATTTTTACGGACCACATCACATTTGAAGCCACTTTGAGGGGTCTATATGATAGAAAATACCCAAAAGTGACACCAATCTAAAAACTGCACCCCTTAAGGTGCTCAAAAACACATTCAAGAAGTTTATTACCCCTTTAGGTGCATCACAGGAGTTTTTTGAATATTTAAAAAAAAAAAAAAATGAACATTTAACTTTTTTTTCACAAAAAAAAAATACTTCAGGTTCAATATTTTTACTTTACCAAGGGTAACAGGAGAAATTGGACTGCAAAAGTTATTGTGCAATTTGTCCTGAGTACGCTGATACCTGATATGTGGGGGGTACCACTGTTTCAGCGCATGGCAGAGCTCAGAAGGGAAGGAGCGCCATTTGACTTTTTCAAAGCAAAATTGGCTGGAATTCAGATCGGACGCCATGTCGCGTTTGGAGAGCCCCTGATGTACCTAAACAGTGGAAACCCCCCCACAAGTGACCCCATTTTGGAAACTAGACTCCCCAAGGAACTTATCTAGATATGTGGTGAGAACTTTGAACCCACAAGGGCTTCACAGAAGTTTATAACGTACAGCGGTACAATTAAAAAATCATATTTTTTCCACAAAAATGATCTTTTCACCCCCAATTTTTATTTTCCCAAGGGTAACAGGACCCTAAAAGTTATTGTGCAATTTGTCCTGAGTACGCTGATACCCCACATGTGGGGGTAAACCACTATTTGGGCGCATGGCAGAGATTGGAAGGGAAGCAGCGCCATTTGACGTTTTTGGCAGGAATTGAGATCGGACACCATGTCGCGATTGGAAAACCCCTGATGTACCAAAACAGTGGAAACCCCCCACAAATGACACCATTTTGGAAACTAGACCCCCAAGGAACTTATCTAGATGTGTGGTGAGAACTTTGAACCCCCCCAGTGCTTCACAGAAGTTTATGATGCCTGGGCGTGAAAATAAAAAAATCGTTTTTTTTCCACAAAAATGATATTTTTGCCCCCAATTTTTTATTTTCCTAAGGGTAACAGGAGACATTGGACCCCAAAAGTTGTTTTGCAATTTGTCCTGAGTAGGCTGATACCCTATATGTGGGGGTTAAACACTGTTTGGCGCATGGCAGAGCTTGGAAGGGAAGGAGCATCATTTGACTTTTTCAACGCAGAATTGGCAGGAATTGAGATCCGACGCCATGTTGCATTTGGAGAGCACCTGATGTGCCCAAACAGTGGAAAACCCCAATTCTAACTCCAACCCTAACCCCAACACACCCCTAACCCTAATCTCTGCCCTAGCCCTAATGGGAAAATGGAAATAAATACATTTTCTTTTAATTTTATTATTTTTTGCTAACTAAGGGGGTGATAATGGGGGTGTGTGATTTACTATTTATAGCGGGTTTTTATGTTTGGCAGCTGTCATAGGCTAAAAGACGCTTTTTATTGTAAAAATAGTTTTTGCATCACCACATATTGAGAGCTATAATTTTTTCGTATTTTGACCCACTGAGTCATGTGAGGTCTTATTTTTGCGGGACGAGTTGACGTTTTTATTGGTATCATTTTCGGGCACGTGACATTTTTTGATCGCTTTTTATTCCGATTTTTGGGACGCAGAATGAACAAAAACCAGCGTTTCATGAATTTTTTTTGGGGGGGGTGCGTTTACACCGTTCCGCATGCAGCAAAATTGATAAAGCGGTTTTATTCTTCGGGTCAGTACGGTTACAGCGATACCTCATTTATGTCTTTTTATTTTATATAAAAAAATTATTATTTTTGCATCGCTTTATTCTGCGACCTATAACTTTTATTTTTTCGCTGATGACGCTGTATGGCGGCTCGGTTTTTTGCGGGACAAGATGACGTTTTCAGCGGTACCATGGATATTTATATGCGTCTTTTTGATCGCGCATTATTGCACTTTTTGTTCGGCGGTATGATAATAAATCATAATTTTTTGCTTCGTTTTTTATTTTTAATTTTTAAGGGGTTCACTAAAGGGGTTAACTAATGGGACAGTTTTATAGGGCAGGTCGTTACGGGCGTGGCGATGCCAAATATGTGTACTTTTATTGTTTTTTTTTTATTTCCATAAAATGAATTTATTTGGCAATTTTTTTAAAATTATTTTTACACTTTTTTTTTTTTTTTTTTTTTTAAACTTTATTACACTGTCCCAGGGGGGACATAACTGTCCTGTGACAGATTGCTGATCTGTGATGTGAGAGATAAGCGATCTGTCACAGGCATAGACGTAGACTTCCTCATGCCTGCGCTTTGCAGGCACTGAGGAAGTCAGCTCCCTACAGGCCCTCGAAGGTCCCTGTTGCCATCTTGGATCCAGGGACCTGTAGGGAAAGAGACCCCCGCAGCAGCGCTGCTGTGGGGGGGCTCAGGGAAGCACGGAGGGAGCCCCCTCGTGTTTGATCGCGGTGTGCAAGGGGTTAACGTATCGGGGGCGGTCCGTGACCGTCCCTGACACATTGTGCCGGGTGTCAGCTGTGATAATCAGCTGACACCCGGCTGCGATCAGCGGCACTCACCACGTGGGCGCCGCTGATCGCTATGACGTAATATTCCGTCCATGGGACTTAGGTCCAAGGTCACATGGACGGAATATTACGTCCAATGTAGGAAAGGGGTTAAGATAAAAAGGGCAGCTCCTCTTTCCACACCATTGTGTGGAATTCTATGATTCATTGGTTTCTTGTCCTTGTAGGGCAGAGCCTTTTACCTGACGACAGCAGCAGCGGCGTGCTGCAGAAGACATATTCACCCAGACTTGGGCCGGTTGGTAGCAGCAGGGCACCGACTCTGCTTCGGCCGCCGCTGGTGACGCTGGAAGCGCCTCAGGGGGGCCCGATGGGGTTCGGGCCGCTAGCGGTGGGTGACCGTGGCCCTAGCACCAACTGGGGACCGACAGGTCTGCGTCCCGGGCCGCGATACACAGCGCAGTCGGAAAACCGGAAGTAGTCATAATGGCATGCCGGGAGACCGGAAGTCGCATGTGATGATGTGCCGGAAGAAGGAAGAGGAGAAGGAGAAGTTGTTCACCATTATCTCCTGGACAATAAAAAAAAAAAAATCCAGTTTTGACACTCAGAGGCGCAATGTCAATCCTGGGATCCTTGACTTCATGTATTCCTGCGGGGAAAGGGGCCCAGATCCATTCAAGAGATTTACAGCAGTTTGTCCTGGAAAGTCAGTGGCACTTGCAGGAACAACTAGACTATACACTAGTACTGCCACAACTAGTTGTTCAGTCGCTCCAGTGGTGGTTAAAGCTAAGAACCATTCAAGAAGAAGTACCTTGGATCCCTCACATCTCCAGAGTAGTAACCACAGATGCCAGTCCCATGGGGGTGGGGGCGCACCTGGGAAGTCACCTAGTTCAAGGTACATGGTCAGGGCTAGAAGAGGGAGCCTCTTCGAATATGTTGGAGCTGCTAGCAGTGCGGAAAACGCTAGAGGCTCTATTACCATTCCTGCAGGGCCATCATGTAAAAGTACTGTCGGACAATCAGGTCACAGTAGCATATCTGAGCCTTCAGGGCGGCACACGGTCCAACACCCTACTGCACATAGTCAGACAAATCTTCCAATGGGTAGAGGCAAACATTCTGTCGTTATCAGCCCGCCATATCAAAGGGAAGGACAAGAGATCGACCTGTTTTACACCTTCCAGAATTCCAAACTGGAAAGATTCTGCTCCCTGAACCCCAGGGAGAACCCCTACGTGGTAAACACCTGTCAGATCAGGTGGAACTTTTCCCTATTGTATGCTTTTCCCCCGATGTGCCCGATACCAGCAGTCCTCAGGAAGATCAGGCAGGATGGGGCAAGATTCATCCTCATAGCCCCCTTCTGGCCAAAGATAGCTTGTTTTTTTTTGGCTCAGGAGTAGGTCAATTATCCCTGGGTCCTTCCGGAGATCCCAGACCTTCTAACTCAAGGGCCGGTACTTCATCCTCAGGTGTCTGGACTGCAACTGACAGCCTGGAACTTGAGAGGTCAGTGCTAGAGGGTAAGGGATTCTCAGATAGCTTAATGTCCACCTTACTGGCCTGTAGGAAGCCAATCACAACGAGGATTTATGGTAGGACTTGGAAGAGATTTCAATCTTCCATGGGATGTTGTCCAAAAGGGAAGGTGCCCCTGAAGAAAATCCTAGAATTCCTACAGTGAAGACGAGATCAGAGTTTGGCATTAAGTACATTAAAAGTGCAGTTATCAGTGCTGGGAGCACTCTGATTTAGCAGGTAACCAACGGTTGGTTAGAGTCATCAAGGCTTGCTCTAGGGCCAGACCAGCCCCGGTAGAGTCCCTCCATGGGACCTGAACCTAGTACTGAATGCCCTGACCAAAACCCCATTTGATCCAATAGAGGAGGCATCCTTAAAATTGATAACGTTGAAGTCCATACTCCTGATGGCCCTGACGTCAGCGCATAGGATCGGAGACATACAGGCCCTCTCAGCGGATCCTCCCTTTATGGTCGTAATGCATAATAGGATAGTCTTGAAACCTGACCCAGTCTACTTACCCAAAGTGGTGTCAAGTGTTAGGTACTCCTGGGGTGGACCCGCTAGACCGTGGCAACGAACCTCCCGGGGGCGAGCTGACCAGGTGGACCACCCCCTATACAGGGATTGTTTGGGGCTAGCCCGCGGGTAACTATTACCACGGCAGCTGGTACCCAGGGAATGTATAGAGAGGCCGGCCACAGGCCGGAGATGCTGGCGGGGACCTCCTCTGGAGCAGGAAGACGGATAGCGATCAGGTCAGGGACACAAGCGAGACGGGGACAGCAGGCACGATCAGAAGGACACTGGTGCGGGAACAGGACTGGACGGGACACGACCACGGACCTCCCGATCCTAGGAGAGAGGACAGTGGAAAAGGCAGGTGAGCTACAGACAGACAGGACACAGGAGCATACATAGGAGAACGGGCCAGAATCACTAACGAAGCAAAGTGATAATCAGGCACCGCCAGCAGGAAGAGGCGGCCTGATATAGGAGAAGTATCAGAGGCCTTCTGGGTCGTGACCTCTCAGTGCAGGAGAGGAAGGCACGCATCCTCAGGAGGAACAGGAGGCGCGCGTGCGCCCGGGCATAGTGTGTGCGCGCGCCAGCCGAGGAGGAGGGGCAGGAGCGGAGGAGAGGAGCCAGGAGGGACCGCGGAGAAGCCCGAGGCAGCCGACACCGTGGCGAGGAGGCCACCGGCGAGCGGGTAAGCTGCGGTCGGGGAGAAGGGATAGGAGGAGTGCGCGGCGGCCGCCGCGTGACATCAAGGTTTCATAGATCACAAGACATATCCCTACCCTCCTTCTGCCCTGACCCTAAAAATGATAGGGAGAAACAGTTCCATACACCAAATTTAGGAGATGCCTTCTCCATTACTTACAGGCGACAGAATCCACTCGGAAGGATAAGGCTTTGTTTATTTCCTTCCAGGGTTCTAGAAAAGGGATGGGAGCCTCAAAGAGTACCCTATCCAGGTGGATAAGGGAGGCGATCAAACTGGCCTATGTGTATACAGACACACCAATCCTGAGTGATCTTACAGCCCACTCTACAAGAACGATGACAGCTTCTTGTGCAGAGAGGGCAGATGTGTCTATCGAAGAAATTTGTAAGGCGGCTACATGGTCATCACCTTCCACAGTCACTATAGACTAGATTTCTCTGCCTCTTCTGTTTTGAAATTTGGGAGAAGGGTTCTACAAGCTGTGGTTCCTCCCTAAAAGATTAATTCTCTGTAATTCTCTCGTTGGGTGCTGTCATGGGTGCTAGGAAAACACAGGTATTACTTACCGGTAATGTGTTTTTACAAAGCCCATGACAGCACCTGTATATTCCCTCCCATTACTGATTTTTCACCCTTTGGTTGGTGGGTCATTGTAGATAGTATCAACTCACTCCTATGAAACTGATAATAATTAAAGCAATAGTTAGAACGTATATATGTGCTGTGTGCACTAACCGGAGGTCCTCTCAAGCTCTGTAAACCACTGATGCGGAGAGAGAGGAGACACCCTTTTTATCTTAAAGGTTCCCTCTCCTTGTCGGGTGGATCCCCTCTCTAGTTGGATGCTGTCATTGGCTTCATAAAAACACATTACCGGTAAGTAATACCTGCGTTTTTCCTTCAGAGGTAATTTGGGAAATATCTTCTAGTGCCTCTAGGTCTTGCTCAGAGTAGCAAGAATACGCTTCCTTGTCTAACGATTCCTCCATTTCCCATCTAGCTCTCTTATGACGACGTATTCTGGACCTTCTGGGGTGGCATAAGACTAGATACTGTGCTCTGGACCTCCTCCCTGATCATGGATGGCATATCTGCCATAAATGACAACTGTTCCTCTTTAAAGGATCTTTGTAATGCAATCCACACAATGGTTTCTTATGTGCATCTGTTATTTTAACATTACAAGCCAGACATCTCCTAGGTTTCTTCTGAGAGGCGAAACCGGATCATAAGGGGGCTCCGCTGTCCTACTTTTAAAGAAACAGGAGAGAGTTTGTTTTTTTTTTGAGACAGGAGAGTTTAAACAGGCAATGTGATCAACTTACACTGCCCAGGGGTTGCTTGGATGGCGCCTCTGAACGATTACGATTAATATCCATGGTCAGAATAGTGCATGTCCAACACACCTTAAATTACTCTTTTATAGGGTCTTACCTTATCCCAGATACTTAAGGAATGCCACCCTTTGAATATCCCCAAGTTCCACGCTGGAATGCACACTGCACCGTCCAAATCAGAGGTTCCCCTTTTAACCGCAAGTTTGTTCCATGCTGAAACTCACAAGCGTCATCAAAAGGCATCCCGATCTGAAGTGCATTCCATGCTGGAATGCACATTCCCCGAAGTTCAGCTGGAAACTGCAGCTTTGTGCCAAGAACCCTCTGCAGAGTGAAGTGGCATCAGGAGCAACATCCCACTCTACTAATCTGGCTGAGGGACCCCTAACCCAGTGAGGTATAAGCCTGGAGTGCCTTCACAGAGGGAAGGGTAGAGATTGATCCCTGTCAATCCCACTGAGCTCCCAAGGTAATTTTCGCGCCGACGCGCACCTCAATGAGTCTGTCCTGCTAGGGACGGGAAGAAAAAAGAAAGAAAAAAAAAAAATTAGAACCCACACAGGTAACCTAATGTACAGAATTGGTGCAGAAAATCTGCAATATTAAAATCTCACCAAATACTCATTAAGGAAATGTAGCCTTCAGCTATGTGCCCACAATGAGTTTTTGATGAGCATTTGTCATGTCGAAACACAGCGTCTTACAATTCCAGCAAAGTGGACAAGATTTATAGAACTATTATGCCGACTGCTTTTTTATTCAATGCTAATTGACCTGCGGTGCATGTTTCATATCTGCAACGTGTCAACTTCGGGTAGACCAAGTTTATATGCGGGGGGAAAAAAAAAAATCACGTGTTTTTAGTGCGTTTTCATGGTGGAAGGCATGTAATCCACATATGACCATCAAAAAAGATTTTGTCTAAGCCAAATATAAGAAATCAAAAACAAAAGCCAATTTAAAACATGACATAGCAACAGGAGACCAAAACCAAGAAAAAAAAAAAAAAGTTGCAAGTAACTCAATTTACTTAGTTGGTGCAGAAAGTTTGCAACATCAAAAACTTACCCAGAATCTCATTGGGGGAACATAGCCTAAATGTATTAACCTCATTCACGACATGCGCAGTACAGTACTGCTCATGTCTTGTGTATCCTTTTGATGTGGGCTCATGTCAGCTGACATGTGCCCCCCAACAGTCGTGGGTGAAATCGTGATCCACCCGCAGCTGTTCATATGAAATGCCACTGTCAATCTGACAGCTGCATTTAATGTGATCACTAATCCCGCCCATGTCATTTGGCCGCAGTTCGTCGATGGGTTGGCATGACAATCCAGGGTCTGCAGCAGGCCCATGTGGTTGACACTGCCGGATTGCCATGAACATTTCTGCTACAATGAGCAGGGCTTCAGCCCTGCTCCATGTAGCACAAGCAATCGGATGATCACAACTTTTAGTCTCTCATGGGGGACTATTAAAACAAGTTAAAAAAGTTACTACAAAAATGTAAAGAGTTTAAATCACCCCCCATTCAAAAAAGAAAAAAAAATGGTATCGCCATGTTCAGAGATCACGTGATCAAGATAAAATTAATCCGATCCGTAAACGGCGTAGCGCAGAAAAATCAAAGCGCCAGAATTATTTTTTTTGTGGCCTCAACATTGCATTATATGCAATAACAGGCAAACAAAATATCATATGCACACCAAAATGGTGTCAATAAAAAATGTCAGCAAACAACCTACAGTATATGTTTGGCATCTACAAACTCAATGACCTGGATAATCGCAATGGCAGGTCAGTTTTAGCATTTTGTGAACATGGGGGAAGGGAAAAAAAAAAAAAAGGAAACAAATGGGAGGCGGCGTGAAGGAGTTAAACTTTACATTAAGTCTTTTACTCATACCTTAGAGATAAGGCTTTGACTTTACTAGGTTGAAGCTTTAGGAATACTTTAACAACCAAATCATAATGAAGGCTCCAACTTTCAGAAAATTAGCCATTACCCATATAACTTCTCCGCTATTTCTGTGAATTGCATAGGAGTCATAGGTCTCCTATACCTTCACAGTAGTTGAACATTTCACCAAACCTACCTTATTTGCTCTCTTTATCTATTGCATATACCATATGCCTGATCTAACTGGATAATGACAGCCATTTCATGCTTTGCAGATGTGTAGATAGGTGGATAGGTGTTTAGCTCAGGGTGGGGGGGGGGGGGGACATCTGAAAGCACCCCCAGCGGGTAACCTTCATTACAAATATGGTAACACACTGATATTACCACCATATGGTGACAGTGGTAGATATCAGTCCAGCAGAACATACTATATATAACTGTACACTAATCAAGTGTAAGTTACAGATGACATTTTACCTCCCTTCCCTACTGATACCCCAACACTAAATGTCTCCATTACTGCACCTGCTATTAGGAGCACTGTTATCGTGCCTCACATAATGTCCACCGCTGTGATCCTAACATAGTAATAATGCCTCCTTCGTGCCCTCTAGATCGCAAAGTTGCCCCATAGAAAATATTAATGCTCAGGGCAAGTGCCCCAATATTAAAAAAAAAAAGTTCACGTTTTGCCCTTTTGACGGCCATAATACGCTGAGTGTTCCTATGACAATAATGTTTCCCAAGTACCCACTCAGTATTTAATAATTTCCACCGAGTCCCCCACTGTACAGATCCTCAATACACCATATAGTGGGCCAATAGATTCTTTATACAGAGAAGGACATCTACACAGCACCCCTATACACAGTATTGTGGGCCCACAGCATGATACCCCCACAGATCCTCTATGCATAGTATGAGCAGCCCACTGCATAATTACCTACACAGAATTCCTAACTGTTTAATAGCACCCCACAGTAGTCCCCATACTCACCCTCAGCTGTATAATGGCCCTCACAGTAAGCTCCAAACTGTATAATAGGGTGACCGCAAAAAAAAAAAAATCGATGTCGGAATTTTGTCCGTCTGGACCCCACAAAACGATTCCCCTTTCCAGATATTGAGATAGCCAAAATTTGAGCTCGATCAAACGACATTAACCTGTGCCGCTCGTCGCTCAAAGTTTGAAAAAAATCCAAATTGAGGTATTTTAAGATTTAGGTATTTTGCATAGTCTGTTAAACTATAAAGAATGTGACAACAACATTTCAGAAATAGCCCTGACCAAATTTTCGAACCATTTGTGGTATTTGAATGCAGAGTTGGTGGGATTATCGTTTTTTGATCCCACCATTACAGACAATGAAAAGTTGTTAATGGCTAATAAATTGCTCAGTAGCACAGATGAACCATCAGAGCACGCTAGGGTTGTAAATCCAAAAGTTAGGAAAGAAAAATTAAGAGAGGTAGGAAGTAACCGACTTTAATGACCTTCTGACAAAAGATGAAGAACAAAAGCAATGTCCTGCAAGTTGTAAGCAAATGCCGAGCATTATATTCTGACGTTTCAAAAACTACTTTAACAAAAGCTCTAGAATAGATTAGATAACTATGTAAAATTATCAACTCATGTAGGTTAGCGTGCTCTGATGGTTCATCTGTGCTACTGAGCAATTTATTAGCCATTAACAACTTTTCATTGTCTGTAATGGTGGGATCAAAAAACGATAATCCCACCAACTCTGCATTCAAATACCACAAATGGTTTGAAAATTTGGTCAGGACTATTTCTGCAATGTTGTTGTCACATTCTTTATAGTCTAACAGACTATGCAAAATACCTAAATCTTAAAATACCTCAATTTGGATTTTTTCAAACTTTGAGCGACGAGCGGCATGGGTTAACGTCGTTTGATCGAGCTCAAATTTTGGCTCTCTCAATATCTGGAAAGGGGAATCATTTTGTGGGGTCCAGACGAACAAGATTCTGACATTTTTTCCCCCCCATATGAGATCCGGTCACCCTACTGTATTATGGCCCCCCTACATCATCTTCAGTGCTAGATAATGGCCCCCCAATAGCCCCCAAAACTGAAAGATAAACCCCACATTAGCTTCCATGCTGTATAGTGGCCCAAAAAAGTTTTAAGTTATAATTAAAAAAAACAGCCATATCATATACTCACTAGTCTAGGATCCTGATGAGTCCACCAGCAAGGCCCGAGCAGACTAAGGCTATGTGCACATGAGTCGCCCTCCCAGGGCTGGCGGGGTACTCGGTACCGGGCCCGATGAGCTTCAATGGGAGATGTCACGGTAGCTGGGACCCGGCCCGTGGCCCTGGGCGCCCATTGTAAAAGGGGAAAAGTTCAGTGTGCTTATGTTGATTAAAGTTTATGAATGATTCTTGACGCCACCTGTGGTATTTAGCAATGAAAATGTTAAGCCGATGCTGCAGACAGATCCTATGGAACTGATGGTGTGGTGCAGCAAGGATGTTATAGCCCTCCACAGGCAGGGCTGTAGTCCCAGGGCAGTGTAGGTGAAGTGACACGTAGATGGTGCTGTGTCAGGCATGGGGGACGTAGCAATGCAGAGTAGGTTGATGCAGGAATAAGTGGAGGACACCAGGGCATGTAGTTCCAAAGCTTTACTCACAGTCTGTTGTGGTACAAGGGCCTGCATCCATGCCGTGTCCTCCGGGTCAGGAGCTCAGCCAACTTCCAGGCAAGATGAAGTCTTCCTTTCCAACACTCCGCCAACATGTGCCTTTTCTGAACGTTTCCCTCTTAGCGCCTAGAGTGAAGTACTCACAGTACTGAGTTAAACTGGAGTTCCTCCTGTCAGATGTTCCTATGAACTCTACTTGTACGGCAGACAGCTGTAGCCTGCTTCGGGGACTCTTTACTACCTAGTCCCGGCTCACTCACGATGCTGTTGTGCCCCCAAGTCTGGTGTGGGAATAAAGTGGTGACAACTTCTATTCCTCCAGTGTCTGCTGCAGGACCATTAGTATCCATACAACCTCAGGGACCGGACCCCGGCCTTGCGCTGTGAACTTGGGAAGGGTTCTGCTCTAACCCTAGTCCTTATTTACCTTCTTCTCCTCATGTTCCGTACAAATCCTTTCCTTCTTATGGAGAGAGTCAGGCTTTCTATCAATGTCCCTTTCCTGTGCCAGCGGACCCAGGTCACTGAGGCCAGCTGCAGCACTTCCTTCCCTCCATCCCACTCAGGGGATCTTCTCTCCTCCTCTCCCTCTGTCAGACTGACCAAGTCCTTAACTCTTCCCACTCTTTTGGTGCAAACTAAACTCGCCTCCCAGCACGCTTTGTGTTCCAAGCAGGGAGCCACCAAAGTGTGCTTTGCTACACTACTGTGTTGTGTTGGAGCGTGGTCAGGTGTCTCCACCTTACCTGGATGGTGGGGCACCACACCTCAGGAGGAGGTGCAGTACCTCTGTGGTGACTGAACCCTCAGGGGCACCACACACATGCTGCGGATTCACATCTGTTGATCCGCAGGTAAAACTGCAGCTAAAATGACCTGCAGATTGGCCAGCGGTTTTCCCCTGCAGTTTGACACCTGGACAATGGAATAGGTGGCAAACCGCAGCAGAATCCGCAGAAAGTCGACATGTCAATTCTCTTTCTGCGGATTCAAAACCTCAGCTTTTGCTCAGTTGAAAATACGCAGCATGCGCACAGCAGAATGCAAATCACATAGACTTACATTGTACTGTACACTGTCTGCAGAACTGCTGTGGATCCGCAGAGGCCAAATCTGCAGCGGATCCGCAGCAGAATCCGCAGTGTGTGCACATAGCCTAAGGGTATGTGTACACGGTGCGGATTAGCCTGCAGATTTGGCTTAATCCGCGGGTAAAATAATCCACAGGTAAAACGCAGGTTTAGTGCAGATTAGCTTGCAGATTTCACCTACGTTTTGACGCCTGCGGATTTCTATAATGGAGCAGGTGTAAAAACACTGCGGGTCTGCACAAAAGAATTGACATGCTGCGGATTTAAATCCACAGATAATCCGCAGCATGTGCACAGCATTTTTCATTTCTCATAGACTTTAATGATACTGTACAATGCAGCAGAATCTGCTGCTGATACACAGGGCCAAATCCGCTGCGGATCCACAGCAGAATCCGCAACATGTGCACAGACCCTAACACCGCCATCGCGCCAGCACACACAGGACATTAGAATCCCAATGGAACGACGTTACCTCGCTGGGACTCTGATGTCCTGCGCGTTTGTCCACTGTTCTGAAGATTGCAGGCTTAAAGAGACAAGTAGTCTACAGAGCAAAGAGCTAGTGGAAGGAAACATCTGCTCCACCACAGGGCTTAACCGTATCAGTACGCTGTCCAACATAGTTATTATTATTATTTATTTATTTATTTATTTATATAGCACCATTGATTCCATGGTGCTGTACATGAGAAGGGGTTACATACAAATTACAGATATCACTTACAGTAAACAAACTAACAATGACAGACTGATACAGAGTGGAGAGAGGACCCTGCCCTTTCGGGCTTACATGCTACAGGACGGTGGGGAAGGAGACAGTAGGTTGGTGGGTTGCAGCAGTTCCGGTGTTGGTTGAGGTGATATCACCGGTAGTGGTGAGAGAGAAGGAGGTAGTGGGGTCATTGCAGGCTGTAGGCTCTCTTGAAGAGGTGGGTTTTCAGGTTCCGTCTGAAGGATCCAAATGTGGTTGATAGTCGGACTTGTTGGGGCAAAGAATTCCAGAGAATAGGGGCTATTCGGGAGAAGCCTTGGAGGCGGTTGGGTGAGGAGCGAATAAGTGTGGAGGAGAGAAGGAGGTCTTGGGAGGACCGGAGATTACGTGAGGGAAGGTATTGGGAGATTAGTTCAGAGACATATGGGGGAGACAGGCTATAGATGGCCTTGTAGGTCAGAATTAGTAATTTGAACTGGATACGCTGAGGGAATGGAAGCCAGTGAAGAGATTTACAGAGGGGAGAAGCGGAGGAGTAGCGAGGAGAGAGATGAGTTAGTCGGGCGGCAGAGTTAAGGATGGACTGGAGAGGTGCGAGGGTGTGAGCAGGGAGGTCACAGAAAAGGATGTTGCAGTAGTCAAGGCGGGAGATGATGAGGGCATGCACAAGCATTTTAATAGATTGAGGGTTGAGGAAAGGGCGGATTCTGGAAATATTTTTGAGCTGGAGGCGACAGGAGGTTGAAAGAGCTTAGATGTGCGGTTTGAAGGACAGGGCAGAGTCAAAGGTTACTCCGAGGCAGCAGACTTCTGGCACTGGGGAAAGTGTGATGTCATTAATTGTTATAGCTAGGTCAGGTAAAGAAGATCTGTGAGATGGCGGAAAGATGATGAGTTCAGATTTGTCTACATTGAGTTTGAGGAAGCGAGAGGAGAAGGAGGATATGGCTGATAGACACTCTGGGATTCTGGAAAGCAGAGAGGTGATGTCTGGGCCAGAGAGGTAGATCTGAGTGTCATCAGCATAAAGGTGGTTGTTGGAATAATGCATATTGATCTGTATGTATTGCAACAACTACTACTGTACTGTTTTATATATTGTGCATATTGTGAGATTGTTAACAAAGTTCAGTGACAAAAAAAAAAAAAAAAAAACCAGACAGGATGCCCCCTCCTTCTCTTCCCTTCTTGTTGTTGTAATGCTCCCATGCTGCAAGCCACAGCAGATACCAGACTGATCACATTTCATGGTGTAAGCTGTTCAACCTGGATATGAATTAATCTACATTCTGTGTTGCTGACTCTGGATGTTACGCTGATTAATCTGCTGCTAACAGGTTATGGGCTCAGAGTCCTATAGTCCCAGATCCCCAGAGCACAGAGAAAAGAAAAGAAAGGAAGACAGCAAAGATGGCCGCCAGCAGCAGCAACTCCATGAAGTTTACAGTACCAAGTCTCACTAACCAGAATTATCAATCCTGGAAATTTAAAGTGAAAATGTTGCTGATAAGAGAAGGTACGTGGAAATACACACAGGAGCCTAAACCTGACCCAGTATCACAGGAGTGGATAGAGATGGATCAGAAAGCACAAAGTACCATATCACTCAGTATAGATGATGATCAGATTGTGCATGTGTGTAAAAGTGAAACTGCAAGAGAAATGTGGGAGCAGCTGCAAAAGGTGCATGAGAGGATAAATTTAAGCAATAAGCTTTATCTCATGAGAAAATTGTATCAGTCTAAACTACAGAATGGCCAGGATATGCAGGACTACATAACAAGCATTCTAGAGATTGTAGAACGCCTGAGAGGCATTGGGGAAGATTTGAAGGACTTTCATGTAGCCACATTACTGCTTAGTGGTCTTCCAGAAAACTATGACACGCTTGTAACCGCACTAGATGCGCGCCCAGATGATGAGCTTACATTGGAGTATGTCAGAGGGAAGCTCATAGATGAATATAAGCAGAAAGCGGAAGGTGTAAACAGCAGGACATGCGATGCAGAATCTGCTTTACAGACAAAATCTAAATGATAACAGAAAGCACCTAAAAGAAACACGTGAATGTTTTGTTTGCAAGAAATCAGGACATTTGAAAGCCGACTGCAGAGTCTGGAAAGCTAGAATGAATCATCTGACAAAGCAAAGCAGTCTTCAAAGGGTTAAAAGTGCTGTGTCTGCAGAAAATGATTGTGAATACTGAAACTGCATTTACTGTCAGTGTAAATACATCAGAGCATGCATGGTTATAGACTCTGGAGCAACTAGTCACATGACTAATAACAGGGACTTCTTTTCTAAGCTTAACCAAAGTAAGTCAGAGAAAGTGATTATGGCTAATGGTCAGTACATGACTTCACAAGGTATAGGAGATGGTTATATTGATTGTCAAATCTCACCAACACAAAGCAAGAAGATCCCAGTAAAGGATGTGCTCTATGTACCTAGTCTTGAGAGTAATTTACTATCTGTGAAGAAACTCACAAAACAAGGAAATGAAGTTACATTTAAGCATGATAGCTGCATCATCTCAAAAGAGGCCCACACACTAGCAGAAGGAAAAAAAAAAATCACAAATGAACTTTACCAGCTTAAATGCAAAGAGTGTGTGTATACTGCTCAGGAAGAAAGGCACAATAACTGCATTCATGTATGGCATAGGCGCCTAGCACACAGAGACCCAGAAGCAATAAGGAAGTTAGTTCAAAAGCAACTAGCTGAGGAAATTACAATTGATCTATGTACCGTATATACTCGAGTATAAGCCGACCCGAGTATAAGCCGACCCCCCTAATTTTGCCACAAAAAACTGGGAGAACTTATTGACTCGAGTATAAGCCTAGGGTGGGAAATGCTCCATAGATTATTCCCCCATATGGTGTCCCCATAAGAAGCTCCATAGATTATTCCCCCATATGCTGCCCCCATAAGAAGCTCCATAGATTGTTCCCCCATATGCTGCCCCCATGCTGCTGCATGTAAAAATAAAAAAAATAAAAAAAAAAAAAAAAGACATACTCACCTCTCCGTCGCTGGGTGTCAGGTGCCGGTGTCACTGCTGGCACCTGAGATACTCACCTGTCGTGCGTCCATGGCTGCTCACCGCTATCTGCACGTCATCAGTCAGTGACGGTCAGACTGCAGGGGGCGCGGCGCGCACTAACCACGTCACCGCACCCTCTGCTGTCTGAAGTCACTGACCGATGACAGACAGCAGCAAGCAGCCATGGACGCAGGACAGGTGAGTATCGCTATACTTACCCGTCCTGACGCTGTGTCTTGAGCCCCCAGCTTCTCCGCGCTCTCTTCCTGCCTTCAGCGGTCATGTGGTACTGCTCATTAAAACTCATGAATATGCGCATATTCATGAGTTTTAATGAGCGGCACCACGTGACCGCTGAAGGCAGGAAGAGAGAGCACGGGGAGAAGCTAGGGGCTCAAGACACAGCGTCAGGACGGGTAAGTATGACCTGACACCCCCGCCCCCCCCCCTCCCCCTCTGACCCCCTTTGTATATGACTCGAATATAAGATGAGAGGGGGACTTTCAGCCCAATTTTTTGGGCTGAAAATCTCGGCTTATATTCGAGTATATACGGTAACCAGATAATGAAATGTACTAGCTGCATCAAAGGGAAAATGTCTAGAAAAGCTTTTCCTAAGAGAAGTACTACAAGAACAGGACAGACACTAGATTTAATACATACAGATGTCTGTGGTCCAATGAGCACTCAGACTCCTGGGAAGAAGAGATATTTTCTCACATTTATTGATGATCATTCAAGATATACAGTTGTCCATCTGCTTCACAGCAAGAAAGAAGTTCCAGAGAAACTTGAAGTATATCTAGCTGAGGTATATAATAAATTTGGGAGAATGCCAAAGATTCTATGTGCAGATAATGGGACTGAATACACAAGTAATGAGACACAGAGCATTTTAAAGAAAAATGGAATCCTATTTCAGACCACTGTACTGTACAATCCTGAGCAAAATGGTGTCGCAGAAAGAAGGAACCGAACACTCTGTGAAAGTGGAAGAAGTATGTTGTTTGATGCAGATCTGCCCACAGCATATTGAGGTGAAGCAATCATGACAGCTTGCTATCTTCAGAACAGACTACCAGGTAAAGCTACAGAGAAAACTCCGTTTGAGCAATGGAACAGCAGAAAGCCAAAACTACATCATAAGAATATTCGGAAGTAAAGCGCTTGTACATGTTCCCAAAGAAAGGCGAACTAAGTGGGAATCTCACGCTAAGGAAGGGATCCTGGTAGGCTACAGTGAAACCCAGAAAGGTTATAGGATTCTACACCCAGAAACAAACAAGGTCACAATAAGTAGAGATGTAGTGATTGATGAGAACTTTGTGTCCCCCAAGTTTTGTGACATCACACCAGTAGTCCAGCTGAAGTCACAATTACAAGACAATAACAAGGAGGATGTAGAGGTCTGGCTGGATTCTTCAACCACTGAAGGAACAACAGAAAAATCAGGTGAATCTTAAAGATCAAACAGAGGCATACCAGCTAAACGTCTATCATACGTCAAGACACTACCTGAATCTGAGCCGCAGTCATGGGATGAAATGCAAGAACTACCTGTCCATGAAAGAACAAAGTGGATCAATGCTGCAAATGAGGAAATCAAATCGCTTCATCAACTTCAAACTTGGAAACTCACCAAGCTGCCACAGGGCAAAAAGGCAATCAAGTGCAAGTGGGTCTTCAAAACCAAATATGATTCTGAAGGTAAAGTCCACAGATTTAAAGCAAGGTGGGTGGCAAAAGGATATTCTCAAAAGTATGGCGAAGATTACGATGCTACGTTTGCTCCAGTCGCTAAACAGACCACGTTCAGAGCTTTGTTAGCTGTAGCTGCTGTACAAAAGATGAATGTCAGACATTTGGATAAGCAGTTGTTGAGTGGGGGTGTTGGAATAATGCATATTGATCTGTATGTATTGCAACAACTACTACTGTACTGTTTTATATATTGTGCATAGTGAGATTGTTAACAAAGTTCAGTGACAAAAAAAAAAAAAAAACAGACAGGATGCCCCCTCCTTCTCTTCCTTTCTTGTTGTAATGCTCCCATGCTGCAAGCCACAGCAGATACCAGACTGATCACATTTCATGCTGTAAGCTGTTCAACCTGGATATGAATAAATCTACATTCTGTGTTGCTGACTCTGGATGTTACGCTGATTAATCCGCTGCTAACAGTGGTAGTGGAATCCATTGGACTTTATGAGTTGCCCCAGACCAAGTGTATAGATTGAGAAGAGTAGGGGTCCTAAAACGGAGCCTTGGGGGGACTCCAACAGAGAGAGGGTGGGATGAGGAGGTGGTGTGGGAGTGGGAGACGCTGAATGTGCGGTTGGAAAGGTATGAGGAGATCCAGGATAGGGCAAGGCCTTTGATGCCGAAGGAGGAGAGGATCTGTAGTAGGAGGCAGTGGTCAACTGTGTCAAATGCAGCGGACAGGTCTAGAAGCAGGAGTACAGAGTATTGTCCATTTGATTTGGCTGTAAGTAGGTCGTTAGTAATTTTGGTCAGGGCTGTCTCAGTGGAGTGATGGGGGCGGAAACCAGATTGTAGATTGTCAAAGAGCATGTTAGATGATAGTTCGGAGGAAAGTTCAGCGTGGACATGCTGTTCCAGGAGTTTGGAAGCGAATGGAAGCAATGATATTGGGCGATAGCTGGACATAGCGGTTGGTAGTTAGGCTATGTGCACACGATGCGGATTCTGCTGCAGATCCGCAGCGTTTCTGGCCCTGCGGGTCCGCAGCAGTTTCTGCTGCGTTGTACAGTACCATTGTTTTCAATGGTAATACCAAAAACGCAGTGCACATGCTGCAGGTTACAATCCGCAGCATGTCAATTCTTTGTGCGGATTCCGCTGCGGTTTCACACCTTCACCATTGTGAGGTGTGAAACCACAGGGCTAAACCGCAGGTATTTTGACCTGCGGATTTTTCAAAATCCGTGCAGAAAAATCTGCAGCACTTCCAACTACGTGTGCACATAGGCTTAAGGGTAGCGTAGCTCTGGGTGGGCCCCTCTTAACAGGGGACCCAGGGCGCCCTCACGCTCTGCCTTCCCTGTGTTGGTTGTCACTCTTTCAGTCTCACCTCATCCATTCCTTCAGATAATGAGCAGTTGTACTTATCTAAGAATTTGACACCCTCCTATAGAATAAGATTTTTAATGTTGGAGCAATAAAGAGTTAATTTAGTGAAAAGCATAAAAAAAAGGTATAAAATTGTTAGGGTAGGTTCATTTGAGGGTATTTAAATAAAAAAAAAAAAAAAAAAGAAGAATTATTTTTTTTCCCCTCCTCCCCCTTTTTACACATATACAGTATATGCCATGGGGTTTTTTTTTCCAATGGTCAGTGAAATAAATTGTTCATCTGCACTGACACATTCAATAATGTTGATACAAGTACTGTCCACTTTTCCACTGTCAGCACTTCCACCAAAAATATGGTCATGTGAACGAGCCTTTTGCGGTAAGATGAGACTTGTATGGAGATATTGGAAACCAGAATTATCAATAAACGATACTAAGATTCCCTGCAATAAAAAAAAAAAAAATTAATGAGGTGAAATTTTAACCCTGCGCGTTCAAATTCACCAAACAATTTTGCCCCTATCTACATAATGGGGAAAAAGTGTATGTATGTATTGGCATCTGCACCGTCGTAGCTACAGCCACAAAATTTGGCACAGTCACACGTCTGGACCCCGAGAGCGTCCTAGGCTATGTTGTGAGGCAAAATTTTAACCCCGCGCATTCAAATTCACCAAACAATTTTGTCCCTATCTACATAATGGGGAAAAAGTGAAAGGAAAAGTGTTGGAGGCAAATTGACAGCTGCCAGATGTGAACAAGGGGGACTTAAAGAATGAGAGCGATGGCGCCAAAGAGTATATACCGTACAGTTGCTAAGGTGGGGTCCTGACATGGGATACTCACCACACATGGGGATATGAACACACACACACCCAAAATGCACCACACACTACCACGTGCTTCAAAACACATACCACCCTCAGCACACATTTCACCACACATACACCAACCTCGCCACATAAAAGTCGAAACACAAAAGTCGCCACTCAAAACTCGCCATGCTGCTCCAGAGCTGTTTAAAAGATGAAAAATGAGCTGTGATTGGTTGCTATCAGCAACAGTTTTCTTTGTAGACAGTTGTGGTAACTGATGCCCATTATTCTTATCATTTCTATGGTGTTATCGTCCTTCTGTAGAGCTGGAAATAACACAATTTATTACCGTGTCAACACAGACCACCCTCTGACACAGACTGCAGGGGGAGCCCAGTATCACACAGGATAGGATTAGATACACGGCTCAGCAGTCAGTATCACACAGAATAGGATTAGATACACAGCTCAGCAGTCAGTATCACACAGGAGAGGATTAGATATGCAGCTCAGCAGTCAGTATCACACAGGATAGGCCATTCAAGAATAAGAGTTACCGTATAACACGGAGGACCGTGAAACTAGATACCAATCAACAAGGAGAAAGGTCCTCCAAATATTCGTTTGGGAAATTACATATTTTCTATAATTATATATGAATGATTGTCCTTCACCCAGTGGCTTGGTTTTTTTTTGCTATTTCATTTCAAGTATGGTTTGCCGTCTCTGTTTTACTCTGTATTATATGTCTGAATAAAAATATATTTTTACTCTTATTGGAGGACCTTTCTCCTTGTTGATTGGTCACACAGGATAGGATTAGATACGCAGCTCAACACACAGTATCACATAGGATAGGATTAGATACGCAGCTCAACACACAGTATCACATAGAATAGTATTAGATACACGGCTCAGCAGACAGTATCACACAGGAGAGGATTAGATACACGGCCCAGCATACAATATTGGAATAGATACTAGGCTCAGCACACAGTATCACACAGAATAGTATTAGATACACGGCTCAGCAGTCAGTATCACACAGGAGAGGATTAGATACACGGCTCAGCAGTCAGTATCACACAGGAGAGGATTAGATACACGGCTCAGCAGTCAGTATCACACAGGAGAGGATTAGATACACGGCTCAGCAGTCAGTATCACACAGGAGAGGATTAGATATGTGGCTCCCCTGAGGCTTCAGTCGCCACAGAGGTACTGCACCTTCTCCTAAGGTGTGGTGCCCCACAATCCAGGTAGGGTGGGAACTCCCTTCCACATTCCAACACCTGCACCCCACACACAGGATAGTTCAGCAGGGACCCATCCATGCTTTATGCTGGAAAGGTCTTAGGGTGCCTTTTGTGGTCCCTGGCTTCGTAACACGAGAGGTGCTGGGGAGTCGGGTGGAGTTAGATATAAAAGAGAGGGAAGGTGTAGGATTTCAAGTCAGTCAGTCAGGGAGTCTGCAGAAGAAGGCAGGCGGAGTAGGAGAGGACAGCCACTGGGTGAGGAGTGGGGATCCCTGGAAGAAGGGATGGAGGAAGGAGTGCTGCAGCTGCCCCAGTAAACTGGGCCAGCTGGCACGGGAAGGAAGAGAAGGAGAAAGAGACGTAGACTGGAGACTACAGATTCCATAAGAGATAGAACAGATCGGAACGAAGGAGAATAGAAGGATGGTGGGAAGCAGGTTGAGAAAGAGAGAGAACCCTTCCAGTCCAGAGAGCGCAAAGGCCAGGGCCCGGTCCCTGAGGTTGATTGGATCTTTATGTCCGGCAACAGACACCGGAGGAATAGTGAGCCACTAACGCCTTGCTCCCATCATAGACTTGGGACTAGAGTTGAGCGACTTTGGTCGGATCAGGTTTCATGAAACAAAATTTGTTTCAGATGAAACTCGTCCGACTAGGGCAAAAAAAGTCGGAGTTTCGTCCGAAACCCGACCCCAATGCAAGTCAATGGGAAATAAAAGTCGGCATTGAGCGGATGAAATTCATCCACTCAATGCAGACTTTTATTCCCCATTGACTTGCATTGGGGTCGGGTTTCGGACGAAACTCCGACTTTTTTTGCCCTAGTCGGACGAGTTTCATCTGAAACAAATTTTGTTTCATGAAACCCGATCCGACCAAAGTCGCTCAACTCTACTTGGGACACAACAGCACTTGGATAGTGAGCCAGGACACAGAGAGGAGTCCCCAAAGCAGGCTACAGCTGTCTGTCATACAAGTAGAGACTAGGAACACCTAGAGAGAGGCATTCCAGGGTAACTAAGTACTGGAGTGCTTCGCACCTAAAGGCTCATTGGAGTCGTTCAGTAAGGTACATGTTGGCGGAGTGTGAAGGGGAGAATCCTATCCTGCCTGGAGGTTGGCTGGGGCCCTGACCTGAAGAACACAGTGCGGAGGCAGGCAGTTGTGTGATCTGCAAACAGTGAGTAAAGCTTTGGAACCGCATACTCTGGTGTCCTCCAGTTATTCCAGCACTGCTACACCTGGGTACCAGCATCTATACCATTCTGCGCCTTTCCTCATCCATTTGCACCTACACTGCCCTGGGACTACAGCTCCACCTGTGGGGAGCTACACCATCTTTGCTGCACCACACCATCAGTCCCAGTGGATCTGCACGCAGCGTTGGCTTAACATCTTGCTTGCCAAACACCACAGGTGGCGTCACGAACTATCTAAATAAACTATTCTACCACTATTGACATCACCGCCAATGATATTGGATGCCCAGGGTCACGGACCAGGTCACTGCTGCTGTGACACCTTCCACCCTGACATCGGCCCGCTACCGAGTACCCCGCTGCCCTGGGTGTAAGGGGCAACCCAGATTCACGGCCCAGCAGACAGTATTACACAGGATAGGATTAGATACATGGCTCAGCACACAGTATCACAGAGAATAGTATTAGATACACGGCTCAGCAGTCAGTATCACACAGGATAGGAATAGATACACGGCTCAGCAGTCAGTATCACACAGGATAGGATTAGATACACGACTCAGCAGTCAGTATCACACAGGATAGGATTAGATACACGGCTCAGCAGTCAGTATCACACAGCATAGGATTAGATACACAGCTCAGCACACAGTATCACACAGGATAGGAATAGATACATGGCTCAGCAGTCAGTATCACACAGCATAGGATTAGATACACAGCTCAGCACACAGTATCACACAGAATAGTATTAGATACACGGCTCAGCAGTCAGTATCACACAGAATAGGATTAGATACACGGCTCAGCAGTCAGTATCACATAGGAGAGGATTAGATGCACGGTTTTTAAGTGCAATATAATCACTATAATTTGTTATAACTACCCACAGTTGGTTACTATGCCCAGGCAACGCTGGGCTCTTCAGCTAGTAGCAAATAAGTTTAAAAAAGGCATGTGCACACATTAAGTATTTGCAGCAGACATTTCTGCACTAATAGCACCTCTCTCGTCAGGTAAGGCTGGTTTCACATTCGCGCTTTTTAAGCGCACGCACGGCCGGGGGTAGCTCCGCCCCCGAGCCGGCTCTCTGCCCGGCGTGCCCGCCCCTTCCTTGTAGCGCCGCCTCCTAGCGCACAGCGGCGCCTGCGATCGGCGCACCCTATCTTTAGCATAGGGTGCGCAGATCGTGCGCAGGCCGTGCGCTAGTTGCGCTTTGACCTGCGCTGCGCACTTTTGACGGTGCGCGCCAAAATCAAACTTTTCGGATTTTGGCGCGCACGGCGCACCGTCAAAAGTGCGCAGCGCAGGTCAAAGCGCAACTAGCGCACGGCCTGTGCACGATCTGCGCACCCTATGCTAAAGATAGGGTGCGCCGATCGCAGGCGCCGCTGTGCGCTAGGAGGCGGCGCTACAAGGAAGGGGCGGGCACGCCGGGCAGAGAGCCGGCTCGGGGGCGGAGCTACCCCCGGCCGTGCGTGCGCTTAAAAAGCGCGAATGTGAAACCAGCCTAAAGTGCTGTATAAAATAGGAGTCTTTGATAAATTTTTCATCCCTTTCGGATGACCGGATCATGCAGCTTTATATGAAAATCCCTATTATAATTGCCAGACCTGAATTAACAAGCATTTCTCACCTACTGTGTCCCCCCATTTCCTTGTAGATTGTAAGCTTGCGAGCAGGGACCTCACTCCTAATGTCACTGTTTGAATTGTCTTAACTTGTATTGAATTTATTGTCTGTACATGTCCCCGCTTAATTGTAAAGTGCTGCGGAATATGTTGGCGCTATATAAATAAAAATTATTATTATTATTATTATTATTATTATTATCCCCTTCAGTGAGTGATAAACACAAAGCAGAATAAAATAGGTAGCAAATGCATGAGATTTAAAAAATCTCAGTCACTTTGCTGGTACAGCAAAATACTATATTTAGAAAAAAAAGTGAGGATAAAAGCACAGCAAAAACGCATTGTGTGAAAAAGTCCTAAACCTTTAGTTGATTGTATGATGATACTTACCAAACATAGTCCACTCAAGTAAGTTTCCACTGGTTAAGTTGCCTCCTGAGCTGTGCTGAGGACTTGTGTAGACCTAAGTTGGCTACAGCTGTATGATTCTCTCCTGCTTGTAGACAGCCAGTCTCACCTCTGTGGATTTTGGGATTTCCTTCCCACAGCATGAATTAGCATATAATGGCATCCTTTATCACAGTCTATTGGTAAGGTGGAGACCTATTGTCACAATCCTCTGCCACACTTGTAAAAACCAGACCTTTGACAGCACAGAAAAACAAGTTCAGCCACTCAGTTCTTCATGGCGAGACCATTCATTTCTATACAGCTTCCCACCTGCTTGTTTTCCCTTTATATCCCCCCCCCATTCTTTGATTGACAACTCTGACTTCACAGAGCCAGGGAAAGGCAGAGATAGATGGAAAACAACATGTGGGAAGGTGCACCTAAATGTTTGGCTCCACCTTGAAGCATCTGTACTTGGTTTGAACATTCATTCTGTCTGTCCCTTTAAAAGATTTAGATGTGCGTAGCATTGCAACTATTAAAGAGGTCTTCCAGGTTTGTTATGAGCATCTGCATCTTGTTACAAAAAACTTCTGAATTCTCACATCACACACAGCGTGCTTTGTCAGGAATCTTCGGTGTTGTCGGCGAGACTGGTCAGTCATGTTACTGCAAGAATGCGATAAGTAGAGATGAGCGACTTTGCCTTTTTTCGGGTCGAGTCGGGTTTCATGAAACCCGACTTTCTCAAAAGTCGGGTAGAACGAAATCGGCCGGTTATCGTGAAAAGTCATAGGCCAACTGAAACATGAAACCCAATGCAAGTCAATGGGGAAGCAAAGTCGGCAGGGAGTGGAGGACATTAAACACACCTACAGTGCCCATTAGAATGGCAAAAACATCAATTTTTATTACTAAAGCTTGTCAACCTTAATTTACTTCATAATAATAGTTATGCACTGAAAACTGGGGGTTATTTGGCTAAAGTTGTGGAGGGGTAGGGCTGGCTCCAGGTTTTCGTGTTCCCTGGGCCAAAGAGCGCCCCTTTAACACATACCACAACTCATGATGCTCCGATATGGTAGAGAAATAGCGGTATAGTACAATGAAACATACTTCACTTTTTACATCTCATGACTGATATCGATTTTAAATTCTCCAATAGCTCCAAAAACGGACAGTATATTACTCCATACAGTATTATGGGCACCGCATAGTGCGCTGTACAGAGTAATGAGGCCCATATATTTCTCCATACAGAATCATTGGTCCCATATAATGTTTGAAACAGTATATGATGAGCTCCACATAATGCTACAGTATATGTTGGTCCCCATGGATGAAGCTCCACTGTCTTATGGGCCCAAATAATGCTCCATATATAATGGGCCCAAATAATGCTCCATATATAATGGGCCCCACTTCTAATGATCCAGTGTATAATGGGCCCTGTAAATGCTGCTCCAGTGTCTGATGTCCACCTTTGGAATGCTCCAGTGTATGGTGTGCCCCATATATCATTCTCCAGAGTATAGTGCTCCCCAAAAATTGCTGTCCCAACATTGAAAACAATTAAATAAGTCTCCTCGCTAGGGAATCCCTGTACTAGTCTGGACTCCTTGTCGACCCCATCTTCCATCTCACTGCACTTGGCTGTTTAGGCAGAGGGCGTACAGACGTGATGTCATTGCGCTCTCTCATCAGAATATGACTGTCAGAACACGCGGAAGACGTCATGGCGGTGGAGCAGGGAGAGGTAAGTATTTCAACTTTGCAAGTGCTGTGATCCGGAGCAAGCAGGGGGGGCCCACTCGTTGGCGACGGCACTGGCACAGGGCCCCTCATAGTACAGCGGTGTATGGCAGTGTGTCTGACGGCGGGTCCTCCCACCGGCAGAGACACTTTTGCGTACTATGAGGGGCCCTGTGCCAGTGCCGTCGCCCATGAGTATGCCCCCCACACCTGCTCAAGGAACCTGCACTTTCATCGGCACCTTCCTCTTTGTCACCTTGTAAGGTGGTATAGTATGCGGGAAGGGGAACCTGAGTTTCCTCAGGGTCAGATTCTGGCTTTGTAGAGTGTGAGGGCAATGTAGTGGTCTGGGTCAATGTACCAGCAGAATCATCTAGCAGTGGCTGGGCATCAGTGCACTTGTGGCATCCCCAGGAGTACGGTCGCCACAATGGCATTACCTTCCTCCTAGGGAGTGTATTGTTATGCTTGGGAGCAACGAAGGATCTCTCTAGCAGTTCAGCCAACAAACAACACATTTCCCACTCCAGGCCAGCAGGGAGACCTCTGAACCTGACTGCTGAGGAGCTGCTCTCTGTGGTCAGGAGGAGGTAAGTTAGGGCACTCTGTGCAGGGAAGGGGAAGTGTGTGGACGTGAGAAGGGGAGCTGGAGGATGAGCAGAGTTAAGGCTCACTCCTAGCTGCAGCGCATGGTCCGGATTCCGGTCTCCGAGTTTGTAGGGACACTGACATTCCTGCAGCAGAAACCGGAGGAAGTAGCAGCTGTAAATGCTCTGTATCCAACTAAGGCTCGGAAGCCCCAGCATCGACGTGTGGGAGCCAGAAGGATAAGGCTACGGATGCCTGCCATACGAGAAAGTTCCAAAAGAGAGTCAACAGGGGGACCTTCATTGAACTCAGCACTGTGAGTACCTCAGATAAGCGCTAGAACGGAGGCCACACTACCTATCTGCAGAGAGAGAATTCAAAATTGTCTTCCAGGCTGACCAACTCCTTCTCCATCTGTGCTCTGGGTCCTGGATGGCACTTACCAAGTACAGGTAAAGGAACTGCACGACTGTGTCTGTCATCTTTCTCCTGCGCCTGGCGCACGGCTCTGCTACATCCTGCACTGCACACCATCTACCAACTCTTTCATCTGCCTTGCGACTACGGCCCTACCTGTGCTGGGCTTCTACATCTTAGCTGCACCACAACATCTGTCCCAGAGAAGCGACACTGCAGCGCTAAGCAATCTAATCAGAAACCACAGGTGGCATCAAGTATCATTCACCTATAAACGTAATTCACCCCTTTGCATGGATGCCCAGGGCCACGGAACGGGTCACCACCACCGTGACACATGCCTGTGTGACACCGGTCCGGTACCGATTAACCCCACTGCCCTGGCTGGCCACCCACACTCCATGTCTGATTCATCTTGGACTTGGGAATTCATGATTTGACTTGATAACCCAGGCATGGTATGATAGAAAGAGCTACATGGACTAATGTGAAGTGTGGCCTGCTGCATCATTCACTTTTGGTGGGGGTGAAGGACACAAGGAAAGGGGTTCTTCCTGACCAGAAGCCAGCACTTGACAACTCAGTGCTTGCATTTTTTGAAACTTCAGAAGAGGAGGCGATAGACCTGGAGGCTGTGTCAGTAATGTATGCCAAAACTTGTTCCTGAAGCTCTGGCTTTAAAAGCGGTTTACCTACTCCCAGAAAAGGGAGCCTACGAGGCCTTGTGGAGCCAGACAATGACGCCGGCTCACCACCTCCTGCCTTAGGTGCTATTGTGCTTTTGCCACAACCAGCAGAAGCACCACCACCAACATCACCATCAGGACCAGCTGGCAACCCCCGCCAACTTCCACGGCCTCTTCCACCATACTTCTTCATTTTTTTGAAAAAGGTACCCAAAATAACAACAACTATATGGTACTGTAAAACAAGGTAAAGGGTCTATAGAGTATGGGTGAGAATTTGAATCTCACTGTAGATAGGTGGACGCTGAACTATTGTCTCAGGCCCAGTAGAGATTACACCACAATGTGACAGGCAGAAATTGGCTGGTGTATGTGAAGACAGAAGCTGTATATAGTATTGGTGAGAATTTGAATCTCACTGTAGATTGGAGGACTCTGAACTATTGTCTCAGGCCCAGTAGAGATTACACCGCAATGTGACAGGCAGAAATTGGCTGGTGTATGAGAAGACAGAAGCTGTATAGAGTATTGGTGAGAATTTGAATCTCACTGTAGATTGGAGGACGCTGAACTATTGTCTCAGGCCCAGTAGAGATTACACCGCAATGTGACAGGCAGAAATTGGCTTGTGTATGAGAAGACAGAAGCTGTATAGAGTATTGGTGAGAATTTGAATCTCACTGTAGATTGGAGTAACTACAAGGTGTATATAGAATTGGGCAGAATTGGAATCTCCCTAGAGTGTAGGTCTGTAAGAACGGACAAACTCCTCGGCTTTTCCTTACAGAGTCACACACTTAGCTTCAATTTGGCCGTGATACCAGTCGGTACACGGTACTGTGTGAGGAGCGTACACCGCTGTACGGTGTGTGAAAAAATGAACGCTCAGTAGCTCACCAGGACAAAACAATAAAATTTGGATTGCTTTGAAAAAAGCAGTTTGCTCAGCAGTGTGAAAACAGCAATGCAGATATCAGGGAGCCTTAAAAGGCAGCCTAATAACCAACAGAGCTGATGCACCAAAATATAGCCTCCCCTTGCACTGCACAGTAACTGGTGTGTTGTACAGGCAAAATCGCTAGCAGCAGAAGTAGTTTTTGGAATCTTCTTCCCTTCCTAATGCTCTCCCTACAGAATCATCATCAGCAGCAGCTCTCCCTATTCTGAGATCAGCATAAGTAACATGGCGGTCGGCGTGCACGCCCTTTTATACCCCCTGTGACGCCACACAAAGCAAGCCAATCACTTGCATGCCCTTCACAAACATGGTGGTAACCGCTGCCTATGTCATCACGTTGCCCACAGTGTCCGTTCTTCCTGATTGGCTGAAAAAGGGCGCAAAAGCATCTTTTGAAACGTGACTTTGGCGCAATGGTCACCGACCTCACGCTAAGGTCGGGTTTCGTTTCATGAAACCCAACTTTGGCGAAAGTCGGCGACTTTTGAATTTTTTCGACTCATTTCGCGCAACTCTAGCGATAAGCATACTACCGGCCACATTCCCACAAGATGAGCACTGCATCGCACAATTTTCTTGCATTGAGCATTCCATTTGCATCGTATCGTGCTGCCAGTGGGTCCTTGTAAATGAACCATTAGAGATGATCCAACTTGTTCGGAAAATGTTCGCCAATCTCAAATTCGGAACGAACGTAACTCATTCGGATTCGTGTTCGTTTTTCTGAGTATTTACCCTCAAAGTTGGCAAATTTTGGGCACTGTTCGGTAAATGATCGCATTTCCAGTAAGTTTTTTTAGGACTTTGGTTAGTATAGTGGTTCTGTATGAATAGCTGGGGGGGATGTGTTTTATGATTGGAGGAGGTATGTGTGGCACACCAGGAGTCCGGTTGCCACAGTGACATTGCCTCCCTCACAGGGAGTAATGTCATGCCTGGAAGCAAGGAGGGGTCACCTTGTAAGGAACAAACAGTTCGTGGGATGCAGTGAGTAACCGGAGACAGAGAAGGGGTTAACCAGGATTTACTAAACAATCAATAACAAGTATTACTCTACGCAGGGAGGTAAAGACAATCAGACAAAGAATATACAAAGAAAATGGGACAACTTATCGGTTGCAGTTCTGGCAAGGGGAAGGCTGGAAAGTATCCCAGCGGCGTCTTAAATGATGCACAAAGTCTCTGGCTCTGCTACAGAGAAAAAATTAATACTGCCACCCGTCAATGCTTATGGATTCTGTCCTGCTTGACTTGGGTGCGCTGAAACGTGGAAACAGTTCTGGATTCCTCAGAAATGGCGCCGGGCACGGGTCGTGACTCAGCATGTGTACAAGCCGCATCAGCTCGCGGTCTCTCGGAGTAGTCTCTAAGCAGTTTGTCCTGTATTTCGGGTAAAACAGGGGTATCCAACTGTGCACGTATGGACAGTAACTTAATAGCATCACGAGAAGTCTCCAGTTCAGCACATGGAGGTCTGGGAAAAGTGGAGTTGTCAGTGCAAGCAGAGGACAGGGAGTCAACCGTCTCCTGTTGCCTTCCCGCCAAGTCTGACCCACGCACCCAGGTCTCCTTATGTACCCCACGCCCCCTGCTGTCTGACAGAAAGGTCTCTCCTTTTTAGAGGAAATCTCCCCCGCCAATAGTGGTGACAGCTCTGATAGTTCCGGCCTTAAAAGGCACTGCACACAACTGACTCCTTCTCAACTCATCTTTTTACACTCTACCAGGTGTCAGCAGGAGAGAAGTCGAGCAGAACCTGGGGAGTGGAGCTGTGATTAAATTCGCCCCAGAGCTGAGTGCTAGGAAACAGATACTGGAGTCCGTGGTTGCATTGGTACTGAAGTCTCAGCTAAATCCAAAGGGCAGAGGACTGCAGGTCTCCTGGCCCAATCTAATACCCAGCGGCACAGCAGCATACCAGAGCCTGGAGCCGACACAAGTGAGCAGCACCTGTGATAGGCTCGAGCTGCCTGCCATGCGGGCATTGGTTTGTTTTTTAAAACAGAGAGAGACAGCAGCAGGAGGATGAGCTGTTAGGCAGCAAGGAAAAAGGGAGGACAGCGCAGAAGGAAGGCCTCCGTACCTACCTGGCCAAGTGTATCCAAAATTGCTTCCAGGCTGCCCGGCTCTCCTTTATGATCTGTTGCCAGTGCCCCAGTTTGTACTATCAACCATCAAGTAAATGAAAAGAAATTACAGCCCTTGTGTCCTTCAGTGATCTCTTGCGCCCTGAGTCCTGCACCCCAAGTTACACGACGACTGACATAAACGGAACCGGTAGCCCTGGAGCCAAGCTCCACCTGTGAGGAATAGAGCCATCCCAGCTGCATCACCATCAGCCCCAGCAGTCTCCGTTTAGCAGCATCGGCCATCCGTTGCCGAACACCACAGGTGGCGTTACGTTAAATCCCATATACATATTCCCCATTTTACGGCACAGCCAGGGCCACGAAATCAGGTCACGGCCCTGTGACTTCCCCAAAGAACTGTCCGACCCGGTTCTGAGTACCCCACTGTCCTGGTGAGCATGTCATTTTGGTATCAGGAACAGGATTTCATAGCCCAGTATTACCAGGTAATGTGTGCCATAGACTTTATTGAACTGAATAATAGCCAGGATTACTACACCACATGGCGTGCAGAAAGCAGGAGGCCTTGACTTGGAAACCCCTGGAAGCTCAATCCCTCCTCACCTGCGGAGCAGCCGCTTACTAAGGTAATGATACCCAGAGCCTGGCTGAGGTTCACTAGGAGGGAAGGAGATGCCTAATCTAGGAGAGGATCCAGCGGCGGGCACAGCTGCAGCAACCGTAATGCCTTTAGCATTACAGCAGCGTGTAGGATGGATTGGAGTGGTGCCAGAGTGCTAGGGGGAGGCCAGAGAGTAGGAGGTTGTAGTAGTCGAGGCGGGAGATGATAAGGGCGTGCACTAGTGTTTTTGTGGTTTCATGGTCAAGGAATGCACGGATCCGGGAAATACTTTTGAGTTTGAGATGACAGAAGGAGGCAAGAGTTTGGATTTGTGGCTTGAAAGAGAGGGCAGAGTCGAGTATCACCCTGAGGGACCGAGCATGCGGGACTGGGGAAAGTGAGCAGCAATTGACATTGATGGATAGGTCTGGTGGATGGGGTAAAGTAAGGTGGGGGAAAGATTATGAATTCTGTTTTGTCCGTGTTCAGTTTTAGAAAGCGAGCAGAGAAGAAAGCTGAAATAGCAGACAGACATTGTGGGATTTTGTTAAGTAAGGAGGTGAGGTCAGATCCAGATAGGTAGATCTGCGAGTCATCGGCATAGAGATTATACTGCAAACCGTGGGATTCTATGAGCTATCCCAGGCCGAAGGTGTAGATGGAGAAGAGTAGGAGTCCTAGAACTGGGCCCTGAGGAACACCGACAGACAGGGAATGAGGTGAGGAGGTGGTGTGGGAGAGGGAGACACTGAATGTTTGGTTTGTTAGATATGATGAGATCCAGGATAGGGCCAAGCCTGTGATACCAAGAGATGAAAGAATCTGTAGCAGTAGGGAATGGTCCATAGTGTCGAAGGCAAAAGACAGGTCCAGGAGAAGGACAGAGTAGTGACGCTTGCTCTTGGCGGTCAGTAGGTAGTTGGTGACTTTAGTTAGAGCAGTTTCAGTTGAGTGATGCAGTCGGAAGCCTGATTGTAAGCGTTCAAAGAGGGAGCAGGAGGAGAGGTGGGAGGACAGTTCAAGATGGACATGCTGTTCCAGTAGTTTTGAAGCATAAGGGAGAAAAGATATCAGGCGATAGCTAGATACAGAGGATGGGTCAAGGGAGGTCTTTTTGAGGATGGGTGTGATCGAAGCATGTTTGAAGGATAAGGGGAACACACCATTTGTAAGTGAGGTTGAAGACGTGTGTTAGAGTAGGGATGAAGACTGTGGCGAGGTTAGGAATGAGGTGGGACGGGAGCGGGTCAAGCATGCAAGTGGTGAGGTGTGATCTTGATAGGAGAGTGGAGAGCTGATCTTCTGTCATGGTGGAGAAGTTGGTTTTGGATGAACAAGGCTGAGCAGCTAAGAGGGGCGTTGGGGGTTGTGGGCCAAAGCTTTCTCTGATCGTATCAATTTTCTGCTTAAAGAAAGAGGCAAAGTCTTCAGCGGTAATGGGAGGAGAAGGAGGAGGTGCTGGGGGACAAAGTAGAGAATTGAAAGTGTTGAAAAGCTGCTTAGGGTTCTGAGACAGGGAGGATATCAGAGATGAGAAGTAAGTTTGTTTTGCGGCAGTGAGCGTGCACTTGAAGCTGGAGAGGGACTGCTTGTATTCGGTTGTGTTCGGCAGAGCGGGATTTCTTCCATCTCCGCTCAGCAACCCTGGAAGCCCGTCTCAGTTCTTTGGTGAAGCTGGTCAGCCAGGGCTGTCTGTTGATTGTACAAGTTTTGCTGTGCGTGAGGGTGGCGGCCGAATCAAGTGCTGCTGTTATTGCAGTGTTATAAAAGGTGGCAGCAGAATCTGTGTCATGAAGTGAGGATATGTCTGTAAGAGGGAGGAGGGACTCATAGAGTGATTGTAAATTGAGGTGTTGAGATTTCTGTGAGGGTGAGTGAGTTTGTGGAGTGGTGGTTGTGCACTAGAAGAGGAGATGGAAGAGAATGTCAGTAGGTTGTGGTCAGACAGGGGGAGGGGTGAGATAGTGAGATTAGTAAGGGAACAGAGGCGTGTGAAGATAAGGTCCAGCGTGTGACCATCTTTGTGAGTGGCCGCGGAGGACCATTGAGTGAGGCCAAAGGAGGCAGTGAGCGATAAAAGTTTAGAGGCTGTTGGGGTGGAAGCGTCAATAGGGATGTTGAAGTCACCCATGATGATAGTGGGGATGTCAGCAGAGAGGAAATGAAGTAGTCAGGTGGTACAGTGGTCGAGAAAGGTTGAGATGGCTAGTTCTGGGGGCGGTAGATGACAGCCAGCTGGAGGTTGGAGGGGGAGTAGATACAGATGGAGTGAACCTCAAATGAGGGAAGAGTAGCGGAGGGTGGTAGAGGAATTGGGGTAAAGGAGCAGGTATTGGAGAGGAGCAAGCCAACTCCTCCACCACATTTGTTGGTGGAACGAGGGGTGTGAGAGATGGAATCTGCCATAAGAAAGTGCAGCTGGAGAGGCTGAGTCAGAGGGGGTGAGCCAGGTTTTGGTGATACCAAGGAAGGAGAGTTTGTTGGTGATGAAAAGGTCATGGATAAACGACAGTTTATTGCAGATAGAGCGTGCGTTCCATAGAGCTCCAGGTAGGGGCACCGGGGGAGTGGGGGCTGGATGAATGGTTATAAGGTCATCATGGTTGCGAAAACATGTAGAGGATCATGGCAGGGTGTTAGAAGTGAGTGTGGGGATGTGTTGAGGAGAGCCAGGATTTGGGGATATGTCGCCAGCAATGAGGAGTAGCAGACAGAGTGTTAGAAAGTGGGAGCAGGATAGGACATGATGTGGCCGTGTGTGTGGGTCGCCCTCACACCCAGGACAGCGGGGTACCTGGTACCGGGCCGGTGTCAGGGGGAATGTGTCACAGCAGCAGTGACCCGGTCCGTGACCCTGGGCGCCCAATATCAATGGCGGTGATGTTAATGGTGTTGAAGTTTAGTTGAATAGTTCATGACGCCACCCGTGGTGTTTGGCAAGGGAGATCGTAAGCCAACGCTGCATGCAGATCCGCTGGGACTGATGGTGTGGTGCAGCAAAGATGGTATAGCCCCCCACAGGTGGAGCTGTAGTCCCAGGGCAGTGTAGGTGCAATAGACGAGGAGAGGCGCAGAATGGTATAGATGCTGTTACCCAGATGTAGCGGTGCTGGAGGTGTTAGCGATGAATGAATGGAGGACACCAGGGTTTGTAGTTTCAACGCTTTACTCACAGTTTGTGGTACCCACTGGTGCCTGCCTCTGTGCCGTGTCCTCTGGGGTAGAGACTCAATCAACCTCCCGGGCAAGTCAGGGTTCTCCTCTCCAACACTCCGCCAACATGTGCCTTTCCTGAACGACTCCTCTATTGTGCCTTTTAGTGTGAAGAACTCCAGTACCGTAGTTCTCTGGAATTCCTCCTGTCAGATGTTCCTAGAACCTCACTTGTATGACAGACAGCTGTAGCCTCTATCGGGGACTCCCTTCTCAGAAGTCCTGGCTCTCTATCCAGTTGCTGTTGTGTCCCAAGTCTTTGATGGGAGTAGGGCATTTACAGCCAACTACTCCACCGGTGTCTGCTGCAGAACCATAAGTGTCCATACAACCTCGGGGACCGGGCCCCGGCCTTGCGCTGAGAACCTATAGGCAGTGTTCCTCTTCCGACCCACAGCTCCTCTCTGTTCTCCTACTCCTTCGTTCCGCAATGTTGCTTCTCTCTCTTATGGAAGCTGAGGTTGCAGGTCTACGTCGTTCTCCTTCTCTTCTCTTTCCCGTGCCAGCTGGCTCAGATCACTGAGGCAGCTGCAGCACTCTTTCTAACTGAACTCAAACTGAACTCAAAACTAACTTCAGAACTGAACTTCTCTGGGACTCACCCCAGACTGACCTACAATCCTCAACTTTCCCTCTCTTTTATACTAACTCCACCCACCTCCCAGCACATCTCGTGTTACGAAGCAGGGTTCCACGAAGGGTGCTCCGCTACCCCCAGCCTGAAGCTGCTAGACGGACCTACTGAACTATCCTGTGTGTGGAATGCAGATGTTGGAGTGTGGAAAGGAGTTCCCAACTTTCCTAGGCAGTGGGGCACTACACCTTAAGAGAAGGTGCAGTACCTCTGTGGCGACTGAGCCTCAGTGGTGCCACATGTGTCTGGGGAAAAAGGATTGCATGTGGAGGAACAGTTCTAAAGAAAATGCGAGATGGCTGGGGAGGATGGAGGAGGAAATTACTAGTTCCTTACTGGGTGGGGGGATTGCAGGAGATAGGAAGAAAGTAAGTAATATGGGGGTGAAAGTGAAAAGAAGCCAAAACATTATGGTGGTTAAATATTCTTTACCTTACAGTCAAATTCCAATCCAATTCTAGTCTAATTCAGAGTATTGTAATGAGAGATCTGTAATTTGAAATATGAAATTTGAAATAAGCCTGGTCAGACACGTCTGGTCAGTCTCATGGCTCTGAATGTACGTGCAATTGAGAGGGATCAGCTGTGAGGGGGATTGTGGGCGTGAGTGCCCAGACCACATGTTCAGAGTTAAGCAGAGGTGATAAAAAAGGGGATAGGGATTGACCTCCTCAGGCCAAAAGCACAAGCCCCTATCACAGACATTTGCGCTGATGACCTGGCCTCCCACTTTATAGAGAAAATAGACAATATCCGTCAGGAAATCCGCTCCCAATCACCAAGTTCAGTGACTCCCATCCTTCCCTGCATTTCCCCTGGCTCACTCTCCACATTTGCTCCCATCACAGAAGAAGAAGTCTCCAGGTTCCTCTCCTCTTCTCGTCCGACTACATGCACAACCGACCCCATTCCCTCACATCTCCTCCAGTCTCTCTCCCCAGTCGTCACAACTCAACTAACTACAATCTTTAATCTCTCCCTCTCCTCTGGCATTTTCCCCTCCTCCTTCAAACACTCTATCATTACTCCATTACTAAAGAAACCCACCCTCGACCCATCCTGCAAAAACAACTACAGACCAGTCTCCAATCTCCCCTTCATCTCTAAACTCTTGGAACGCCTGATATACTCACGCCTTACCCATTACCTCTCCACTCACTCCCTCCTAGACCCTTCACAGTCCGGTTTCCGCCCCCTACATTCGACAGAAACTGCACTCATCAAAGTGACCAATGACCTTCTGACAGCAAAACGTAATGGTGACCATTCTCTGCTCATTCTTCTCGACCTTTCTGCAGCTTTCGACACTGTTGACCATCCTCTCCTGCTCTCTATGCTCCAGTCACTAGGCATTAAGGACACTGCTCTTTCCTGGTTCTCCTCCTATCTTTCCGACCGCTCCTTCAGTGTTCTGTTTTCTGGCTCCACTTCATCTCCTCTTCCTCTCACTGTTGGGGTACCTCAGGGCTCAGTCCTTGGCCCCCTTCTCTTCTCTCTCTATACGGCCCCAATTGGACAGACCATCAGCAGATTTGGCTTTCAGTACCATCTTTATGCTGATGACACACAACTTTACACATCATCCCCTGACCTTACCTCCGCTGTACTACAGAACGCCACTGACTGTCTGTCTGCAGTCTCCAACATCATGTCTGCTCTCTATCTGAAACTCAACCTCTCCAAAACTGAACTTCTTCTGCTCCCACCATCTACTAACCTCCCTAAATCTGACATTTCCCTCTCTGTGGGTGGCACCATAATAACACCCCGACAGCAGGCGCGCTGTCGGGGTGTTATGTTCGACTCCGATCTCTCCTTCACCTCCCATATACAATCTCTTGCCTGCTCATGCCGCTTACACCTAAAGAACATCTCTAGAATCCGCCCTTTTCTCACCATGGAAACAACAAAAACTCTCACTGTCGCCCTGATCCACTCCCGCCTGGACTACTGTAATGCTCTATTAATTGGCCTCCCTCTCACTCGACTCTCCCCTCTCCAGTCTATCCTTAATGCAGCAGCCAGGGTTGTCCATCTGGCTAATCGTTACTCAGACGCGTCCGCTCTTCGCCAGTCGTTACACTGGCTGCCAATTCATTACAGGGTACAATTCAAAGTACTTGTTCTCACCCACAAAGCTCTCCACAGTGTGGCACCCCCTTACATCTCCTCCCTCATTTCTGTCTATCGGCCTAACTGACCGCTGCGCTCTGCAAATGACTTTCGACTAACCTCTGCCCTAATCCGTACCTCCCACTCCCGACTCCAAGACTTCTCCCGTGCTGCGCCAATCCTCTGGAATGCTCTACCCCAAGATATTAGGACCATCCACAATTTGCATAGTTTTAGGAGCTCGCTCAAAACACATTTGTTCAGAGCGGCCTATCACATTCAGTAATCAAAGTCATGTTATGTTTGTGTGTGTGTAGCCCAGTCACTATCTCCATCTAACCCCCACCCCCTGAAGATGGCTGGACCGTCATTGTAAATACATCATTGTAAATACAAACCTGTGCTTTGTATCTCCCCCACCTCATTGTAGATTGTAAGCTCCACGAGCAGGGTCGTCTTATTTCGCTTTAATTATTGTATTGTTAACGTTGTTACTTATGACTGTTGTGTTTGAAACTGTTCAACTGTAAAGCGCTGCGGAATATGTTGGCGCTATATAAATAAAGATTATTATTATTATTATGCGTGGAAGACACAAGAGGAATGAATACATTATGGATACAAAAAGATGAGTAAGCAGTGCAATGCCAGGGATAGTATATGCAATTAATATAGACAAACAAGGCAGGAAAGTTGAGTGGATGAGCATACCAGGGTAGGATTATATGCAATAGAGAATGTAATATGTAATAGAGAATTGTTTTGGAGAAATTATTGTTTTGTGACAACAGGTAGCCGAGACCGCCAGTTCCAGTCATCAGCGTGTACTGCGAAAGGAAATCAGAGCCCTGATGCAGAGACAACAGTTAGAGCTTTTGAAGAAATCAGCAGTGTCAGAGTAAGTGATCCATTCCCCATTGCAATACCCCCTAGAAGCAGAATGTTGATTTGGTGTAGGGTAGCAATAGACCTCAGGGGTCAAGATTACCAGGCCCTGGTAGAACCCATGTATTCTGATAGTAGACCCACCATCCTGACAGCCAGAGGGGTAATCGATATCCACAAGGGGAGGGTACCGATACGCATCCTGATTTGTGAGGAGAAAGAAGTCCATTTACTGTACACTGTCAGTAATAATGCAATAAAGGCCATGGAACCCTTGCTTCCAACTGACCAGGCGGAGGACAATGGCTCTGAGGGGCAGCTGGAGGATTGGTGTCAGAAGCTACACATAGGTACTGACTCCACCCCTTCACACCAAAAGCAAGGGGTTTACCCGGTGGTTCAAGAATATGAGCGGGTCTTTAGTAAACACCCTTTAGACTTTGGCAGGTAAAAAGGGTCCAAGACCATACCCCCACCTGAGATCATCTGTCCATTAAAGAGAGGTACCGGCCTGTACCCCCAGCTCTCTATCAATGTGCCAAGGGTATGTTACAGGAGATGAAGGAGGCTGGGGTAATCAGAGATAATTGCAGCCCCTATGCAGCTCCTTTAGTCCTCGTTAGAAAGAAAGATGGTACAATGAGGATGTGCGTTGACTACAGGCAGATTAACCACATTACACATAAAGATGCCTATCCATTACCACGAACTAAGGAATCATTAGTTGCACTGAGATCCGCTAACTATTTCTCCACTTTAGATCTCACCAGTGGGTATTGGCAGGTTCCTGTGGCAGAAGCAGAGAGAAGACAGCGTTTATGACACAAATGGGCCTCTGCAAGTTCAACTGCATGCCATTCGGGCTCTGCAATGCATCGGGATCGCTCCAGTGGATAATACGATACAATACGACACAATACACTTTATTGATTCCAAGGGAAATTATGGTATCACAGCAGCGTTACAACAGCATTACAAACAAAACATTACGAACAGCATTACTACATTACAAACAGCATTACATAGAGTAATTTCTAGACACAGATCTTGCACATGACTAATCACAGTACATAACAAACAAGGTACACCAATCGCTGATCATTTCCATTAGTGTGCCAGCCCTAGGTTGTAACCATCTTTCACCCTTAGTGAACTGTTATACATCCCCATTGCAGTAGGCACAATCGATTTCCTGAATTTCTCCTTCTTGCACCTTAGTAAGATTAGACGGCTGCTGAATGTGCTCTTCTAATTCAAGAACAGCTCGTATAGTGAGTGTGTATTATTGTTCATTATAGCTTTGCAATTCTTTTGAATCTTATCCTCCACTACCTCATCAAAAGAGTCAAGATAGAAGCCAACAGCTACACTTGCCTTCTTGATAAGTTTGTTGAGCTTATTCGCGTCATCTACTCGTACACTACTGCCCCAGCAAATGAGAGCAAAAAGATGGCACTTGCTACCACGGATTGGTAGAACATTTCCAGCATTTTTGCTGTCAAGGTGAACCCCCAAATATTTGTAGCTCTCAACCATCTCCACCTCATGGCCAGCAATAGTTATCGGTAAGTAATCATCCATTTTCCTTCTATAACACATCACCATATCCTTGGTTTTCTTTACATTTAGTTCTAGACAGTTAGTCTGGCACCAATCCACAAAATCAGAAACCACGCTTCTATATTCCTCCTCCCCAGCTCCACCACAATGCCCCCTACAATCACTGAATCATCTGAGAATTTTTGGAGGTGACAGAAGTCAGATTTATACTGAAAGACAGCTGTATACAATGTGAAGAGGAAGGGCGACAGTACTGTACCTTGAGGGTACACCGGCAGATACCACCTCCCCCATCCTTACAAACTGCGGCCTGTCTGTCAGGTAGTCGCTTATCCAGTTCACCACCCCCTCATCCACTTCCATATCAGTCAACTTATTTTGTAATAAGAGCGGCTGTAAGGTAATGAAAGCACTAGAGAAGTCAAAGAACATGGCGCACTGCAGTTCCATCATTGTCCAAGAATGAATGTATTGTAATGGAATGCTGCCTAGGACATAAAAACTTCGAAACCATTTTGTTGTATCCGGACAATGTCATTGTCTACTCAAAGATGTATGAAGACCACCAGACCACCTGGAGCACCTGGCCAAGGTGTTTGAGGCATTATCTGGTTTTGGCCTGAAAGTAAAGCCGTCCAATTGCCACCTGTTGAAGCCCAAGGTGCAGTACCTAGGTCACATGGTAAACATCGAAGGTGTGGCACCAGACCCTGAAAAAGTCACCGTGATCAAGGACTGGCCAAGACCCTCCACTATCAAGGAAGTACATCAGTTCCTCGGGATAGTAGGTTACTACAGAAGGTTCATAAAGGGCTTCACAAAGATAGTGGCACCTATGCAGGACCTCTTAATAGGCCAGTCCAAGAAGGCCAAGAACCTTAGTCCTCCATTCGAGTGGAGTAAAAAAGAAGAAGAATCCTTCACTTGGTTGAAGATGGCTCTTATGGAAGACGAAGCCCTGGCCTACCCCGACTATGGCCAACCCTTTATACTCTATATGAACGCCAGCAACGTGGGATTGGGAGCAGTGCTGTCCCAGGTACAGCAAGGCAGAGAGTGATTGCCTATGCCAGCAGGAAGCTTCATCCCACGGAAAGGAACCCTGACAGCTGTAGTTCCTTTAAACTGGAGTTTCTCACCATAGTCTGGGCATTAATGGAGCACTTCAAGCACTACTTGGCTTCAGCGAAGTTTACCATTTATACAGATAATAATCTGCTGACCCACCTTAAAACAGCGAAGATAGGTGCGTTGGAGCAGCGATGGATGGCTCGGCTGTCCAATTACGAGTTTACCATCAAATACTGGACGGGGCATAAAAACGCTAATGTTGATGCGCTGTCCAGGATGCCCAACTTGCTGGATGGAGGAGAAGACCCAGAGGAACTTGAAGAAATCGAGTTACCAGCCTTCCACCGCCTGGGGCGGCCCAGTGCTCCCACTGCACGAGGGACAAGCGCTATGCCGTGCAAGAGGCAACAATTAACCCATTGCCCCACCATGGATGGGCAGAAACGCAGGACAGCAATCTGGCAGTCAACCTAGTAAAGGAATTGCTGGCACAAGCTGATTCGCACCCTGGTCTAGATTCTCCACAAGAGACCCAACAGTTGTGGAAGGTGAAAGGCAAGCTGTTCATCTATGAGGGGAAGCTGTGTCGGAGAAGCGTCAACTTCTGGACACATGAACTGGTCTGGCAGGTGTTAGTACCGAAGCGGGATGCGCCAATGGTCTTAGAAGCATACCACGATGGAGCAGGACACTTTGAGTGGAAGAATTTGGAAGTCCTGCTACGTGAGCAATTCTACTGGATTGGCATGAGGAAAGCATGGTGTCAAATGGTGTCGAGAATGTGGTCCATGCAACCTGGAGACGGAAAGACCATGATAGCCAGAGGGCTCCCCTACAGCTCATACTCACCAAACAACCACTTGAGCTGGTAGCCTTGGACCACGTGATGCTGGCCCCAAAGCGGTCAGGCTATGTCTATGCCCTCACCATAGTAGACTACTACTCCCGGTTCTTGGTAGTAGTGTCGGTGAAGGATCAGACGGCGAAGACAGCAGCCAAAGCATTTCAACAAACCTATTGTTGCCCACATGGTTACCCTGAACGAGTGCTTACCAGCCAAGGCCCAGACCAATGGGTTATGCGAGAAAATGAACCAGGTAGTAATAGACCTGTTAAAGACTCTGCCCCTGGAAGAGCGTAACCTGTGGCCAGAGAAATTACCGGATTTGGTAGACTTATATAACCACATACAGGTGAACTCCACCAACTGTATACCCACCTACCTGATGAGGGCAAGTTACCCATTGAATTGGACATTTGAGTTTTAACACCTGAGATGACATCACCAGATGCAGACGGGGATAAGGAGCGGCAGCAACAATATCACAAGGTGCAAGAATGTGTAGAGAAAAGTTTGTCCCAGGCAAGACAGAGGCAGGAAAGAAATTATAATCAGCACGCCCCTGCAGTTCCCTTGTCACCTGGAGAACAGGTACTGAAAAGGAAGATACGAGTTCACAAATTAGATGACCAGTTGGAGGCTGAGCCACACACCATTTTACCTTCAGACTTTGATAACACCAAGGTGTGCCTCATCAGTAAAGATGGAGGAGAAACCTCAGCGGCAGTGTAGAGGGATCATCTAAAACCATGCCCTGACCAACAAAAGGAAAGGATTGAAGACCAAGACATTCCTCAGCCAGTGGAAGAGGTGGAGGAAAAAATCAGCACAGTACTCGGCGAGTTCCCCCCAAACTGGACAAGGGTGAATCAGGCCATAGTCGTGCCCGTTTTCACCTTTCTCTAGCTAGTAGTGCCAGAAAGAGATGCAACTCAAGACCAGACTGAAGACCAGTGGGCTCAAGCAGCAGATGCCACACCAGCAGCAGAGCAAGAGAATCCACCACCTTCCAGCAGCGAATCTGTCATGCCCACGGTGAGCATCAGTGGTCGTAGAACATCAGGTATATCCATGCCTCGTAGAGTCACCCGTAGCGCAGCCAATAGAGAGCGCACAATACCAGTACCAGTGCTACGAAGGTCTACCTTTAGTACCCTAGGTCAAATCCCTGCAAGGTTCCGTATGTAAGTAGGTTGTGTAAATAAGATATGTAAATATGTAATGTAAGTACGTATCTTTCAAGCATATGAGCCTACAGAGACTCTGTAAGAACTCTTGAGCAATCCTATTTTACTTCATTTATTGGACGATTGGGTCACTGGACTCATTGTGACCAGGACAATACTTGAATATAGTTACCAACATGGCTCAGGAATGAACAATGGACAATTATGCATGGACTAATCATCACCAGAACTATTTTTGAGCTTTGGTTTTTGTAATTTTTATTTTTGAAATCTTGTAAATAGTTATGATTGTTCACTTGTTAATTTGTTTCCACAGTCCGGGAGTACTGAATTTCACTAGGGGAGAATTTGGCACCCCAAGAGTCCGGTTGCCACAGTGGCATTGCCTCCCTCACAGGGAGTAATGTCATGCCTGGAAGCATTAATCACCCTTTACCAGGTGTCAGTAGGAGAGAAGTCAAGCAGAACCTGAGGAATGAAGCTGTGATTAAATTCGCCCCAGAGCTGAGCGCTAGGAACCAGATACCGGAGTCCGTGGTTGCGTGGGTACTGAAGTCCTGGCAGCTAAATCCAGAGGGCAAGGGACGAGGGCATAGCAGCATACCAGAGCCTGGAGCCGACACAAAGGAGCGGCACCTGTGATAGGCTCGAGCTGCTTGCCATGCGGGCAATGGTTTGTTTTTTAAATCAGAGAGAGACAGTTAGCAGCAGGAGGATGAGCTGTTAGGCAAAAGGGAGGACAGCGCAGAAGGAAGGCCTCCGTACCTACCTGGCCAAGTGTATCCAAAATTGCGTCCAGGCTGCCCGGCTCTCCATTATGATCTGTTACCAGTGCCCCAGTCTGTACTATCAACTATCAAGTAAAGGAAAATAAAACTACAGCCCTTGTGTCTTCCAGTGATCTCTAGCACCCTGAGTCCTGCACCACAAGGTACACGAAGCCTGACATAAATGGAACCGGTATCCCTGGGGCCAGCTCCACCTGTGTGGAGCAGAACCATCTCAGCTGCGTCACCATGAGCCCCAGCTGTCTTCATTTAGCAGCGTTGGCCATCCGTTGCCGAACACCACAGGTGGCGTCACGTTAAATCCCATATACAGTGGGGCAAAAAAGTATTTAGTCAGTCAGCAATAGTGCAAGTTCCACCACTTAAAAAGATGAGAGGCGTCTGTAATTTACATCATAGGTAGACCTCAACTATGGGAGACAAACTGAGAAAAAAAAATCCAGAAAATCACATTGTCTGTTTTTTTTTCATTTTATTTGCATATTATGGTGGAAAATAAGTATTTGGTCAGAAACAAGCAATCAAGATTTCTGGCTCTCACAGACCTGTAACTTCTTCTTTAAGAGTCTCCTCTTTCCTCCACTCATTACCTGTAGTAATGGCACCTGTTTAAACTTGTTATCAGTATAAAAAGACACCTGTGCACACCCTCAAACAGTCTGACTCCAAACTCCACTATGGTGAAGACCAAAGAGCTGTCAAAAGACACCAGAAACAAAATTATAGCCCTGCACCAGGCTGGGAAGACTGAATCTGCAATAGCCAACCAGCTTGGAGTGAAGAAATCAACTGTGGGAGCAATAATTAGAAAATGGAAGACATATAAGACCACTGATAATCTCCCTCGATCTGGTGCTCCACGCAAAATCCCACCCCGTGGGGTCAGAATGATCACAAGAACGGTGAGCAAAAATCCCAGAACCACGCGGGGGGACCTAGTGAATGAACTGCAGAGAGCTGGGACCAATGTAACAAGGCCTACCATAAGTAACACACTACGCCACCATGGACTCAGATCCTGCAGTGCCAGACGTGTCCCACTGCTTAAGCCTGTACATGTCCGGGCCCGTCTGAAGTTTGCTAGAGAGCATTTGGATGATCCAAAGGAGTTTTGGGAGAATGTCCTATGGTCTGATGAAACCAAACTGGAACTGTTTGGTAGAAACACAACTTGTCGTGTTTGGAGGAAAAAGAATATTGAGTTGCATCCATCAAACACCATACCTACTGTAAAGCATGGTGGTGGAAACATCATGCTTTGGGGCTGTTTCTCTGCAAAGGGGCCAGGACGACTGATCCGGGTACATGAAAGAATGAATGGGGCCATGTATCGTGAGATTTTGAGTGCAAACCTCCTTCCATCAGCAAGGGCATTGATGATGAAACGTGGCTGGGTCTTTCAACATGACAATGATCCAAAGCACACCGCCAGGGCAACAAAGGAGTGGCTTTGTAAGAAGCATTTCAAGGTCCTGGAGTGGCCTAGCCAGTCTCCAGATCTCAACCCTATAGAAAACCTTTGGAGGGAGTTGAAAGTCCGTGTTGCCAAGCGAAAAGCCAAAAACATCACTGCTCTAGAGGAGATCTGCATGGAGGAATGGGCCAACATACCAACAACAGTGTGTGGCAACCTTGTGAAGACTTACAGAAAACGTTTGACCTCTGTCATTGCCAACAAAGGATATATCACAAAGTATTGAGATGAAATTTTGTTTCTGACCAAATACTTATTTTCCACCATAATATGCAAATAAAATGAAAAAAAAACAGACAATGTGATTTTCTGGATTTTTTTTTCTCAGTTTGTCTCCCATAGTTGAGGTATACCTATGATGTAAATTACAGACGCCTCTCATCTTTTTAAGTGGTGGAACTTGCACTATTGCTGACTGACTAAATACTTTTTTGCCCCACTGTACATATTCCCCATTTTACGGCACAGCCAGGGTCACGGACTCAGGTCATGGCCTCGTGACTTCCCCAAAGAACTGTCCAACCCGGTTCCAAGTACCCCACGGCCCTGTTGGGCGTGTCATGTGTATAGGTCAGGGGAGGGGCGGAGTGTAATTTTATTTTTGTATTAATTAACTAAATGTGAGCACATTCCGGCAGCCAATCAGGCAGCAGAAACCATCCACAATGTCCAAACACAAGGGCATCTGTCATTGGCTGCCGAAGGCACATGTCCCTCTCCATATTAAAAGCAGACATGTTTTTATACTGGCACAATTTTGTAAGTGTAAGAAGTGTAAGAAGTTACTTGTCTCCTCCATACATCTGTGACCTCGTCTCCCGGTACTTTCCTGCACGCAACCTCCGATCCTCACAAGATCTCCTTCTCTACTCCCCTCTTATCTCCTCTTCCCACAATCGCATACAAGATTTCTCTCGCGCCTCACCCCTACTCTGGAACTCTCTACCGCAACATATCAGACTCTCACCTACCATCGAAACCTTCAAAAAGAGCCTGAAGACCCACCTCTTCCGACAAGCCTATAACCTGCAGTAACCACCGATCGACCAAACCGCTGCACGACCAGCTCTACCCTCGCCTACTGTATTATCACCCATCCCTTGAAGATTGTGAGCCCTCGCGGGCAGGGTCCTCTCTCCTCCTGTACCAGTTATGACTTGTATTGTTTAAGATTATTGTACTTGTTTTTATGTATACCCCTCCTCACATGTAAAGCGCCATGGAATAAATGGCGCTATAACAATAAATAAATAATAATAAATAATAAAGTGTAGTGGGTCGCCATTCCAGGGCTGTGGAGTACTCGGTACCGGGCCGGTGTCAGCGGGATGTGTCACATCTGCGGTGACCCGGTCCGTGGCCCTGGGCGCCCAATTAATAGGGGAAGTTTGAATGGTGGGATGTAGTTAATGGAATAGTTTGTGACGCCACCTGTGGTGTTCGGCAAGTGAGATGTTAAGCCGACGCTGCATGCAGATCCACTGGGACTGATGGTGTGGTGCAGCAAAGATGTAAAAGCTCCCCTCAGGTGAAGCTGTAGTCCCAGGGCAGTGTAGATGTGGTTGGCACGGGGATGTAGCAGTGCCGGAAGGGTATGAAGCAGACAAAGACACAGCGGGATGCAATTTCTGTACCTTTACTTGATAAATGCAGTCCAGGGTCCTGATTACGGAAGGTACTGGAGCAGGCTAGCCTGGAAGCAACTCAGGGATTCTCTCTCAGCAGATGGGCTGTGCAGTCTCCTTCCTAGCGCTTATCTGAATGAAGTACTCCTAGTACTGAGTTACACTGAAGTTCCTCTAAATTCTCTTCTACTCTCGCTCCTTGTATGACAGACAGCTGTAGCCGCTATTCCTCTCCTGGCTCACTGCGTGCTGTTGTGCCTCCGAGTCTTAGATGGGGTAGAGCATTTACAGCCACCTACTCCTCTGGTGTCTGTTGCAGGATCTTTAGTATCCATACAACCGTGCAGACCAGGCTCCAGTTCATGTGCTCTCACTGTGAGCGAGCGCTCCTTCCTCAGCTCAACCTCCAGCTTCTCTCCACACGTCTGCACACATGGACCTCTTCACACTAACTGCACACTCCTTCCTCCTGGCCCTCAGAGAGCACTCCTCCCTTCAATTCCGGTTCAGAGTCCCCCCTGCTGGCCTGGAGTGGAACTGTGTTGCATGTATAGGTTAACTGCGAGAGAGACCCTTCACTGCTTCCAAGCCTGGCATTACCCTCCCTGGAGGAAGGCAAAGCCACTGTGGCGGCCATACTCCTGAGGGCGCCACAGTAGCAGCACAGAGAAGCTGCTCCTGCTGCTGCAAGTTGTCACATGGTTGGATAGGATTCTGTCCTGTGTGAAATCGACCTTCTAGCATCTAACTAGTTTGTGCTAATAGTGTTGTGCAGGTAGGACTCCACATTTCATGAAAAACCAAAACAATGTTATAGGGTCTTAGTAGGAAGAAAACAAAAGCAGAAAAGAAACTACTTAGAAATAACTTTTACTAAAGTACCGTATTTTTCGGACTATAAGACGCACTGGACCATAAGACGCACCCTTATTTTCAGAAGGAAAATAGGGAAAAAAATAATAATGTGTCAAATGGGGGTCCGTCTTACAGTCCGAATTCAGCTTACCTGGGAAGGGATCCGGCACAGGTGGAGAAGTAGTCACAGGGGTCATTCAGTGGTCCAGGCTCGTGCGGTGGCGGCGGCTCTGTGCTGGGGCAGCTGCGCTGGGGCGGGTGGGCTGTGCTGGGGCAGCTGTGCTGGGGTAGGGGCAGCTGTGCTGGGGTAGGGGCAGCTGTGGCAGGGGCAGCTGTGGCAGGGGCAGCTGGGGCAGCTGTGCTAAGGCAGGTGGGCTTGGGCAGCTGGGGCAGGGGGGCTCTGCGGTGCGGTGGTGGCAGCGGGCTGTGCTCCGGTGCAGGGGCGGCGGCTCCGCCGGCGTTTCTTCGCAGCCCGGAGGCCCCCGCACCGCAGAGCCTCGCCCGCTGCCACCAGCGCACCAGGTACCGTGCATTGCGACCATAAGACGCACCCCCCACTTTCCCCCAAAATTTTGGGGGAAAAAAGTGCGTCTTATGGTCCGAAAAATACGGTAGTATTTATATAAAACTACCAAAAAATTATTCTTAAGCAATAAAGAGGAGTAATAGAGGGTCTGATATGGGCTATGCCAGAGGGAATATACACTGGGATACAAAGATACCGCATAGGGTTTGGTGCTAGTTAGTAGCACAAAAGGAAGCATCTAGGGTTGATAGATTGTGTGTAAGGCTGGGGTTACACTTGCGAGAAACTCACACAAGTCTCACGTCTCAATACCCGGCACTGCCGCCGGCACTCAGGACCGGAGTGAGCGGCTGCATGCATTTCTATTCAGGTAAATGCTCCGCTTTTGAGTGCCGGTGGCAGTGTCAGGTGTTGAGGTGCGAGACTCGTGCGAGTTTACAGCAAGTGTGACCCCGGCCTCACCCTATATATCCCTTCCTAGCAGCGGAGGTTGGCACCCTTGACATAGAAATGGCTCCCCCGCTCCACGTAGACTGACCCTCATAAAGGACTCCCTAACAAAGCCACCACGAACACCTACTGTACTGTACATAAAGTGCTTAAACTGCATATTATAAATATATGATCCTATGTGCCTAGTCTGCAATGAACTGTGCAGGGATATGACTCAATGTTTCAAGAGGAAGATAAAGTCTCATAGAGATATGTTTCATATGCCTTTACATAAAGTGATAGCTATCTCAATATGACGCATGATCCTAGAAGCACAGTGGATCTATAATAAGCATAGGTGCATATGTAAAAACATGCCCATAAAAAGGGCTACACTTATCTCTAGGGGACAGGTACCCCATCATGATATGTTACGCCCCTATTGACAGTCCAAATGGGGTTTATCAGGGGAAATGGTTGCGGTAAGCCACGGGCAGAATATAACAGTGGAACGCTGCATTCACGTGAGTGTAGCCCTATATTATGGGCATGTTTTTACACATGCACCTATGCTTAATATAGATCCACTGTGTTTCATGCGTACATATACTATGCCATTTATGTCTTTTTTTGCATGACCATACTGTCTTTAAGCCCTTCATGACTGGAGGTATTTTCATTTTTGCATTTTTATTTTTTACTTCCCTTGATCCCAGAGCCATAACTTTTTTTACTTTTTGGTCAATGTGGCCATGTGAGGGCTTGTTTTTTGCGAGACGAGTTGTACTTTTGAAAGACACCATTGGTTTTAACATATCATGTACTGGAAAACAGGAAAAAAAATCCAAGTGCAGTGAAATTGCAAAAAAAAGTGCAATTCCACAATTGTTTTTTGTTTTGCTTTTTTACTATGTTCACTAAATTCTAAAACTGACCTGCCATTATGATTCTCCAGGTCATTACAAGTTCATAGACACCAAAAGACACCAAACATGTCTAGGATATTTTTTATTTAAGTGGTGAAAAAAATTCCAAAGTTTGTTAAAAAAAAAAAAAGGCGCCATTTTCTGATACCCGTAGTGTCTCTATTTTTTGTGATCTTGGGTTGTCTGAGGGTTTATTTTTTGCATGCCGAGCTGACGTCTTTAATGATACCATTTTGGGGAAGATGCAATATTTTGATCGCCAGTTATTGCATTTTAATGCACTGTTGCAGTGACCAAAAAACATAATTCTGGCGTTTTGACTTTTTTTCTCATTACATCGTTTAGCGATTGGGTTAATTCTTTTTTTACATTGATAAATCTGGCGATTCTGAATACGGCAACACCAAATATGTGTATGTTTGATTTTTTTTCATTGTTTTATTTTGAATGGGGCGAAAGGGGGGTGATTTGAACTTTTAAATTTTTGGAATACTTTTAAAAACTTTTTTTTTTACTTTTGGCATTCTTCATAACCCGATCGGCTCTGTTGCATACAGGCGATGATCAGATCGCTTGTATGTAGCAGAATTGCTCACTTGCTATGAGCGCAGACCACTGGGCGGCGCTCATAGCAATCCAGCAATGTCAACCATAGAGGTCTGCAGGAGACTTCTGGTTGACCTGCCAACCCATTGGTGACCCGCGATCACGTGAAGTGGGTCACCAATGGGTGGATTTCCGGCGCACTTGCGGGAAGCGCATGTTAAATGCCGCTGTCAGAGTTTGACGGTGGCATTTAACAAGTTCATAACCGTGGGTGGATCGCGATTCCACTCACGGCTGTTTGAAACAATTGTCAACTGTTCAAAGCAGCTGACATGCACCAGAAAAGATATGGGCTCACCGCTGGAGCTCACATCAAAGGGAGGGTGTCCGACATCGGCATATTATTACACCCGCTGTCGGAAAGGGGTTAAAAACCTTTCTCCGTTTGACAGGTTTTGTGCTGTCTCAATATACAACCTTATTTGTCTTTGGTCTAGGACAATACTCTAGTCGTCTTCTCTCTACATCATATTGAGATAGCGATCACTTTATATAAAGACGTATGAAACATATCTCTATGGGAGTCTATCTTCCTCTTGAAACATTGAGCCATATCCCTGCATGGCTCATTGTGGACTAGGCACATAGGATCATATATCTATAGTATGCACTTTAAACACTTTATGTAGGTGTTGGCGGTGCCTTTGCTAGGAAATCCTTTCTGAGGGTAAAGGAGGGTCAGTTGACGTCTAGCATGGGAGTCATTTCGCTATAAAGAGTGCCAACCTCTGCTGTTAGGAAGGGATATATAGGGTAACACAAAATCTATCTTCCCTAGATGCTTCCTTTTGTATTACTAACTAGCGCCAAACCCTATGTGGTATCTTTGTTTTTGTATCCCAGTGTATATTCCCTCTGGGATAACCCGTATCAGACCCTTTATTGCTCCTTTTTATTGCTTTAGAAATATTTTTTGGTAGTTTTTTATAAATACTAATGAAAGTTATTTTTAAGGGGTTTCTTTTCCGCTCTGGTTTTCTTCAGTAGTCCACATTTCCTAATACAAATCGTTGGGACTAATACTTTGTTGCAGTCAGGACTCAAGAGGTCACATTTACTAATCCAAATCGTTAGGGCTAATATTGGGGTGCAGGCACCAGGACCCATTTCCTAATCCAAATTGTTTGGGCCAATACTGTGTTGCAGTCAGAAATCAGGAAGCCCCATTTCCTAATCAAAATAGTTTGAGCTAATATTGGGGTGCAGGCAGGAGTAACTGACAACATCTGTTACTGGACGGGCTACACAACTCCCTTTCTTTGGCAGCTATACAGTGGTACGCCTTGTAGATGAGGGCCAGAAAGAGCTAGAATGAACTAAAATGTAACATAGTAACATAGTTATTAAGGTTGAAGGGAGACTTTAGGCTATGTGCACATGTACCGGAACTCTCACGGAAATTACCGCGAGAATTCCGGAATTCCATTCCGCGGGAAAATCGCATTTTAAATTCCCGCGATTTTCCCGCGGAAAAAATAGCATTTTGCAAACGTATTTAGCTTGCAAAATGCTAGCGTTTTCCAAGCGATCTGTAGCATCGCTTGGAGAACTGATTGACAGGTTGGTCACACTCGTCAAACATAGTGATTGACAAGTGTGACCAACTTTTTACTACTGAGGCCGCCTATGCAGCATCAGTAGTAAAAGATAAAATGTAAAAAAAAAATAAAAAATGGTGTTATTCTTACCTTCCGACGTCCCGTGCAGCCGTTCCTAGTAATCCTTTGCGAAAATGCACGCAATGACGTCAGTTCTCGCGGGATCGTGATGTCTCGCGGTAATTCGCGATGACGTCGCACGAATGACCACGAGACTTCGCGATCCAGCGAGAACGGACGTCATCGCGGGCATTTTCGCAAAGGATTACTGGGAACGAAGCGGGAAGGCTGCGCAGGACACCGGAAGGTAAGAATAACAATATTTTTTATTTTAAATTCTATTTTTTACAGGGATATGGTACCCAAAGCCCGGAGGACAGTCTCCTCCGGACCGTGGGTACCATCCGCAAATGTTCTGCTTACTTTCCGCATGGTGTGCACTGCCACATGCGGAAAATAAGCGGAACAATGCATTCCTATGGGTGCGGGATCGCCGCGATTCCGCAAAATTAATGAGCATGCTGCGGTTTTTACAGCGAAGCGATTCCGCCGCGGTAAAAACCACAGCATTAGCACAGCATTGCGGAATCCCATAGGAATGCATGGGATGCTTATTTTTCGCGTTTTCACAGCAAAATCGCACGTTTAAATCCGCCGCAGAAACACGAAAAAAACGCCACGTGTGAACTCAGCCTTAAGTCCATCTAGTTCATCCCATATCCTATCCTAACTTGCCCTAACATGTTGATCCAGAGGAAGGCAAAAAAAACCCATGTGGCAAACAGTAAGCTTCACATTGGGGAAAAAAATTCCTTCCCGACTCCACATACGGCAATCAGACTAGCTCCCTGGATCAACGCAATATTAAGGAAACTAGTGTATATACCCTGTAATATTATACTTTTCAAGAAAGGCATCCAGTCCATTCTTAAATTTTAGTAGGGAATCACTCATTACAACATCATATGGCAGAGAGTTCCATAGTCTCACTGCTCTTACATTAAAGAATCCGCGTCTGTGAGTATGCTTAAACCTTCTTTCCTCCAGACATAGAGGCTAATAATAATCTTTATTTTTGTATAGCGCTAACATATTCCGCAGCGCTTTACAGTTTGCACATATTATCATCACTGTCCCTGATGGGGCTCACAATCTAAATTGCCCCCTTGTCCCCGTCACAGGTCTAAGAGTAAAAAGATCATTAGAAAGGTCTTGGTATTGTCCCCGCATAAATTTATACTTTGTAATAAGATCACCCCTAAGCCTTCAATTCTCCAAACTTAATAACCCCAAGTGTAATAAGCTGTCTTGGTATTGCAGACCCCCTAGTTCCCTAATAACCTTGGTCACTCTTCTCTGCACCCGCTCCAGTTCAGCTATGTCTTTCTTATACACCAGAGACCAGAACCGTACACAGTATTCTAAGTGTGGTCTCACTAGTGACTTATATAGAGGTAAAATTATGTTCTCCTCATGAGCATCTATGCCTCTTTTAATGCATCCCATTATTTTATTTGCCTTTGCAGCAGCTGCCTGACACTGGCTACTAAATGTGAGTTTGTCGTCCACCCATAAACCCAGGTCTTTTTCAGTGACTGTTTTGCCGTGTTTTACAATTAAGCACATAAATATACATCTTGTTTGTTCTACCCAAGTGCATGACCTTACATTTATCCCCATTAAAGCTCATTTGCCATTTATCAGCCCAAGCTTCTAGTTTACATAAATCCTCCAGTAATATAAAATTGTCCTCCTCTGTATTGATTACCCTGCAGAGTTTACTGTCATCTGCAAATATTGAAATTCTACTCTCTATGCCCCCTACAAGGTCATTAATAAATATGTTAAAAGAAGCGGGCCCAAAACTGACCCCTGTGGTACCCCACTGCTAACCATGAACCAGTCCGAGTGTGCTCCATTAATAACCACCCCTTCTTTCCTATCCCTGAGCCAGCTCTTAACCCACCTACATATATTTTCCCCTATCCCTATTGTTCTCATTTTATGTATCAACCTTTTGTGTGACACCGTATCAAAAGCTTTTGAAAAGTCCATGTACATAAAGTCCACTGCATTCCCTTGGTCCAGTCCAGAACTTACCTCTTCATAAAAGCTTATCAGATTAGTCTGACAGGAACGGTCCCTTGTAAACCCGTGTTGTTATTGGGTCATAAGGTTATTCTTCTCCAGATACTCCAGTATAGTATCTCTTAGAAAATCCTCCAGGATTTTACCCACAGTTGAGGTTAAACTTACTGGCCTATAATTTCCAAGTTTAGTTTTTGTCCCTTTTTTGAATATTGGCACCACATTTGCTATACGCCAGTCCTGTGGTACAGACCCTGTTATTATGGAATCTTTAAAGATTAAAAATAATGGTCTATCTATGTGCTTAATTCCTGCAGTACTCGGGGGTGTATCCCATCCGGGCCCAGGGATTTGTCAATTTTAGTGATTTTTAGACGCCGCCGTACTTCCTGCTGGGTTAAGTAGGTGACATTTAATGGAGAATTTTTATCCCTGATCATGTTATCTGTCATGGGATTTTCTTGTGTAAATACTGTTGAAAAAAAGTCATTTAGCATATTGGCTTTTTCCTCATCCTCATCCACCATTTCACCCAGACTATTTTTAAGGGGGCCAACACTATCATTTTTTAGTTTCTTACTATTTATATAGTTAAAGAATATTTTGTGATTATTTTTACTTTCTCTGGCAATGAGTCTCTCTGTCTCAATCTTTGCTGTTTTGATTTGCTTTTTACAGAATTTATTTAATTTTCTGAATTTATTTAATGCCTCATCACTACCTACTTGCTTTAATTCTCTAAATACTTTATTTTTATCTCTTATTGCATCCCTTACAGCTCTATTTAGCCATAGTGGTTTCCTCCTATTTCTAGCATCTTTATTCCCATACGGTATATATTGTGTACAGGTCCTTTTCAGGATGCTAATAAACGTCTCCCATTTTCTTTGTGCATTTTTATGTCTCAGGATATCGTCCCAGTTAATTGCACCAAGATCATCTCTCATCCGTTGGAAATTTGCCTTCCTGAAGTTTAGTGTCCTTGTAACCCTTCTACTAGACATCTTATTAAAGGATACATGAAAACTTATTAATTTGTGATCACTATTACCCAAGTGACCCTCAACCCTTACATTTGATATGCGGTCTGGCCTGTTGGATAATATTAGGTCTAGCAGTGCCCCCCCTCTTGTTGGGTCCTGAACCAGTTGTGAAAGGTAATTGTCTCTCATAGTTGTCAAAAACCTATTACCTTTGCTGGAACTGCAGGTTTCGGTTCCCCAATGTATTTCAGGGTAGTTGAAGTCCCCCGTAATAATGACTTCTCCTTGAGTCGCAGCTTCATCTATTTGCTTTATGAGGATATTCTCTGCTGCTTCCATTATTTTTGGAGACTTATAACAAACCCCTATCAGTAATTTATTATTTTTCCCCCTCCCCTTATCTCTACCCACAGGGACTCTACATTTTCATTAGATTCATATATATTGTCACGAAGGATGGGTTTTAAGGATGATTTTACATATAAACACACGCCTCCCCCTCGCTTATTTGTGCGGTCATTTCTGAACAGACTATAGCCCTGTAAATTAACCGCCCAGTCATGGCTCTCATCTAGCCATGTCTCAGATATCCCCACCATGTCATAATTATGTTCCAACAACATTAACTCCAATTCCTCCATTTTGTTGGCGAGGCTTCTGGCATTAGTATACATGCACTTTATGTATCTCTCTGTACCTCAATTCTTTCTTAAATTATTAACTGTTCTAACCCCACCCCCAATGTCATTATTTGTGCCCAGGTCTCTATCTGCACTGTCTTCCCCTCCTATAAAAGGAATACCCTCCCCCCGTCCCTAGTTTAAACACTCCTCCAACCTTCTAGACATTTTCTCCCCCAGCACAGCTGCACCCTCCCCATTGAGGTGCAACCCATCCCTAGCGTAGAACCTGTAGCCAACTGAGAAGTTGGCCCAGTTCTGCAGGAACCCAAACCCCTCCTTCCTACACCAATTCCTGAGCCACTTATTAACCTCCCTAATCTCCCGTTGCCTCTCTGGTGTGGCACGTGGTGCAGGAAGTATTTCCGAAAATACCACCTTGGAGGTCCTTGCTTTAAGCTTACAGCCTAATTCCCTGAAATCATCTTTAAGGACCTTCCACCTACCTCTAACTTTGTCATTTGTGCCAATGTGCACCATGACCGCTGGATCCTCACCAGCCCCTCCCAGTAATCTGTCAACCCGATCAGCGATGTGTCGGACTAGAGCGCCAGGTAGGACTAGTGGGCCTCGCTAACCACCGGCCTTCCCAACATCTGTTGCTTCTTCCTTCACCAATGTGGCAATTGTTCTCACACAGGTCTCTCACCTCAGAACCTCCATCTTCTTTACCCTCTACAGTTGGGGTGAATGAGAGCCTGTCAGCTGTTATGGAGGTGGAGATGCCTGCTGTTTCTGTTTCACCAAGCACACCTCATCTTTCTCAATCCAACATAATATCTTTGCCTCCACTTCACATTTCAGCAGTTTGTCTTGTTCACACTACTTCACCCTCCCTCATCACAGCAGTCATCCCCCAGTCCCCCAGTTGTGGTCACGTAAATGAATGTTTCCTCCTACACATGCCAAAGCTAACAGCTTGAACTCCACCATCTCCAATCTGTTGGCCACAGAAATGCTGCCTTTCTTCCTGGTGGATACAGATGCTTTCTGAAAGCTGATGGCCGTCGCAGTCCTCCAGTATCAGTTGCCCAGTCACCATTACTTCTCTAAGAAAGCTGTGCCTGCGCTACACCAAAATGTTGCAGACAACATCACCCATTCCCTGAAAAAAACTATGTCTGCCAGGGTGCGATTCCCCACTGACACCTGAATAAGCAAACATGGGCAGGGGCCTTAAAAATCACCTGCGGGGCACTGGGTGACTCTGTTGGCTTTGTGGGCAAGGGGCTGCTCCACAAGTCTTGGAATTCCCAAGACTTGCGGAACCAACCTCTGTATCTTACACTTCCTTCCCTGCTTCTGGCTCCTCCACCTCCTCTAGGGCCTCTACCCCTCCCCTTTTGAGACACGTGTTCCAACAGTGCAGAGAGGATCCCACCCACCTCCATACTGCGAAGCAAGGGCTCACTGCAATCATCAAGCAGTGTTTAACTTATTATGCTTGGAGATCAGTCACACAGTTCAAGAGTTATGGACAGCTATCCAGGCTGACTTAAAGCAATGGCTGTCTCCATTGAACCTGGAGCTAGGAAAGGCCATCTGCGATAATGGAGCGGACTTGATAGCGGCCCTAAGCCAGGGCAACCTTACACATGTGCCTTACATGGCTCATGTCCTCAACCTGGTAGTATAGCAATTTTTCCATCATTATCCTGACCTGGATGCGCTGCTGCAGTAAGCACCGTAGATGTGTGCTCACTTACGCAGTTTGCACCCTGCAGGTCATCGACTTGTATCACTGCAGAGGTCTTTCGGCCTACTAGGTAACCATTTATTTTATGATGTGCCGACACAATGGAATTCCACTCTGCACATGTTGCAGTGACTGTAGCAACAGCAACGAGCCCTAGTGCAGTATGTCCTTTTTCATAGCCTGGGCCAATGCAGTTCAGATGTGGTGTGAATCATGCTTAAGGAGTGGGCACAGATGAAGTACCTCTGCACCCTCCACAGTTTTGAAATGGTTACTAAGATGGTTAACGAGGAGGATGCGGAAGGGATAACAATTTCTCAAGGATCTGGACTCTCATTGCACAGACGAGTGCCATGGGAGGGTGGAATACAGTGATCAAGGGGAGCTCATGGTACCAAACTGTTAATGAAGGTTCAGTAACCAAGGAACAACGAGGAATAAATGGAGGAGGACGAGGAGAAAGAGGTGATGGGCATGCAACTGTCAGGAGCCAAAGAGGAGAAAAATCCCCTCTCTGTTGTCCATGGTTGGTGGGAGGGGATGGAGGAAGCAAGTTTGATTGTTACTCCGCCACCAACACACCATGGGCTTTTACCTCTTAGAAGCCCCCGACACATGAGCACCTTCTTGCTGCACTATCTGCAACATGATGCCCCTATTGTTAGGATTAGAAATAGTGCTCACTATTGGGTTGCCACTCTGTTAGATCTACAGTACAAGAGAAAATTTTGCCAGATATTTCCCCCCTGAAAAGAAAAATGTGCATGCTAAAGTATTGAAACACGCCTATAGACAATCTTAAGAGTGGTTTTCCTCAAAACAGCAGTGATGCACACAGTGTGCATCGCAGTTATAGACTTCCAACCCTGGGAACCTAAAGTCATCAATGCAAAAACCATTAGCAACAGCAGTGTAAGTGGCATAAGTCATCTCTGTGTGTCGTTTCACACATCTTTGAGACCAACCTATGCTCCAGCAGAACAGTGTACAAGTTTGACACATTGTGATTGACTGTAGAGGATTGGGCATAAGTATCTTGAGCTTAACATCAATGCCATCAGGAGGAATTTGGACCCTTTCGCATTTTGGTCTTCAAAAATGGATTAGTGGCTTGAGCTTGCCTCTCACGCCTTGTAGGTTTTACCATGCCCGGCAGCCAGTGTTCTCTCAGAACAAGTCTTCAGCACTGCTGGTGGTACCCTGATGGGTAGGCATATCCAGCTATCCCCTGAAAGTGTAGACCACCTAACCTTCATCAAGATGAACAAGTCATGGATCTCCAATGACTTTTGCACCCCGGTTGCAGACTGGGCAGACTAGGCAATGGTGTCATTTTTAGTGTGATGCATTGATCTCACATTATTGCACTCTGTGACACCTTTGTCGTGGCTTCTGTGCATACTGTTGCTACTGCTGCTGATGTTACAAACAATTTTTTGAAATGTGGTGACTCAAACTTGGGTCTCCATCTGGTGGGTTGCCTGTAGTGGGAGGGGTCTCAGCGCACAATTATGCTATTTCTACTCTGGGGAAATTGATGCCAAATTAGTGGTGTATGACAATAATTTTGGGAAATGTGGAGACTCCAACTCGGGACTCCATCTGGTGGGTTGCCTGTAGTGGTCAGAGTCTCTGAGCACCAATATACTATTCTACTCTGGGGAAATTGATGCCACTTTAAAGGTGTGACAATAATTTTTAGAAATATGGAGACTCCGTTTGGTCTCTATCTAGTGTGTTGCCTGTAGTGGAAGGAATGTCAGAGGCCCATTATATTATTTCTATGCTGGGGAAATTGATGCCACTTTAGTGGTGTGTGATAATAATATTTGCAAATATGGAGACTCCAAATTGGGCCTCCATCTGGTGGTTTACTTAGGGGAAACTGATGTCACTTTAGTGGTGTGTAGCACTAATTATTTTAAATGTTTACACTCCAAGTTTAGTCTCCTTCATGTGTGTTCCCTGTAGCAGTAAGGCTCCCAAACCATCAGGCCTGCACTTACATTCAGTCAACTACCTGTGTTACTATCCTTACATTTTTCTAACATTAGTGGTCTACCTAGCTGATATTTGTGCCACCTGAGTGTGCCTGTGCAGAACAGCAGTTTGAGCTGTTGAAAGAGGCATCTGGGTTTTCAGCACAGCAGGCTTAAACCGATCCTCACCCACCTGGTATTAATTGAAATTTCAATTCAAAGTTGTAAATGCTGGCCCAAACCCTAATAACTCATGCATGGCCCATGGAAGACTGCTGCTATGCAATTCTAACATTTCTACTGTGGGTGAATTGATAATCAGTCAACTACCTGTGTTACTATCCTTAATTTTTTCAACCAATAATAGTCCAAGAAACTGATGTTTTTGTGGCACCTGAGTATGGCTGAGCAAAAATCCAATTTGAGCTGTTGCATGAGGTATCAGAGATCCTAGAAAAAAAGACTTCCAGCGGTCCCTCACCTACCTTGTCTTAATTTAAGCTTAAATTAAAAACTATAAATGCTGGACCAGACCCTGATACCTCATGCATGACATATGGCTGACGGCTGCTTTGCCTTTCTTTAATTTTTACTGTGGGTGAATTGCTAAATCAACTACTTGTGTTACTCTCCTTAAATTTTTATAACATTTGTGGCCTACCAAGCTGATATTTGTGCCACCTCAGTGTGGCTAAGCAAAAAAGCAGTTTGAGCTGTTGCAAAGCAGGCTTACACCGGTCCCTCACCCACATCTTCTTACTTGAAGCTTCAATTCAAAGCTCTAAATGCTGGCCCAGATCCTGATACCTCATGCATGGCCCATGGCTGACTCCTGAAGTGCCATTATAAAATTTCTACTGTGGGTGAAATTATCATCACTCATCAGTCAACTACCTGAGTTATTGTCCTTAAATTTTTCTACCAATAGTTGTTTACGAAAATTATGTTTGAGGCACCTGAGTGAGACTGAGCAAAAATCCAGTTTGATCTGTAGAATGACGTATCAGGGATCCCAGGAAAGAAGGCTTTCACCGGTCCCTCTTTGTTTAAAATTAAATTAAAAAGTATAAATTCTAGCCCAGAGCCTGATTCCTGATGCATGGCCCATGGCTGACTGCTGCTGTGCCATTATCAAATTTCTACTGTGGGTCAATTGATGCCAATTGTCCTTTTATCTGCCCATAATTTTTTGAAATATTTGTATTCCAAGTTGGATATCCTTCATGTTTGTTGTCTGAATTTGGCAGGGTTGTCTGAGCACCAGGCCTACACCTGTTACTCATCCACCAGTTAATGATCAATGTTTCAGCTAGAAATGCTGGTCCAAGTCTTGTCCCATGCATCCATGCTGCGCTATTTGTACTCTGGGTCAATTGATGCCACTTTTCCTGGTGCCCTTAATATAAGCTGTTTGGGAAGCTTTTTGGCCTCACTTAAGGTGTTGTCTATGCATTTGGTTTTGTCTCCCATTTAATTAAATGTTGTTTGGGTATGTTCGACGAACTGTTTGGCAAACATCGGGACGTTCGCTGAACCGAACATTGAAAGGTTCTCTAATCTCTTGTCACTATTTTTATATTAATAATTGTGTGATCAATGATAATTATCCCCTTATGATCTTGGAAATACCCAGTATATTCTAGTTGGGAATGACTTCTTGACCTTAGACATACTGGGTACGCACTGGCAATTTTGCACTCACAAGAGTTGTGTGTGAGCGACCACCTTCGAAAAGAGAGGGGGCTATCTCTGCCCTCCGATTTGCACCTCGCAAAGTCATCGCAGGTGCCCAATCGTTGCCATGGTTATCTGACGTGATCATGATGACATCTGGGTCACCAGGTGCTATAATAATTTTTGTAATGATTACATCATTTCATCGATGTTGTACAGTGGTGAAAATAAGTATTTGATACTTTGCCAATTTTGCTGCAAGTTTTCCCACCTACAAAGAATGGAGAGGTCTGTAATTTTTATCATAGGTACACTTCAATTGTGAGACAGAATCTAAAAACAAAAGCCAGAAAATCCCATTGTATGATTTTTAAACAATGAAATTGCATTTTATTCCATTAAATACGTATTTGATCACCTATCAACCAGCATCAAATCTGGTTCTCACAGACTTGTTAGTTTTTCTATAAGAAGCTCTCACACTCTTAATTCATTACCTGTATTAATTGCACCTGTTTGAACTCATTACCTGTATAAAAGACACCTGTCCACACACTCAATCAATCACACGCCAACTTTTCCACCATGGCCAAGACAAAACAGCTGTCTATGGATGTCAGGAACAAAATTGTAGATTTGCACAAGGCTGGGATGAATACAGGACAATAGGCACGCAGTTTGGTGAGAAGGCAACAACTGTTGGTAAAACAACAAAAGAGCAGTCATAAGGTCCCATATAAAATGTAAACTTTATTAATACAAATATAATATATAAAAGTACTACAGGTACAGAAGTAAAAGAGGGAGACAATGAGTGCACTCACGCATCAAAAACAGGCTTTCAGGACCAACCACCCCTGCATCAGCATATTAATGCTAAACCCATAAATTATAGCCATGCCAAAGCTAGTGCTAATAGACGTAAATGGTAAATACCAAGGAAGCCATGAATGAATAGTCGTAGTAAATACCTGACGGGTGCAGGAGTGGAGAACCGTCAGCCCTCCCCAACGTGCGTTTCGGAGCACTGAGCTCCTTCCTCAGGAGGCATAGAGGGAGAGCGCTTCTGACATATATTTATATGCCGCCGGCTGGAGGTGCCTCATTATGTGACGCACTGCCCATATGTACCGCTGTGGTCTGCGCTTCCTCTGTCTGCCAACACCAGAAGCACGTGGGACCCCACGTGATCCAGTGACAGGCGTCTGGAGGAAGTAACGCTGGCCAAGACAGAGGAAACAAAAGGCACATGCGCAATGAAAGCAACATTTAAAAGCAGCCATTTTATATAAGGGCAACACGAAGGGCCCACACGAACAAACAGAGTAAAAACATAAAGTAATTAAATCTCTGTAAAGAAGCTATTCACTTCATAGTATAGCCAAGATGCACAGGGGAAAACTGGATAATAAGGCTATCTAAGCTGCCCATGAACAGACACATATACAAAAACCATAATTATATAGCAAATTGCACGGAGAGCTGTGTATATCATATTGTATTATTAATTAGGGCAGGATAGATATGAGAAGAACTCAAACACATATTAACATCCCATATAGCAAATCATAGCCCAAAAGAACCATAGTGGTGAAGAATAATACATATTGTATACACATCTATTTACACCCTTATAGTTGAAATATATATATGTGGTTACATGTATGATACAGAGAAAATTATTATTGGTATTTACTATACATAGTGGAGAAATTGTTTCCTCCCGTATATTTTAATATCCTAATCAAGAATCGAATTAAACTCTATCATATAACCTCCATCATATTATCACTATATGTTTTAACACACTAAATATACTGCAAGTACATGGTATAATGAGTCCATACATAGGCAGCATGACTGACGAAGCTGGACGCCCTCTCCACACGAGGCTTCAAAAATTTCAAAATGATTCTTCATTATCCAAGAATTTTGCCAACTCATAATACTAAACATAAAGAGAAAGAAAAAATGTTAAAAAAAATATAAAAACATGTGTGAGGAAACAGAGCCGCACACTGATGCACAGCAGGCGGAGATCACAGGAAGAGAGCGAAGGACATATTTTCGTTTAGTCCTTTCGGGTGGATAGTCTGCAATGTCCAAATCCACCTTGTCTCCAACTGGGCCAGGCGTTTGGACAACTTCCCTCCTCTAATATTAATGTTAAGGGAGTCAATGCACATTGGTGGAATTCCTTAAAATGGTGTGGCAAGGTTTTCGGGGTGGAAGCCTCCGTGCACAAAGATGCTGCCTGTATCCCCAACACGTGCTCTCCGATGGGAACTTTAAGTTGTCTAGTAGTCAGCCCGATATATATTAGTCCACATGGACAAGTGGCATAATATATAACATACCTGGAGATACAGGATATACGTGGTTTTATATCAAAGATTTTTGTACCATCCGAGTTTGCAAAAGAGATGCTCCGCTCAATGTTGGGGCAAGCAATGCACCTACCGCACGGGACACAACCACCCCTGAATGGAACGCTGTCAAGGAATGTCAGCACAGGTTGAATAAAAATATTATGACTGAGGGTAAGTTGGTCATGCAAGTTTCTGGCCCGCCTAAAGGTAATGGATGGATTATCCGAGGGAAATTTTTTTATGGTTGAATCAACCTTCAATATGGGCCAAGCCTTTTTAATAGCTTGCCGTATTCTCTCATGTTGAGGATGGTAAGATGTAATAAATCTTGTTTTACCATCCTTTTTTGGTCAACTATTTGGATTTTTATATAGCAAGTTATTACGGACAGAATGTTTGGCACGGTGGTACGCTTTTTTGATTATTCGCCTACTCTATCCCCGTGCCAGAAACCATAATTTGAGTTCTTCCACTCGAGTTTCAAAATCCTCATCCATGGAACAGATGCGGCGTAGGTGGAGGAATTGCCCTACAGGGATGGCCTTAATCATGTGAGCAGGATGACAGGAGAAGGCATGAAGCAAACTGTTAGTAGCCGTTTTCTTACGGAAGATATTGTTTTGAATTATACCAGATCTATCCTTCCGGATGGTGACATACAGAAAATCAATTTTCTCAGGATCCCACACCAGGGTAAGACACACATTTGGATCATTGCTGTTCAGGACTGATATAAATTGCAGAAGGTCGATGGAAGTGCCCTGCCAGACAAAGAAGAAATCGTCAATGTAACGTGCCCAAAACAGGACACGCTCAATTGACCCCTGTTTGTCAGACAGGAAGATGTCCCTCTCCCACAGCCCCAGGAACAGATTAGCATCCCACAGAGAGTGTGGAAGTACCCAAAAAATAACGGACGGCTCGAATACCGTCATGATGTCTAATATTGGTGTAGAGGGACTCCACATCAACAGATGCTAATAGTGTATCACTCTCTAGACACAAACCATTGACCTTGCGCAATAAATCTCCTGTGTCTTTGAGGAAGGAAGGAAGGCTGGGCACTAGCGGTAGCAGATAATAATCAATCCATCTATTAATGTGCTCTAGGAAGTTCCCCCTCCCAGAAATGATAGGTCTGCCGGGCGGTGACGTCATATCCTTATGAATTTTTGGTAGAAGGTAAAACGTGGGAATAGTAGGTTCCTTCACCAAAGCCAGCTGCTTGGTGACAATGCCGTCATTGGTAGCCCTTTTGAGAATAGAGTCAAGCTTTGCACTGAATGCAGAAAGGGGATTATATGTGAGCTTTCTATAACACGTGATGTTATTGAGCTGTCGGAAAGCCTCCCTCTCATACATTGGCTTGGGCCACACTACCACATTGCCACCTTTATCCGCTGGCTTCAGCACCACATCTGGTAAATTTTAAAGGAATTTTAGGCGGACTCTTTCTTCCTTAGTTAAATTATCTCTTCCACCAAATTTAGGAATTTTTAGAAATTCTTCCGTCACCACTCGAACAAACAAATCAATGCTGGGACGGGAATGTAAATGGAGGGAACTTAACGAACGTGCACAGAAGGATGGAGGAATCGTACCTCCTTCATTATCACGTACAATCTCCAGCTCTTCCAGATTTCTTATTGCCTCTTGTTCCTCCTCTGTAGGGAAAAGATGTTGAAAATCGTTACCATAGAAATGTCTCCTGAACAGCAATGATCTAGCAAAGATGTGCAAGTCCTTCACCGCAGTAAAGGTATCATACCCTGGTGTGGGTGAGAAGGATAGACAATTGCCCAGCAGGGAGAGATCCACATCTGTGAGTATATAATTGCTCAGATTGATCACCTTATTGTCTCTCAGATTCACTTCGGATGGGTTCATCAGACGTCTTTAATAGGGATGGTAAGAATGATCCCGCAGTCTATGGGTCTCACTAGCCCCATATGAGGCAGCTGAAGCTGAAGAGATGTCAAAGAATAAACTGAGATTCTGGAGGGCACTCTGCTCAAATTGGAGTTGCTTATATTTCTCCTTAGGTAGACTTTCTTGGTCTGATAATGTCTCAAATCTCGGTTATATTTTGTTAGCTGGGTATCTTAGATCTTCTTAACCAGTTGATCCATGGTCTTATCCAATTCGCATTCAAACTGCTGTACCCTATTGGCTGGGCAACCCTTCCGTATCTCCGCTTGGTCAACATTAATGGATTTGTCCAATTCAGAGATGTTGGTAGAATTCAAATTTATAAGAACTTGTAAGAAAGTTAATGAACACATATTGCAAGCCTCCTCCCACTTAGAGATAAACTGTTCATCATCCACTGGAAAAGTGGAAATAACTTTAACCCTTAGTCCCCTCGGGACCATTTTGCTGGTAACATATTTCTCCAGGAATACTCTGTTCCACCATAACCTGGACTGTTTAAGAAGTAATGTGTTCATATGTAAAAGTTTCACATCCCAACTGGGATCACCCAACTGCTGCGCATCACCCCCACCAGTACCAAAGACCTGATCAAATTAGTTGAGCCAGCTTTTTTCTCTTGCTCGATAGTCCATCTTGTCCACAAAGGGATAACCTGTGCATAACACAGTAAAAGTCACGTAGCATAACAAAATTGTGACAAGCATAATACATGTGAGAGGATAAACAGATGTAAATATCAATTGGAGTATGTATCAAATACCCCTCATACACAGTACAGACCAAAAGTTTGGACACACCTTCTCATTCTCATTCAAAGAGTTTTCTTTATTTTCATGACTATGAAAATTGAAGATTCACTCTGAAGGCATCAAAACTATGAACTAACACATGTGGAATTATATAATTAATAAAAAAAAGTGTGAAACAACTGAAAATACTGTATGTCTTATATTCTAGGTTCTTCAAAGTAGCCACCTTTTGCTTTGATTATTGCTTTGCACACTCTTGGCATTCTCTTGATGAGCTTCAAGAGGTAGTCACCGGAAATGGTTTTCACTTCACAGGTGTGCCCTGTCAGGTTTAATAAGAGGTGTAAGGAGAGCAATCTGCCCTAGGGGCTGTGTTATGGTTAACGCAGGAAGAAGCCACCCATCATCATCGTCATCACAAGGGATTCACAATTATCAAGCTTGGACTACTGTCCTTGTTGTGCCACTGGCCAATGTGTAGGCATAGATATAGTGTCTCCAAAAATTAGCCCAAGGGGCTGAAGAGCCTAACAATTATGATGTACCTAGGACTACTAGCATAGAGGTTGCAGTGCCCAGGGTCCAGGCATAGCCATAGTGTCTCCAAACATTAGCCCAAGGTGCTGTATCATAGTTGAGGAAGGAAGCAAGACAGGTCTAAAGGGCCAAACAATTATGATGAAGCTAGGACTACTAGCATAGAGGTTGCAGTGCCCAGTGTCCAGGTATATCCATAGCGTTTCCAAACATTTGGTCAAGGGGCTGTATCACAGTTGATGAAGGAAGCAAGACAGGTAAGAAGACTCAGAGCCAAACAATTATGACGTAGCTAGGACTACTAGCATAGAAGTTGCAGTGCCCAGTGTCCAGGTATAGCCATAGTGTGTCCAAACATTAGCCCAAGAGGCTGTATCATAGTTGATGAAGGAAGCAAGACAGGTCTGAAGACTCAGAGCCAAACAATTATGATGAAGCTAGGACTACTAGCATAGAGATTGCAGTACCCAGTGTCCAGGCATAGCCATAGTGTCTCCAGAAATTAGCCCAAGGGGCTGTATCATAGTTGATGAAGGAAGCAAGACAGGTCTGAAGGGCCAAACAATTATGATGAAGCTAGGACTACTAGCATAGAGGTTGCAGTGCCCAGTGTCCAGGTATAGCCATAGTGTGTCCAAACATTAGCCCAAGGGCTGTATCATAGTTGATGAAGGAAGCAAGACTGGTCTGAAGACTCAGAGCCAAACAATTATGACTTACAGTTGTGGCCAAAAGTATTGACACCCCTGCAATTTTGTCAGATAATACTCAGTTTCTTCCTGAAAATGATTGCAATCACAAATTCTTTGGTATTATTATCTTCATTTAATTTGTCTTAGGCTACTTTCACACATCAGGTTTTCGGCGTCAGGCGCGATCCGGCGTCGTGCCGGAATGCCGGATCCGGCAAATGTTTTGTTAAACCTGATGTGCCGGATCCGGTTTTCTGCCGGATCCGTCTTGTTCTTGACAGACAAAACCGGATCCGTCTCATCCAGTTCATCCGTTTTTCTATCCGTTTTTCGACGGATTACGCCGGATCTGGTTTTTAAAATTGACCCTTGTGGCCTTCCGAACGGGATTGGCTACTGGAAAACTATATATAGCATGTTCCTACAGCCCTTCTTTGACAGGTTGTAGAGGAGAAAGTGCAGGTTGGAGAGAAGAGCAAGTTACTGGCGAAGATGGATGTTGTCATTGGAAATATTACCACTAGAAGTTCTGTGACGGTTTCAGTAATGAGGGACAATTTTGCACTATACTTTATGTCACCTCAAGGCAGAGTACACTGGCAGGATGACAGAGTGTGAAAGATTTGTGCCCTAACCAAACTTGTGTACCTTCTGGACCAACAGTATATACCTTTGCCAACCAAAGTTGGCTATCTTGTCATGGTCTTACTATTTTTAGCTTTAGGCCACAGGTGTGTACCTGGTTGTGTTTTATGCAAAGTATTTCACCTTTTAACAAAAGTTGTGTACATTGTTAGGAAATCACCAACAATAAACACAACTTTTCAGGTGAAATACTTTGCTTCAAACACAACCAGGAACACAACTGTGGCAAAAAGCTAAAATTTACCCACAGTTATATACCTGGTTTTGAATACCTTTTTACCTTTTAAATACCCTGTATTTAACCTTTTTTTTAAACATATTTCGCCGCAGAAAGAAATGACAGACAACCAGTGTAAACAATAATTTAACTTTTATTTAAAATATTTTTTTTTGTGTAAACTGTTTTTAAAGTTAAAAAAACTTTTTTAATAAAGGTTTGAAACCAACCAAATGGGCATTTTTATTACAAAAAAAACATTATAACTCGGTGTAGTGTGGGGTGGAAATACTGCTGGAGGGGCTGCGGGACACTTCGACAATGGGAGTGTGGAGAGAGGACTGGGATCGTGGTGGGGAAGGAACAGTTAGAGGTGATGGTGTGGAAAAAGCTACAGAATGGGTGGACATGTGGGAGGCAGAAGAGGTGGTGGGCGGTGGAGTGGAGGGTTGGGCAGGGACTGTAGGAGCAGATGATGTTGATGGAAAGTTGTATGGGGAAGGAGTTTGGTACGGGGAAGGAGTTTGGTACGGGGAAGGAGTTTGGTACGGGGCAGGTTGCTGGAAGTGGGGAGATGTCTGGTACTGGGGAGGTTGCTGGTACTGGGAAGGTTGCTGGTACTGGTGAGGTTGCTGGTATGTAATAGGAGGGGGAGGATGGAAAGTGGCTGGAGGGGGTGCAGATGTAATAGGAGGGGGAGGATGGAAAGTGGCTGGAGGGGGTGCAGATGTAATAGGAGGGGGAGGATGGAAAGTGGCTGGAGGGGGTGCAGATGTAATAGGAGGGGGAGGATGGAAAGTGGCTGGAGGGGGTGCAAGTGGAGGAACTACAGTGGTGGGAGGTGGAGGTTGGGAGGTAACCTGCTGTAGAGCACCGTGGCACGAATGCATTACATGCATCTGCTGGGTAGGAGATAGTGTTGCCATGCGCTCCACAACAGACCTGAAAAAGGTGTGGTTTGGCGAAGATCTTGCTTCTGAATGCATGGTTTGCAGAAGTGTCTTCACCTCCAGAATGCTGGAGTTGATCTGCTGAAAGCCTGCGGAGATTTGCTCTGACAAGACTTTTAGACAGTTCTGGAAAGATGCATTCAGATGCAAGAACTCTGGCGCATAACTCTTTTCCTGACCCCTCTGCCGCTGCCGCCCAGTACCCGCAGGTGTACTAGAGGTGGCAGGGGCAGAAGGGTGGGGTAAAGGGAAAGCGATCTCCTCACCAGCAGCTTCATGTAATGTAGGCGGCCACGATGCTCCTGTGCTGGTGGATGGGACAGATGGGTCGAATGTGTGGGAAGGCTGGGAAGGTGCAGATGTACCGGGGCGGTCGAAGTGTCCCTCGGTGCCGGTCTCCTCAGGGATCGCCTCAGAAGGGTCCAATCGTGCAGGCTCCCGAGTGCTGCTCACCGTGCTGTGGAATAAAGAGAAAAAAAAACAATTAAAATACTGACATGGTATGGCCCTGGCTGAAAAAAAAAAGTTACATCTAACATTTTTTTTCACATGTGGTGTGTAATATTTACCTTCTAGTGACCATTGTTTCCCGGAGGAACGACAGGGCTTGTGCGTACTTGTACTTGCTCCTGCGTCCTCCAGATCCACTCGGGGCCCGCATCTCTTTATTGAACTCCTTCTTGAAACGATCCCTCACAGACCGCCACCGATTCACAATTCTGTTCCCTGAAACGAGAAAGGAGTGGTTAGTATACAACATCAGTGTTTCACAAACTCCAGTCCTCATGGTCCCCAGGGGTCATGTTTTCAGGATTTCCATAGTAAATAGAAATCCTGAACACATGATCCGTGGGGACCACGAGGACTGGAGTTCGGGAAACACTGGTTTACATCAAGCAACCGGTACTGTATATACTTACGCTCTTTAATCTGGGCCCGAACATCGAGGTCCTCCCAGCGGCCCACAAGGAGCGAACAGATTTCCTCCCAGAGTCGTCGGGTAACGATAAGGTCAGCGTGGCGGCGGTCAGCCATATTCCAGAGCGGCTCCCTTTCTCTGACGAGATCGATGAGGTGGTCCACATCGAGTCCTCCATCCTCACCGTCAGAGTCGGGAGCACGCTGTGAAGGCTGTTAAAGAAAAAGACAAAAATAACATAATTAGCCTCCACAAAAGAAATGAAATAAAAAGTGCAAAAAAACAAAGCAAAAATATTTATACTTACACGCTGGTGACCGCCGCGCTGCTGTCGCCGACGACCCTGGGAGGCACTGCGAGGACCTCTTGGCCGAGCACCAGATTGGGAAGACTAGAGAAGAAAACAAAAAATGTTATGTCTTTGGATGTAGGCATTTGTTTGCTGTGTGTGGTCTGCAGAACATTGTTTTCTATGTGTTGTGTGTAGTGTGATGTTGTGTTTCTGCGTTTGATGCAAAAAACTTACCAATTGTGAGCCCACTCCAAGTGTCTGTCCACCCCTTCCTTCTTCTTCTGGGAGCTCCTCTTCATCTTGTGAATCCTGTTTTGAAATAAAAGGCAATGAATAGACATATATTACAGAGATGATGGATTTTGGAAATAAAAACTTACCGTCAAACGCTGACGATGCGAGGGAGGGCTCCCAGAAGATGATGTGCTGTCTTCCTGGTGGCCACACTCCATGCCTGTGGGTGGTGTTCCAGCTGCTGCCATTGCTGCTGCTGCTGCTGCATCTATTGGGCGGCTGTTGAATAAAGAGAAACAAAGGGCCAATGAATATCTTGATATTCAATAGCCCTAGTTTGGAGGAATGGGGGATTTGATAATTACCGTCTCTCATCTGCTGCTGGCCTCCCCTCCTCAGCATGTTCCATTTGCTGCTCCATTTGAGGTGGTGGTGGTGCTGATGGTGCTGCAGTGGTCTCCTGCCTTCTCCTGCTGCGCTTGGTTGCTTTCTTGGGTGGCATGTTGGGTGTGGCTGTGGGTCCCACTGTCTTGCTTTTATATATGTCTTGTGGGCAGAGCTACTGAGCATGCTCAGACCAAAAAAAACGGATCCGGCCACCGGATCCGGCTTTCGCCGGATCAGGCGCATTGCGGCGCTCATAGGCTTTCATTGTGTGAAAAAGTCGGACGCGCCGGATCCGGCGCGTCCGGCTTTTTCGCCGGAGACAAAAAACGTTACAGTAGCCGTTTTTTCCAGACGCCGGATCGCGACACATTGCCGGATCCGGCGAAAACCGGATGAAACGCATGGCCATCCGGCGCGATCCGGCGCAAATGCAAGTCAATGGGGGGGAAACCGGATCCGGCATTGCATTTCGCCGGATCCGGTTTCTGTCAAGAGCGCCGGATCGCGCCTGACGGCGAAAACCTGATGTGTGAAAGAGGCCTTAAATCAAAAAACACAAAAGAGAATGAAGCAAAAGGCAAAACATTGATCATTTCACACAAAACTCCAAAAATGGGCCAGACAAAAGTATTGGCACCCTCAGCCTAATACTTGGTTGCACAACCTTTAGCCAAAATAACTACGAACAACCGCTTCCAGTAACCATCAATGAGTTTCTTACAATGCTCTGCTGGAATTTTAAACCATTCTTCTTTGGCAAACTGCTCCAGGTCCCTGATATTAGAAGGGTGCCTTCTCCAAACTGCTATTTTTAGATCTCTCCACAGGTGTTCTATGGGATTCAGGTCTGGACTCATTGCTGGCCACCTTAGAAGTCTCCAGTGCTTTCTCTCAAACCATTTTCTAGCGCTTTTTGAAGTGTGTTTTGGGTCATTGTCCTGCTGGAAGACCCATGACCTCTGAGGGAGACCCAGCTTTCTCACTCTGGGCCCTACATTATGCTGCAAAATTTGTTGGTAGTCTTCAGACTTCATAATGCCATGCACACGGTCAAGCAGTCCAGTGCCAGAGGCAGCAAAGCAACCCCAAAACATCAGGGAACCTCCGCCATGTTTGACTGTAGGGACCGTGTTTTTTTCTTTGAATGCCTCTTTTTTTCTCCTGTAAACGCTATGTTGATACCTTTCCCCAAAAAGCTCTACTTGTGTCTCATCTGACCAGAGAACATTCTTCCAAAACGTTTTAGGCTTTTTCAGGTAAGTTTTGGCAAACTCCAGCCTGGCTTTTTTATGTCTCGGGGTAAGAAGTGGGGTCTTCCTGGGTCTCCTACCATACAGTCCCTTTTCATTCAGACGCCGACGGATAGTACGGGTTGACACTGTTGTACCCTCAGACTGCAGGGCAGCTTGAACATGTATGGATGTTAGTCGAGGTTCTTTATCCAACATCCGCACAATCTTGCGTTGAAATCTCTTATCAATTTTTCTCTTCCGTCCACATCTAGGGAGGTTAGCCACAGTGCCATGGGCTCTAAACTTCTTGATGACACTGCGCACGGTAAACACAGGAACATTCAGGTCTTTGGAGATGGACTTGTAGCCTTGAGATTGCTCATGCTTCCTCACAATTTGGTTTCTCAAGTCCTCAGACAGTTGTTTGGTCTTCTTTCTTTTCTCCATGCTCAATGTGGTACACACAAGGACACAGGACAGAGGTTGAGTCAGCTTTAATCCATGTCAACTGGCTGCAAGTGTGATTTAATTATTGCCAACACCTGTTAGGTGCCACAGGTAAGTTACAGGTGCTGTTAATTACACAAATTAGAGAAGCATCACATGATTTTTCGAACGTACCAATACTTTTGTCCACCCTCTTTTTTATGTTTGGTGTGGAATTATATCCAATTTGGCTTTAGGACAATTCTTTTTGTGTTTTTTCATTTAAGACAAATTAAATGAAGATAATAACAAAGAATTTGTGTTTGCAATCATTTTCAGGAAGAAACTGAGTATTATCTGACAAAATTGCAGGGGTGTCAATACTTTTGGCCACAACTGTAGCTAGGACTACAAGCATAGAGGTTGCAGTGCCCAGTGTCCAGGCATAGCCATAGTGTCTCCAAAAATTATCCCAAGGGGCTGTATCATAGTTGATGAAGGAAGCAAGACAGGTCTGAAGGGCCAAACAATTATGATGAAGCTAGGAATACTAGCATAGAGGTTGCAGTGCCCAGTGTCCAGGCATAGCCATAATGTCTCCAAAAATTAGCCCAAGGGGAATGATACCATGGTTGATGAAGGAAGAAGGGTCTCACTCTCATCACAAGTGCCTCTGATGGGAAATATTAATTAACGTAACATTGTTTTTAGCTTATTGACCATGAGGTACATGTGTCAGAAGCAGGTTTTGAAAACATGTGTAAGAAGAAGAAAAGGGGCTTATATGGGAAGGGATGGACAGGATCAACAATTTTAAAAAAAAATAAAGTTTTGGGTGACTTTAGGTTGGGATACTGTCATCTGGAGGACTTAAATACTGTTGCGAAATCCAGTCCTTGTTAAATTTTATCAGAATCAGCCTGTCTGCATTCACTGTAGTCAACCATGTGCGTGTATCTGTGATGATTGCCCCAGTGGCACTGAAAATACGCTCTGACATGACACTAGCAGCAGGGCAGGCCAGCACCTCCAAGTCATAGAAGGGGAGGTCGGGCCAACTATGCAGCTTGGATACCCAGTAATTAAACGGTACAGAAGTGTCAAGAAGGACGCAGGTATGGTCACTTAGATAGTCGTTGACCATCTTGTTCAACTTCTCCCTCCTTGACATTGCTACTGTTCCAGCTAGTCCTTGGTGATGAGCCGGTTTATTGAAGATGGCCCAGTTTGTGGACGTTTTACCACCACCTCTTTTGGACCTGCTTGGCGTATCTCTCCCTATTAATGCATGCTGTTGCACAGATCTGATATCTCTGCTAGCAGTGGTGTCTGAGGGTGCTGTTGCCATCAAATGATCGACAACGGCCTTCTTGAAGGATTCCATTGTGAAACCCCTTGGTGACTGCAACAGTAGCGAAGGAAATTTGTCCTTGTACCGTGGGTCTAGAAAGGTGGCCAACCAGTATAGGTTGCTATTGAAAATGTGGATTACACGAGGGTCTTGGCACAGACAGTCAGATATGAAGTGTGCCATGTGTGCCAAGCTGCAAAGAGGCAAATGTTCTGTGACCCCTGAAGGAGGGACAATACCCATTCTCTCCTCACACTGACTCTCCTCCTCCACCTCCTCCTCTTCAGCCCACCCATGCTGGACAGACATGAAGCTGGGGTTGGGATTCCCCTCTGTAGCATTAGGTGTCCCCTTGGTACCACTGAAAAAGAAGTCCTCTCCCTCCTCATTTTCATCATCATCTTCATCCCCCAATGTTACTGGATGATATTGGCTGGGCTGGGTAGGATCACCCATTGTGAAATCTTGCTCCATACCCAACTGCTGGGCACACAAAGATTCCATTTTTTGATTCTGCAGCGATTTTTTCAGCAGACATAGCATAGGGATGGTTACTCTGATAATAGCCTGATCATCGCTCACAAGCTAGGTGCAGTACTCAAAGTTATCAAGCACCTCACAAATATCAGCGATCCACACCCACTCGACAGTTGTTATGTGTCTTGGCTGAGTCTAAGTGTGACGGGCATGTTTAAGCTGGTATTCAGAAAGTGCCCTCTGCTGCTCACTTACTCTTGCCATATTATATGTTGAGTTCCACCGTGTTGGCAGGTCACAAATGAGTCTGTGGTTTGGCAAATTAATTTGCTTTTGAAGCGCTGCAAGACCGGCAACAGCGGTTGAGGAGTGGCGGAAATGGGCGCAAATACGGAGCACCTTCTCAAGTAGGTACGGCAAGTCAGGGTATGTTTTTAGAAATCTCTGCACCACTAGGTTCAGCATGTGAGCCATGCATGGCACGTGTACCAGATTCCCGAGCTTTGAAGCCACCATCAGGTTATGCCCATTGTCGCAGACAACCAGACCAGGTTGGAGTTGCAGTGGCGTGAGCCACTGATCGGTCTGTTGTTTTATTCCTTGCCACAGCTCTGCTGCAGTGTGTGGTGTTTCACCTAAGCAGATCAGCTTCAGCAGAGCGTTTTGCCACTTTTACGATGTGCTGCTGCACAGCTCCCAACTTAGGAGTGATGTGGAGGGTAATTCAGCATAGGATGACGAGGCGGAGGAGGAGGAAGAGGGGAGACTGGACGTATATGATGAGGAGGAAACCCTGATTGAGGTTGGGCCCGCTATTCTTGGCGTGTGTAGGATATATTTTGATGGTCTAATTTGAGACTTTGTCCCACCCTCCACCAGGTTGAGCCAGTGTGCCGTGACAGAGATGTATCGTCCCTGACAACAAGTACTTGTCCACGTGTCTGTTATAAGATGGACCTTCCCGGTTACGACGTTGGTGAGAGCACGCTTTAGATTTTTCAAGACATGCTGGTTTAACGCGGGGACAGCACACAGGGAAAAATAGTGTCGGCTGGGAACCGAGTATCATGGGGCAGCCACAGCCAAAAGATCACGGAAAGACTGTGTCCTCACAAGCCTAAACGGCAACATCTCCATGGCTAGCAACTTGGCAATGTGCACGTTCAGTATTTGTGCTTGTGCATACTGGTGGTGCTTTGGTTGCCTTTACCCTGGCCTCTGCTCAGCTTCCTATGGCAGATGCTACAGATGGCAACATTTGGTTCAGAAGGACTATCGGAAAAAAATCTCCAGACAGCGGCTGAACGCACCCTTGCCTTGACTTGGGGCACAGAAGTATTGCTCTTGGCAACAGTTGACACCCTTCGCACTCTGCTCAAACCAATAGCCCTTGGTGCCTTTGTTGGTTCTATGTATCCACCTTCATCCTCTGTGCTGCTGTGCTGGCTATGCGTGCCAATGGTCCAGGTCGGATCGGTGGTCTCATCATCGACCACCTAGTCGTCCATGTCATCCTCCTTCCGTGTTGATATTGGCAACTGGCCATATGGTAACTGTGTGTCATCACCATCAGCCTCCAAGTTCTTCACCCAGTATATCACGTGGATGTAAGTGGCTTTCTTCTGGCCATGGGGTTTCAAATATTTGGCCATCATCAACCCCCTCACATTCCTCTTCAATGTCGTGCGGCGAGAGGCCAGATGCAATGCAAGGAAATGGATCGAACAGATCCTTGGAGTGACCAAGGTTGGGGTCAAATGTTTCCTGTGACTCCTGACCGGGTGATAAAATAGGAACAGGTTGAGAATAGGATGACCCAGCGTTATCTGTATGGACAGTAGACTGTTTTGTCATGGACGATTAGGTGCTGCTAGAACGTTTCGTTGAGGCCTTATCAGCCATCTAAGACAGTATCTGCTCTTGTTCTTCTGGCTTCCAGGCCCGTTTATGTTCCAGATCGGGAAATTTCGCCAGGAAACTAGATGCATCAACCTTCTTCGATCTCCCAGACTCTGTGCCTTGTTGGGCTCCAACGACCCCACGTCCACTTCCCTGTCCCTTCACAACAGCCTTTTTAAGAATTTTGGATTTTTCTACCATAATTGCAGATGTTCAGATGCAGATATTGGGGAACAAGGAGCAGTTAGTGCTTTGTGGAAGGTAGCACAACAGCCTAGTACTGCTTTTTGTTTTACAAACAGCACCGCAGCAGCAGAAAAAATTGCCCTGAGGTTTAAGGTGAGATTATGCACCCCAGACACCACACAAGACAGCGGTGCTGGCTGCGTGTCAGTTGTGCAGTACCATGCGTGCGTCCTATTCGCTGTGAATAGAGTTGAGCGACTTTTGGTTTTTTAGGGTCGCGTTTCGTTTCGTGAAACCCGACTTTTCCAAAAGTCGGGTCGAGCAAGATCGTCCGATTATAGGGAAAAGTCGGGGTCGTCCCGAAACACGAAACCCAATGTAAGTCAATGGGGAATAAAAGTCGGCAGTGAGAGGAGGACAGGAAACACACCAACAGTGCCCATTTGAATGCCAAAAGCATCAATTCTTCTTACTTAAGCTTGTCAACCTTAATTAACTTCATAATACAAGTTACGCACTGAAAAATGGGGGTTATTTGGCTACAGACTGTGGGGGGGGGAGGGCTGGCTCCAGGTTTTCATGTGCCCTGGGCGAAAGAGCGCCCCTTTAACACATACCACAACTCATCATGCTCCGATACGGCAGAGAAATAGCGGTATAGTACAATGAAAAATACCTCACTTTTTACATCTCATGACGAGGCCCATCTATTTCTCCATACAGAATCATTGGTCCCATATAATGTTTGAAACAGTATATGATGAGCTCCACATAATGCTACAGTATATGTTGGTCCCCATGGTTGAAGCTCTACTGTCTTATGGGCCCGAATAATGCTCCAAACATAATGGGCCCCATTTCTAATGCTCTAGTGTATAATGGGCCCTGTAAATGCTGCTCCAGTGTCTGATGTCCACCTTTGGAATGTTCCAGTGTATGGTGGGCCCCGTCTATCATTCTCAGACGGTGTTAGGCCCAGTATGGATTGCACGTGATTGCACAAAGGTGAGAAAGGGTACCGTATCCCCAGATAACATGTATGGATAGTGTACACATTCAAAATATATGTCTATACATCAGGAGGCAGGCTCAGACGGTGTTAGGCCCAGTATGGATTGCACGTGATTGCACAAAGGTTAGAAAGGGTACCGTATCCCCAGATAACATGTATGGATAGCGTACACATTCAAAATATATGTCTCAGGAGGCAGGCTCAGACGGTGTTAGGCCCAGTATGGATTGCACGTGATTGCACAAAGGTTAGAAAGGGTACCGTATCCCCGGATAACATGTATGGATAGTGTACACATTCAAAATATATGTCTCAGGAGGCAGGCTCAGACGGTGTTAGGCCCAGTATGGATTGCACGTGATTGCACAAAGGTTAGAAAGGGTACCGTATCCCCGGATAACATGTATGGATAGCGTACACATTCAAAATATATGTCTCAGGAGGCAGGCTCAGACGGTGTTAGGCCCAGTATGGATTGCACGTGATTGCACAAAGGTTAGAAAGGGTACCGTATCCCCAGATAACATGTATGGATAGCGTACACATTCAAAATATATGTCTCAGGAGGCAGGCTCAGACGGTGTTAGGCCCAGTATGGATTGCACGTGATTGCACAAAGGTTAGAAAGGGTACCGTATCCCCAGATAACATGTATGGATAGCGTACACATTCAAAATATATGTCTCAGGAGGCAGGCTCAGACGGTGTTAGGCCCAGTATGGATTGCACGTGATTGCACAAAGGTTAGAAAGGGTACCGTATCCCCAGATAACATGTATGGATAGCGTACACATTCAAAATATATGTCTCAGGAGGCAGGCTCAGATGGTGTTAGGCCCAGTATGGATTGCACGTGATTGCACAAAGGTTAGAAAGGGTCCCTTTTCCCCGGATAACATGTATGGATAGCGTACACATTCAAAATATATGTCTATACATCAGGAGGCAGGCTCAGACGGTGTCAGGCACAGTATGGATTTGACGGCCCAGATTACACAGCGGAGGAGCAGGGAGAGGTAAAGATTGCAAATGCTGGGGCCCTGCCCAAGCAAGGGGGGCCCACTCGTGGGCGTCGGTACTGGCACTGGGCCCCTCATAGTACAGCGGTGTGTCTGACAGCGGGTGTGCACCACCACCGTCAGAGACACTTGATTGCACTATGAGGGACCCTGTGCCAGTGCCCGCGCCCAAGAGTCGGCCTACCCACCTGTCCAGGGCAACGGCACTCGCACGGTGTCGTGCGCTAGGTGGTGACCCCGGCCATGGGGGGGGAGGCAGCACAGTTAGGGAATTTTAGAAAGTGGCATATGTTGATGTTGGACATTCAGCTGATGCAAAAGGCGAAATAGGTGAAGTACCAGGAAGAGGTGGACCAAAGCAAGCCATTTTTCTGTCACCCTATGTGTCATCAGGGGAAGGTGGGACAAAATCCTTGGAAACCCATGCGTGGTTCATTTTAATGAAGGTTAGATCATCCACATTTTGGGTTGACAGACGGGTCCTTTTTTTCTGTCAGGATTGATCCAGCTGCACTGAAGACTCTTTCCGATAGCACACTTGCAGCTGGGTAAGCGAGCTCCTGTAAGGCATATTGGGCCAATTCAGGCCAGGTGTCCAGTTTAGCAGCCCAATAGTCAAAGGGGAATGACCTGTGTGGGAGAACATCGATATGGGAGGAAAAGTAGTTTGTAACCATAGTTGACAACTGCTGTCTCCTGTCACTTTCCATCGATGCAGTATTACCAGTTGTGTGAGCGGTATTTGAAAAATCAGTCCACAACATTGTCATGAAACCCCTGTCTCCAACGCCACTTCTGCTGTGTGCACCACGAACACCTCTGCCAAGCTGCCCCCGGCCCGTACGGCTCGTGTGAGAACCATCACCGCTGCTGTGTGCTGGGAATGCCTCAAGCAAACGATTTACCAGAGTTGCTTGTTTATTAGCCAATATTAGGTCAAGGTTCTCCTGTGGCATGATGTTTTGTAATTTGCCTTTATAGCGTGGATCCAGGATGCTGGCCAACCAGTAGTCGTCATCATTCATCATTTTGGCAATGCGGGGGTCCCTTTTTAGGATCCGCAAGGCATAATCTGACATGTGGGCCAATGTTCCCGGTGTCAATGATGCACTGCGAGTGCTGGGTGGAGGAGCACTTTCTGGCAAATCCACATCCCTCCAGTCACGCACAAACCCTGTACCAGACCTTGCCACGCCAACATTTTCACTTGCCCCACGAGATGCATCCTCCTCCCCTAAGTAATCATCCCCATCATCATCCTCCTCCTCCTCTTCTTCCTCCACCTCGTCCAGGAGAGGTCCCTGAGCAGACAATGGCTGAATGTCATCAAGGATTCCCTCCTCCTCTTCCTCCTCATCAACATTGGCTGCAGACGCCTGCTCCTTAAGGTGCATCAAAGTTTGCATGAGCAGACGCATAAGTGGGATGCTCATGCTTAGGATGGCGTCATCTGCGCTTACCAGCCGTGTGCATTCCTCAAAACACTGAAGGACTTTACAAAGGTCTTTCAGCTTCGACCACTGCACACCTGTCAACTCCATGTCTGCTCTCAAAGTGCCTGGCCGTGTATCCTCCCACAAATGCATTATGGCCTGCCTCTGCTCGCACAGCCGCTCCACCATGTGCAGGGTGGAGTTCCACCTTGTTGCAATGTCGATAATGAGGCGGTGGTTGGGAAGGTGGAGCAATCGCTGCAGCTTCTGCATACGAACGGAGTGTACAGGCGACCGGCGGATGTGCGCGCACAGTCTTCGCACCTTCTGGAGCAGGGCTGTTAACTCCGGATAATTTTTGAGGAAGCACTGCACCACCAGGTTCAAGGTGTGAGCCAAGCAAGGTATGTGGCTGAGTTTTGAAAGGGCTATGGCTGCCACAAAATTACGGCCGTTATCACTAACTACCTTGCCTGCCTCAAGATGTACACTGCCCAGCCATGACTCAGTTTGTCGCTTCAAGTACTCGGCCAGCACCTCGGCGGTGTGTCTGTCGCCCAAACACATCATCTGCAACACAGCCTGCTGATGCTTTCCACTAGCTGCTCGATAGGGGGACACATCGTGTGCAACAGTGGCAGCTGCAGATGGAGTGCTCGTACGACTGCGCTCTGTGGACGAGCTTTCGCTTCTGGAGGAGGAGGAGGAGGGTCGAATGCCTACAGCCAACTGTTTCCTATACCGTGGGCTAGGCAGCACTGTCCCACCACCGCTGTCCCCTGTGGACCCTGCATCCACCATATTAACCCAGTGCGCAGTGATGGACACGTAACGGCCCTGGCCATGCCGACTGGACCATGCATCAGTTGTGAGGTGCACCTTTCCGCTCACTGACTGCTTGAGTGCATGGACAATGCGGTCTTTCACATGATGGTGGAGGGCTGGGATGGCTTTGCGAGAGAAGAAGTGGTGACTGGGTAGGTAATAGCGTGGTACTGCATAGGCCATGAGTTCGCGGAAAGCTGTGCTTTCCACCAACCGAAAGGGCATCATCTCAAACGAGATTAGTTTGGCAATGTGGGCGTTCAAACCCAGTGTACGCGGATGAGAGACTGAGTACTTTCTTGACCTACTCATAGTGTCTGGGAGGGTGAGCTGGACTTGAGAGCTGCATATGGTGGAAGTAGCGGTGGACAGGGCGGACTGAGAGAGGGTTGATGATGGTGATGGAGTTGGTGTTCTTTCTGATGGCCTAGAATCAGTCTTTCGTTGATATAACAGTGGGATTCCCTGACTGCTGTGGTCTTGCAACGACACCTCAACATTTGCTGCTGTGCTAACCGGTGGGCTTACAGTGGGGGAAACAATGTAGCGTTGCTGACTACCTTCGTTGTGATCAGTTGCACATGTGGCACTTGAGGTTTGGTGTTGTGTCCACGCTTGCAAGTGCATGCTGGTTAAATGTCTAAGCATGCAACTGGTATTCAAATTTTTCAGATTTTTCCCTCGGCTAAAGGTCTTTGCGCACTTTTTACAGATAACCTTGGCCCGATCATGAGGATTTTGGTCAAAAAAGTGCCACACTGCACTCTTCCTACTTTGGCAGACATTTTGCGGCCTAGCACGCTGTGATCTTTTGACCCTCTGGACAAGCTGTCCAGCAACTCTTTTGATGTTTGGAACCTGTCTTTGGAGTGCTCCGGGCCTGCCAGATAACAGCTGTTGCGATGTCGATGTCTGCTGTGGATGCTCCTCATCTGAGCTATTGGAAGCAGCACCCTCTTCCCCCAATGGATGCCAATCTGGGTCAACAACTGGGTCATCCATCACCTCCTCTTCTATGTCATGTGCACCTTCCTCTGTGTCACCGTGTATGGTGGTATAGTGTGCGGGAAGGGGCACCTGAGTCTCATCAGGGTCAGAATCTGGCTCTGTACACTGCGAGGACAATGTAGTGCTCTGAGTGAATGTACCAGCAGAATCATCCATCAGCGGCTGTGCATCAGTGCACTCCATGTCAGATTCATCTTGGCCTGGGTAATTCACCATTTCACTTGATAATCCAGGCATGGTATGTGAAAACAGCTCCATGGAGTAATCAGTAGTATGGCCTGCGTCATCCTTCAATCTTGGTTGGGGTGAAGTACACAAGGAAAGGTGTGGTTCATGAACATGAGCCTCCAATGACGACTCAGTGCTTTTACTTTTTACAACTGAAGAAGAGGAGGCGATAGAGCTGGAGGCTGAGTCAGCAATGTAAGACAAAACTTTTTCCTGATGCTCTGGCTTTAAAAGTGGTTTGCCAACTCCTAGAAAACTAAGCGTTCGAGGCCTTATGTAGCCAGACGATGACGCAGGGTCAGCACCTCCTGCATTCGGTCCTATTTTGCTCTTGCCACTACCATCAGATCCACCACCAACACCATCATTACCAGCTGCCAACCCCCGCCCAATTCCATGGCCTCTTCCACCAGCCTTCCTCATTTTTGGTAGAAATGTAGACAAAATCCAACAAACTATATAGTAATGTAAAACAAGGTACAAGGTGTCTATAGGACAGGGGAGATTTTGAATTTCTGCAGACACTTGTGGACACTGGACACTTTTGGATTGTGTGAGGCCCACTGATATCTGAGCGCTATGTGACAGGCTCGATGGCACAGCTGTGACAAAAGTGACTAGAGGATAAGGGAGATTTTGAATCTCTGCACACACTTTTGGACACTGGACACTTTTGGATTGTGTGAGGCCCACTGATATCTGAGCGCTATGTGACAGGCTCGATGGCACAGCTGTGACAAAAGTGACTAGAGGATAAGGTAGATTTTGAATCTCTGCACACACTTTTGGACACTGGACACTTTTGGATTGTGTGAGGCCCATTGATATCTGAGCGCTATGTGACAGGCTCGATGGCACAGCTGTGACAAAAGTGACTAGAGTATAAGGGAGATTTTGAATTTCTGCACACACTTTTGGACACTGGACACTTTTGGATTGTGTGAGGCCCACTGATATCTGAGCGCTATGTGACAGGCTTGATGGCACAGCTGTGACAAAAGTGACTAGAGGATAAGGGAGATTTTGAATCTCTGCACACACTTTTGGACACTGGACACTTTTGGATTGTGTGAGGCCCACTGATATCTGAGCGCTATGTGACAGGCTCGATGGCACAGCTGTGACAAAAGTGACTAGAGGATAAGGGAGATTTTGAATCTCTGCACACACTTTTGGACACTGGACACTTTTGGATTGTGTGAGGCCCACTGATATCTGAGCGCTATGTGACAGGCTCGATGGCACAGCTGTGACAAAAGTGACTAGAGGATAAGGGAGATTTTGAATTTCTGCACACACTTTTGGACACTGGACACTTTTGGATTGTGTGAGGCCCACTGATATCTGAGCGCTATGTGACAGGCTCGATGGCACAGCTGTGACAAAAGTGACTAGAGGATAAGGGAGATTTTGAATCTCTGCACACACTTTTGGACACTGGACACTTTTGGATTGTGTGAGGCCCACTGATATCTGAGCGCTGTGTGACAGGCTCGATGGCACAGCTGTGACAAAAGTGACTAGAGGATAAGGGAGATTTTGAATCTTTGCACACACTTTTGGACACTGGACACTTTTGGATTGTGTGAGGCCCACTGATATCTGAGCGCTATGTGACAGGCTCGATGGCACAGCTGTGACAAAAGTGACTAGAGGATAAGGGAGATTTTGAATCTCTGCACACACTTTTGGACACTGGACACTTTTGGATTGTGTGAGGCCCACTGATATCTGAGCGCTATGTGACAGGCTCGATGGCACAGCTGTGACAAAAGTGACTAGAGGATAAGGGAGATTTTGAATCTCTGCACACACTTTTGGACACTGGACACTTTTGGATTGTGTGAGGCCCACTGATATCTGAGCGCTATGTGACAGGCTCGATGGCACAGCTGTGACAAAAGTGACTAGAGGATAAGGGAGATTTTGAATCTCTGCACACACTTTTGGACACTGGACACTTTTGGATTGTGTGAGGCCCACTGATATCTGAGCGCTATGTGACAGGCTCGATGGCACAGCTGTGACAAAAGTGACTAGAGGATAAGGGAGATTTTGAATCTCTGCACACACTTTTGGACACTGGACACTTTTGGATTGTGTGAGGCCCAATGAATATCAGAGCGCTATGTGACAGGCTCGATGGCACAGCTGTGACAAAAGTGACTAGAGGATAAGGGAGATTTTGAATCTCTGCACACACTTTTGGACACTGGACACTTTTGGATTGTGTGAGGCCCACTGATATCTGAGCGCTATGTGACAGGCTCGATGGCACAGCTGTGACAAAAGTTACTAGAGGATAAGGGAGATTTTGAATCTCTGCACACACTTTTGGACACTGGACACTTTTGGATTGTGTGAGGCCCACTGATATCTGAGCGCTATGTGACAGGCTCGATGGCACAGCTGTGACAAAAGTGACTAGAGGATAAGGGAGATTTTGAATCTCTGCACACACTTGTGGACAGTGTACACTTTTGGATTGTGTGAGGCCCACTGATATCTGAGCGCTATGTGACAGGCTCGATGGCACAGCTGTGACCAAAGTGACTAGAGGATAAGGGAGATTGGATTGCTTTTAAAAAAGCAGTTTGCGGAGCAGTGGGTAAACAGCAATGCAGGAATGTCAGGAAGCCTTAGAAGGCAGCCCAACAACCAACACCACTGATACACCACTATATAGCCTCCCCTTGCACTGCACACACTGTGACTGGTGTGTTGTGCAGGCCAAATTGCTAGCAGCAGAAGCAGTTTTTTTTTCTTCTCAGCAGGACAAAAAAAAAAATTGGGATTGCTTTTAAAACAGCAGTTTGCGGAGCAGTGGGTAAACAGCAATGCAGGAATGTCAGGAAGCCTTAGAAGGCAGCCCAACAACCAACACCACTGATACACCACTATATAGCCTCCCCTTGCACTGCACACACAGTGACTGGTGTGTTGTGCAGGCCAAATCGCTAGCAGCAGAAGCAGTTTTTTTGTCTTCTTCCCTGCCTAACGCTTTCCCTACAGAATCAGCAGCAACCTCTCCCTATACTAAGATCGGCAGAAGTAAGATGGCGGTCGGCGTGCACGCCCTTTTATACCCCCTGTGTTGCCCACCAAAGCAAGCCAATCACTTGCATGCCCTTCTGAAAGATGGTGGTGACCCGTGGCTATGTCATCACGTTGCCCACAGTGTCCGTGGATCCTGATTGGCTGAAAGAGAGCGCAAAACAAACTTTTGAAACGCGACTTTGGCGCATAAGTCGCCGACCTCGTGGCCGACCTCATCCTAGGGTCGGGTTTCGTTTCATGAAACCCGACTTTGCCAAAAGTTGGCGACTTTTGAATTTTTTCGACCCGTTTCGCTCAACTCTAGCTGTGAACACAGCACCGCAACAGCACAAAAAAACTGCCCTGAGGTTTAAGGCAAGAATACGCACCCCAGACACCACACATGACAGCGGTGCTGGCTGCGTGTCAGTTGTGCAGTACTGTGCGTGCGTACTATTCGCTGTGAACACAGCACCGCAACAGCACAAAAAACTGCCCTGAGGTTTAAGGCAAGAATGCGCACCCCAGACACCACACATGACAGCGGTGCTGGCTGCGTGTCAGTTGTGCAGTACCGTGTGTGCGTACTAGTCGCTGTGAACACAGCACCGCAACAGCACAAAAAAACTGCCCTGCTGGAGTAAATGTGACCCAAAAGAGCTGGGAAAACTGTCACTACTCAGTCTTTGACCTTATACTTTCAGCTCTGAAAAGAATTTTTGGGTTTCACAGAGGATTTCTGGATGATTTGCACCAAAAAACACAACGCTCCCTAGCAGCTGCTCACACTCTCCCTACACTGGCTGTGTTCTGCATGCAATTGCGGCGGCAGGGCTTAGTGCCAGGCTATGATGAGTCATAGCCTATGATGACGCTGGGCGGCCAGCCAATCATAGTAATGCCGCCCACAACCAAGAAGGGTGCGGCATTACTGTGATTGGCAACTGCTGGGCAGGAGAGCCGAATAGTGCAAGGCAAGAAGTGAAATACTCTCTATGTACCGAGTACCGCATTACTCGCCGAGTACCAAATACCCATGATTATGCTCGCTCATCTCTACTTGTGTTATCTTTGTCTAATATTTCATTCTGGTTGGAGATCTAAAACATTTAAGTGTGACAATCAGGAAAGGGGCACTTTTTCACACAATTGCAACACTCCAAAAATGTGTTAAAAATTTTTGCTGAGTTAAATTACTCACTTATACAGTATTCCGTGGTTTGGGGTACATTTCTGTAATGTACAACACTCTGACAAAGTGTTAAAAAATGTTGCTGGGTTAAATTACTAACCTATACAGTATTCTGTGGTCTGGGGTGCATTTCTGTGATACATAATACTCCAAAAAAGCGTAATTTTTTTTTGGGTACTTAATTAGTCATCCATACATTGTAACATGCTTAGTAGGCACCAAAAATGGCAAAACTAAGCGAGACTCCCGAGAGAGTGACCGGAGAAATATTGGAGCCAGAGGAATCTGGCATGACAGCAGAGGTGGTATTAGCCTGTAGTCCAGATCAGGACGCTATCACGGAAGGAAAAACCAGGAGAGCTAGGATTTAGGAACTATTGGCATGGAGGCAAGTTAGGAACAGAGCAGCAGAAATGCTATCAGGCCTGCTAGCCGCAAGATACCAAGTGTAACAGAGGGTGGTCATTACATACGAACGATAGCTGAGAAGGGGGTCTGTTGAAGAATTTGGGACCCATCATCACATTTCTTTCAACTATCGGGCAGTAGAGATGGATCACTTGCCTTGAAGGCTGCAAAAGCTAAAGGCTTGAACCAGGGTCACGTTCCTCAAAATGGAGGGTCAACATCACTGGTATGCAGTGGATGTGATCACAGAAGGAAGGGAGCAGGATGAACCCTTCTTGAAAAATGAATGGGCCTGCAAGAGGCTATTCAAGGCAGCTCAAGATGGGGCTACTACAACCCCCAAGATTGTACATTGTGGTGGTATATAACCCTCCAAAAAAGTGTTGAAAAATTTCTCTGGATTCAATTAATTATCTATAGAGCATTACATATATTTTGTTGGTATGTAACCCCCCAAAAAAGAGTTGAAAAATGTTTTGATATTCAATTACTCATCCATATACTATTGTGTGCTCTGAGGTACATTGTGGTAATATACAGTATAACCCTCCAAAAAAGTGTTTAAAATCTTATCTGGATTCAATCACTCATCCATATGCTATTAGGTGCTTTGGTGCAAATTGCGGTGATATATAACCCTCAAAAAAAATGTTCAAAAAATATTCTGGATTCAATTATTCAGAGTATTTTGTCTTCTTGGGTATATTTTGGTGGAATAAAACCATCAAAAAAATAGTTAAAAAATGTATCAGTATTATATTGCTTCTCCATAGAGTATTACATCTTTTTGAGTACATTTCAGTGGTATATAAGCCTCCCAAAAATTGTTCAAAAATGTATCTGTATTATATTGTTCATCCATAGAGCATTACGTTTTCTTCCATACATTTCAGTGTTATATAACCCTTTAAACAAGTTGACAAAAATGTATCGGTACCATATTGCTCATCCATGGAGTATTATGTGTTCTTTGGTACATTTTGGTGGTATATAACACTCAAAAAAAGCATTCAAAAAATGTTCTGAATTGAATTAGTAATCCATAAAGTGAAATGTGCTTAGTAAACGACAAGGCAATAAAGATAGCAGAATCATGCGAGACTCCTGAGGGAGTGACTGAAGGAATATTGGAGCCAGACCAAGCTGACGTGACAGAGGAGGTGGCAGTGGTATGTGGTCTGGAACCAGCCACTTTCCCACAACCCCCAAGGCTTGGACCCAGGCAGGAGACATGCTAGTGGGCACACTAGCCACAAGCTGACAGTTGACATCCCAGGAGAAGTGCGTTTCATACGAGCAGGATCGGAGAAGGGGTCTTTAACAAATGGAAGCGGAGGCAAAGATGGTGAAGTTCACATTAGTTTTTGATTTTTTAAGTGGAACCTCAGGACTCCGAAGGAGGCATAACTAGTGAGCCCCGGGTACCGGTAGGAAAGTCCCTTGAACAGGACCAGAGTGGAATACCCGGAGGATACAGGTGCTACCTCCAGTTAGACCCTGGACACATGCCAGCTCTCCCAGCAGGACAAAGGGGTAACAGATATAATGGAAAAGAGCGTAGAGAAGCAGGCACTGGTGAGGAAGGTCCGGTTCCAGGTAGATGGTAGCAAGCTGGCTCAAGTAACCTTGTCTCAGTCCACGGGTTCGTATGGCTGTTGGCGGAATGGGATGGCACTTGCATAGATGAATGCTGACGTTGTCAGAGATAACTGAATACAGGATACTGATACTCTGTGGAGACAAACAGTATGAGCAAGTGCACACGGACTGCTAACGCAGCGCAGATAGATCAGAGACAGAACCGGATGTAGCAATGGTAAATACTCATTGCTCCGGCGCTCTCCCTATGGAGGAGAGGCCGGAAATAGTAATAATTGCGCTGCCATTGGATAATTGCTAAATTCAAAAAATGCACGCTGTCCCTTTAAGAGACCAGGGAGAAACGCGCTCGCATTCTAAGTGTCACGCCGCGCTCACCTGGGGGCGGGACCTTGGTCCCGACGTCATCTCATCCGGAGCCATGGTCACTCCGGGGTCCCGTCGGGTGCACACGCACAGCTCTCATCCACGGGTCTCCTCCTACATGTCACGTTTGCGCTTGCGCGCTCCTGTCAGTGCTGTATAGGGCTCGGTCCTCTCTATGGTAATGGAGGACCTGACCTGGAACCTGTAGTGGTCATGTGCTTTCTGGCTAGGTCCTGACCCGGAACCAGTAGTAGTCATGTGCTATATCAGATGACCTCCCCCTAGGGGAGGTGCCTGATTATTGTTGTGCTTCCTGGCTTGGTCTGCCGTGTCCCTGCCTGGCTGTGTGCTGTATTCAGGTCCCCTGCCTTGCACTCTGTTGTGCCTCTTGGCACACGCTCTGAATCTGCACTCTGCTTTGTACTTGGTTGTGCCTCCTGGCACACGCTCTGACCCTGTGCTCTGTCTCATACTCGGTTGTGCCTCCTGGCACATGCTCTGACCCTGTACTCTGTCTCATACTCGGTTGTGCCTCCTGGCACACGCTCTTACCCTGTACTCTGTCTCATCCTCAGTTGTGCCTCCTGGCACACACTCTGATTCCGTGCTCTGTCTTATACTCAGTTGTGCCTCCTGGCACACACTCTGATTCCGTGCTCTGTCTTATACTCAGTTGTGCCTCCTGGCACACACTCGGACCCTGTGCTTTGTCTCATACTCAGATGTGCCTCCTGGCACATGCTCTGATCCTGTACTCAGTCTCTTACACTGTTGTGCCTCCTGGCACACGTACCAATCCTGCGCTCTGTCTTATGCTCAGTTGTGCCCTCTGGCACAAACCCTGCTCCTGTACTCTGTTACACATCCTGGTACACCTGCTGCCTGACTCAGTGCTCTGACGTGCTCCTTGCACACATCCTGCTTCACTCACACCCGGACGAATGAAGTCTCTGTATACCACGTGTTCCCATGTCCACGCTTTACACGTTCCTGCAGACACACTCACCCACTCGTGTCTCCTGTGACCCGGCCGCCTGGTGCCAGCAGTCGTGGTGCCTCACCCCCTAGGGCTTGCCCCTGACACTCCCTGTATAGGGGGTGGTCTTCGCTAGGTCAGCTCGCCCTGGGAGGGTTGGTGTCACAACCCAGAGGGTCCACTCCAGGAGTCGTCACAGTATAATCAGGCCATGGACCCTGCTGGTACCACCACCTCCATCTAAAAGGAACTGGTGTTCCTACGGGAGAGTCAGACCAGGATTATGGCCTTTTTGAAATCCATGGAGTCCCGTTTGTCGGCCATACAATCCATTTCTGCCTAGTCCTCGGCCCCGCACCCGATGCCGCGCCTCGGCAAGCCACCCCGATATAGCGGGGACCCCAAGTTTTGTCGAGGATTTCTGAACCAATGCCGGTTACATTTTGAGCTTTTGCCGCAGCACTATCCCACTGAGCGCGCCCAAATTGCCTTTATTGTTTCACACTTAGAGGGGGAGGCGCTAGCATGGGTGAACCCCCTCTGGGAGCGCAATGACCCACTCGTCTCTCAGCTTTAAACCTTTTTGGACACCTTCCGCAAGGTGTTCGACGAGCCGGGTCGGCTGGCCTCTATCACCGAGTCCCTCTTTAACCTCCATCAGGGTACGCTACCGGTGGGACAGTATGCCATCCGTTTTCATACCCTGGCCTTCGAACTCGGTTGGAACAACGAGGCTCTCGTAGGGATCTTTTGGCGTGGCCTGTCCGGTCGGATCAAAGACGTACTGGCGGGTCGGGATACTCCCACCTCTTTAGAGGATCTGATCTCTCTGGTGACACGCATTGACCTGCGGTTTCAGGAACGTGCCCGTGAATTAGCCAGAGAGAGGAGCTCCTCTCACCTCCTCCATTCCTGCTCCAAGAAGCCGGGAAACTGCTCCGCCTAGGGTTGATAGGAGAGGCCTCCCTAGGTGTACGTGATTCCTCTCCTCCCCTGCTCGTGTCCGTATTATTGAATCTCGGTGCCAAGCGTTATTCTGAGGAGGCTTTTCTGGATTCTGGCGCGGAGGGGAATTTTATCACACTCGAGGCGGTTAAAAAATACCAGATTCCTGTCAGATCCCTGGAGACTCCTCGGTCGATTGTTTCGGTCAATGGTACGTCCGTGCAGGAGACCGTTACCCAGGCCACCGAAGAGATCGAGCTGCAGATCGGAGCCCTGCACCTGGAGAAGATCTCCTTCCTCGTCTTGTCTACCATGTCTTACACACTTATCCTAGGCCTCCCTTGGCTACGGACTCATGAGCCAACCCTGGACTGGCGGTCGGGCAAGATACTCCGGTGGGGACCGTTCTGTCAGGAGAAGTGCCTGTTGCCCGTCCGTCTGATGAACTCTGCCGGTCCATCCCCGACACCTACAGGTCTGCCGTCGGCTTACTGGTCCTTTGCAGATGTCTTCGACAAGAAGGAGGCCGAGACTCTGCCCCTCCATCGGCCATATGACTGTCCGATTGACCTCATTCCTGGTTCTACGCCACCCAGGGGTAGGATATACCCGCTATCCCCTGCTGAGACCCAAGCTATGTCTGAGTATATCCAGGAGAACCTTGTGAGAGGTTTTATCCGTAAGTCCTCCTCGCCCGCGGGAGCGGGATTTTTCTTTGTAAAAAAGGACGGCTCCCTCCGTCCTTGCATAGACTACCGAGGCCTGAACGATATCACGGTCAAGAACAAGTACCCATTGCCATTGATCCCGGAGCTCTTTGACCGACTTAGAGGAGCTCGAATTTTCACCAAACTGGATCTTCGTTGGGCCTACAACTTGATTCGCATTTGTTCCGGGGATGAGTGGAAGACCGCCTTTAACACCAGAGACGGTCACTATGAGTACTTGGTCATGCCCTTCGGCCCCTGCAATGCCCCATCGGTGTTCCAGGAGTTTGTGAATGACGTCTTCCAGGATATGCTGTACTCCTGCGTGGTAGTCTATCTGGATATAAAAACAAACAAAAGCCAGCTCACCAAATGTAGACCGCAGACCTCGGAGCTCCGTCTGGACTGACGTGTGATCAATAAGAAAAAGCAATTAGTTCCAGCTGCGTGTAAAAAAATGTCTTCTTTATTTCAACATTAAAATTATGTCATCTTCATAGTATGCCATACACACGGACACGGCAACGCGTTTCGATCTGTAAGATCTTTGTCAGAGCCATAGAGATACACTGATCTCAGCTGCATATATACTGCATTTGATCCAATGACATGCACAAAAACAATCACATGACAATTAACTCATTAAAATTACATAGCAATGTACAAAATAAATTAAAATACATGTTGCAAAAGAAAAATATTTATCTTTTCAACAATAATGAAGCATTAGGTCATTTCGTTTATTTAAACCATTCGGGGATCGGACATCTAGGTGATAAATCCAAAAAGCCTCTCTTGTTAACAGGCGTCGCTTTGAATCTCCGCCGCGGAAAGGAATTTTAACCTGTTCTATTCCTTGCACTTTAAAACTCGAGATGTTTCTAGCATGGTGCCTAATGAAATGCTGCGACACAGCTGATATATTACGATTCATGTTATTCGTATTTTCAATATCATGTAGATGTTCCCTAATGCGCATCTTCATTTTTCTAGATGTACACCCTATATATGATAATTTGCAAATGGTGCAATCTATCTTGTATATTACATTAGTTGAATTACAATTAATATATTGTTTTATGGTATATTGCACTTTATTTGCCGCATCAGAAAATTTTTTTGTAACATTTGCATATCTACATGTTTTGCATTTTGTAGCTCCACATCTGAAAAAACCATTACAGGTTAACCAGGTTTTATTAGTTGTATTTTTAAGAGAAAATAAATTAGGTGATAATTTGTCTCCCAATGTAGGTGCTCTTCTGGATACTATATTAATTCCTCCTATGCGTCCGATTGTCTCAGGCATCGGTTCAGCACATGAGCATTTGTCACAATGGGTCGACACATTGTTGCAACCCCTTGTACAGAGGATGCCTGGCTATATTAGAGATTCCAAACAGGTGTTACAAATGTTCTCTAATAAGATGTGGTTGTCATCATATTCATGGCTGAGTTGCGATGTAGTATCATTATATACATGTATCCCTCATGATTTAGCAATAAGAGCTTTGCAATTTCATTTAAAAAGGTTTAGTAACTACTCTATGGATTTAATCAATTATATCTTGCAAGTAGTAATATTTTTGATGTCACATAATTTTTTCTCCTTCAACCAGTGTTATTATTTACAGTTGAAGGGAGTAGCCATGGGAGCAAAATTTTCACCGTCCCTTGCAAATCTGGTTATGTCGTTTTGGGAATATGAATTCATTTTCTCAGATTCCAATCCTTTTTATGGACAGGTGGCATGGTATGGCAGATATATCGATGATACCCTATTAATTTGGGATGGAGATGTATCTGCCATACCTGCCTTTATGTCATATGTAAATTCTAACCAATATAATATTAAATTTACGCATGAACATAATATGGAACATATATCTTTTTTGGATTTGGATTTATTTGGTGTTGAGGGGGAAATAATCTCTACAAAAACACATCATAAACCCTATAGTGGGAATACTATTTTACATGCAACCAGCAGTCACAATAAACATACCCTTAAAGCAATACCAGTAGGAGAACTCACAAGGGTTAAATGTAATTGTAGTGAAGAGAGTAATCTAGATAGTGAACTGGAACATGTAAAGAAAAAATTAAAAAATCGCATGTATCCGGATTGGTCTTTGAATCGAGCACAACAAATAGTAAAAAATAAAAAACGTAATGAAATGATTTTTTCTGGTGGCAATGCAAATGAGACAGTTATTGGAAAGAAACCGTATATTTGTTTTCAGTTCAGTCGCCAATTTCCACAAATCAAGGGAATCATTAATAGATATTTGCCCATTTTATATGAAGATAGTAAATTGGCAGATATATTAAAGCCAGGTATTAATATAGTATCGAGAAGAGCACCTACATTGGGAGACAAATTATCACCTAATTTATTTTCTCTTAAAAATACAACTAATAAAACCTGGTTAACCTGTAATGGTTTTTTCAGATGTGGAGCTACAAAATGCAAAACATAAAACAAAACACAAAACAAATATCCTGGAATAAAAAAGTAAAAAAAATATATTGCAAAAATTGCATGAAGGTAGTAATAATAGTAATAAGGGTATTTAGTTAACATAATTTTGATCAAAATAATGTAGAAGCCATCCCGCCATGTCACGGCAACCCTTGTGGGACAGTCCTAACTCTTGTATTTAAAACCTTTCCACTTGTCAAGTGACGTGAATGTGAACAAGGACAGAGGGACTGAACCACCAGTAATAGTATAGGCCAGACAGGATGGATTTTCCAACTCAGAAACAGGGCGGTCACACCCTTATATGCACAGAATGCACAATGAAACAAATGAGAAACTGGGTCTGAGCAGAAAAAGTAAATTAATGTGCATGCAAAATGTAATTGCATATGAACACATGACCTTTACACAGAGAAAACCAAAAACAAAACACAAAACAAATATCCTGGAATAAAAAAGTAAAAAAAATATATTGCAAAAATTGCATGAAGGTAGTAATAATAGTAATAAGGGTATTTAGTTAACATAATTTTGATCAAAATAATGTAGAAGCCATCCCGCCACGTCACGGCAACCCTTGTGGGACAGTCCTAACTCTTGTATTTAAAACCTTTCCACTTGTCAAGTGACGTGAATGTGAACAAGGACAGAGGGACTGAACCACCAGTAATAGTATAGGCCAGACAGGATGGATTTTCCAACTCAGAAACAGGGCGGTCACACCCTTATATGCACAGAGTTTTTGGTTTTCTCTGTGTAAAGGTCATGTGTTCATATGCAATTACATTTTGCATGCACATTAATTTACTTTTTCTGCTCAGACCCAGTTTCTCATTTGTTTCATTGTGCATTCTGTGCATATAAGGGTGTGACCGCCCTGTTTCTGAGTTGGAAAATCCATCCTGTCTGGCCTATACTATTACTGGTGGTTCAGTCCCTCTGTCCTTGTTCACATTCACGTCACTTGACAAGTGGAAAGGTTTTAAATACAAGAGTTAGGACTGTCCCACAAGGGTTGCCGTGACGTGGCGGGATGGCTTCTACATTATTTTGATCAAAATTATGTTAACTAAATACCCTTATTACTATTATTACTACCTTCATGCTATTTTTGCAATATATTTTTTTTACTTTTTTATTCCAGGATATTTGTTTTGTGTTTTGTTTTTGGTTTTCTCTGTGTAAAGGTCATGTGTTCATATGCAATTACATTTTGCATGCACATTAATTTACTTTTTCTGCTCAGACCCAGTTTCTCATTTGTTTCATTGTGCATTCTGTGCATATAAGGGTGTGACCGCCCTGTTTCTGAGTTGGAAAATCCATCCTTTCTGGCCTATACTATTACTGGTGGTTCAGTCCCTCTGTCCTTGTTCACATTCACGTCACTTGACAAGTGGAAAGGTTTTAAATACAAGAGTTAGGACTGTCCCACAAGGGTTGCCGTGACGTGGCGGGATGGCTTCTACATTATTTTGATCAAAATTATGTTAACTAAATACCCTTATTACTATTATTACTACCTTCATGCAATTTTTGCAATATATTTTTTTTACTTTTTTATTCCAGGATATTTGTTTTGTGTTTTGTTTTTGGTTTTCTCTGTGTAAAGGTCATGTGTTCATATGCAATTACATTTTGCATGCACATTAATTTACTTTTTCTGCTCAGACCCAGTTTCTCATTTGTTTCATTGTGCATTCTGTGCATATAAGGGTGTGACCGCCCTGTTTCTGAGTTGGAAAATCCATCCTGTCTGGCCTATACTATTACTGGTGGTTCAGTCCCTCTGTCCTTGTTCACATTCACGTCACTTGACAAGTGGAAAGGTTTTAAATACAAGAGTTAGGACTGTCCCACAAGGGTTGCCGTGACGTGGCGGGATGGCTTCTACATTATTTTGATCAAAATTATGTTAACTAAATACCCTTATTACTATTATTACTACCTTCATGCAATTTTTGCAATATATTTTTTTTACTTTTTTATTCCAGGATATTTGTTTTGTGTTTTGTTTTTGGTTTTCTCTGTGTAAAGGTCATGTGTTCATATGCAATTACATTTTGCATGCACATTAATTTACTTTTTCTGCTCAGACCCAGTTTCTCATTTGTTTCATTGTGCATTCTGTGCATATAAGGGTGTGACCGCCCTGTTTCTGAGTTGGAAAATCCATCCTGTCTGGCCTATACTATTACTGGTGGTTCAGTCCCTCTGTCCTTGTTCACATTCACGTCACTTGACATGTGGAAAGGTTTTAAATACAAGAGTTAGGACTGTCCCACAAGGGTTGCCGTGACGTGGCGGGATGGCTTCTACATTATTTTGATCAAAATTATGTTAACTAAATACCCTTATTACTATTATTACTACCTTCATGCAATTTTTGCAATATAATTTTTTTTACTTTTTTATTCCAGGATATTTGTTTTGTGTTTTGTTTTTGGTTTTCTCTGTGTAAAGGTCATGTGTTCATATGCAATTACATTTTGCATGCACATTAATTTACTTTTTCTGCTCAGACCCAGTTTCTCATTTGTTTCATTGTGCATTCTGTGCATATAAGGGTGTGACCGCCCTGTTTCTGAGTTGGAAAATCCATCCTGTCTGGCCTATACTATTACTGGTGGTTCAGTCCCTCTGTCCTTGTTCACATTCACGTCACTTGACAAGTGGAAAGGTTTTAAATACAAGAGTTAGGACTGTCCCACAAGGGTTGCCGTGACGTGGCGGGATGGCTTCTACATTATTTTGATCAAAATTATGTTAACTAAATACCCTTATTACTATTATTACTACCTTCATGCAATTTTTGCAATATATTTTTTTTACTTTTTTATTCCAGGATATTTGTTTTGTGTTTTGTTTTTGGTTTTCTCTGTGTAAAGGTCATGTGTTCATATGCAATTACATTTTGCATGCACATTAATTTACTTTTTCTGCTCAGACCCAGTTTCTCATTTGTTTCATTGTGCATTCTGTGCATATAAGGGTGTGACCGCCCTGTTTCTGAGTTGGAAAATCCATCCTGTCTGGCCTATACTATTACTGGTGGTTCAGTCCCTCTGTCCTTGTTCACATTCACGTCACTTGACATGTGGAAAGGTTTTAAATACAAGAGTTAGGACTGTCCCACAAGGGTTGCCGTGACGTGGCGGGATGGCTTCTACATTATTTTGATCAAAATTATGTTAACTAAATACCCTTATTACTATTATTACTACCTTCATGCAATTTTTGCAATATAATTTTTTTTACTTTTTTATTCCAGGATATTTGTTTTGTGTTTTGTTTTTGGTTTTCTCTGTGTAAAGGTCATGTGTTCATATGCAATTACATTTTGCATGCACATTAATTTACTTTTTCTGCTCAGACCCAGTTTCTCATTTGTTTCATTGTGCATTCTGTGCATATAAGGGTGTGACCGCCCTGTTTCTGAGTTGGAAAATCCATCCTGTCTGGCCTATACTATTACTGGTGGTTCAGTCCCTCTGTCCTTGTTCACATTCACGTCACTTGACAAGTGGAAAGGTTTTAAATACAAGAGTTAGGACTGTCCCACAAGGGTTGCCGTGACGTGGCGGGATGGCTTCTACATTATTTTGATCAAAATTATGTTAACTAAATACCCTTATTACTATTATTACTACCTTCATGCAATTTTTGCAATATATTTTTTTTACTTTTTTATTCCAGGATATTTGTTTTGTGTTTTGTTTTTGGTTTTCTCTGTGTAAAGGTCATGTGTTCATATGCAATTACATTTTGCATGCACATTAATTTACTTTTTCTGCTCAGACCCAGTTTCTAAAATGCAAAACATGTAGATATGCAAATGTTACAAAAAAAATTTCTGATGCGGCAAATAAAGTGCAATATACCATAAAACAATGTATTAATTGTAATTCAACTAATGTAATATACAAGATAGATTGCACCATTTGCAAATTATCATATATAGGGTGTACATCTAGAAAAATGAAGATGCGCATTAGGGAACATCTACATGATATTGAAAATACGAATAACATGAATCGTAATATATCAGCTGTGTCGCAGCATTTCATTAGGCACCATGCTAGAAACATCTCGAGTTTTAAAGTGCAAGGAATAGAACAGGTTAAAATTCCTTTCCGCGGCGGAGATTCAAAGCGACGCCTGTTAACAAGAGAGGCTTTTTGGATTTATCACCTAGATGTCCGATCCCCGAATGGTTTAAATAAACGAAATGACCTAATGCTTCATTATTGTTGAAAAGATAAATATTTTTCTTTTGCAACATGTATTTTAATTTATTTTGTACATTGCTATGTAATTTTAATGAGTTAATTGTCATGTGATTGTTTTTGTGCATGTCATTGGATCAAATGCAGTATATATGCAGCTGAGATCAGTGTATCTCTATGGCTCTGACAAAGATCTTACAGATCGAAACGCGTTGCCGTGTCCGTGTGTATGGCATACTATGAAGATGACATAATTTTAATGTTGAAATAAAGAAGAAATTTTTTTACACGCTGCTGGAACTAATTGCTTTTTCTTATTAGTCTATCTGGATGACATCCTCGTTTTTTTCTCCAGACCTCTCCGCCCACAGAAAGAACGTGCGTCAAGTCCTCCAGCGCCTGAGGGAGAACCGCCTTTATGCCAAGCTCGAGAAATGTGCTTTCGAGCAAACGTCCCTGCCATTCTTGGGGTACATTATCTCAGAATCAGGTCTACGCATGGATCCGGCAAAGGTGTCCGCCGTCCTCGATTGGCCACAGCCCCATGGGGTGAAGGCAATCCAACGCTTCCTTGGTTTTGCGAACTACTACCTACAGTTCGTTCCTCATTTCTCCTCGTTGGTTCGCCCCATCTCGTCCCTTATCTGCAAGGGAGCTAACCCAAAGGCTTGGCCCTCTGAGGCTGAAGAGGCCTTCCAGTCATTGAAACAAGCCTTCACCGCTGCTCCAGCGCTTCACCGACCTGAGATTAGTAGACCTTTCACTCTCGAGGTGGACGCATCCTCTACTGGGGCTGGCGCAGTCCTTCTGCAGAAATCCTCTTCTGGACGTTTTGTCACCTGTGGCTTCTTTTGTGGCTTCTTTTTGGAGTATTTTCCTCCACTGAGCAGAACTACTCCATTGGCGACAAAGAGCTATTGGCCATTAAGTTGGCCTTGGAGGAGTGGAGGTACTTACTGGAAGGTGCCATACATCCATTCAAGATCTTCACGGACCATAAGAACCTGGAGTACATCCAATCTGCACAGAGGCTCAATCCTCGGCAAGCCAGGTGGTCCCTATTCTTCGCCCGCTTTGACTTTGAGCTACATTTTCGGCCCGGCGATAAAAACGTTAGAGTGGATGCGTTGTCAAGATCATTCCTGTCGTCTGATGCAGAGGAAGAACCCTCTCATATCATTGATATATCCAAAGTAATTACTGTGGCTCCTGTCAAGTTAACCACGTTACCTCCGGGAAGAACCTTTGTGGCTGAGAATAACCAAAAACGAGTGCTAAATTGGGGACATTCATCCAAGATTGCTAGCCACGTTGGTGTCAAAAAGACTTTGGACTTAATCTCTCGCCATTATTGGTGGCCTTCACTCTCCCAGGATGTTAAAGACTTTGTAGCATCTTGCCCGTCCTGTGCCCAGAACAAGATACCCAGACAACCACCCTCCGGTCTTCTGTTCCCGCTTCCCGTTCCGTCGGCTCCATGGCAGCACATAGCCATGGATTTCATTACTGATCTGCCTTGTTCTTCCGGTTGTACTGTGGTCTTGGTGGTTGTAGACCGATTTTCAAAGATGGCCCACTTCATTCCTCTTCCCGGACTACCCTCTGCTCCTGACTTGGTGAAGATCTTCATTTCCCATATCTTCAGGATTCACGGCTTCCCCCAGCACATCGTGTCAGACAGAGGGGTCCAATTCACCTCCCGATTCTGGAGAGCTCTATGCGGACTCATGAAAGTGTCATTGGATTTCTCTTCCGCCTATCACCCCCAAACCAATGGGCAGGTGGAACGTACCAACCAGATCCTTATATCCTACCTCCGACATTTTTCTAATGCTCATCAGAATGACTGGGTCGGTCTACTTCCTTGGGCTGAGTTCGTCTACAATAATCACTCCAGTGAATCGTCTACCAAGTCTCCTTTCTTCATCGTCTTTGGACAGCATCCCAATGTGCCTCTACCGGTACTTCCTGTCTCAGGGGTACTTGCTGCCGATTCTCTGTCTGTGGAGTTCTCCAGGGTATGGCAGGAGACCAAAACCGCTCTCGAGAAAGCACGGGACAGAATGAAATTACACGCTGACAAGAGGCGCCTGGACGTTCCTCCATTTCTCCCTGGTGACAAGGTGTGGCTCTCCACCAAATACGTCCGCCTTAAGGTACCATCTTACAAACTGGGTCCCCGTTACATTGGTCCTTTTGAGGTCCTCAGGCGGATTAATGATGTTGCTTACAAATTGAAGCTGCCTCCTTCACTCCGTATTCCCAATTCCTTCCATGTGTCTCTCCTAAAACCTGTGGTTCTTAACCGATTTCATCCTTTTCCAGGCCACACACCCCAGCCTGTTGGCTTGGGGGATGAGTTTGAGGTGAATGACATTTTGGCCATGAAGAAGGTAAGAGGGAGAACCATGTTCTTGGTCGATTGGAAGGGTTTTGGCCCCGAGGAGAGGTCATGGGAACCCAGGGAGAAAATCCACGCACCCCAGATTTTGTCTAAGTTCCTCTCCAGTTTTAGAAAGAGGGGCGTAAAGGGGGGGCACTGTCACGCCGCGCTCACCTGGGGGCGGGACCTTGGTCCCGACGTCATCTCTTCCGGAGCCGCGGTCACTCCGGGGGTCCCGTCGGGTGCGCACGCGCAGCTCTCGTCCCCGGGTCTCCTCCTACATGTCACGTTTGCGCTTGCGCGCTCCTGTCAGTGCTGTATAGGGTTCGGTCCTCTCTATGGTAATGGAGGACCTGACCCGGAACCTGTAGTGGTCATGTGCTTTCTGGCTAGGTCCTGACCCGGAACCAGTAGTAGTCATGTGCTATATCAGACGACCTCCCCCTAGGGGAGGTGCCTGATTATTGTTGTGCTTCCTGGCTTGGTCTGCCATGTCCCTGCCTGGCTGTGCGCTGAATTCAGGTCCCCTGCCTTGCACTCTGTTGTGCCTCTTGGCACACGCTCTGAATCTGCACTCTGCTTTGTACTTGGTTGTGCCTCCTGGCACACGCTCTGACCCTGTGCTCTGTCTCGTACTCGGTTGTGCCTCCTGGCACATGCTCTGACCCTGTACTCTGTCTCATACTCAGTTGTGCCTCCTGGCACACGCTCTTACCCTGTACTCTGTCTCATCCTCAGTTGTGCCTCCTGGCACACACTCTGATTCTGTGCTCTGTCTTATACTCAGTTGTGCCTCCTGGCACACACTCGGACCCTGTGCTTTGTCTTATACTCAGTTGTGCCTCCTGGCACATGCTCTGATCCTGTACTCAGTCTCTTACTCTGTTGTGCCTCCTTGCACACGTACCAATCCTGCGCTCTGTCTTATGCTCAGTTGTGCCCTCTGGCACACACCCTGCTCCTGTACTCTGTTACACCTCCTGGCATACCTGCTGCCTGACTCAATGCTCTGATGTGCTCCTTGCACGCATCCTGCTTCACTCACACCCGGATGAACGAAGTCTCTGTATACCATGTGTTCCCGTGTCCACGCTTTACACGTTCCTGCAGACACACTCACCCACTCGTGTCTCCTGTGAGCCGGCCGCCTGGTGCCCGCAGTCATGGTGCCTCACCGCCTGGGGCTTGCCCCTGACACTCCCTGTATAGGGGGTGGTCTTCACTAGGTCAGCTGGCTCTGGGAGGGTTGGTATCACGACCCAGAGGGTCCACTCCAGGAGTCGTCATACTAAGGACTTTCCCTGAAGGTCTGCTGGCAGCACGCCAGAAGGTGGGGGAGGGAGAAGGAGCAGGACGCTGAGAGACAAACAGAGCATGAGGCCCCAGATAGGGAGCTCGCTGAGGCACAGGGAAAGTGTGGAAAGCAAGAGGTGAGTGACCAGAACAGGGTTCAGAGGCAGAAGGGGGTGCAGAGCCAGAACGGGGACCGGGTGTAACAGGGTGCATTGAAAAGTTTGAGACCCGTCATCACATATCGCTTAACCAGCGGGAATTAGAGCAAAACACTTGCCTCGAAGGCTGCAAGAGCTGATGACTGTAACCAGGATCACGTTCCTGAAAATGGAGAGTCCACATTGCTGGTATGCGGTTGGTGTGATCCAAGCAGGATGGATGGGTCTTGAGAAATGAACGCACCAGTGAGAGACTACTTGAAGCGGCTTGAGAAGGAACTACCACCGCCAAGAGATCATACTGTCCTTTGGGTTCCCCACCTCCTATATGGAAGCAGGCAATGGTGCAGGTGACACAGGGCGCTGTCGCCCATTTCTACATTTCGGGGGCTCCGGCACTAACAGAAGCCCGGTCACTTACAGCCCAGGCACATGGAAGAAGATTGCAGTCAGTCTACCACGCAGACACCTGAAGAGGATTACTGTATTACCCTCTGTGAAGACACGGGGGTCAGTAGGTGTTCTCGTCCGCTGGCTCGAGACCACATGGACCAGGGATCATCTCACTGAATGCCCGCTCTGCTTTTACTGTGGGCATACTACTACTCAGACAACACCGGGTGAGGGTAAAACAGTGTGGCAATAATTTATTGAACCACCAACAACCAATAACATATACAGTTGGGCCAAAAGTATTGACACCCCTGCAATTTTGTCAGATAATACTCAGTTTCTTCCTGAAAATGATTGCAATCACAAATTCTTTGGTATTATTATCTTCATTTAATTTGTCTTAAATGAAAAAACACAAAAGAGAATGAAGCAAAAAGCAAAACATTGATCATTTCACACAACGCTCCAAAAAAGGGCCAGACAAAAGTATTGGCACCCTCATCCTAATACTTGGTTGCACAACCTTTAGCCAAAATAACTGCGAACAACTGCTTCCGGTAACCATCAATGAGTTTCTTACAATGCTCTGCTGGAATTTTAGACCATTCTTCTTTGGCAAACTGCTCCAGGTCCCTGATATTAGAAGGGTGCCTTCTCCAAACTGCCATTTTTAGATCTCTCCACAGGTGTTCTATGGGATTCAGGTCTGGACTCATTGCTGGCCACCTTAGAAGTCTCCAGTGCTTTCTCTCAAACCATTTTCTAGCGCTTTTTGAAGTGTGTTTTGGGTCATTGTCCTGCTGGAAGACCCATGACCTCTGAGGGAGACCCAGCTTTCTCACACTGGGCCCTACATTATGCTGCAAAATTTGTTGGTAGTCTTCAGACTTCATAATGCCATGCACACGGTCAAGCAGTCCAGTGCCAGAGGCAGCAAAGCAACCCCAAAACATCAGGGAACCTCCGCCATGTTTGACTGTAGGGACCGTGTTTTTTTCTTTGAATGCCTCTTTTTTTCTCCTGTAAACTCTATGTTGATGCCTTTGCCCAAAAAGCTCTACTTTTGTCTCATCTGACCAGAGAACATTCTTCCAAAACGTTTTAGGCTTTTTCAGGTAAGTTTTGGCAAACTCCAGCCTGGCTTTTTTTATGTCTCGGGGTAAGAAGTGGGGTCTTCCTGGGTCTCCTACCATACAGTCCCTTTTCATTCAGACGCCGACGGATAGTATGGGTTGACACTGTTGTACCCACAGACTGCAGGGCAGCTTGAACATGTTTGGATGTTAGTCGAGGTTCTTTATCCAACATCCACAAAATCTTGCGTTGAAATCTCTTGTCAATTTTTCTCTTCCGTCCACATCTAGGGAGGTTAACCACAGTGCCATGGGCTTTAAACTTCTTGATGACACTGCGCACGGTAGACACAGGAACATTCAGGTCTTTGGAGATGGACTTGTAGCCTTGAGATTGCTCATGCTTCCTCACAATTTGGTTTCTCAAGTCCTCAGACAGTTGTTTGGTCTTCTTTCTTTTCTCCATGCTCAATGTGGTACACACAAGGACACAGGACAGCGGTTGAGTCAGCTTTAATCCATGTCAACTGGCTGCAAGTGTGATTTAGTTATTGCCAACACCTGTTAGATGCCACAGGTAAGTTACAGGTGCTGTTAATTACACAAATTAGAGAAGCATCACATGATTTTTCGAACAGTGCCAATACTTTTGTCCACCCTCTTTTATGTTTGGTGTGGAATTATATCCAATTTGGCTTTAGGACAATTCTTTTTGTGTTTTTTTCATTTAAGACAAATTAAATGAAGATAATAATACCAAAGAATTTGTGTTTGCAATCATTTTCAGGAAGAAACTGAGTATTATCTGACAGAATTGCAGGGGCATCAATACTTTTGGCCACAACTGTAGAACAGTCCCATTAATTACCCAAGATGGTGCACATTACAGAGTCTAACCCTTTTGCTGGCTCGCTGATATTAGAGCAGTTGCAACTTTGGGGCTTCCAGGGCCAACTACCCCAAGCAGTGGCACCCCACTTTTGTCAGGCACCCACCGAGAGGAAGTAACAATAACCTAAGGAAGCTAACACAATTCCCAACAAGGCTACGGGTGTAACACTTAATTATATTATCTAAGTGCAAAAATCAACAATATTACCCCATAAAATTATTTAAAACTCAAGCTGTATACTCCACATGGCAAACCAATAAAAAGAAAAAATGGAGTTCCATACAAAAAATTATATTAAAAAATAAATGATTTTATTACATCAAGTGACATACATATATAAAAATAATTGATAGAAAAAACCCTAATAAAAAGTACATGAGTCCAGGGCATACAATTGGGTGATGCAATAATGTAATCCAAAAATAAGGCACACAAAAAATGCAATGTCAAAAGCAGATTTCAATCACATTTATAACAGGCATCAACCCCTCAAACAGACCAGTGCTTTACTCATTAAACCAGGAGCAACTCCAGTATATATACAATCAGAGCGCTGTTGAGAGGAAATGGTTAAGTGCCATAAAAAAGTGTTATCAGTGCTTACCCATAAAATGTGCTGCTGTAGTGCCTTGGAGCCACGTGCCACCCCTGACCCGCGTTTCGAGTTTGCTTTATCAAAAGGGAATGCCTGATAGCACTTTTTTATGGCACTTAACCATTTCCTCTCAACAGCGCTGTGATGGTATATATACTGGAGTTGCTCCAGGATTAATGAGTAAAGCACTGGTCTGTTTGAGGGGTTGATGCCTGTTATAAATATGATTGGAATCTGCTTTTGACATTGCATTTTTTGTGTGCCTTATTTTTGGATTACATTATTGCATCACCCAATTGTATACCCTGGACTCATGTACTTTTTATTAGGGTTTTTTCTATCAATTATTTTTATATATGTATGTCACTTGATGCAATAAAATCATTTATTTTTTAATATAATTTTTTGTATGGAACCTAGGGAAGCTGATAGTCCATTGATGTACGAGGCGGGGTGACCTGATTGTCCCAACCTGGATTCTTTAAACATCTTTGAGGGTTCAGTGATGGTCAATGAAGTAGCTCTGTATTTCTTCAGTTGGAGCCATGAAGCGATGGCTACTGTAATGTAGAGTGTTCCTAAATACTGGCAGAACCTCCTTTTTATAGTTCACAATTTCTCATTCAGGCATTCCTCTACAGGCTTGGGGGAAGGTGAAGGAAGGTCATCCCTCACTGCTTGAGTGTTCAAACAACATGCATAGATTGTTATTCATATTTGCACAGCACCAATGGGTCATCAACATATTAACAAACAGTGTTTAATTATCATGTGCCTTTCTTGCCCAAAGATAGTAGAACAATACTAGAACTGCAATGCTACGACATATACAATAGCTAATCAGCAGCCATTCAACAAATGGCAGCCATTGAAAATTAATTCAATTGATAAAAGAAGTCAACATTCATTCTCACATGAATTCTAGCTCATGTCCCTGTGCTTACTGAAATAATACGTCCGGATAAGTAAGAATAAATGTTGTGTTGTAACACCCTCCTTTATAATTTTTTCCTGGCTTGGCACTTTCTGCATAGGGTTTAGGAGAGTAGAAGTACATAAAGCACAATTTTAAAATATTTACATTTCAAACTTTTTCTGGATTCAGTCATTCATACAGTATAAAGTCGTTATTGTTACAATATGGTGGTATCTAAAACTACAAAAAAGGTTCAACAATTTGTTCTGGATTCAATTAGTCATATGTACAGTTTAACATGCTATAAGTAAAATTACAGTGGGTTAAAAATTTTAAAAAACGCCAGGTCTGGTACAGTTCACATAATATTGTTGTTCCAAAAATTAATTATTATCATATATACTGTAGAACCTGCTTTGTGTGAAAATTTGTTGTTTTGCAAAAATTGGCCTGCTACAGGTGTAGAAATATGTTTCTTCACCATGTTCCAAATTATTGTGCAAATTGTTTTTAAGAGTCATAGCTTTTTTTTGTTTGTTTGTTTTAATGAACCCCATTGTTGGTATTGTGTATCATGGTTCTTTGGATCACTGAAATCAATCTCAGATACCTGTGATAATTAGTTTGCCATGTGAGCCCAATAAAAGGAAAACTGGAAGTTCCACACTATTGAGCGAGCCACAGTTTTCAAGTAACATGGGAAAGAAAAAGGATCTCTCTGATGGCGAAAAGCATCAAATAGTACAATGCCTTGGTCAAGGGATGAAAACATTATATGTATCCCGAAAACTTAAGCGTGATCATCGTACTGTTAAGAGATTTGTGGCTGATTCTGAGCACAGATGTGTTCATGCAGATAAAGGCAGAATGAGGAAGGTATCTGCCAGGCAAGTTCATCGGATTAAGAGAGCAGCTGCTAAAAAGCCATTACAAACCAGCAAACAGATATTTGAAGCTGCTGGTGCCTCTGGAGTCCCTTGAACCTCAAGGTGTAGGATCCTTCAAAGGCTTGCTGTGGTGCATAAACCTACTATTCGGCCACTCCTAAACAGTGCTCACAAGCAGAAATGGTTGCAGTGGGCCCAGACATACATGAAGACTAATTTTCAAACAGTCTTGTTTACTGATGAGTGTCGAGCAACCCTGGATGGTCCAGATGGATGGAGTAGTGGATGTTTGGTGGATGGCCACCATGTCCCAACAAGGCTGCGACGGCAGCAAGGAGGTGGAGGAGTCATGTTTTGGGCCGGAATCATGGGGAAACAGCTGGTAGGGCTCTTTAAGGTTCCTGTAGGTGTGAAAATGACCTCTGCAAAGTATATAGAGTTCGTCTGACAACTTTCTTCCATGGTATAAAAAAGCAGAAACGTGCCTTCAGGAGTAAAATCATCTTCATGCATGACAATTCACCAACTCATGCTGCAAAGAATACCTCTGAGTCATTGGCTGCTATGGGCAAAAAAGGAGATAAACTCATTGTGTGGCCACCATCTTCCCCTGACCTCAACCCTATAGAGAACCTTTGGAGTATCATCAAGCAAAAGATCTATGAGGCTAGGAGGCAGTTCACATCAAAACAGCAGCTCTGCGAGGCTATTCTGACTTCATGCAAAGAAATGCAAGCAGAAACTCTCCAAAAACTCACAAGTTCAATGGATGCAAGAATTGTGAAGATGATATCAAAGAAGGGTTCCTATGTTAACATGTAACTTGGCCTATTAGGATATTTTGGAGTTAAAGCGGTTGTCCGGGCTTTTCACATAATCTCAGTGCATATCTGGGCTGCAGAATGCTGACAATAAGTAATTTACCTTATGTGGCCAGTTTGCACGGTTTTCAAGATATCATCTCTTGCTTGTAAGAAAAACTTCCGGGGGGGTATGTTCTGGCATTGAAATGAGAACAGGTCGTTTCCTCCTCACTAGTTTCACTTTCCATAGATCAGTGTTCAGCATGTGTCTGGGGGAGGAGCAGCTGGGTGGTCTTGCTCTCTGCACTGAGGCTGCTAGAGGGGGAGGATTTGTTACTGTGTGAGGAGGGCTTCTTCATGTTGTCGGGAAGGGCCTGTTGCTATGGACGGTGGGGTTGTTTCTATAGAGAGCATGTTTTTAGTAGAGTAGGAGGAAACGACTAGTTCTCATTTCAATGCCAGAACACACACCCCCTGGATGTTTTTCTTACAAGCAAGAGCTGATATCTTGGAAACCATGCAGACTGGCCACAGCCCAGATATGCACTGAGATTATGTGAAAAGCCTGGACAACCCCTTTAAATAGCTTTTTTGTTCAGTGAATGTGACCTCCTAATGCTGCAAATTCCACAAATGAGCATTTGTAGTTCTTTAAAACAATCAAATGTTTAGAAATTCTACTGTGCCTAATAATTTGGAACAGTGCATTTAGAGTTTTTATTCATTTTGGAGATTATAATGTAATCATTGGGAGGTTTCTTCAATAAAATTGGATGTATACTCTAACAGCTTAGCTGAGTGAAAAAGCCAGTCCGTGGCCTTAAGCTTTCCCAATCCAGGAAGCTCTGGATCTGTCATGGAAAAGGTACACCTGACCAGGTTCTTCTCCTTACATTCCTCCTTTCTTTGTGCTCACCATTCCACGGGTGAGAGTTCTCATAGTATGCGTTGACAATCTTCTATGTTTTGAACGTTTAGTTGCCAAACAAAATGATCCTGATGAAACCGGTTGGGTGGTCTTCCACCTGTCGACGGCTCAGAACATCGTAAACTAGAAGTATCCATCGAGTCCAGTTGGGTAGTTGAATCAGGTTGGACTGACGGGGGTGGGGACGCGCCCAGCTCTGGAGAAACAGCCACTTCTGGAATTTCAGGAGCCCCAGGGGCCTAAGATATCTGCTCTTCTTCTGTTCCTACTTGTGGTGGTTCAGGGCATTCTTCTTCTTCACAATCACTAATGACTGAGGGAAGGTTCTCAGGAACACTGGGTTTTATCTTCCTCATTTCGTACAGGGTCTCTGGATACTCCAGGGCGTAGTATGTTTCGGTACACAACACAAGTAGGAGCATTCTCTTCTCCTTCAGGCTGTACTTCATAGACGGGCCCTTCAGAATCGACTCGCTGCTTCACACGGTACGGTGTTTTCTCCCATCAGTGATCTAGTTTGTCTCGAGGGCGTTTTTTCATACTAACACCTGATCTCCAGCCTGCAGAGCTGTCCCCCATAGAGTCGCCATCTCTGGATGTTCCAACTCTTGAAACCAGGTCTGCACCAGATGATGCAGCATCTGTAGTTGATGACGATGTTCTCTTACCCAGGTGGACACACCCGGCCGTGGGTAGTCCTCCTCTGTGTCCAGATCCAGCTCAGTGATCGCCTTCCCCGGCCAGCCGAATAGTAGAGTGTAGTAGAGTGTAATCAGTGAACCCCCTAGTATGATGAATGCGGTTATTGTATACCCACACCAACTCTGATACGAGTTCTGGCCATCACACCTTCGGTGCTCCTCCAATGCTCTTAACATCTGGATGAGAATTAAATTGAATCATTCACACACTCCAGTTCCCTGAGGATGGTAAGGCATCATTCAAAACTTCTCAATTTGATACAAATGGTGCAACTCTTCCATTACTCATCCCAAGAAACATGCACCCTGGTCTGAGTGTATTCTCTTCGACAGCCGTACACCTGAATAAAGTTCTTACAGATGGCATGAGCTGTGGATTCGGCATTTTGTTCCAGAGTCGGAGTCATGACGGCAAATTTAATGAAATGATCTACTATTACTAAAGAGTGTTTGTACCCTTGATGGGCTGTACCTATTGTCAAATAGTCGATCATCAACGGGGCTGAGGTCACAAATGTTTGTGTGGGGGCTCTCTACTCCGGAGGTTGGGATAGCTCCAGCTCCTACAGTGCCGGCACACTTCTTCAACCGCTGTCTTCAGCAAGGGGTGGTAAACAAGTTTCTGCAACCACTGAAAGGTCTTCTCCTGGATGAAGTGAGCCCCTCTCTCATGTGCCTCCGTGGCCACTTGATGCAGCAGCATTTCAGTGAATCACGACTTGCCAAGTGACAGACAGGGCACACTGTAACTGAATCGTCCTGCACAGCAATCCATCTCTCAGGTGGAGCCTATCCCATTGTCGAAGGATTTGTAGTGTCCCAGGAGATAGGGCCTCTGTTACACCCGGTCCCCGTTCTGGCGCTGCGCCCAGGTCTGCCGCTGTTACACCTGGCCCCCATCCTGGCGCTGCGTCCAGGCCTGCCGCTGCTCTCCCTTCTGGGCACTCACCTCGAGCCTCTCATACTGCTGCTCAGCGTCCTGTCCTCCCTCCTGCCTCCTCCTCCTGGCGTTCTGTGAGGAGATCTGTAGCTAAGGCTATTAAGGCATGCCCGCCCGCTCTCTTGCCTTCTTAAAGGGGCGGCGTGCATTATTCAAAAAATGCAGTCAACCAATGGCAGCACACTGGCTGCTATTTCTGGTCTCTCCTCCATAGGGAGAGAGCCGGAGCAATGAGTATGTATCATTGCTACATCCGGTTCTCATGCTAACCTGTCTGCGCTGCATCTGCAGTCTCTGTGCATTGTCTAATGCTCTCTGTTTCCACAGCATATCAGTATCCTGTGTTACCTGGTTATATCAGCAACCATATGGGCCTAAGCAATCCCGTTCTGCCTACAGCCATCCGAGTCCAAGGACTATGTGAAGGTCACTGGAACCAACTCCTTACCAACTAACCGGATCCAGGACCCAGTGCATTACGGACTCTGCTGTAACTTTTGTTATCCCTTTTGGTCCCACTGGGACAGCTGCCACGTGTTCGGGGTCTAACTGGAGGTAGCACCTGTGTCCTCCGGGTATTCCATTCTGGCCCTGCCTGACGGACTTTACTACGGGTGCCCGGAGCTCACTAGTCACGCCCCCTTTGGAGCCCCCCGGACCGTGGTCCCGAGGTTCCACTTAAAAAATAAAAACGAATGTGAACTTCACCATCTCTGCCTCCGCTTCCATTTGTTACAGATTGCTCCAGCCATGGAATCCGCTGGACCCCAGAGGCCTCCGACGTTGGAGTTGTGCCAAGAGGTGACCCATTTAAGAGATCAACAGGATAAGATCACGACGTATCGACGTAACCTGTCCACCCGCATGGATTCTCTGCAGAACCCGGCTGCTCCTGATTCACCTAGCAACACCCAGGTACCTGCTGTCATGACAAGCAAGGGCCCCCGCCTGGCGGCTCCTACCCGCTTCCATGGTGATCCCACTCAGTGTCGGGGTTTTCTCAATCAGTGTACCCTACACTTCGAAATCTTGGGGCATATGTTTGCTTCTGACCGTGCAAAAGTGGGCTTCATTATGTCACATCTAGCAGGAGAGGCTCTCACCTTGCTGAATCCGTTATGGGAGAGAGGAGACACGCTGGTTAATGATCTTCAATCTTTCCTAGAAACTTTTCGCAGGACCTTTGATGAACCTGGCCGGGTCACGTTGACCGCTTCTGCCCTGCTTCGCTTGCGCCAAGGAACCTTCACGGTGGCTCAGTATGCTGTTCAGTTCCGCACCCTCTCGTCTGAGTTATCCTGGAACAATGAGGCCTTGCTGGCTACCTTCTGGGAGGGCCTATCTGGAAAAATTAAGGATGAGCTGGAGGGACGGGACAGGCCTACCATCTTGGATGACCTGATTTCCTTGGTGACCCGAATTGACCTGTGTTTTCATGAGCGCTCCATGGAGATTAAGCGTGACAGGAGGTCCTACCACCTGGACTCTAATTCTTTCAAGACGTCTACCTCATCCTCTTCTCCCGAAGCTATGGAGGTAGATCAATTAAGTCTGGCCAGCCGCAGCCAGGAGGCGTGTCGCAAAAACGGAAGCTGTCTGTACTGTGGTAGTTCCGAACACCTGATCCACTCCTGTCCCAAGAAGTCGGAAAACTCCTGTGCCTAGGCTCGGTAGGAGAGGTCACCCTAGGTAGAGAATGTTCCTCTCCTTCGTTGCATATCTCAGTCTCCGTGACCTGCGGAGCAATAAAATTTTCTGGACTCTGTCTGTTGGACTCTGGAGCCGCTGGAAGCTTTATCCAGCAGACGCTTGTGGATCGCTACCACTTACCAGTTCAGGCTCTTCCCAACCCATTGCGGGTAACTGCTGTCGATGGCCAGCCTCTGACCGAACCCGTCCAGTTCCAGACTGAGCCAGTGGAACTCCGAGTAGGTCTTATGCATTCTGAAAGAATCTGTTTTTATGTGTACCCTGGTTTGTCTCACCCTTTGCTTCTAGGTTCGCCTTGGTTTCAGAAACATGAACCAGTCCTTAATTGGAGAACAGGCGAAATTCTACGTTGGGGAGATTCCTGCTCGGACCATTGTTGAACCAGCTTCACCCCCGGTCCAACCTGCTACCCTGCCTGGATTACCATCTGATTACTGGTCCTTCTCGGATGTCTTTGGGAAAAAGGAGGTTGAAAAACTTCCTCCTCACAGGTCGTATGACTGTCCAATAGACCTTCTTCCTGGAACATCTTCTCCCTGTGGGAGAGTTTACCCTCTTTCCCAGGCAGAAACTCAGGCTATGTCGGACTACATCCAGGAGCACTTGGCCAGAGGGTTTATCCGAAAATCATCGTCACCGACAGGAGCAGGCTTCTTCTTCGTCAAGAAAAAGGACGGATCCCTGTGGCCCTGTATCGACTACCGAGGACTGAACCAGATCACAGTAAAAATCAGGTACCCTTTTCCTCTAATTTCAGAACTGTTTGACCATCTCTGAGGGGCCAGGATCTTCACCAAGCTGGATCTCAGAGGGGCTTACAATTTGATCTGAATCAGAGATGGAGACAAATGGAAAACAGCCTTCAACACCCGTGATGGCCACTATGAGTACCTGGTAATGCCGTTTGGTCTAAGCAATGCTCCCGCTGTTTTCCAAGAGTTCGTCAATGACATTTTCAGGGATCTGCTTTATACCTGTGTTGTTGTCTACCTAGACGACATTCTTATTTTTTCTACTGACTTGGTCTCGCATCGCAGACAAGTGTGCCTGGTCTTACAGAGGCTCAGGGAGAACAGACTGTACGCCAAGTTTGAAAAGTGCCTCTTTGAACAATCCTCTTTGCCTTTCCTCGGTTACATTGTTTCCTCCACAGGATTAAAAATGGATCCAGAGAAGTTTTCGGCTGTACTCAAGTGCCCTCGTCCGTCTGGGTTGAAGGATATACAGCAATTCCTGGGCTTCGCCAACTACTACAGGCAATTCATTCCTAACTTCTCCACCCGAGTGGTGCCCATCTCAGCTCTAACCTGGAAAGGTACAAATCAGAAGGATTGGCCTCCTGAGGCTGAGGAGGCCTTTGCTTCTCTCAAAAAGGCCTTTGCTGTTGCACCTGTTCTTCATCATCCTAACTCCAATGAACAATTTTTTCTTGAGGTCGATGCCTCTTCAGTAGGTGCGGGAGCTGTACTAACCCAGAAATCGTCCTCCGGGCGAATGCATTCCTGTGTTTTTTTTTCCAAGGTTTTTTCTTCCGCAGAGAGGAATTCTGTTGGAGATCGGGAATTGTTGGCTATCAAACTGGCTCTGCAGGAGTGGAGGCATCTTCTAGAAGGAGCTCTTCATCAGGTAGTCGTATACACCGATCACAAAAACCTTGCTTACCTCCAAACTGCACAAAGGCTGAATCCTTGTCAAGCCCACTGGGCTTTGTTTTTTGCTCGTTTTAACTTTGTTCTTCATTTTCGCCCAGCTGACAAAAATGTCAAAGCAGACGCACTTTCCAGAGCCTTTCTACCTCCTGATCAAGAAGAAGAACCACAGCACATCATTGATCCCTCAAGGTTAGTCGCGGTCGCTTCTACTGATCTTGCCCGGCTGCCTCCTGGGAAGACTTTCGTGTCAGCTTCTGAGCGTACTCGTGTCCTTCGGAGGGGTCACTCGTCCAAGTTGGCTGGTCACGCCGGCAAGAGAAAGACTCTGCAACTCATCTCCCGGTACTACTGGTGGCCTGCCATGGCTAAGGACATTCTGGAGTACGTCACAGCCTGTCCTTCCTGTGCTCGTAACAAGACGGCCAAGCATCTACCCGCAGGTAGGCTTCAGCCTCTTCCAATTCCGTCTGCTCCCTGGCAACATATAGTGATGGACTTCATCAGAGATCTCCTGATCTCATCTGGCTGTTCTGTGGTGTGGGTAGTGGTGGATCACTTTTCTAAAATGGCTCACTTCGTTCCACTACCCAGTCTTTCAACTGCTCCTGAGTTGGCAGACCTGTTCATCCGGCACATCTTCCGTCTCCATGGTTTCCCTCTCCACATCGTGTCCAACAGAGGAGTCCAGTTCACTTCACGATTTTGGAGAGCAGTTTGTAAACTGGTAACAATTGAACTGGATTTTTCCTCAGTGTACCATCCCCAGTCCAATGGACAAGTGGAGAGGATAAATCAAATCCTGGCTGGATTCCTGCATCACTTTGTCACTGTCCATCATGACTACTGGGTAGACTTACTGTCCTGGGCTGAATTTTCTTACAACAATCAAGTAAGTGAATCTTCTGGAAGGTCTCCCTTTCAGATTGTCTTCGGATTGCAACCCGGAATACCTCTTGCCATCTCCGGATCATCTGGCGTTCCAGCTGCCGATACATTCTCCGAAGATTTTTCTAAGGTCTGGAGGGATACCAAAACTGCTCTGGAGAAAGCCTCCCAGCGTATGAAAAGGCATGCGGACAAGAGACATTTGGATGCACCTATCTTTCGCCCCGGAGACAAGGTATGGCTCTCTTCTAAGTACATCCGGTTAAAGAAGCCATCCTACAAATTGGGTCCCCGGTTCATCGGACCATTTGAGATCTTGAGACAGATCAATCCAGTCTCGTACAAGCTGAAGTTGCCCACTTCCCTACGTGTGCCTAACTCCTTTCATGTTTGTCTCCCAAACCAGTAATTTTGAGTCCCTTCTTTAAGGATCCGGGTACCACTCCTGACCCTGTCTCGGAGGATGATGTTTTTGAGGTAAAACATATTCTGGCCATAAAAAAAGTAAGGGGTAAGACCTATTACCTGGTGGACTGGAGGGGTTTTGGTCCTGATGAGACATCTTGGGAGCCTAGGGAGAACATCCAGGCTCCTCTTCTCCTTAAACGGTTCTATGCAGGCTTGAAGGAGAGGGGGTGTAAAGAGGGGGATACTGTTACACCCGGTCCCCATCCTGGTGCTGCGCCCAGGTCTGCTGCTGTTACACCTGGCCCCCATCCTGGCGCTGCGTCCAGGCCTGCCGCTGCTCTCCGTTCTGGGCACTCACCTCGAGCCTCTCATACTGCTGCTCAGCATTCTGTCCTCCCTCCTGCCTCCTCCTCCTGGCGTTCTGTGAGGAGATCTGTAGCTAAGGCTTTTAGGGCATGCCCGCCCGCTCTCTTGCCTTCTTAAAGGGGCGGCGTGCATTATTCAAAAAATGCAATCAACCAATGGCAGCACACTGGCTGCTATTTCTGGCCTCTCCTCCATAGGGAGAGTGCCGGAGCAATGAGTATCTATCATTGCTACATCCGGTTCTCATGCTAACCTGTCTGCGCTGCATCTGCAGTCTCTGTACATTGTCTAATGCCCTCTGTTTCCACAGCATATCAGTATCCTGTGTTACCTGGTTATATCAGCAACCATCTGGGTCTAAGCCATCCCGTTCCGCCTACAGCCATCCGAGTCAAAAGACTGTGTGAAGGTCACTGGAACCGACTCCTTACCAACTAACCGGATCCAGGACCCAGCGCATTACGGACTCTGCTGTAACTTTTGCTATCCCTTTTGGTCCCGCTGGGACAGCTGCCACATGTTCGGGGTCTAACTGGAGGTAGCACCTGTGTCCTCTGGGTATTCCATTCTGGCCCTGCCTGAGGGGCTTTACTACGGGTGCCCGGGGCTCACTAGTCACGCCCCCTACAGAGCCCCCCCCGGACCGTGGTCCCAAGGTTCCACTTAAAAAATAAAAATGAATGTGAACTTCACCATCTCTGCCTCCGCTTCCATTCGTTACAGCCTCTCTCTCATTCCGGCAGGGCAGCTGCTTGAGGGCCACCCACTGCCAAACTTGGGCGAGGTCTCCATCTTCCTGTTGAGTCCGCACCCACTCGTCACGGGGTTGTCCCAACACATTTTCTCAGGGGTCTGCTCGAGCTTGCTCCCATGTAGCTGTCAACATCCTGACAGAGCCTTGGAACTCAGGAACTTCTTCAGCCTCAAGTTCTTCATCTCGATTAGAGCTGGGCTTCTGGATAACGCATCTGCATTTGTATTTTCAGCTACCCGCCTGTAAGCAATTTTGTACCGGTATTTTGCCATTCTGGCCATCCAGCGCTGCTCCAGGGCCCCTAACTTTGTGTTCTCCAGGTGGGCCAGTGGATTGTTATTGGTGCGCACCAGAACTTCAGACCCACACAGGTATTCCGCAAACTTCTCTGTAATGGCTCACACTAACGCTAACTCCAACTTGAACGAGCTGTAGTTGTCCGGATTCTGTTCGGAGTAATGGAGAGAACGACACGCGTAAGCTATCACCAGCTCTTTTCCATCTTGAACCTGTGACAACACAGCTCTGAGCCCATACAAGCTCCCATCAGTATGGAGAATGAAAAGTAGAGAGAAAGCGGTGTAGGCCAGGACTGGTGATTCAATCAGAGCAACTTTCAAGGCTTGGAACGCTTTCTCCTGATGCTCATCCCTCTGAATTTCCTGGTTTTTAGCTCCAGATGGCACTACTTTCAGCAGCACTAACAACGGGTTCACAACCCGGATGAAGACTTCCACGAACCGCCGATAGTACCCAGTCTACCCCAAAAAGGCTCGGACATCCTTCACGGTCTTCGGAATGGGCCAATCCTTCACTGCTGCAATCTTCTTGTGGGATGGCCTCACACCTTCTGCAGAGACCACATGTCCTAGGTACTGAATCTGAGTGTGAAACAGGTGACACTTGGAAAGTTTTACCCTCAGCCTATGTTTCTGGAGCCGGCTTAATACTTGTTCCAGACGCTGCAAATGCTCTTCGAATGTGGTGGCATACGCAATTATATCATCCACATAAATAAGTGTGGCTTCAAAGTTTAGATCTCCCAAACAGCTCTCCATGAGTCGCTGAAAAGTACCAAGAGCATTAGCCAGCCTGAACGGCATTTGGCTGAACTCAAACAGGCCCATGGGTAGTGTAAAGGCCGTCTTCGCTCGGTCGTGTTCTGACATCGGTACTTGCCAATAACCACTGGCCAGGTCCAGCATGGAGAATTATCTCGCGTTTCCCAGTGCAGACAAGGATTCCTCTATATGGAGTAGATGATATGAATTTCGCACAGTGCAGGCATTTAGTTTGCGATAGTCCACACAGAACCACAGAGAGACAACTTTTTTTTGCAGTAGGACGATGGGAGCAGCCCACGGGCTTTTACTTTCTCGAATGCTTCTGTGTGAGCATCCCTTTCCCCTCCTGATACATTTGTCGAGGGATTTGGCGGTAGCGTTCTCTCACGGGCGCAACATTACCCATTGGAATCTCATGTGCAATTGCAGTCGTACAGCCGAAATCATCCTCACGTCGAGCGAACATGTCTTGATAGCGTCCCAGTAAGGCTTCTACCTGCTCTACCTGTTGCGGTGTGAGCTCCACCAATTCAGCCCGTGTTTGTTTGAGAATGCGACGCCCCCTTTGCTGTTGTTGGGGTTCTAACACCGGAACTATCTTCACATCTAGAGTCCATGGGTCTTCCCTTTTTACCTTCAATTGGATGGCCTGTGGTGGTATCAGCTCCTCTGTCATGCCTACAATTTGCACTATTTTGCTCTTGGGGGAAGCATCAGGGTGTCCTCCCTCAAGTTCATGCATCGCACAGGTACCATTCCATCACGTACTGTAGCCAGGGTTCAGGCAACTAGGAGTCTCATTGGTAAATTCTGCATGATAGCTGGTTCTAGTTGTACCTTAACCCCCTCCAGCGGAGTGCAAGCTCAGACAGGTAGTGATACTAGTGAAAGCACACTTTGCCCCGATGGTATCGCAAGATTGGTTGTAGCCGGAATGATCACTTTTCCCAGCACCTTTCCATCACAGGAGACCTCCTGTGCCTGGGTCGTCCGGATGAATTGTTGAAAAACTCTTCTTTGGGGCGTCCGTAGGCTTCACTGTTTCAGGAACACGTCTGGAGACTCATTAATTAGAAGGCTTCCGAACTCCTTAAGCACATTCATTCCTAGTGTGACTGTATGTCCACGTTTGGTGTCGCCTGCGGTTAACACCACCCCATTGCGGCCCAAGTCTTTGCCGCAGACCCTAATCTGCATCCACGCCACCCCTGTGACAGGGATAGGCACTTGAATAGCAGCAGTCAACTTGATTACTCGCCCCTACTCATGTCTCTTTGCTTCAGGGAAATGTCTTCTAAAATATGTCTCCGGCATCGTAGTTACTTGAGAGCCTGTATCTACCAGGCAGCGGATTGCCTGACCATCCATTTCAACCCAGACTAAGGGACACACTGAAACTAAATTGGTGGGATTTCTGGTTCTCCTTTCTGGTTGTTTTGGCTCCGGTCAGCGTCCCCCAGCCTCGGAGCCTCCTAGTTTAACAGGCTGCGCTGAAGCAGCCGTCCTCGTTGTGGGCAGACCCAGGCCACATGTCCCAGCTCTCCACAGAGAAAACATGTAGGGGGCTCTTCCCGATGGGACACTCTTCCGCCCCGTCGTGGTTCTAAGAAAGTTCTGCCCCCGGATGAACTTAGTGAGGTCATCTTCCTTTTATTTTCGGTCAGATTTTCCCGCATGACTTGGATCTCCTTCCACAAGTCTTCCACCCATCCTGGTTTGGGAATTAAATTCACAGACATGTCCCCGCTCTGGATCTTCGCCGCCGGGACTGTCACCCCCTGCTCCTCCTCACGCATGCATGGGTTCACTCACAAGCGCTCTTATCTCGGTCACTATTTGGTCTCGAAGCAGTACATCAGTTGGCCCTACCCCCTCACTGTCTTTTCTGACTATGGCAGTGTGAATCTTTTGTAATACATTCATTTACTGCGTCACCGTCTTCCCCTCTCTTTGAACCCGGCTAAGTAGCCGCATGCGCAATTCCCCTACATCTGTGGGTTCCCCATGAGTCAACTCCAATATGCACACTTTGTCAAATGTATCCCATTCTCGAAGGAGTTGCAGCATAACTGAATTCCTCACCTCTCCCTCCAGAGCCATCATGGTGACCTCCTCCTGCAGGGCGGGAACCATAGGGTGCATTCTCATCATCCCTGTAATACGCTCAGCCCAGCTCCATAACATGGTGTTATTCCCATTGAACTTCGGAAGATTGTTTAACATTGCCTCCAGGGAGATACTAGAGCTAGGGCCCTCCCCAGATGCTTGATCTGCCTCGTCCATATGGGTAGACTGCATCCTGCCAACTTCACCAAGAATAAGATACAGCAGGAGCGCGAGATGCAGTAATGGAGCGGAGGCAGAGCAAGGGTTAAAGAGGGGTTAATATTACAGTGGATACTCCACGCAGGGAGACGTGGGGAAAGGACTTACTTCAGCGTGGGGTATTATAACTAAGAAAAACAGGTTTAGGCAAATAAGGCAAGCAGTTCAGAAGTAATAAACTTATCAAACCAGCTACTTCAGCAGTTGGAGTCCTGGGTGTAAACGTTGGCACGTATGGGGCTCGGCGTAGTCTTGGAGAAGATGGCGTCCTGGATCATGGCAATGGTGATGATTCCTCGTGGTCCTGGTGACGGTCCTGGGTCCAGAAGATGAGGGGTTGGAGAGGTTAAAGTCTCTATCCTGGGCAGAGTTTATCACTGCGCGGCGACTGTATGCGGACTTATCAGGGCGTAGTTCAAAGCGAGTCACCCGGCTTTCCTGCCGGTATAAGCGCATGTCTACGTTCCTCCCAAGGGCCTTATGACTCACGGTCAGTGGTATCAGTGGTGTCAGTCGTAGCAGCGGTGTTGGCGGACACGAGACAAGTGTCTGTCGGTAGTCTCCGGTCATTGCGCTCAGGCTTGGGCCTGCTCCAATGCGATGCTCCGAGGTCAGAACACTCACACTTCCACCAAGACTGCCTCGTTTCCTGTGCCCCTTATCATTAAGTGCAAAAGCCGGTCAAGGGCCTTAAGCTTTTACCCGTGCAACAAAGGTGACAGCCCCGACCATTCCGGATCCGTCACGGAAAAGGTATGCCTGACCTGATTCTTCTACTTACAATCCAACAAGTGTAAAAGCACTGGTGGCAAGAGACGCTACATTTGCCTGATGGCACAGTGGGAGAACATTGTGGAAATCGGGGACAAGTCCCACGGAGGCACGGGACATGTGCTACCTACGCCAAGTATTGCTGGCCCTACTTCTATCAGAGATTCCTCCATCTCCTACACCAGTGCCTGCACCACTGCTGCTCATCCTCCATCTCCGATGTGTTATCTCAGAGCACTTCGTCCACATCAGCTGAAAGTTGGAAGGTCTGCAGTACTGTCTTAGGGAAGCAGCAACAGGCTCTACTAAAGCTAATTTGAGACAAAACGCACACTGTGGCAGAGTTATTGAAAGGAATTACAGATCAGACAGATCTATGGCTCTTGCCACTGAACCTCTAACAAGGCATGGTCGTGTGTGATAATGACCATAACCCACTGGCTGCTGTAAAGCTTGGCAAGCTCACAAACATACCATGCTTGGCTCAACTTGGTAGTTCAGCAGTTTCTGAAAATCTACCTAGATTTGCCAAAGCTTCTGGTCAAGGTACACCAAGTAAGCACCCATTTATGTGAGTCAGCTACAGCTGTCAATGCTCAGGCAGTGCTGCAGCAGCATATGCAAGAGCCAGCTTACCGACTCATATGCGACTTTACCACGGGCTGGAACTCCACACTGCACATTTTGGCAAGGTTTTGTGAGCAGCAGAGGCAAGTTGTGGAATACCAGCTCCAACACAACTATTGTTATTCTGGTCAGCATCCACACAGTGAAGAGTGGGGATGGATTTCTGACATTTGTGTTGTTCTCTAAGACTTTGAGGACTCCACAAAAAGGTAAGAAGCAATGACACCATCATTAGCGCAATGATCTAATTTCTGTGCCTACTAAAACAGTCACTGCTGACAAACATGAAGCTTTGCATGTGGACCAGGTGGAGATGGAGGAAGACATGAGACAAGGATACTACTTAGTTCAGCCTCATCTCATGTGCTCAGCACAGATTGGGTAACAAAGAGGAGATAGAAACTGAGGAAGAGGAGGAGGAACAGGACGTGGCTGATGGCGCAAAAGAGGCTAGTACCCAAACAAGCTTCATCCCATCTTTTCTACATGGATGGGCTGAGAAGGGAAATGAGGAGGAAGGGATGGAGGAGGATATGTAAAGTAGTCATCATGGTGGTGAAAAGGGAAGTGTTGGCTGTAGGGACTTTGGCACATGTGGCAGACTCTATGTACCGCTGCCTTCCTCGTGACCCTTGCGTTACATTCATCTTGAACAAAAAAGAGTACTGGATGCTCACCCTGCTAGACCCAAGCTACAAGGGGAAACATTGAATCTCCTCTTCCGGAGGTGAGACATCTTCTAAAATAGTGCTGTACCAGAGAGCCTTTGTGGAAAATATGTTGAAAAAATTCCCAACACAAAATGCTAGCGGCAAGGGGCAAACTTCCTTGCCCAACCAAGGACGAAAGGCGAATAAGACACACAATAGAGGCACGGGTACACTGTCAAAGGCCTGAGCCAATTTCATAACACCCCCCAGCATCCATACTCTGTTGACCAGGCATTTTTAATAAGGAGGGAAAAGTTTTTAAAGATGGTCAAGCAATACCTAGCAGATAAAACCAGCGTACGCCCTAATTCCTCTGCGACCTTCAGTTATTGGGTCTCAGAGCTGGACACCTGGCATGAGTTAACCCTCTATGCCGTGGAGGTGTTATGCTGCCCTGATGACCAGATGACAGCAGCACATAGTGTTTTTAATATTCAATATTTGAAGAAGGCCCACCAGTTGTTATCTTCTAGCAAATATGGTGGTGGTGGCGGCTTTGGACCTGTTGCAGATGATGGATATGGGGTTTCATATATAATTGTCGGAGAAAATCTGATCAATTTCCACATATCAAGCAAATTTTCCAGCCCAGAGACGGCAAGTACAATGTTTTTTAGTTTGTAGATTCCTCTTCTCTCCCTGACTTGATATCTGGTTAATTGATGGATAAGTAGTTACTGTGCTGCCTCCTTGGAAGGTCTTGGGAATCTCCGCTATTGTAGGGCTGACTGTTATGTTGCTTGATGCTTCTCTCTCTAAAATTATTTTGTAAGGCTGCCTCTATTCTTGGGAGGATAAGCAAATATTTTTCTTTATTGGTCACTTTCTTGCCATCCATCACATTTCTGGGATATGCCACTTGCCTCTTCAAAGAGAAAGATGTCTTGAACGCAATAGCATCCCGGTGAATAAGCCACCTTACATTGGCATGCCAGAGCCGGTATGTCACTCTCCACAAGGAGACATGCTACCCCTTAGATTTTTGAGATGGACATCTTTCTTAAATTTTCAGGTCATACTATGGACATATTTGCATCTTCCCCATTGTAGGATACACTACACCTCTTGACCTGTCTTTGCCTCCAGCTCAGATATTGATACTTAGCTTACTTACACAAGTAGGTACTTGAAAGGGTATAAAGGGGGCTTATTAGAAAAATAAAACTTATTAAAAGTTACTTTTAATAAGTATGTGGAAAATTGATCCAAATAAAGAAGGTGCAAGTGCAATAGTGTATTGAGGGCTGAAGTTTAACAGGAGGCAGATTAGTGTGGTGGAAACAGTCCTCAGACTACACTACCCTTACTAAAGAGGTGATGATAAAAGTGATATCTTGATTCCTCTGTTTAAGTTCACTTGTTGAAACAAGTCCAAGCAAATACTGGATACTATACAGTAATGGAGCAATATAAGGATAAAATCAATAATGTACTTTTACCATAATGACCATTCACTTCTGTACACTCTTATTAATGTTTATTAATGTTTTCATGGTTCAGTATGCTATTAGACTTTCAGACGCATGGGATATTTTTCTGGCACCGGAGTATAAAAACTGGAATATTTGACTTAAAGGGAATCTGTCACCTTTTTTTTGCTTTATAAACCATGCCCATCACCTTTAAAAGTATGTAAACTGGTTCCTACAGCCCTTTTTTTAGGTGCCCATGCATACCCCCAAAAAAGAGTTTTTATTTCATGTCCCGCGCTGCATGGAAATTTCAAGGTTTGACCCAATGGGCAAATCATGATCACGCTGAGCCCTGATCCCTTCGAATGCCGCCTGTTCTATGTGGATGGAAGTGGATGATGTCTTGTGCATCATCCACACTATGCTTGAGATCTCACACCTGCGCGGTAGAATCAGAGACCTGAACGGGCGCGCGCCTCACTATTCCCTACTGAACAGCCAAGGAACTGGTGATGTACGAGAAGCCTGTGCATTACGTGAGGTCACTCTGGTGGTCTCTGGTCCCACTGCACTGGCACGAGACTTCGAGCACCGTGTGGATGACACATGCGTCAATTTCTATCCAGGTAGAATAGGTGTCGTTTGAAGGGACTGGGGGCGGTGCTGAATGCATTCTAGATTTTCTCACCGGACCAGGCCTTGAAATTGAAGTACATTGTGGGACATGAATAAAACACTTTTTTTTTTTTTTTTAGGGGGGGGGCATGCTGGAGCCCTATGGTGATATAAAGGGGTTGTAAGAACCTTGTTTTACATGCTCTTAAAAGGTGATTTGCTGAGTTTAAAATACAAAAAAAAAAATGGTGTCTTCTTCCCTTTTAAGCTAATGTCTTAGTATAGTAATGTCTGATTTTTATGTATCAGTTAGCGAGGACGTTTGTCCCTTGTACAGAGCCCTGGGATTAATTAAAGAAAAGCAAAATTCCCAATAGTTTTGTATGATTTATTCAGGCCTCCATTCATACTCGCCATTATCAAACATATATCTTGGCACATTGCTAGGAAATAACTGTTCTATTGTATAAACTGATAATATCAGTTTATACTGAACTGAAATATCAGTATTATCAGTATAAACTGTTATTCCAGTGGATAGCCATGGAACAAGGAGGTGGAATAAGATTCTGCAGGTGAACAACTGGCTATGTCGATGGTGCCGTCAGCAAAGATTTGGATTTCTGGATCACGGAGAGAATTACTTATACGATGGACTACTTGCTAGAGATGGGGTGCACCTTATGAAGACTGGAAAGCATGTATTTGGAAGTCGCCTTGCTACACTTGTAAGGAGAGCTTTAAACTAGAACAAAATGGGAAGTGAGCAAAAGACCAGAAAAAGCCACACACCTGACAAATGCTATTGAGAACTCTGCTATTAGAAGTGGAAAGGAAGAACAAAGACACAATAATCTAATTAATACAAATATTGGAGAAAGAGAAACCAATCACAAACTAAAATGTTTCTATACTAATGCACAAAGCATGGGCAACAAACAAGGAGAATTGGAACTACTAACACAGGAAAAGAAATATGATGTCATTGGAATCACTGAAACTTGGTGGGACAATACACATGATTGGAATACAAGATTAGAAGGATACAACTTATTTGCAAGAAACAGACTTGATAAATGAGGAGGAGGTGTCGCATTGTATGTTAGAAACGCGTATATCTGCACAGAGATTGAAGCTTCAGAGACTGGGAGTTCTGTGGAAACTGTTTGGGTAAGAATACAAGGACAGAACAATGGAAAGGACACCATTGTAGGCATTTACTACAGGCCGCCTGTGCAAGCTGAAGATATGGATGAACTCTTTATGCATCAAATGGCCAAGTTCTCCAAAAAATATGACATAGTTGTCATGGGAGATTTCAACTATCCAGACATTTGTTGGGAATCTCTCTCAGGCAAAACTAACAGGTCAAGGAAATTCTTATCCTCTCTTGCTGACAACTTTATCTTCCAAAAGGTAGGGGAGAAAACAAGGGGAACTGCTACCTTGGATCTAATCCTTATAAACAGGGAGTAAATAATTGAGGAGGTAAAAGTGGCTGGGACCCTAGGAGGTAGCGACCATGCTATTTTAGAATTTTGGATAACTAGAGGCGGAAGACCTGTGAAGACTCAGACGTCAAGGTTAGATTTCAGAAAGGCAGATTTTAAGGGATTCAGAAAGAGAATTGGAGGGATCCAATGGCTGGATATCCTTAAAGACAAAAATGTCCAGGAAGGATGGGAAATCTTGAAAAATGAAATACTCAAAGCACAGTTGTTAACAATTCCGAAAAGAGGGAAGACTAGGAAGCATTTAAGGAAACCAGGATGGATGAACATAGAACTTAAGCACATGCTAAAAAGGAAGAAAAAAAATGTTTAGAAAATGGAAAGAGGGAGGCATATCAAAAGAAGAATATAATGCTGTCTGCAGAACCTGCAGGGCACAAATCAGATTACTAAAGCTGAAAATGAATTGAGGCTTGCAAGAGATGTCAAAAGCAATAATAAAGGATTTTGGGGATATGTCAAAAGGAAAAGAAAAGTCAAAAGATGCTATAGGATTTTTACAGGATGATTATAATGAAATGGTAAGACAGGATGTTGAGAAGGCTGAACTTTTAAATTCCTATTTTGCATCTGTTTTCTCTCAGAAAGGAAATGTAACATCAACTGTTCTTCACTGTCCTATTAAGGGAATAGAAGAATCCAGGATATCTGTAAACAGAAAGATAGTGAGGAAACACTTAGCTAACCTAAATGAATTCAAGTCTCCAGGTCCAGATGAATTACACCCCAGAGTACTGAAGGAGATAGCAGAAGAAATTTTTGAACCCCTCTCCATAATCTTTGAAAATTCTTGGAGAACAGGAGAAGTGCCAGAAGACTGGAAAAGAGCAAATGTTGTTCCTATCTTCAAAAAGGGGAAGAAGGTGGACCCAGGCAACTATAGGCCGGTGAGTCTGACTTCTATACCAGGAAAGATCTTTGAACAAATTATTAAACAACATGTATGTCAGTACCTGGATAAGAATGAAGTGATTAAACAGAGTCAGCATGGGTTTGTAACTAATAAGTCATGTCAGACTAACTTAATTTCCTTCTATGACGGAATCACTGATTGGGTGGATCAAGGAAATGCTGTAGATATAGTATATCTTGACTTCAGCAAAGCATTTGACAAAGTATCTCATACAATCCTTATTGAAAAAATGACTAAGTATGGAATGGACAAGGCAACTGTTAGGTGGATTCATAACTGGCTTAGTGATCGGACCCAAAGAGTGGTCGTAAATGGCTGCACATCCAGTTGGAAGAATGTCTCAAGTGGGGTACCACAGGGCTCTGTCCAGGGCCCTGTATTGTTCAACATCTTTATCAACGATTTAGATGAAGGAATTGAGGGTAAACTGATTAAATTTGCTGATGACACAAAGATAGGGGGGATAGCTAATACTAGAGAAGAGAGAGAGAGGATTCAAAAAGATATAAATAAACTGGAGAAGTGGGCAGAAACTAACAGAATGGTTTTTAACAGGGAGAAATGCAAAGTACTACATCTGGGCAATAAAAATGAAAAAAGCATATACAGAATGGGAGGAATAGGGCTAAGTGACAGCACATGTGAAAAAGACTTGGGTATACTAATAGATCACAGACTGAATATGAGTCAACAGTGTGATGCAGCAGCAAAAAAGGCAAATGCAATTCTAGGATGTATTAACAGAAGCATACAGTCTAGATCACGTGAAGTCATTATTTCCCTCTACTCCTCTTTGGTCAGACCTCATCTGGAATATTGTGTCCAGTTTTGAGCACCACATTTTAAAAAGACATCAACAAACTGGAGCAAGTTCAGAAAAGAGCGACCAGAATGGTGACCGGTCTGCAAACCCTGTCTTATGAGGAAAGGTTGCAGGATTTGGGAATGTTTAGTTTGCAAAAGAGAAGACTGAGAGGAGACTTAATAGCTGTCTACAAATATCTAAAGGGCTGTCACATTGTAGAAGGATCAACTTTATTCTCATTTGCACAAGGAAAGACTAGAAGCAATGGGATGAAACTGAATGGGAGGAAACACAGATTAGATATTAGAAAAAACTTTTTGACAGAGTGATCAATGAGTGGAACAGGCTGCCACGAGAAGTGGTGAGTTCTCCTTCAATGGAAGTCTTCAAACAGAGGCTGGACAGACATCTGACTGGGATGATTTAGCGAATCCTGCTTTGAGCAGGGGGTTGGACCAGATGGCCCAGGAGGTCCCTTCCAACTCTACGATTCTATGATTCTATCCAGACCAGGTTTTGAGTCCTGTCTTTACATGTTCCTGATCTGGTCATTTCAGGGGATAACTTTTCTCAGCCTCAGTCTGGTTTCAGGCTTGCTATTTATCTCCGCTGCATCCTGCAGGCAGTGTCAGCTATAGTTCTGCCTTCGGCGTGTGTCTAACTCTGGTATTTCCTGATTTGTCCTGCTGTAATCCTTGACTTGTCTGTTTATTCCCTCTGTCTGTCCTGACTTAGTGTTTCCCTGCAAGTTTGTTGACTCCCTGGTTTTGACTAGGCTTGCATTCGGACCTGCTTCTGTTTTTTGTCTTTGTCTTATCCGCTTCTGACCGTTGCTGATCCCCTGGCTTGTTTCTTACCATGTGTATTGCTGTGACCTCGGGTACTTCTGCTCCTGACTCTTTCTGACTCAGCTCGTCTGACCACTCTTTTGTCACCTGGTGGCGCTTGTGCTGCTGCTCAGTGTTGCTACGCTGTGAGTATGCAACCTCTCTTCCCTCACTAATACCCCCTGGTGGAGGTTGCGCTATACTGCACTGCAGCAGCATGACAATTATTATTATTATATATTATTATAGCTCCATTTATTCCATGGCGCTTTACATGTGAGGAGGGGTATACATAATAAAAACAAGTACAGTAATCTTAAACAAGACAAGTCACAACTGGTACAGGAGGAGAGAGGACCCTGCCTGCAAGGGCTCACAATCTACAAGGGATGGATACAGTAGGCTAGGGTAGAGCTGGTCATGCAGTGGTTGGATCGATCAGTGGTTACCACAGGTTGTAGGCTGTTGTCAGAAGAGGTAGGTCTTTAGGTTCTTTTTGAAGGTTTCCACGGTAGGTGAGAGTCTGATATGTTGTGGTAGAGAGTTCAAGAGTAGGGGTGATGCGCAGGAGAAATCTTGTATGCGATTGTGGGAAGAGTTGATAAGAGGGAAATTTCTAAGTGACCCTAAACTTTTGAACGGTAGTGTACCTGTAGGGAGAATAGATAATTGGACATGCTGATTAGAGTGCAATGATGGCAGATGGCAGTGTACAGTCAGTATACATCATCCTGGATTGATTCTGAGCTCCACACTTTTATGATACCCTTATATGATGCAATTGTCAGACTGACGTTTTGGTAGACTTAAACAATGCAATATATGTGCTAGAAAGTGCATTCAGGTATGAAGCAGTGGGGTGTGGTCTGTGCTCATTTTGTTCAGATAATTAAAAGTGCCTCAGATGTATATGATCAAGACAGTGTAAACAAGGTCATAAATAACATGGTGGTAAAGCAGGGGTTAGTTTAAAAACATACTGAGTGGATTCAAGGAGCAGAAGTAAGGACAGACTGTGTGGAAAGTTAGGTTACGTACCTGTAGGGAGAATAGATAAATGGACATACTGATTAGAGTGCGATGGTGGCAGATGGCAGGGTACAGTCTGTATACATCATTCTGAATTCTGAGATCCTGTAAGGTTCCTGGATGTGCCATGGATCCTGTTTTGCCCTTGTCCAAGATAGAGTCTGGTACTTCGCCCTGTCCTTGAACTTGCTGTCTGTCCTACTATTTAAGTCCGGGTCTGGAGTTCCTCCTTGCCTGAGAATTTTGTTGCTGTTGGCTTTTGAGTTTCCTCCTACTTGCTTCTGGAGTTCCTGCTGCTGCTCGTTACTCTGCCTCATCACTTCCAGCTGTCTTCAGTCCTCTGTGCTGCTTCCTGATTCTGGCTGGGGTTACCTATTGTCCAGACTTCTAAGTGAGGAGCTATACATTTCTGGGACTGCTGTGGTCTGTAAGAATTGCTGACATTATTATTACTTCTTGGACTGTGTCTGTGAATGCTGTGGCGCTGGGACTTGAGCGGGACTTTTCAGCCCTAAAGGTACAATTAGAGACCTTCTCCTTGCTATGCTTCACCCATGTATTTCTAGACTTCTATGAAAGGTGTAGGCTCCTGTGTCTGCATTTTTCAGGACTTCCACGTATAAGTGCCAGTTGCACCCTTACTTCTTATTACTGCTGGACTTCCACGTATAAGTGTCGTTCGCACTCTTGCTTTATATTGCTGCTGGACTTGTTTGTATTAGCGTTCATGCCCCGTTACTATGTATGCTGGTCATTTCCGTTTTTTGCTGTGCATTTCACTGTAATCGCAGGAAAGTCTGTTAGTTTATGTTGTACTTCTTGCTCATTTAAATACAGTTTATTTGTCTCAACTTTGGTCTCAGATTCATTTTATCCCGCACGCAATCAGATTCCAAAGTAACTACATAATTTTTACAGGATACTCAGGTCAGTAAGGAATTTGCTGGGATAATGTCAACTGAGAAAAAGAGGGGTCAGTTGTTCTCCATGATTAACTCTTATTTACAAGGGGACATGGAGGCTTTGCAAAACAAGGTTGCTAACTGGGAGGCCCAATTCGGGCAGGCGCCTCAGGACTTAAGTAATAAAATAACAGCATGGGCGCCTTCACCTCCAGGGCAGCTACTGCCAACTAGCCCTCCCAAGTTACCACCGTTTATATTTAATGGAGACCGCTAAAAATTTTGTGGGTTTATTAATCAATGTATTTTGCATTTTGATGTTCATGCTGCCTACTTCCATACAGATCGATCCAAAGTCTTATGTATAACCGTGTTACTTACCTCACGAGCACTCGCTTGGGCAAATACGCTAATCGAGACATGTGACAGTTGTCTGAATAACTTTGCCGATTTTCTAGCTGCAATGTCTATGATGTTTGATGATCCTAATCGTCGCACTACAGCTAAAACTGCATTGTTATCATTACATTAGGGTAAGCATCCTGTTGAATACACTACCGAATTCGGATGGCTGGCATTGGATACTGTTTGGGACTGTTATGCTCAATTACCCATTTTTAAGAGGGGGCTTTATAGTGTGATTACAGATGACTTAGCCCATGCAGATGCTCCTCAAGAGTTAGAGGCATTCATCCAGCATTATGTGTGCATTGATATACGTATTACTGAACATAGACAGGAGACATTTGCAGCCTCTAATTGTGTCACTAACTCTCCCCTTTCTCCTAAAGAACCTGCAGGGAAATCCTCTTGGGAAGTTGAACCAGTTCCCATGCACTGCCTCTCCTAAGATAAAGATACACATTGCTCTCTTCCCATAAAGATCCGGTTGTCGGGACAATGGATCTCCTGTGCAGCAATGGTGGATTCTGGGATAGGGGGTAACTTTATGGACCTAACCTTTGCCAAAGAACATGGCATGCAGGTTCAACAAAGAGCCACCCCAGTAACCATGGAAACAGCTCCCCTTTAGTTTCAGGACCTGTGGATCGGGAGACAGTATCTCTGGAGATTTTCATAGAACCCAATCATCAGGAAGTGATTTCCTTTATGTTAATTTATTTGTTACATTTTCCTTTAATTCTAGGAATTCCCTGACTGCAGTCACAGAATCCAATTATCAACTGGGAGACCAAGGAGATCACTTTTCCATCAAAGGACACACCGGTAAGAAGCAGGCAAGATCTCTGGATACTAAATGTACCACTAAGGTATCTTTGTTACTATCCATTTATGATGAATTTTCTGATATTTGTGATGAGAATGGCAGATCAGCTTCCTCCTCACAGACCGTATGATTGTTCTATTGAACTACTAAGTACCTGGATAAGAAGTGCGTGATTAACCAGAGTCAGCATGGGTTTGTAACTAATAAGTCATGTTAGACTAACTTAATTTCCTTCTATGACAGAATCACTGACTGGGTGCATCAGGGAAATGCTGTAGATATAGTATATCTTGACTTCAGCAAAGTATTTGACAAAGTATCTCACATCATCCTTATTGAAAAAATGACTAAGAATCAAATGGACAAGGCAACTGTTAGGTGGATTCATAACTGGCTTAGTGATTGGACCAAAAGAGTGGTCGTAAATGGCTGCACATCAAGTTGGAAGAATGTCTCAAGTGGGGTACCACAGGGTTCTGTCCTGGGCCCTGTATGTTCAACATCTTTATCACTGATTTAGATTAAGAAATTGAGGGTAAACTGATTAAATTTGCTGATTACACAAAGCTAGGAGGGATAACTAATACCAGAGAAGAGAGAGGATTCAAAAAGATATAAATAAAGTGGAGCAGTGGGCAGCAACTAACAGAATGGTTTTAACAGGGAAAAATGCAAAGTACTACATCTGGGCAATAAAAATGAAAAAAGCATATACAGAATGGGAGGAATAGGGCTAAGCAACAGCACATGTGAAAAAGACGTGGGTATACCAATAGATCATAAACTGAACATGAGTCAACAGTGTGATGCAGCAGCAAAAAAGGCAAATGCTATTCTGGGATGTATTACCAGAAGCATACAGTCTAGATCACGTGACGTCATTATTGTCCTCTACTCCTCCTTGGTCACACCTCATCTGGAATACTGTGTCCAGTTTTGGGCACCACCTTTTAAAAAGGGCATCAACAAACTGGAGCAAGATCAGAGAAGAGTGACCAGAATGGTGACCAGTCTGCAAAACATGTCCTATGAGGAACGGTTACAGGATTTGGAAATGTTTAGCATGCAAAAAAGACGACTGAGAGGAGACTTAATATGGGTCTACAAATATCTCAAGAGCTGTCACATTGTAGAAGGATTATCATTATTCTCATTTGCACAAGGAAAGACTGGAAGCAATGGGATGAAACTGAATGGGAGGAGACACAGATTAGATATTAGAAAAAACTTTTTGACAGTTAGGGTGATTAATGAATGGAACAGGCTGCCACAAGAGGTGGTGACTTCTCCTTCCATGGAAGTCTTCAAACAGAGGCTGGACAGACATCTGTCTGGGATGATTTATTGAATCTTGCTTTGAGCAGGGGGTTGGACCAGATGACCCAGGAGGTCCCTTCCAACTCTACCATTCTATGATACGTCCGGGGGGGGCGGCTATTCCATTCAAAAATGTCTACCCACTGGCAGCTCCAGAGCTGCCGGCCCTAAAAGAATACATGAGAATCTGGCCACATAATTCGTCCCGCCACATAACCGGCAAGAGCACCCATATTTTTCGTAAAGAAGGATGGAACTGTTAGACCCTGTATTGATTATTGGGAGCTCAACAAGTTAACCATTCGGAACCGTTATCCTCTGCCGTTAATTCCTGAACTGCTTGAAAGAATATGCAACGTTAAGATCTTCTCTAAGTTAGAGCTTCGACGAGTTTATAATCTGATTGGGATCCGCTCTGGGGATGAATGGAAGACAGCATTTAGATGTCATTATGGGCACTTTGAGTACATTGTGATGCCTTTTGGTCTCTGCAATGCTCCAGCAACCTTTCAACATTTGGCTAATGACATTTTTAGAGATCTTTTAGATCATTTTGTCATAATTTATCTGAGCGATATTTTGATTTTTTCTAATTCCTTGTAGGAACATCAAGAGCATGTTAAGGCTGTTTTAAGACGCTGTAACATTCCACCATGTGAGTGGACGGGGATTACTCACGTTGCTGGTCTTGGAGGTAAAACACTGGCACATTCAGGGTTAAAATGAGTCCATTCGCTTTCTTAGCTCCATAAACCTCACAGCAACAAAACAAAGGTTTCCAGCCTTCACAGCAGTCGAAAACAACATAAACAGTCCTTAGCTGGGCTTTGTTTCCTCAGGCCTTGTGCACACACACACCAGGGCAATGTTCAGGCCAGAGGCTCCGACTTGAGCCGTACACACAGGAGGGCTTCTCCTTCCTAAGAACACAGACTACTCTGTAGTGTCCCACCTGGACACATGGAAGTCTGTGCACACTCTGACAGACTCCCTCACACTCACTGCCCATGTGCTAACCACAGCCTCCATTATGTGGGCTGTAACCACACCCACAGATGAGGTATGGATCACATGGGCTGGTCACATGGTCATGACCTCATGGCAGGTCCTGAAACTCCTGCAGGTCGTGAAGGAAAACAGGGATACAGTCAGCACCCTCACCCAGAGGTGAGGCAATATGGGTAGCCAGACCCTCCCATCTCTCATAGCTACCCACAACCGAGACCCAGTGCACTAAATGACATCTTTAGTTCTCATGTACACTAGAGACAAAATACTCCGGGTTGCATCTCAGGGAGCATCCATCCACGTGACCTATACCTCCCATTAACCACGCGACCACCCATGAAGGTGGCGGCCATCTACTTTCCACTTCCTGCAGCTCTCTGTTGATCTGCACCCTCTCAAGTCTTAGCTGCTCTACTTCTTTCAGATAGGTCACGTGATACTCCAGGAGCATCCAGATATTCCCAAGGCTCTCCATGGATCCGACAACGAGGAATGGAGCCATCCCATCTTCACCCATGTCCTGGGCTTCCTCATCAGCCGGAATCCTCACTCTCATCACACGAGACCTATTCACCATCTCCTGCATCACTTTCACAAACCTTCAGATGACCTTCCCCACCAGACCTCTCGGCACTTGAATGATGTCTCCTGGAATGCCCCGCTGACTGTGAACTTTCTTCGCACGCTCTAGATGTCGAGCAGCTTCCTTATTCATCAACAGGATCATCTGCTTCGCTCGGAGGCATTGTAGATGCATATCCCTCAGGACAGCCACTTGCTTCACTGTGACTTCCCTAGTTGACAGTATGACCAACTGTTTTGTCTCTGGTGCACAGTTCACATTACATGCTTCTATAGCCTTTCTAAAGGCCTCATGCACATCCTCAATGGCACACTCTTCTCACATGTCTTCGGGTACCTCTATTATACACTTGAAAAGTGAAGTCTCCCCTTCTTGGACAAACTGTTGGATCTCCTCGTCCTGAGCATCAGTGCAGTTTTCCAAGACATCGACGTCCCTTGTATGGCCATCTGCATGGCACTTCGCCTGCTGGATTTCTTCCTCCGTGGAGACCCCTTCTTTGGTCAGCTTCTCCAGTTCACTCTCCTTCATAGCGATCAGATCGGGAAAGCATGACAGTTCGATTTCCCTTTCATCCATGGATTTCAGGAGCTGGGCATTAGTCTCCTTCTTTATCATGAGCTCTCTAAGAACTTTTCCTCGCTCCTCTGCCAGGCAGCGACGCTCATCCTCTCTCCAGAGAAGCTCCTGCTGATGCTTCTCTTGGGCCTCTCTGAGCACCTCCATATCTTTCACTATAGCTTTGCTTATAGTTTGACACGATGACAGGTGACCTCTGAGTTCAGAGACTGCCTTCTCCAGCTCATCCACTCTGTGCTCAGCTGCTTGTCTTAGGACCCTTTCTCGTTCAACATGCTCTTTTACAGTCTCTCTAAAAAGCTCTATCTCATGGTCCTGCTCTCTTTTGGCCAGCACGTGTCGCACCATCAGTTCTTTAATCAGATTTTCAGATGGGCTCTCTTGCCCACCCATACTCTGCCTCTTCAGAGCTCCACCTGTTCCTGCATCCACCTCTATGGTCTCTGCAGGTCTACTACAGGTCTGTTTTAATTCCAGCCCATCATTAACTCCCTCTGTGCTGGGGTTTGTCTGAAATAAAGTGACCTCCTTACTACACACTCTTTCCCTTGTGTTCGAGTTACAGTCTGAATTGGAGTCACCACTCATCCTGTCATCCTGGAACAGCAAGTTCCCACTCACACAGGTGTCGGACCCCTTTCCTGGAGGTACCCCGTTTCCCTCGGTCACAGGTTTGGTCACCCCAGCTATGTCCCCAAGTTGGTCAGACCCACACTTTCTCTCGGTCACCCGGAACTCTGGACTATTGACCTTAGGGGGTGCTACCTCCACCTTTGAGCCACTCCACACACTTCATCAACTTCCCATGCATCTTCAAACAGCACAAAGTCCCGGCCCCTCTCAAAGGGATACAATAAGTTCGGTGGTATACTGCCACCTTGGCACTCAACACTTTTGGACATCTCAATCATCACTCTGTCCACAGTATAGTCCACAGTGACCCCATGGGTGCAGCGAACCTTGACCTTTTTCTCAGTCAGACAGAAAACGAGAGGAGTTCCTGTCAGAGTCACCTGACTGAGTCCAGCCATCCAGAGACTCCTTCACAGTGTAGCATCACGGTACACACCTGCGGCTTGTCGTCAAATGGGAAGTCTATGCTGCACTCAGAATAAGTCAGACACAAACACCGCTGTTCCCCAGACATATCCACTAAGGTAACCAGTGCCGCCCCTTTTCGGACCACTATCCTCTTTTGAGACTCCATCTCCCTCTGGGACTCCACTCCTTTTTGGGCCACCACCCCCTTTCGGGATTTCCCCATGTCCCCTCTAGAGGCCTGTACACAGAAGTCTATCTGCCCCAACAGTACCACCGTACACTTAGGTCTTTCTGGGCTTGTACTGCCCTTTAAGAGGTCACCCGGTCTGGACCTCTGATGTCCTCTGATGTCCTTATGGCATCTCACCTGCTCCTACTGGCACTGCCACAACTCTGGCTGTAGCCACAAACCGCCGGCACCTCCGGCTGATGCTCACAAGCCGCTGCTGCTGCCACTGCAGCTCCTGCTGCAGCAGAACCTGCATGGCTCCACACTGCAGACTTCGTTGACCGGCCGATCCACCGCAATCTTTGTAATTCTGCCAAGTTACAGCCAGATGCTTGTCACCTTCATGACCCCTCTGAGTCACAGCAAGCTGACTTGAGAAAGAAAACAAAACTTTGTGACCCCGACGAGTCACAGCAAACACCTTCAGCTTTATAGAGAAAAAAAAACACACACAGTCTCTCACTGACCCCGGTCAATACAACACGGACTCCTGTCTGTTACCTACTGGTGTCGGCCACACAGGTTCCCGGATGCCTCTTCTCCTCAGAGGTATCCCACAAATATCAATACACAGTTTTTCTGACCCCGGTCAGCATAACACGGACTCTGTTCCATTACCTGTTGGCCACGCAGGTTCGCGGATCCCTCTTATTCGCAGAGGTATCCCAAAAATAGCTCTCACTGACACCGGCTCACTGATCGCCAGCACTGCCAGATGTGCTTCTTGGACCGTTGCCCGCATTCTCCATCAATTGCAAAGTTCCACCATGTGAGTGGACGGGGATTACTCACGTTGCCGGTCTTGGAGGTAAAACACTGGCACACTCAGGGTTAAAATGAGTCCATTCAGTTTATTTGCTCCATAAACCTCACAGCAACAAAACAAGGTTTCCAGCCTTCACAGCAGTCGAAAGCAACATAAACAGTCCTGAGCTGGGATTTGTTCCCTCAGGTCCTGTGCACACACAGGCCAGGGCAATGTCCAGGCCGGAGGCTCCGACTTGAGCCGTACACACAGGAGGGCTTCTCCTTCCTAAGAACACAGACTACAGTCATGGCCAAAGGTTTTGAGAATGACACAAATATTAATTTTTACAAAGTCTACTTTCTAATGGCAATTTGCATATACTCCAGAATGTTATAAAGAGTGATCAGCTTAACAGCAATTACTTGCAAAGTCAATATTTGCCTAGAAAATTAACTTTATCCCCCAAAACACATTTCAACATCATTGCAGCCCTGCCTTAAAAGGACCAGCTAACATCGTTTCAGTGATTGAGGTGTGCGTGTTGATGAGGACAGGGCTGGAGATCAATCTGTCATAATTAAGAATGACACCACTGGACACTTTAAAAGGAGGCTGGTGCTTGGCATCATTGTTTCTCTTCTGTTAACCATGGTTATCTCTAAAGAAACACGTGCAGTCATCATTGCACTGCACAAAAATGGCCTAACAGGGAACAGTATCGCAGCTAGAAAGTTTGCACCTCAGTCAACAATCTATCGCATCATCAAGAACTTCAAAGAGAGAGGTTCCCTTGTTGCCAAAAAGGCTCCAGGGCGCCCAAGACAGACCAGCAAGCGCCAGGACCGTCTCTTAAAAGTGTTTCAGCTGCGGGATCGGGCTACCAGCAGTGCAGAGCTTGCTCAGGAATGGCAGCAGGCAGGTGTGAGTGCATCTGCACGCACTGTGAGGTGGAGACTCTTGGAGCAAGGCCTGGTCTCAAGGAGGGCAGCAAAGAAGCCACTTCTCTCCAGGAAAAACATCATGGACAGACTGATATTCTGCAAGAGGTACAGGGAGTGGACTGCTGAGGACTGGGGTAAAGTCATTTTCTCTGATGAATCCCCTTTTCGATTGTTTGGGACATCTGGAAAATGGCTTATTCGGAGAAGACCAGGTGAGCGCTACCACCAGTCTTGTCTCATGCCAACTGTCAAGCATCCTAAAACCATTCATGTGTGGGGTGGCTTCTCAGCCAAGGGAATGGGATCTCTCTCAGTCTTGCCTAAAAACACAGCCATGAATGAAGAATGGTACCAGAATGTCCTCCAAGAGCAACTTCTCCCAACCGTCCAAGAGCAGTTTGGCGATCAACAATGCTTTTTTCAACATGATGGAGCACCTTGCCATAAAGCAAAGGTGATAACTAAATGGCTCAGGGAACAAAACATAGAGATTTTGGGACCATAGCCTGGAAACTCCCCAGATCTTAATCCCAATGAGAACTTGTGGTCAATCATCAAGAGACGGGTGGACAAACAAAAACCTTCAAATTCAGACAAAATAAAAAGCATTGATTTTGCAAGAATGGACTGCTATCAGTCAGGATTTGATCCAGAAGTTGCTTGAGAGCATGCCAGGGAGAATTGCTGAGGTCCTGAAGAAGAAGGGTCAACACTGCAAATATTGACTTGCTGCATTAACTCATTCTGTCAATATAACCTTTTGCTACTCATAATATGATTGCAATTATATTTCTGTATGTAATAAAAACATCTGACAAACACACATAAAAACCAGAGGCCAGCAGATCAGGTGAAAATATAATATTTGTGTCATTCTCAAAACTTTTGGCCATGACTGTACTCTGTAGTGTCCCACCTGGACGCATGGAAGTCTGTCCACACTCTGACAGACTCCCTCACACTCACTGCCCATGTGCTAAACAAAGCCTCCATTATGTGGGCTGTAACCACACCCACAGGTGAGGAATGGATCACATGGGCTGGTCACATGGTCATGACCTCATGGCAGGTCCTGAAACTCCTGCAGGTCGTGAAGGAAAACAGGGGTACAGTCAGCACCCTCGCCCAGAGGTGAGGCAATATGGGTAGCCAGACCCTCCCATCTCTCATAGCTACCCACAACCCAGACCCAGTGCACTAAATGACATCTTTAGTGCTCATGTACACTAGAGACAAAATACTCCAGGTTGCATCGCAGGGAGCATCCATCCATGTGACATATACCTCCCATTAACCACGTGACCACCCATCACACCACAACACCTGAAAGAGAATCATCTCTACATCAAACCTGAGAAGTGTGAGTTCCATCGCACAGAGATTCAATTTCTGGGTTATGTAAACTCGTCACAGGGACTTAACATGGAGGCAAGTAAACGACCTGTCACACTAAGCAATATCGCTAGCAATATCGCTATAACATTACTGGTTTTTGTGACATTATAGCGATATTGCTAGTGATATCGCTATGTCTGATACTTACCTCCGACCGCTCCCCTGCTGGTTATCGCTGATCACGCGAGAGCATCCTGGACCGTTTCTCGTCATCAGCTTCCTGCTGTGATGACGAGCGACGCGTGGACGCGGGCGGGAGGACGTCAGGATCGCCTCGTCTGACAGATAAGTAGCGACTCCCGACCCCTGCGATGTCGCTGGTGAGATCTGCCTGTGTGGCAGCTCACTAGTAGTGTTGAGCATTCCGATACCGCAAGTATCGGGTATCGGCCGATACTTGCTGTATCGGAATTCCGATACCGACTTCCGATATTTTTTCAATATCGGAAGTCGGCATCGGAATCGGAAGTTGAAGTTCAAAGTTGATTGACAGCCGAAATGACGTCATCATGATGCGCGGTGTGTGCGCATCATGATGCGCCATCATTTCGGGCCTTCCGGGGGTGTCTGCCGGCCTGCCGGGGGGCTGTGCCGGCCTGCCGGGGGGCTGTGTGGACTGCCCGGGGTCTGTACCGGCCTGCCGGGGGGCTGTGCCGGCCTGCCGGTGGTCTGTGCACCCTGTGGGGGTCTGTACCGGCCTGCCGGGGGGCTGTGCCGGCCTGCCGGTGGTCTGTGCACCCTGTGGGGGTCTGTACCGGCCTGCCGGGGGGCTGTGCCGGCCTGCCGGGGGGCTGTGCTGATGTCCGGGGGTCTGTGCAAGCATCGTCCGATGGGACTATAAGTCCCATCTGGCGATGCCTGCTACCATGACAGTGATTGACACATTAGCCAATGATGGGACAGTAGTAGTCCCATCATCCGGCTAATGTGTTAAATGTTAAAAAAAAAAAAATACTACATACATACTACATACATACTACATGCATGCTACATACATACTACATGCTACATATATACTACATGCATGCTACATATATACTACATGCATGCTACATACATACTGCATGCTACATACATACTGCATGCTACATACATACTGCATGCTACATACATACTGCATGCTACATACATACCACATATATACTACATACATACTGCATGCTACATACATACCACATATATACTACATACATACTACATGCATGCTACATACATACCACATATATACTACATACATACTACATGCATGCTACATACATACTACATACATAACACATATATACTACATGCATGCTACATACATACTACATGCTACATATATACTACATATATACTACATACATACTACATACATACTACATGCATGCTACATACATACTACATGCTACATACTACATGCATGCTACATACAGTGGGGCAAAAAAGTATTTAGTCAGTCAGCAATAGTGCAAGTTCCACCACTTAAAAAGATGAGAGGCGTCTGTAATTTACATCATAGGTAGACCTCAACTATGGGAGACAAACTGAGAAAAAAAAATCCAGAAAATCACATTGTCTGTTTTTTTTTCATTTTATTTGCATATTATGGTGGAAAATAAGTATTTGGTCAGAAACAAGCAATCAAGATTTCTGGCTCTCACAAACCTGTAACTTCTTCTTTAAGAGTCTCCTCTTTCCTCCACTCATTACCTGTAGTAATGGCACCTGTTTAAACTTGTTATCAGTATAAAAAGACACCTGTGCACACCCTCAAACAGTCTGACTCCAAACTCCACTATGGTGAAGACCAAAGAGCTGTCAAAGGACACCAGAAACAAAATTGTAGCCCTGCACCAGGCTGGGAATACTGAATCAGCAATAGCCAACCAGCTTGGAGTGAAGAAATCAACTGTGGGAGCAATAATTAGAAAATGGAAGACATACAAGACCACTGATAATCTCCCTCGATCTGGTGCTCCACGCAAAATCCCACCCCGTGGGGTCAGAATGATCACAAGAACGGTGAGCAAAAATCCCAGAACCACGCGGGGGGACCTAGTGAATGAACTGCAGAGAGCTGGGACCAATGTAACAAGGCCTACCATAAGTAACACACTACGCCACCATGGACTCAGATCCTGCAGTGCCAGACGTGTCCCACTGCTTAAGCCTGTACATGTCCGGGCCCGTCTGAAGTTTGCTAGAGAGCATTTGGATGATCCATAGGAGTTTTGGGAGAATGTCCTATGGTCTGATGAAACCAAACTGGAACTGTTTGGTAGAAACACAACTTGTCGTGTTTGGAGGAAAAAGAATACTGAGTTGCATCCATCAAACACCATACCTACTGTAAAGCATAGTGGTGGAAACATCATGCTTTGGGGCTGTTTCTCTGCAAAGGGGCCAGGACGACTGATCCGGGTACATGAAAGAATGAATGGGGCCATGTATCGTGAGATTTTGAGTGCAAACCTCCTTCCATCAGCAAGGGCATTGAATATGAAACGTGGCTGGGTCTTTCAACATGACAATGATCCAAAGCACACCGCCAGGGCAACGAAGGAGTGGCTTCGTAAGAAGCATTTCAAGGTCCTGGAGTGGCCTAGCTAGTCTCCAGATCTCAACCCTATAGAAAACCTTTGGAGGGAGTTGAAAGTCCGTGTTGCCAAGCGAAAAGCCAAAAACATCACTGCTCTAGAGGAGATCTGCATGGAGGAATGGGCCAACATACCAACAACAGTGTGTGGCAACCTTGTGAAGACTTACAGAAAACGTTTGACCTCTGTCATTGCCAACAAAGGATATATCACAAAGTATTGAGATGAAATTTTGTTTCTGACCAAATACTTATTTTCCACCATAATATGCAAATAAAATGAAAAAAAAACAGACAATGTGATTTTCTGGATTTTTTTTTCTCAGTTTGTCTCCCATAGTTGAGGTCTACCTATGATGTAAATTACAGACGCCTCTCATCTTTTTAAGTGGTGGAACTTGCACTATTGCTGACTGACTAAATACTTTTTTGCCCCACTGTACATACTACATATATACTACATGCATGCTACATACATACTACATATATACTACATGCATGCTACATACATACTGCATGCTACATACACTCACTGGCCACTTTATTAGGTACACCTGTCCAACTGTGTGTTAAGACTTAATTTCTAATCAGCCAATCACATGGCGGCAACTCAGTGCATTTAGGCATGTAGACATGGTCAAGACAATCTCCTGCAGTTCAAACCGAGCATCAGTATGGGGAAGAAAGGTGATTTGAGTGCCTTTGAACGTGGCAAGATTGTTGGTGCCAGAAGGGCTGGTCTGAGTATTTCAGAAACTGCTGATCTACTGGGATTTTCACGCACAACCATCTCTAGGGTTTACAGAGAATGGTCCGAAAAAGAAAAAAAATCCAGTGAGCGGCAGTTCTGTGGCCGGAAATGCCTTGTTGATGCCAGAGGTCAGAGGAGAATGGGCATACTGGTTCGAGCTGATAGAAAGGCAACAGTGACTCAAATTGCCACCCGTTACAACCAAGGTAGGCAGAAGAGCATCTCTGAACGCACAGTGCGTCGAACTTTGAGGCAGATGGGCTACAGCAGCAGAAGACCACACTGGGTACCACTCCTCTCAGCTAAGAACAGGCATCTGATGGCTACTTTCAGCAGGATAATGCGCCATGTCATAAAGCTCGAATCATCTCAGATTGGTTTCTTGAACATGACAATGAGTTCACTGTACTCAAATGGCCTCCTCAGTCACCAGATCTCAATCCAATAGAGCATCTTTGGGATGTGGTGGAACGGGAGATTCGCATCAGGGATGTGCAGCCGACAAGTCTGCGCCAACTGTGTGATGCCATCATGTCAATATGGTCCAAAATCTCTGAGGAATGCTTCCAGCACCTTGTTGAATCTCTGCCACGAAGAATTGAGGCAGTTCTGAAGGCAAAAGGGGGTCCAACCCGTTACTAGCATGGTGTACCTAATAAAGTGGCCAGTGAGTGTATATACTACATACATACCACATATATACTACATATATACTACATACATACTACATACATACTACATGCATGCTACATACATACTACATGCTACATACATACTACATGCTACATACATACTACATATATACTACATGCATGCTACATACATACTACATATATACTACATGCATGCTACATACATACTGCATGCTACATACATACTGCATGCTACATACATACTGCATGCTACATACATACTGCATGCTACATACATACTACATGCTACATACATACTACATGCTACATAGATGCTACATGCTACATACATACTACATACATACCACATATATACTACATACATACTACATGCATGCTACATACATACCACATATATACTACATACATACTACATGCATGCTACATACATACCACATATATACTACATGCATGCTACATACATACTACATATATACTACATGCATGCTACATACATACTACATACATACTACATGCATGCTACATACTACATACATACTACATACATAACACATATATACTACATGCATGCTACATACATATTACATGCTACATATATACTACATATGTACTACATACATGCTACATACATACTACATGCTACATACATACTACATATATACTACATGCATGCTACATACATACTACATGCTACATATATACTACATATGTACTACATACATACTACATGCATGCTACATACATACTACATGCTACATACATACATGCTACATATATACTACATGCATGCTACATACATACTGCATGCTACATACATACTACATACATACTGCATGCTACATACATACTGCATGCTACATACATACTGCATGCTACATACATACTGCATGCTACATACATACTACATGCTACATACATACTGCATGCTACATACATACTGCATGCTACATACATACTGCATGCTACATACATACTACATGCTACATACATACTACATGCTACATACATACTACATGCTACATACATACTACATGCTACATACATACTACATACATACCACATATATACTACATACATACTACATGCATACTACATACATAACATATATATACTACATGCATACTACATACATAACATATATATACTACATGCATGCTACATACATACTACATGCTACATATATACTACATACATACTACATACATACTACATGCTACATACATACTACATACATACTACATGCATGCTACATGCATGCTACATACATACTACATGCTACATACATACTACATATATACTACATGCATGCTACATACATACTACATGCTACATACATACTACATACATACTACATGCATGCTACATACATACTACATACCACATATATACTACATACATACTACATGCATGCTACATACATACTACATACCACATATATACTACATACATACTACATGCATGCTACATACATGCCACATATATACTACATACATACTACATGCATGCTACATACATACTACATACATAACACATATATACTACATGCATGCTACATACATACTACATGCTACATACATACTACATACATACTACATGCATGCTACATACATAACACATATATACTACATGCTACATACATACCACATACATACTACATACATACTACATACATACTACATACATACTACATGCTACATACATACTACATATATACTACATGCATGCTACATACATACTGCATGCTACATGCATGCTACATGCATGCTACATACATACTACATGCTACATACATACCACATATATACTACATACATACTACATACAATACATTCATACAATACATATAGACATACAGTACATATAACAGAGTAACATACTTACCAATACTTGTCACATTGTTCCCCGAAGCCATTGTCTTTTACGGAATAAATATTAACATAACAAACCACAAAAATACTCACCCACGATCCGAAGCAGTCCACGAGTGTGTCCCACGACGATCTTGGGTAGAGAACTGCAGCATCAGCTGATGCTGCCGTTCTCTACGGGCTGCAGGAATCCAATGACGGAAGGTAGGTATCCTTCCGCACTGTATTCCTCCGCCACTTAAAAACAAAAAAGTCCCTAGTCTCACTTTATGCCATTGCTGTGTGGGATGCTGCAGTTCTCTACCCAAGATCGTCGTGGGACACACTCGTGGACTGCTTCGGATCGTGGGTGAGTATTTTTGTGGTTTGTTATGTTAATATTTATTCCGTAAAAGACAATGGCTTCGGGGAACAATGTGACAAGTATTGGTAAGTATGTTACTCTATGTTATATGTACTGTATGTCTATGTATGTATTGTATGAATGTATTGTATGTAGTATGTATATATGTGGTATGTATGTAGCATGTAGTATGTATGTAGCATGCATGTAGTATATATGTAGTATGTAGCATGCATGTAGTATATATGTAGTATGTATGTAGCATGTAGTATGTATGTAGCATGTAGTATGTATGTAGCATGTAGTATGTATGTAGCATGTATGTAGTATGTATGTAGCATGTAGTATGTATGTAGCATGCATGTAGTATGTATGTAGTATATATGTAGTATGTATGTAGCATGTAGTATGTATGTAGCATGCATGTAGTATGTATGTGGTATGTATGTAGTATATATGTGGTATGTATGTAGTATGTATGTAGTATGTATGTAGCATGCAGTATGTATGTAGCATGCAGTATGTATGTAGCATGCAGTATGTAGCATGCATGTAGTATATATGTAGTATGTATGTAGCATGTAGTATGTATGTAGCATGCATGTAGTATGTATGTAGTATATATGTAGTATATATGTAGCATGTAGTATGTATGTAGCATGCATGTAGTATATATGTGTTATGTATGTAGTATGTATGTAGTATGTATTTAGCATGCATGTAGTATGTATGTAGTATATATGTGGTATGTATGTAGCATGCCACATATATACTACATGCATGCTACATACATACTACATGCTACATACATAATACATACATACTACATGCATGCTACATACTACATGCTACATACATACTACATATATACTACATGCATGCTACATGCATACTGCATGCTACATACATACTGCATGCTACATACATACTACATGCTACATACATACTACATGCTACATACATACTACATACATACCACATATATACTACATACATACCACATATATACTACATACATACTACATATATACTACATGCATGCTACATATATACTACATGCATGCTACATACATACTACATGCTACATACATACTACATGCTACATACATACTACATATATACTACATACATACTACATACATACCACATATATACTACATACATACTACATGCATGCTACATACATACCACATACATACTAGATACATAACACATATATACTACATGCATGCTACATACATACTACATGCTACATATATACTACATATATACTACATACATACTACATACTACATACATACTACATGCATGCTACATACATACTACATGCTACATACATACTGCATGCTACATACATACTGCATGCTACATACATACTGCATGCTACATACATACTACATACATACCACATACATACCACATACATACCACATACATACTACATGCATGCTACATACATACCACATACATACTACATACGTACTACATGCATGCTACATACATACTACATGCTACATACATACTACATGCTACATACATACTACATGCTACATACATACTACATGCTACATACATACTACATATATACTACATGCATGCTACATACATACTACATGCTACATACATACTACATGCTACATACATACTACATGCTACATACATACTACATATATACTACATACATACTACATGCATGCTACATACATACTACATGCTACATACATACCACATACATACTACATACATACTACATGCTACATACATACTACATACATGCTACATACATACTACATGCTACATACATACTACATGCTACATACATACCACATATATGCTACATACATACTACATACAATACATTCATACAATACATACATAGACATACAGTACATATAACATAGAGTAACATACTTACCAATACTTGTCACATTGTTCCCCGAAGCCATTGTCTTTTACGGAATAAATATTAACATAACAAACCACAAAAATACTCACCCACGATCCGAAGCAGTCCACGAGTGTGTCCCACGACGATCTTGGGTAGAGAACTGCAGCATCAGCTGATGCTGCCGTTCTCTACGGGCTGCAGGAATCCAATGACGGAAGGTAGGTATCCTTCCGCACTGTATTCCTCCGCCACTTAAAAAAAAAAAGTCCCTAGTCTCACTTTATGCCATTGCTGTGTGGGATGCTGCAGTTCTCTACCCAAGATCGTCGTGGGACACACTCGTGGACTGCTTCGGATCGTGGGTGAGTATTTTTGTGGTTTGTTATGTTAATATTTATTCCGTAAAAGACAATGGCTTCGGGGAACAATGTGACAAGTATTGGTAAGTATGTTACTCTATGTTATATGTACTGTATGTCTATGTATGTATTGTATGAATGTATTGTATGTAGTATGTATGTAGTATATATGTGGTATGTATGTAGCATGTAGTATGTATGTAGCATGCATGTAGCATGCAGTATGTATGTAGCATGCATGTAGTATGTATGTAGCATGTAGTATGTATGTAGTATGTATGTGGTATGTATGTAGCATGTAGTATGTATGTAGCATGCATGTAGTATGTATGTAGTATATATGTAGTATGTATGTAGCATGTAGTATGTATGTAGCATGCATGTAGTATATATGTAGTATGTATGTAGCATGTAGTATGTATGTAGCATGCATGTAGTATATATGTAGTATGTAGTATGTATGTAGTATGTATGTGGTATGTATGTAGCATGTAGTATGTATGTAGCATGCATGTAGTATGTATGTAGTATATATGTAGTATGTATGTAGTATGTATGTAGCATGCATGTAGTATATATGTAGTATGTATGTTGCATGTAGTATATATGTAGTATGAATGTAGCATGCATGTAGTATGTAGTATGAATGTAGCATGTATGTAGTATGCATGTTGTATGTATGTAGCATGTAATTTTTTTTTTTTTTTTTTTACATTCAACACATTAGCCGGATGATGGGACTCTACTACTGTCCCATCATTGGCTAATGTGTCAATCACTGTCATGGTAGCAGGCATCGCCCGATGGGACTTGTAGTCCCATCGGACGATGCCTGCACAGACCCCCGAAGCCTGTACAGCCCCCCCGGCAGGCCGGCACTGCCCCCCGGAGCCTGTACGGCCCCCCGGCAGGCCGGCACAGCCCCCCGGCAGGCCGGCACAGCCCCCCGGAGCCTGCACAGACCACCGGCAGGCCGGCACAGACCACCGGCAGGCCGGCACAGACCCCCTGGCAGGCCGGCACAGCCCCCCGAAAGGCCCGTACAGACCCCAGAGAGGCTGTACAAGGCAAAAACAGGGTTTTTCTTATTCCGATACCGGAAGTCCCATAGACTTGAATGGGACTTCCGGTATCGGAATCGGCGATACCGATACTTTTTTTTTTTTTTAAGATCGGCCGATCAATTCCGATCCGATACTTTGAAGTATCGGACGGTATCGCTCAACTCTACTCACTAGTGACCACTTAGCGATGTACCAGCGATCCTGACAGCGTCATATCGCTGGTCGGGATCGCTGGTACATCGCCAAGTGTGACAGTACCTTAAGATCCAGGCTATGCTTGATGGGCCCGCATCTAAGAATGTCAAGGAGGTACAACGTTTTATCAGGTTTGCTAACTTTTATAGATGGTTTATTCGTAATTTTCCAGAGATTGTTTGACCTATTACTCAACTGAATAAGAAGGAAAAGAATTTCTTGTAGTCTACACAAGCCCAAGATGCTTTTGATTGTCTTAGGTCCTGTTTCACTTCTGCACCGTTATTGATTCATCCTAACTAGTGATGAGCGAGCACTAAAATGCTCGAGTGCTCATTGCTCAGGTCTAGCAAATTGGAATATTTGGGTACTCAGACAGAACAACGAGACCAATGTAAGTCTATGGGAGACCCGAGCATTTTTACCGCGATGCCCCCAAGGGGTCCTTTTAAGGTCTAAAAACATCTGAAAATGATGGAAACTGCTCAAATGACACGGGGACATCATGGGGATCACCCCTGGAAGCATTTCTGACTCCTAGTTCACAGCTTTAAACTATGTTGTCAACGTTTCATGCCATATTTACCGGTGCATCAAAACATACCAAAACGGATTTTGCTGGGAAATATGTTAAGGTACATCCTTTCCAGGTTAATGACTTTGAATATATATGCCTTTGAACCCAGGTACTTGATGGGCCCAGGAAAATCCACTTCACATTTTTCATTTTGTACTCCCATTCTGTTTTCTTATGCATTGACTGCAAGGCCTGCCCTGCTACCAAGTCATATGCACCCCTATAAACCTTTGAACCCACATACTGGATGGGCCCAGGAAAATCCTCTTCGCATTATTCATTTTGTACTCCTATACTCTTTTCTTATGCATTGACTGCAAGGCCTGCCCTGTTGACAAGTCATCTGCACCCCAATATGCCTTTGAACTCAGGTACTGGATGGGCCTAGGAAAATCCACTTCACATTAATCACTTTGTACTCCCATTCTGTTTTCTTATGCATTGACTGCATGGCCTGCTCTGCTACCAAGTCATATGTACCTCAATATCCCCAATTCCCCCTTGGAAGAAGTATGGAGGAGGGCCTCTTAACCAAAAATGTCCCATTAAAAAGGAGCGGGACTCCTAGACTTGCAATGCCCATGCACTTAGTGTATGGGCTGTCAAACATTTCCCCTGTGGGGTACACCTCAACCTTTTTCAGAACAAGTATTTTACGCACAGCATAACCACTGACCCTTGTTAATAATTCGACACTGGCTGTAGCTGCATGGAACACATTAACCCTTTTGATCTAGTGGCGGTGGATGATCAGACGTGGAGGAAGGCCTGATTAAAAAATAGGCCCAATTTCTAGGAGCGGGTCTCATAGACTTGGAATGCCCATACACTTAGGGTATGGGCTGTCAAACATTTCCCCTGTGGGGAGTACATATTTTTTGTATTTTGGTGACGGGCATCATAACACCCTTGCCTAAAAATAGAGTGGCTGGAGCATGACGGAATACGTTCACCCTGGTGTTCGAGTGGTGGTGGACAGTGAGGATAAGGAGAAGGAGAAGGAGGAGGAGGACACCAAATAGCCAAAATCAGGAAGCGTATACCCATGTTTGGTTGTGAAGAGGTGCATGGGAATACAACTCCCCAAAAAGCACTACATTGGAGTTTATGTTTCGCTGTCATCATATGGTGGTGTCGAAATGTCAAGTCCAATCCATCCCTTGTTCATTTTTATAAGAGTCAGCCTGTCTGCATTTTCCGTTGAAAGGCAAATGCGCTTATCTGTGATAATTACATCAGCGGCACTAAAAACCCTCTCTGACAAAACGCTAGCGGCAGGGCAGGCCAGGACCTCCAAGGCGTAGAGAGCCAGTTCATGCCACGTGACCTGCTTGGATACCCAATAATTAAAAGGCACAGAGGAATCAAGGAGAATGTTGGTACGGTCAGCAAGGTACTCCCTCATCATCTTAGAAAACATTGCATTCCTTGTGAGATTACCCCACACCTCAGTGCCAGGGCGATGGGAGGGTCTTAGAAAACTGTCCCAGAATTTTGCCGGTGTTCCACTGCCTCTGCTGTATTGGAGTTGTGTCTCTCTCACCGGTCCTCCTTGGTTGGCCAACAAACTTATCTCTGCCACCAGCGTTTTGAGATAGTAATTTTTTTTAATAATTCCACAACAATGGCCCTATGGTACTGCACCATTTTGGTTCACCTGTTTGCCTCAGGAATAAGAGATAGAAAGTTCTTCTTGTAGCGTGTCACTAGCCAGTAATGTCTGTTACCCAATATTTTGACAATACGAGGGTCACGGGAAAGGCAGCGCAACATAAAGTCAACCATGCGTGCCAGACTGGTAACAGGCAAGCCTTCCGTGTCCTCACCAACAGGACGACTGACCAAGGTGTCCTCCTCCAATTCTTCCCTGCCCTCAAGCCATCCATGCTGAACAGACGGTATGACAGTTGTGGTTGTAGTCCCGTCTATAGCGCATTAAAGTAGCTCCTGTTCTTTCTCCTCCTCTCTTCCTCATTGTCAACCAATCCACGTTGGAATGACATGAGGCTGGATGTGTGTAATCATCCTTTATTGTTCCTTGATCCATGTCCCCGTGCTCCGTCTGCAATGCATCCTCTTTCATTGTGAGCAGAGAGCTTTTCAGAATGCAGATGAGCGGGATGGTGATGCTAATTATGGCATCATCGCCGCTCACCATCTTGGTGGACTCTTCAAAGTTTTGGAGGATGTTACATATGTTTGTCATCCATGTCCACTCATGAGGTTTTATGTGTGAAGTCAAACCTGAAAAACGACATCCTTGTTGATGCTGGTATTCAACAACTGCCTGCTTCTGCTCACAAATCCTTTCCAACATATGCAGTGAAGAGTTCCAACGCGTGGGGACATCACACACCAGTCGGTGAGCCGGAATCTGCAATCGCTTCTGCAGCAAGGCAATGGCGGATGAAGCTGTAGCTGACTTTCTAAAATGGTCACACAGGTGGTGTACTTTCACGAGCACATCCAGCAGCTCCGGGTAGCTTTTTAGAAAACGTTGAACAACGAGGTTAAGCACATGGGCCAGGCATGGTACGTGTGTCAATTCGCCTTGCCTCAGGGCCACCACCAGGTTCCTGCCATTGTCAAACACAACCATGCCGGGCTCGAGCTGCAGCAGTGTCAGCCACACATCTGCCTGCTCTTTCAGAGCAGTCAACAACTCTTCAGCATTGTGCGGTTTGTCACCCATCCCTGGCCTCAAGCACTTGTCCACATGTCAGTGGTTAGGTGTACTTTCCCAGTAACTGCATTGTTGAGGGCACGGGTAATGTTGTGGGACACGTGCTTGCGTAATGCTGGGACGGCACAGCGGGAGAAATAGTGACGGTTGGGGACCGAGTACCTTGGGACGGTCGCCATCAGGTTGCAGAAAGCTTCCATCTCCATGAGCCTAAAAGGCAATATTTCAAGTGCAAGCAGACGAGGAATATGGCAATTGAGTACTGTGGCCTGTGGGGCATTTGCTAAGTATTTCCGCATACATTCCAATGCCTGGGTATGGACAACTGAAGGCTGCACTGGGACAAGGACGTGGACGTGCTTGATGATGGTGCTATTTGACTGTGGGCAATGGCTGGTGCAGGCAGGAGGTATCTTTGCATGCACTGTGGACAAGGGATTGGCTTGCATGCACAACAGTGGAAGAAGCTGTGGTGTCACCAGTAGATACCGTTTCTGCAGCATGGGGTTGAGCCCACAAAGTCGGGTTCTTTGCTGCCATGTGCCTGATCATGCTTTTGGTGGTAAGGCTGGTACTTTTGCTACCCCTGCTGATGCTGGCATGACAGGTGTTGCAAATGGCCTGTTTGGGGTTATCGGCAGAGTCTTTAAGAAACAAGCATACTAGGGAAGACCTAACAGTTGGACTGGCAACTTCTGTTGTGGGGAATGGTTGCACGCCTTCTGTCTGCAGCCACCACGCTGCATCTTCCTGCCTGAAGTGGTGCGACACCTACCTCCCCCTGTGGGCTGCTGTCCTTGCTCTGCATGTCCTCCTGCCAGGTTGGATCTGTTACTATATCATCCACCACCTCATCTTCCACTTCCCCACCCTGGTCCTCCTGATTTTTTATGGCGATTGTGTCTCATCACCGTCCACCTCTTGTAACCGTGGCTGCTCAAATATTTGCGCATCGCTACATGGAATATCATCTTGACCCGCTTCAAGTGGACCGGGTGAGAGGCACGAATCTCCAAATGGAAATCTGAACAACTCTTGGGAGTGTGCGAGAGTGGGATCAGTTGTCTCAGGGCACTCAGTATGGTGTGAGGAAGGAGGATTAGGGTAAGGAATATGCACTCCAGATTCACAGCTACTGTGACTTGACCATGTGGAAGACAGTGCCGGTGGTGGTGGATAAGTAACTGGAAGTATTATCCACTATCTAACCAACAACCTTTTCACACTGCTCGGACTTCAGTAGTGCTGTCTTGCTGCGGTCCCTTAGGACTTCGGACACTAAGGTCCAGTGAGAAGATGTGGGTGTTTTTGGTGGCCCAATTTCAGCTTGCTCATGGCCTCGCCCTGCACCATCACCATCATGTCCACTTCCCGTCACTTGCCACGTGCCTTGCCCAATGTAAATGGACTAGAATATTATATATGTTCCCTACAAATGGCTGATTTGTGAGGTAACTTGTATGTGATACATGTGCTGGAAAACCACACTTTTACCTAACTGGACTGTAGGTAAAAATGTGTTTTGCCTTACCAGATTTATGTCAATAAGTACATTAACAGACTGCAAAAAAAATACAATATGTAGGCCTAAAATGGGCAAATTTTTGCACTGATAAATGATGTTTGTTAGGGAGATACCACACCGACAAATGTGTGGCCTATTTTTTTTTGCTTTTTCTTAGGCTAAATAGTGCTAGAAGTACAGTGACACACAGGAAAAAAAATGGAAAACTGGCCAAACTATGAGCACACGCAGAGATACTATACAGAGATGGCACAGATACTACACCGACAAATGTGTGGCCTGTATTTTTGGCTAAATAGTGCTGTATATAAGTACAGTGACACACAGGAAAAAAAATGGAAACCCAGCCTAAACTGGCCAAACAGAGCAAGCACAGATATGAGCTGGCACAGAGATAACACACCGACAAATGTGTGGCCTGAATTTTTTTTTATTTTTTTGCTAAATAGTGCTGTATTTAAGTACAGTGACACACAGGACAAAAAAGGGAAATCCGGCCTGTTAGGGTTGGCAGACCGCACCAAATATAATAAGGTGCGTTCGCAACCCGGAGTCCACCGTGCAGAGATGGCATACTACTGCTCGGTAATGGTGATCACTGACTGAACACCGGCGAGGTAACTGCTGACCCGGTGTGTACAGGAGCGAACTCTGTTACTGCACAGTGCCGCAGAACGCAAGTGCCGGAGCCTGTTAATCTCACAGGGCTTGGCAAGGTGAACACTAGTTAAGAGACACAGAACTCTGCCCCAAGGACACAGGGTTAGAGTCCCTCTAGTCCCACTAGCGTTCGACACCGCAACTGCAATGCCTGAACTAAATAATATAATCTCACCACTTGCGCACTGCACCAGTTCAGCGGACGCCACTAACCACCCAGAGCAGGGAGGTAAGCGCTTGACTTGCACACAGCGCCGCTGCGAGGATCGCTGCTGCACATGCGGTCCAGTGGTGCATTGTGCTGACTGGCGCTATCTGGTGCTAACACTCATGTGGAGAGCAGGATGCTCTGTGGCACATAGATTATTCCACTACTGGTGCTGACTCTATCTCCCTAAACCCTAACTCATACACAACAAGGTTAAGGGGTTTCATAATGAGTCAGTCACCAGTCTCATACATCCATCATCACACAGAGCTAACCATCAGAGTCTATATTAGTGCACTGCCATGCAAACCTTTTATAGCGGCATCCTTCTGGGACCTTCCTGTTGGTCCAATCAGAGCTTCTTGAGGACCTGAGCATGTGACCTCCGACCTGCAATGAGAGGTCGTCCCACGGGCATGCCTAGGCTGCCATCGCTGACCCTGAGATGGCAGCAGCAACTGAACCGATAACACTGGCCTGATCAAGACGCCAGGAACAACGTCTTTGCTGAGCAGCCTCCTCTGCAGCCGGGACTGAATGGGAGACCACAGAAGACAAGGCTCAAGATTCCTCCTGGGCAGAGGCAGGAATCCGACGCCTAACAGAGCCTAAACTGGCCAAACTTTGAGTACGCACAGATATGAGCTGGCATGAAAATACCACACCGACAAATGTGTGGCCAGTAATTTTGCGTTTTTTTTGGCTAAATAGTGCTGTATATAAGTACAGTGACACACAGGAAAAAAAAAATGGAAAACCAGCCTAAACTGGGCAAACTTTGAGCACGCACAGATATCATCTAGCACAGAGATATCACACCAACAAATGTGTGGCCTGTATTTTTTGCTTTTTGTTTAAATAGTGCTGTATATAAGTACAGTGACACAGGAAACAAATGGAAAACCAGCCTAACTGGCCAAACTTTGAGCATGCACAGATATGAGCTGGCACGGAGACACCACACCGACAAATGTGTGGCCTGTATTTTTAGCTTTTTGGGGTAAATAGTGCTGTATATAAGTACAGTGACACCCTGGACAAAAATGGAAAACCGGCCAAAACTGGCCAAACTTTGAGCACGCACAGATCTGAGCTGGCATGGAGATACCACACCGACAAATGTGTGGCCTGTATTTTTAGCTTTTTGGGGTAAATAATGCTGTATATAAGTACAGTGACACCCTGGACAAAAAATGGAAAACCGGCCAAAACTGGCCAAACTTTGAGCACGCCGATATGATCTGGCACGGAGATACCACACCAACAAATGTGTGGCCTTTATTTTTTTATATTTTGGCTAAATATTGCTGTATATAAGTACAGTGACAGACAGCAAAAAAAAATTGAATTTAAGTCTAAAAAGAACCAAATTTTTAGGAGACAGATGGATAAGGCGTGTCACAAATATACCGCACTGTAAAATATGTTGCCTTTTTTTGGGGGGGGGGGGTGCAGCAAAATAGAGTCAAGAAATTGTGTAAAACAAAAAAAAAATCTACTTTTCTGTACCACATAAAAATTAAATATTTCTCTGCGCACTCAAAAGTGATTTTTGGGACCCCTTTAAAACTTAAGGATTTCACGCTGTGCTAGTAAAAGGATCTGGCTGTATTGTGCACTGTCAAAAGCAAATGGAAAAAAAAAGTCTCTGGCTTGCTGTGCAAGAAGCTCTATTAACCCTGGCCAAAAATTTCTTCCAAGCCAATTACACCTGTGGCTAGGTATATTCGGTCATTATATCCTACAGGTAGAAGCAGCAGCACCAAAACACAGGGAGGGAATAGACCATCTTGATGTATGCAATGATACAGTGCCTTGGGAAATTATTCGGCTCCCTGGAACTTTTTAACCTTTTCCCACATATCATGCTTCAAACATAAAGATACCAAATGTAAATTTTTGGTGAAGAATCAACAACAAATGGGACACAATTGTGAAGTTGAACGAACTTTATTGGTTATTTTAAATGTTTGTGGAAATTCAAAAACTGAAAAGTGGGGCGTGCAATATTATTCGGCCCCTTTAACTTAATACTTTGTTGCGCCACCTTTTGCTGCGACTACAGCTGCAAGTCGCTTGGGGTATGTCTCTATCAGTTTTGTACATTGAGAGACTGAAATTCTTGCCCATTTTTCCTTGGCAAACAGCTCGAGCTCAGTGAGGTTTGATGGAGATCGTTTGTGAACAGCAGTTTTCAGCTCTTTCCACAGATTCTCGATTGGATTCAGGTCTGGACTTTGACTTGGCCATTCTAACACCTGGATATGTTTATTTGTTAACCATTCTATTGTAGATTTTGCTTTATGTTTGAAATCATTGTCTTGTTGGAAATCAAATCTTGTTAAAGACAAATCTCTGTCCCAGTCTCAGGTCTTTTGCAGACTCCAACAGGTTTTCTTCAAGAATGGTCCTGTATTTGGCTCCATCCATCTTCCCATCAATTTTAACCATCTTCCCTGTCTCTGCTGAACTAAAGCAAACCCAAACCATGATGCTGCCACCACCATGTTTGACCGTTGGGATGGTGTATTCAGGGTGATGAGCTGTGTTGCCTTTATGCCAAACATATCGTTTGGCATTGTTGCCAAAAAAGTTTTGATTTTGGTTTCATCTGACCAGAGCACCTTCTTCCACGTTTGGTGTGTCTCCCAGGTGGTTTGTGCTTTAAACAACACTTTTTATGGATATCTTTGAGAAATGGCTTTCTTCTTGCCACTCTTCCATAAAGACCAGATTTGTGCAGTGTACGACTGATTGCTGGCCTATGGACAGACTGTCCCACATCAGCTGTAGTTCTCTGCAGTTCATCCAGAGTGATCATGGGCCTCTTGGATGCATTTCTGATCAGTCTTCTCCTTGTTTGAGATGCAAGTTTAGAGGGACGGCCGGGTCTTGGTAGATTTGCAGTGATATGATACTCCTTCCATTTCAATATGATCGGTTGCACAGTGCTTCTTGGGATGTTTAAAGTTTTGGAAATCATTTTGGGGCAGCACGGTGGCTCAGTGGATAGCACTGCAGCCTTGCAGTGCTCCTCGGGGTTTGAATCCCACCAAGGACAACATCTGCAAGGAGTTTGTATGTTCTCCCCGTGTTTGCGTGGGTTTCCTCCCACATTCCAAAGACATACTGACAGGGAATTTAAATTGTGAGCCCCATATAAGGGACAGTGATGATAATGTGTGCAAACTGTAAAGCGCTGCAGAATATGTTAGTGATATATAAAAATAAAGATTATTATCCAAGTCTGGCTTTAAACTTCTCCACAACAAGGGAACAAGGCCAAGGACCTGCCTGTTGTGTTCCTTGGTCTTCATGATGCTCTCTGTGCTTCAAACAGTACCTTGAGACTATCACAGAGCAGGTGCATTTATACGGAGACTTGATTACACACAGGTGGATTATATTTATCATCATTACTCATATACGACAACATTGGATCACTCAGAGATTCACAATGTCACAATAAACTTCTGGAGAGAGTTTGCTGCATTGAAAGTAAAGTAAATATCGATATTTAACTGTGTAAACCTTCTACCAGATCGCTAATATGTTGACGAGAATAGGTCCCAACACCGGCCCCTGCGGTATATCACTGGTCACAGCAACCCATATAGAGAATATACCATTTATAACCACCCTCTGCTTTCTATGACTAAGGCTAGTTTTGCATTATTTATCCACATCATCTTACGCAAGACACCAAAAAAACACTGCGTGTGCATGCCTAAGGCTGGTTTCACATTTGCGTTTTTTAGCGCTGGAAAAAAACGCTAACCTGCGCATGCGTTTTTTCCCCTATCTTTAACATGGGTGCGCATACTTGCGCGCTTGTAAGCGCATGTATGCGATTTTCATGCGCTGCGTTTTTTTGGGGTGTGCGATTGGATTTTCCAGACGCATCATGTTGCATTTTTTGGCCCTGCAAAAAAGCGCATGCGCACATATGCGCACGTTTTGCGCTAAAAAGGGCCATTATAGCCTATGGATGCGCATATGTGCGCACTGGCATGCTCATGTAAGCGTTTTTTTGCATATGCGGTTTTTTTTTTTAACCATGGAATTTAGGGGTTTGAGTTAGAGTTAGGGTTAGTTAAGGGGGTTTAGGGTTAGGGTTAGGGTCAGGGTTAGGGTTGGGTTTTGGGTCAGGGTTAGGGTTTAGTATGGTTTGGTTAAGGGTTAGGGTCAGGGTTAGGGTCAGGATTAGGGTTAAGTATGGTTTTGTTAAGGGTTAGGGTCAGGGTTAGGGTTAGGGTTAGGGTCAGGGTTAGGGTTAGGGTCAAGTATGGTTTTGTTAAGGATTAGGGTCAGGGTTAGGGTCAGGATTAGGGTTAAGTATGGTTTTGTTAAGGTTTAGGGTCAGGGTTAGGGTTAGGGTCAGGGTTAGGGTTAAGTATGGTTTTGTTAAGGATTAGGGTCAGGGTTAGGGTCAGGATTAGGGTTAAGTATGGTTTTGTTAAGGGTTAGGGTCAGGGTTAGGGTTAGGGTTAGGGTCAGGGTTAGGGTTAGGGTTAGGGTTAGGGTTAGGGTTAGGGTTAGGGTCAGGGTCAGGGTCAGGGTCAGGGTCAGGGTCAGGGTTAAGTATGGTTTTGTTAAGGGTTAGGGTCAGGGTTAGGGTTAGGGTCAGGGTTAGGGTCAGGGTTAGGGTTAGGGTCAGGGTTAGGGTTAGTTAGGGTTTAGGGTTTGGGTTAGGGTTAAGTATGATTTGGTTAAGGGTTAGGGTCAGGGTTAGGGTTAGGGTTAGGGTCAGGGTTAGGGTTAGGGTCAGGGTTAGGGTTAGTAAAGTCATGGTTTGGGTAGTGTGAGGGGCCACCTAAAAATGTTGGAAAAAAACGCAAACGCGGTAAAAACGCGCTAAAAACGCATACAAACGCATAAAAACGCTGCGTTTTTTTCATGCATGCTCATAAAAATGCTTGAAAAAAACGCAGCAGTTGTATGCTTATGTATGCGTTTTTTCAATGCGTTTTTTTGCGGGAAAAACGCGCTGCAAAAAAAAGCAAGTGTGAAACTAGCCTTAGTATGCATTTTTGCATGCGTTTTTGTTTTTATGCACATGTGTTTGATATTACCAATGCTTTGTCAGTACAATTGCCTTGACACCAGACACCCTATGGGCATGTCTCATGGGATTTCTACTGTATATGTAGACACACTGCACTGATGAAATCCTAGTCTTTGGATGCTGTTTCTAGCTGAAAGATGGATCTTATTAGCAAAGAGAGCTTCATGCTTAATCTGGATTTGTCTTTGAAATTGGCTCAAGCCTTTGCTGTGGCTTGTCAAGAACAAAGAAGAGAAATACGGAGAAGACATAGTCGTCGGTATTGGCAACACTCCATTGTCGAAGTCCGAGGGAGCCGTGGAGCCTACCACTCATTGTACACTGAGCTGTGTGAAAGCACGGAGAAATTGTTTGATTACACAAGAATGTCACAACACAGATTCCATGACTTGCTGCAACGTGTCAGAGGATCCATCAGCAGGCAGGACACACAGTTCCATAGAGCAATTCCTGCTGAAGAATGTCTCTTGGTCACCCTGAGGTACGTAGTGTTGAAAAAGAAACTCATGTCACAAATAACCCTAACCCTAAGCAGTGTACTGATTTTGTTTCTCATTTTCTTTTCCGCAGATTCCTGGCTACTGGAGAGACATTATCATTGTTACATTTCCAATTCAGGATCCATGCTTTCTGGGATTCTTGGTGAAACATTCCGTGCTTTATGTGAGGTTCTGCACTGAGAATTCCTCTCCCCCAACTATGGATGGAAAATGCTGCCAAATTCATGGAAATTTGTAATTTTCCCAACTATTTGGGGGTTGTGGATGGCAAACATATTAGGATTTTGAAACCTTCTGGCAGTGGATCAGAATATAACAAATTGTAAAAAATACTTTTCTATAGTCTTAATGGCTATTGCAGATGCTCAGTGTAGATTTGTTGCCGTTGACATTGGCTCGCTTGGACGAGGAAATGACTCACAGACCTTTCAAAAACCCTGACATGGGCCAACGTCTGTATGGGAATGATTTTAATTTTCCGCAGCCACGACCTCTTCCCAACACTGACAGACCGCCAATGCCTTTTGTTGTTGTTGTTGGGGATGAGGCGTTCCAAATGTGTGCCAATCTCATCAAACCATACTCAAGTCAGGAATTGAACCATACAAACAGAATTTTTAACTACAGATTAACAAGGGCACGAAGAACTGTTGAGTGCACCTTAGAATTGCTGCTGTCAAAATGGCACATTTTGGGAACATCCATTAATCTTAAAATTGACACTATTGATCAGGTTGTAAAGGCGTGTGTAGTTCTTCACAACTATATCCTGGCTAAACATCGACCCAACCTAGAGGAACCTTCTACTATCACATTGCCGGATTACCATGATTGCCCTATGAAGACTACAGTGGCAGTTGCCCAAACAAGAGATACATTTGCTGCCTACTTTTAGTCTGATATTGGACGTGTGACATGGCAAGATGAAATGGTGTAAGTGAAATGTACCTGTTATGTTTGCTTCCTTAGCACCTTTCCAAAACCCCTTGAGTGTTACACCCCTTACTACAAACATGTTTAAAAAAAGACAAATAAAAGACGGAGACAGTGATTGTGAACAAAATAAATGTTTTATTAACAAAACTAAAAGCAATGTTTATTTCAACATCAATACATTTTTGAAACAAAATAATGTCTGCTTCTTGTTTTGCCCAATGGTGTCACATTTTGGACCTGGGGGTTGTTGGCCTGGGATGATTGGCTAGGAGTGGTTGGGGAAGTGGTTACAGGGGAGGTGGCAGACACTTGGAGGAGTGTGTCAGACACATTGGAAGCAGATGAAACATTGGGGAAGAGGACACATTAGGAGAGGCAAACAAAGTGGAAGGGATTGATAAATTGGAAGGCATTGACACATTGGAAGGGATTGAAACATTTGAAGGGACAGAAGGATCATAAGGTGGGGACACACTTGAAAACTGAAAATCAGGGACAGTTGAAGTTTGAGGTGGTAGGACAGGTGGGTGTTGAGGTGGGAGGGTTGGATTTCTTCAAAAAAATTTTCCATGAGGTTTTACTGGTTCCTAGCCGTTTTGCTTGGTTCCGGTCCTGGGGTGCTGCATGTGGCTGAGATGTAGATGGCATGTCTTTACTCCGCAGCATGGTGACACTTGAAATTGGCTGTATGGTGAAGCTAGGTACTGTCCTAATGTCCGGCGGTGGTGGTGGTGGAAACATCACTTGCACTGGTTGAGCTGATGGGTATCCTAGTCCTTGTGGGGTATTAAAAGGTGCTGGAGGATTCTGCCACTGCTGCTGTGCTGGCCCTTGTTGACCTGTATGGAAGGAAGGTGGTACCTGCTGCTGATATCAGGACAGTTGCTGTAATGCCCGGTTGTAAGCAACTTGGCAGGCCTGCATAACATTCAGCTGGAGATTAGGCGGTAGGTTTTCCGTCACACACCGTTCCACAGAGGAAAAAAAATGTTGCGCCAGTCTCTCTCTCATTGGCTTCCAGGCAGTCAAGGCTTTTTTTTGAAGTCCTGGAATACTGTGTGCAACAAAGTGAACCCACTATCCATTCTGTCTACATTTGCCTTGTTCCCATCCCAGAAGATCGACCATAAGTACTCAAATTCGGGCAAGACGTCCCTCTCTCAGGCCCTCTGCCACTGATGAGCAGACCCAAGTAAAGCAGGGGAAAACTAGATGGACTGGCTACCTGAACCCCAGCCTGTGAAGCCTGCCTGGTTGCTCCTTCAGTGGTGAATGACTGGGATTGGGCCGGTTCGTTTGCTGGTCGATGAAGGTCCGCTCAAACAGAGGATGGTCCATGTTTTGCAGTGCTGCTCCAGGTTCTGTTTGGAAAATAAATGAAAAACATTAGGTAAAAAATGTAGACAGTTTGTATAAGAAAACACAAAAGATACTCACATTTGCTGAGCTAGCGCAGGCCTCAGAAATGCAAGTTGTCAGTGATATTTGTATTTTCTCAGCCTTTGAGCAGCACCACTTCGAACCCGAATCTCCTCTCCCAAGTCCTTGTTGAAGCAATCCTTCATCGAACGGCAACAGACTTTTAAACTCTTAACTAGAGTTGAGCGAAACGGGTCGAAAAATTTCAAAAGTCGCCGACTTTTGGCAAAGTCGGGTTTCATGAAACGAAACCCGACCCTAGGATGAGGTCGGCCACGAGGTCGGCGACTTACGCGCCAAAGTCGCGTTTCAAAAGTTTGTTTTGCGCTCTTTTTCAGCCAATCAGGATCCACGGACACTGTGGGCAACGTGATGACATAGGCAGGGGTCACCACCATCTTTCAGAAGGGTATGCAAGTGATTGGCTTGCTTTGGTGGGCGTCACAGGGGGTATAAAAGGGCGTGCACACCGACCGCCATCTTACTTCTGCCGATCTCAGTATAGGGAGAGGTTGCTGCTGATTCTGTAGGGAGAGCGTTAGGCAGGGAAGAAGACAAAAAAACTGCTTCTGCTGCTAGCGATTTGGCCTGCACAACACACCAGTCACTGTGTGTGCAGTGCAAGGGGAGGCTATATAGTGGTGCATCAGTGGTGTTGGTTGTTGGGCTGCCTTCTAAGGCTTCCTGACATTCCTGCATTGCTGTTTATCCACTGCTCTGCTAACTGCTTTTTTAAAAGCAATCCAATCTCCCTTATCCTCTAGTCACTTTTGTCACAGCTGTGCCATCGAGCCTGTGACATAGCGCTCAGATATCAGTGGGCCTCACACAATCCAAAAGTGTCCAGTGTCCACAAGTGTCTGCAGAAATTCAAAATCTCCCTTATCCTCTCGTCACTTTTGTCACAGCTGTGCCATCGAGCCTGTGACATAGCGCTCAGATATCAGTGGGCCTCACACAATCCAAAAGTGTCCAGTGTCCACAAGTGTCTGCAGAAATTCAAAATCTCCCTTATCCTCTCGTCACTTTGGTCACAGCTGTGCCATCGAGCCTGTCACATAGCGCTCAGATATTCATTGGGCCTCACACAATCCAAAAGTGTCCAGTGTCCACAAGTGTGTGCAGAAATTCAAAATCTCCCTTATCCTCTCGTCACTTTTGTCACAGCTGTGCCATCGAGCCTGTGACATAGCGCACAGATATCAGTGGGCCTCACACAATCCAAAAGTGTCCAGTGTCCACAAGTGTCTGCAGAAATTCAAAATCTCCCCTGTCCTATAGACACCTTGTACCTTGTTTTACATTACTATATAGTTTGTTGGATTTTGTCTACATTTCTACCAAAAATGAGGAAGGCTGGTGGAAGAGGCCGTGGAATTGGGCGGGGGTTGGCAGCTGGTAATGATGGTGTTGGTGGTGGATCTGATGGTAGTGGCAAGAGCAAAATAGGACCGAATGCAGGAGGTGTTGAGCCTGCGTCATCGTCTGGCTACATAAGGCCTCGAACGCTTAGTTTTCTAGGAGTTGGCAAACCGCTTTTAAAGCCAGAGCATCAGGAAAAAGTTTTGTCTTACATTGCTGACTCAGCCTCCAGCTCTATCGCCTCCTCTTCTTCAGTTGTAAAAAGTAAAAGCACTGAGTCGTCATTGGAGGCTCATGTTCATGAACCACACCTTTCCTTGTGTCCTTCACCCCAACCAAGATTGAAGGATGACGCAGGCCATACTACTGATTACTCCATGGAGCTGTTTTCACATACCATGCCTGGATTATCAAGTCAAATGGTGAATTATCCAGGCCAAGATGAATCTGACATGGAGTGCACTGATGCACAGCCGCTGATGGATGATTCTGCTGGTACATTCACTCAGAGCACTACATTGTCCTCGCAGTGTACAGAGCCAGATTCTGACCCTGATGAGACTCAGGTGCCCCTTCCCGCACACTATACCACCATACACGGTGACACAGAGGAAGGTGCACATGACATAGAAGAGGAGGTGATGGATGACCCAGTTGTTGACCCAGATTGGCATCCATTGGGGGAAGAGGGTGCTGCTTCCAATAGCTCAGATGAGGAGCATCCACAGCAGACATCGACATCGCAACAGCTGTTATCTGGCAGGCCCGGAGCACTCCAAAGACAGGTTCCAAACATCAAAAGAGTTGCTGGACAGCTTGTCCAGAGGGTCAAAAGATCACAGCGTGCTAGGCCGCAAAATGTCTGCCAAAGTAGGAAGAGTGCAGTGTGGCACTTTTTTGAACAAAATCCTCATGATCAGGCCAAGGTTATCTGTAAGAAGTGCGCAAAGACCTTTAGCCGAGGGAAAAATCTGAAAAATTTGAATACCAGTTGCATGCTTAGACATTTAACCAGCATGCACTTGCAAGCGTGGACACAACACCAAACCTCAAGTGCCACATGTGCAACTGATCACAACGAAGGTAGTCAGCAACGCTACATTGTTTCCCCCACTGTAAGCCCACCGGTTAGCACAGCAGCAAATGTTGAGGTGTCGTTGCAAGGCCACAGCAGTCAGGGAATCCCACTGTTATATCAACGAAAGACTGATTCTAGGCCATCAGAAAGAACACCAACTCCATCACCATCATCAACCCTCTCTCAGTCCGCCCTATCCACCGCTACTTCCACCATATGCAGCTCTCAAGTCCAGCTCACCCTCCCAAACACTATGAGTAGGTCAAGAAAGTACTCAGTCTCTCATCCGCATACACTGGGTTTGAACGCCCACATTGCCAAACTAATCTCGTTTGAGATGATGCCCTTTCGGTTGGTGGAAAGCACAGCTTTTCGCGAACTCATGGCCTATGCAGTACCACGCTATGACCTACCCAGTCGCCACTTCTTCTCTCGCAAAGCCATCCCAGCCCTCCACCATCATGTGAAAGACCGCATTGTCCATGCACTCAAGCAGTCAGTGAGCAGAAAGGTGCACCTCACAACTGATGCATGGTCCAGTCGGCATGGCCAGGGCCGTTACGTGTCCATCACTGCGCACTGGGTTAATGTGGTGGATGCAGGGTCCACAGGGGACAGCGGTGGTGGGACAGTGCTGCCTAGCCCACGGTATAGGAAACAGTTGGCTGTAGGCGTTCGACCCTCCTCCTCAAGCGAAAGCTCGTCCACAGAGCGCAGTCGTACGAGCACTCCATCTGCAGCTGCCACTGTTGCACACGATGTGTCCCCCTATCGAGCAGCTAGTGGAAAGCGTCAGCAGGCTGTGTTGCAGATGATGTGTTTGGGCAACAGACACCGCCGAGGTGCTGGCCGAGTACTTGAAGCGACAAACTGAGTCATGGCTGGGGAGTGTACATCTTGAGGCAGGCAAGGTAGTTAGTGATAACGGCCGTAATTTTGTGGCAGCCATAGTCCTTTCAAAACTCAGCCATATACCTTGCTTGGCTCACACCTTGAACCTGGTGGTGCAGTGCTTCCTCAAAAATTATCCGGAGTTAACAGCCCTGCTCCAGAAGGTGCGAAGACTGTGCGCGCACATCCGCCGGTCGCCTGTACACTCCGTTCGTATGCAGAAGCTGCAGCGATTGCTCCACCTTCCCAACCACTGTCTCATTATCGACATTGCAACAAGGTGGAACTCCACCCTGCACATGGTGGAGCGGCTGTGCGAGCAGAGGCAGGCCATAATGCATTTGTGGGAGGATACACGGCCAGGCACTTTGAGAGCAGACATGGAGTTGACAGGTGTGCAGTGGTCGAAGCTGAAAGACCTCTGTAAAGTCCTTCAGTGTTTTGAGGAATGCACACGGCTGGTAAGCGCAGACGATGCCATCCTAAGCATGAGCATCCCACTTATGCGTCTGCTCATGCAAACTTTGACGCACCTTAAGGAGCAGGCGTCTGCAGCCAATGTTGATGAGGAGGAAGAGGAGGAGGGAATCCTTGATGACATTCAGCCATTGTCTGCTCAGGGACCTCTCCTGGATGAGGTGGAGGAAGAGGAGGATGATGATGGGGATGATTACTTAGGGGAGGAGGATGCATCTCGTGGGGCAAGTGAAAATGTTGGCGTGGCAAGGTCTGGTACAGGGTTTGTGCGTGACTGGTGGGATGTGGATTTGCCAGAAAGTGCTCCTCCAACCAGCACTCGCAGTGCATCATTGACACCAGGAACATTGGCCCACATGTCAGATTATGCCTTGCAGATCCTAAAAAGGGACCCACGCATTGCCAAAATGATGACCGATGACGACTACTGGTTGGCCAGCATCCTGGATCCACGCTATAAAGGCAAATTACAAAACATCATGCCACAGGAGAACCTTGACCTAATATTGGCTAATAAACAAGCAACTCTGGTAAATCGGTTGCTTGAGGCATTCCCAGCACACAGCAGCGGTGATGGTTCTCACACGAGCCGTACGGGCCGGGGGCAGCTTGGCAGAGGTGTTCGTGGTGCACACAGCAGAAGTGGCGTTGGAGACAGGGGTTTCATGACAATGTTGTGGACTGATTTTTCAAATACCGCTCACACAACTGGTAATACTGCATCGATGGAAAGTGACAGGAGACAGCAGTTGTCAACTATGGTTACAAACTACTTTTCCTCCCATATCGATGTTCTCCCACACAGGTCATTCCCCTTTGACTATTGGGCCGCTAAACTGGACACCTGGCCTGAATTGGCCCAATATACCTTACAGGAGCTCGCTTGCCCAGCTGCAAGTGTGCTATCGGAAAGAGTCTTCAGTGCAGCTGGATCAATCCTGACAGAAAAAAGGACCCGTCTGTCAACCCAAAATGTGGATGATCTAACCTTCATTAAAATGAACCACGCATGGGTTTCCAAGGATTTTGTCCCACCTTCCCCTGATGACACATAGGGTGACAGAAAAATGGCTTGCTTTGGTCCACCTCTTCCTGGGACTTCACCTATTTCGCCTTTTGCATCAGCTGAATGTCCAACATCAACATATGCCACTTTCTAAAACTCCCTAACTGTGCTGCCTCCCCCCCCCCATGGCCGGGGTCACCACCTAGCGCACGACACCGTGCGAGTGCCGTTGCCCTGGACAGGTGGGTAGGCCGACTCTTGGGTGCGGGCACTGGCACAGGGTCCCTCATAGTGCAATCAAGTGTCTCTGACGGTTAGGCCTAATTCCCGAACTGCGGTTGACCTGCACTTACTGGGAAATCATTGTTGGCGGGTAATAATTGTCATCAGTGATCCCCATCACTAACGTTGTTCAGCGGGTTATCTGCACCTGTAAGTGACAAACGCTGGCCTTTTCAGTGTAGCGCACATGCAGCCACGGACATGTAATGGCATGACACACCAGTTATTGGCCAATCTCATGTGCCAGAGCATCACGTGTCCCTCTAGTAAGCCGGACTCGGACCGCGGGGCATGACGGAGTCTCGTTCGTTAACGGAATTAAGCTTGCAATGTGTGCATCTTTTCTGTAGCTGGCATGGTTGAGGTTTCCCAGGTGGAGTCGAATTTAACCGTAGGCTCCACTCCTGGTGGTGCCCTTCTGGACATTCCTTTAAGGTTCAGCTTTGCAACCATACTGCCCACGTAAAACAAACACTTTGCCTTCATGAACGCTGTTTGGAGGGTCATGACTCGTGGGAATAACGCCGCCCAATCAGTTAACCTGCTAGAGAGATCGTTCGTTGCTCCCAAGCATGACATCACACTCCCTAGGAAGAAGGTAATGCCACTGTGGCGACCGTACTCCTGGGGGCGACACAAGTGCACTGATGCCCAGCCACTGCTCGATGAATCTGCTGGTACATTGACCCAGACCACTACATTCCCCTCGCACGCTACACGGCCTGAATCTGACCCTGATGAAACTCAGGTTACCCTTCCCATATACAGTTCCATCTTACACGGTGACAAAGAGGAAGCTGCAGATGAAAGTGCAGGTTCGGCCCACCCGCCATCAGACACACCACCGTACTATCAGGGGCCCTGTGCCAGTGCCGTCGCCAACGAGTGGGCCCCCCCCTGCTTGCTCAGGATCACAGCACTTGCAAAGTTGAAATACTGTGCAGTGAGATGGAAGATGGGGACGACGAGGAGTCCAGACAAGTACAGGGATTCCCTAGTGAGGAGACTTATTTGATTGTTTTCAATGTTGGGACAGCAATTTTTGGGGAGCACTATACTCTGGAGAATGATAGATGGTGCCCACCATACACTGGAACATTCCAAAGGTGGACATCAGACACTGGAGCAGCATTTACAGGGCCCATTATACACTAGAGCATTAGAAATGGGGCCCATTATGTTTGGAGCATTATTTGGGCCCATAAGACAGTGGAGCTTCATCCATGGGGACCAACATATACTGTAGCATTATGTGGAGCTCATCATATACTGTTTCAAACATTATATGGGACCAATGATTCTGTATGGAGAAATAGATGGGCCTCGTCATGAGATGTAAAAAGTGAAGTATTTTTCATTGTACTATACCGCTATTTCTCTGCCGTATCGGAGCATGATGAGTTGTGGTATGTGTTAAAGGGGCGCTCTTTCGCCCAGGGCACATGAAAACCTGGAGCCAGCCCTACCCCCCCACAACTTTAGCCAAATAACCATTTTTCAGTGCGTAACTTGTATTATGAAGTTAATTAAGGTTGACAAGCTTAAGTAAGAAGAATTGATTCTTTTGGCATTCAAATGGGCACTGTAGGTGTGTTTCCTGTCCTCCTCTCACTGCCGACTTTTATTCCCCATTGACTTACATTGGGTTTCGTGTTTCGGGACGACCCCGACTTTTCCCTATAATCGGACGATCCTGCTCGACCCGACTTTTGGAAAAGGGTTTCACGAAACAAAACGCGACCCTAAAAAACCAAAAGTCGCTCAACTCTACTCTTAACTGTGAAAGGGAAAAAAAGAAAAAAAAAAATTGTTAAACAATGCGCATAAAATTTCAGGTTCCCTGCCGCATCAGACCACATTGAAATACTTACAAAAATCCTTTCTGGAATATGACGTGGCACGGTCCCAATCATCCAGCAGCAGTTTTGCCACTTCTTCCCAGAGTCGTCGGATCAAGACTGCGTCGGAATGGTTCTGATCACGGGGGTCCCACAATGTTGCTCGCTCATGCACTGATTGAATAAGAGTGTCATTATCGATCTCTGGTTTGCGATCACATTGTGGAACCTATAGAAAAAAATTGAAAAAAAAAATTGGTACGTAAAACTGACAAAAAATTAAATTACAACTCTGATAATGAAAAACCGGATTACTTACCGGTAATACTCTTTTGTAGAGCCACGACAGCACCCACTGAGGGGATCCGCCACTAGGAACAGGAAACCTACAGAGAGATAGAAGGGGTGGTCCCCCTCGCTCCCTCAGTTGGATTACAGAGAACAAGAGGAACCGCCACACATGCTTTAGTCAATTTGCTCAGTAAGCGATTCTAGCATATACGTATTTTTCGCTTTATAAGACGCACCTGATTATAAGACGCACCCCCAAATGTGGTGAAGGAATAGAGAATTTTTTAATAAATGGGGTCCGTCTTATAATGCCAGTGTCCGTCTAACAAATCATATAGGGTATATGTCCCTCATAGCCCCCCATCCTAAAATTAGCCCCCTTAATCTGGATATGGCCACCTTATATTGAATATAGCCCCCTTGTGCTGGCACACGGGCCCCCTGTGGCTGACACACTGGCCCCCTGTGGCTGGCACACTGGCCCCCTGTGGCTGGCACACTGGCCCCCTGTGGCTGGCACACTGGCCCCCTGTGGCTGGCCCCCTGTGGCTGACACACTGGCCCCCTGTGGCTGACACACTGGCCCCCTGTGGCTGACACACTGGCCCCCTGTGGCTGACACACTGGCCCCCTGTGGCTGACACACTGGCCCCCTGTGGCTGACACACTGGCCCCCTGTGGCTGGCACACTGGCCCCCTGTGGCTGGCACACTGGCCCCCTGTGGCTGGCACACTGGCCCCCTGTGGCTGGCACACTGGCCCCCTGTGGCTGACACACTGGCCCCCTGTGGCTGACACACTGGCCCCCTGTGGCTGACACACTGGCCCCCTGTGGCTGACACACTGGCCCCCTGTGGCTGACACACTGGCCCCCTGTGTTAGATATCGCCTCCATGCTGCTGCTTTTAGTAAAATAAACTCTTTCCTTACCTTCTCAGCGCTGTCCCTCCTCGTGTCTCCCTCAGTGTGGTTGAGCTCCTCCTCCACTTCCTGGTTCTCAGTGCCGGTCATGTGCTCAGCACAGCAGAGTGATATCATCTCTGCGTGCCTGATGACAGCGGCAGCCGAGACACTGGGAGATCAGCGCTGGAGGAGGTAAGGAAAGAGTTTTTTATTTTACTATGGGCAGCAGCATGGGGGAGATATCTAACACAGGGGATCATGTGCGATCAAAGGAGGGCGCAGGCAGCTATAATATGCGCCGCTCCCCCAGCCAGTCACCGTGGTGCGGTTTCAGCACTATGGTGATGGACAGCGGCAGTGCATATTATATGAGCGGGAGCAGGAGATCAAAGGCTCCCTCCGGCAGCTTTTACCAGCTCACAGCACCGCTCCAAAGCTGCCCCCACCTCCCCTGGACCCTGCAGTATATATATATATATATATATATATATATATATATATATATATATATATATATATATATATATATATATATATATACATACACACTCACTGGCCACTTTATTAGGTACACCTGTCCAACTGTGTGTTAAGACTTAATTTCTAATCAGCCAATCACATGGCGGCAACTCAGTGCATTTAGGCATGTAGACATGGTCAAGACAATCTCCTGCAGTTCAAACCGAGCATCAGTATGGGGAAGAAAGGTGATTTGAGTGCCTTTGAACGTGGCATGATTGTTGGTGCCAGAAGGGCTGGTCTGAGTATTTCAGAAACTGCTGATCTACTGGGATTTTCACGCACAACCATCTCTAGGGTTTACAGAGAATGGTCCGAAAAAGAAAAAAAATCCAGTGAGCGGCAGTTCTGTGGCCGGAAATGCCTTGTTGATGCCAGAGGTCAGAGGAGAATGGGCAGACTGGTTCGAGCTGATAGAAAGGCAACAGTGACTCAAATTGCCACCCGTTACAACCAAGGTAGGCAGAAGAGCATCTCTGAACGCACAGTGCGTCGAACTTTGAGGCAGATGGGCTACAGCAGCAGAAGACCACACTGGGTACCACTCCTCTCAGCTAAGAACAGGAAACTGAGGCTACAATTTGCACAAGCTCATCGAAATTGGACAGTAGAAGATTGGAAAAACTTTGCCTGGTCTGATGAGTCTCGATTTCTGCTGCGACATTCGGATGGTAGGGTCAGAATTTGGCGTAAACAACATGAAAGCATGGATCCATCCTGCCTTGTATCAACGGTTCAGGCTGGTGGTGGTGGTGTCATGGTGTGGGGAATTTTTTCTTGGCACTCTTTGGGCCCCTTGGTACCAATTGAGCATCGTTGCAACGCCACAGCCTACCTGAGTATTGTTGCTGACCATGTCCATCCCTTTATGACCACAATGTACCCAACATCTGATGGCTACTTTTAGCAGGATAATGCGCCATGTCATAAAGCTCGAATCATCTCAGATTGGTTTCTTGAACATGACAATGAGTTCACTGTACTCAAATGGCCTCCTCAGTCACCAGATCTCAATCCAATAGAGCATCTTTGGGATGTGGTGGAACGGGAGAGTCGCATCAGGGATGTGCAGCCGACAAATCTGCGCCAACTGTGTGATGCCATCATGTCAATATGGTCCAAAATCTCTGAGGAATGCTTCCAGCACCTTGTTGAATCTCTGCCACGAAGAATTGAGGCAGTTCTGAAGGCAAAAGGGGGTCCAACCCGTTACTAGCATGGTGTACCTAATAAAGTGGCCAGTGAGTGTATATATACATACATATACACACACACACATACACCCCCCCTCCCCCGTATATTCGGATTATAAGACGCACCCCCTACTTTCCCCCAAAATTTGGGGGAACAAAAGTGCGTCTTATAAAGCGAAAAATACGGTATATCTTATATTTTTCCTACATTTCACATATTTATATGCAGCTTCTATCCTTCACCCACCAGAGTGAACCACATGTAGATATATCAAGGGTGGGAAGTGAGCGGGTGCTGTCGTGGCTCTACAAAAGAATATTACCGGTAAGTAATTCGTTTTTTTCTCTTCGCCACGACAGCACCCACTGAGAGATTTTCAGAGATAATCACCTGGGAGCGCCCACCGTGTTAAGGACAGATCTACCAAAGGCCAAGTCATCGGAAGAAGACAAATCTAGCCTGTAGTGATTATAAAAGGCAGAAGGAGAAGACCAGGTTGCGGCCTTACATATTAGCTCAATTGGGACATCCGTCCTTTCGGCCCAGGAAGAAGATATGGCTCCTGCAGAATGTGCCCTCATGCCCTGTGGCGGGCCTTCTACTTTTTTGCCGAATATGCCAATGCGTTTCTGATCCACACTTCTTGTTACCCTTGAAAGAGACAAAAAGAGACAAATAGAGCCCTGCTCTGCCTCCAGGGCCTAGAGTTATCTATATAGACTAAGATGGCCCCCCTTTACGTCTAGGCCATGCTATATTTCCTTCTCTGGTGTTGCCGGGCTATCAAAAAAAAGAGGGAAGGTAGATTTTTTGGATCTATGGAATTTAGCAGCCTTTCTAGGGAGGTAGGACGGGTCAGTCTTTGACACTATTCTGCCCTGAAATATTGTCAGGAAGGAGTATCTATTGACAGGGCCTGGAGATCATGCATCCTCCTTGCCGATGATAGAGCTACCAATAAGGCGGCTTTCAATGAAACGCACTTTATTGAGGTCAAGTGTATGGGCCCGAATGGTCCCTGTGTGAAAGCATCTAGGACTAAGCTAAGGTACCCAAGGCAGTCTTTGAAGAATGTGAACCGGGTTTGCTTGCTGGCAAGCAGAGAAAGATCGAGCTACCCCTTCGTTGCCCGCACGTTTTAATTATACTTGGCCTCCAGAGCCGAAACTTGGAATTTTAGGGTGTTACCTGCAAGTCCGAACTCATGCCCTTCCTGCCGGAACGCTAATATGGCAAGGATAAAGACCCTCCCCGGAAAGGTCTGCTGAATGGAAAGTTTAAAGTTTTTCCTGCAAGAGGGTGCCAAATAAGTCATCTGCTTAGCTTCAGTAACTGCCCCTCAAATTACATGCCGTGAGGCGTAGACCTTTGACCTGAGGGTGTAACAGGGTCTTTGTGAGTGCAGGTCCCGATCCAGAGGGAGAACCCATGACATGGCTCTCAGCCATGAAACCTACGGCTTTTTGGCCCCACCGTCTATTAAGATGACTCTCGCTCCTTATTACCTCATCATCCTGGTAACAGCTGGCGACCATAACATCGGAGGGTCTGGTGAACCGTCCAAGGGTTTAAAAGGGCGTCGAGTACATCCGAAGTGTCTTGCCCTGTACAGTGGAGCGAACCATTCGACCCGTCTATTGTAGCGAACAGATCTAGCTCCGGCATGCCCCATATAGCCGCTATTATCCTGAAGATGCCCCGGCTGAGCACCCATTCCTCTTGATGCCGGGTAGGGTGGCTGAGGAGGTGTGCTCTGGAATTGTCCACTCTGCTGACATGGAGAACAACCAGGAACAGGCTCTGAAGTTGTTGATTACCCTGAAAAAAATGGGTCAATAGGAACAGGTGTGTTTTGGCTCTCTGCAGGATTCTCTCTGCGATAGATATCAGAGTTCTTGACCGTATTCCTCCTCATACTATGAAGGTACCATATCATACCATGAAGCATCCTGAAGTGATATGAGGCCCTATGAAGTACCATGAAGCACCAAGTACCATGAGGTACCATGAAGCACCATGAAGTACTCTGAAGCAATGTGAAGTACCATTAAGTACCATGAAGTACCATGAAGTACCATGAAGTACCATGAACTACCATGAAGTACCATGAAGTACCATAACGTACCATAACGTACCATAACGTACCATGAAGCACTATGAAGTACCATGAAGTACCATGAAGTACCATGAGGTAAAATGAAGTACCAAGAAGTACCATTAAGTACCATGAAGTACCATGAAGTACCATGAAGTACCATTAAGTACCATTAAGTACCATAACGTACCATAACGTACCATAACGTACCATAACGTACCATAACGTACCATGAAGCACTATGAAGTACCATGAAGTACCATGAAGTACCATGAGGTAAAATGAAGTACCAAGAAGTACCATGAAGTACCATGAAGTACCATGAAGTACCATGAAGTACCATTAAGTACCATAACGTACCATAACGTACCATAACGTACCATAACGTACCATAACGTACCATGAAGCACTATGAAGTACCATGAAGTACCATGAAGTACCATGAAGTACCATGAGGTAAAATGAAGTACCAAGAAGTACCATGAAGTACTATGAAGCACTATGAAGTACCATGAAGCACTATGAAGTACCATGAAGCACTATGAAGTACCATGAAGCACTATGAAGTACCATGAATCACCATGAAGCACCATGAATCACCATGAAGCACCATGAATCACCATGAAGTACTATGAAGCACCATGAAGTACCATGAAGTACCATGAAGTACTATGATGCAATTTGAAGCACTATGAAGTACTGTGAAGGTACTATAAAGTACCTTGAAGTAATATGAAGCACTATGAAGTGCTATGATGCAATCCGAAGTACTATGGAGCAATACTAAGTATGTCGTAGTACTATGAAGTACCATGAAGCAATATGTATTATGAAACAAAAAAGATGCACGATGCAGCACTATTCAGTACTATTATGCCATCTGAAGTACTATGATGCAATACTGAATATGATGAAGTACTATGAAGTACCCTGAAGCAATATGAAGTACTATGACTTACTATGATGCAACAAGAAGCACAATGAAGTCCTATGACATACGATGGCGTACTAAAACATATCATGAAGTACTATGGAGTACCATGGCGAACCATGCAGCAATATTATGCGCTATGACATACTATGATGTACATGGCGCAACAAGAAGTACCACAAGGTACTATGACATACAATGATGTACTATGACCTCTCATGAAGTACCATGAAGCAATCTGATGAGCTATGGCACACTATGATGCATTATGATGCAACCAAAAGTACTATGAAGTACTATAACATATCATGAAGTACCACGAAGCAAATGTGACGTACCATGAATTATATCATTGGCTGCATGTGCATCACTATTTGCGCTTTTTCTCCCGTATTTTTTTTTTTTTATTCATTTTTGGCGCATGTTTGCGCCGGGCCTTGGTATTTGGTAATTTATACTGTGGTGTCCACCTTTCACTGCATATCTTTCGTACTATGAAGCACCACGAAGTACCCTGAAGTACTATGAAATACCATGAAGTATTCTATGATGCAGTACGATTCATAGAGGCGCTATGACGTAATACGATACATCCAGACTATATTATACCATATGATATACATAGGCCCCATGGGGTACACATAGACTTACGGCCCCGCTTGAAGGTGCTAAACAAGAGACCAGGCCCACAGTTACACTCAATGGGGCACCTTCTCAGAGTTCCAGATAACCTCCACTCTGAATGGTACATCTCAATTGTCAGAGTGACCTCACCCGAAGGAGCCAATTAACGAGCTGCAGCTGGCAATCTTCACGGAGACAATGCGCTGCTGATGTCCCCCATAAGGCTCTCAACACATGAAATTGTGTGTGCCTCTAGGACTGCTACCAGTATGCTGCTGTTTACCAGGATCTATGACTGGTATTTCATTCTGGTACTTGCCTGGCTTACAGCTACTTAGCTGCTGCCATCTAGCGAGAGCAGTCACACTCGGACTGGAATGACTGCCGACCCTCGGAGAGCAGAAGGAAGAGTGAGTGAACTCCTGCACACTGCTTCACTGACCCCTGCCAGGTGCTGTAGCCCCCCAATTGCAAGCCGAGGGTCTAGCTATACTGAGCTTCCCCTCCAGGGAGCAGGGTGAGGTTAGTGCACTTTTTTTTTTTTTTTTTTTCACACATCAACCAGACTAGGGATCTTCAGCTGGTCTCCCACTCTGGTAATTGCCCGGCCTTCATCTGCTCAGCAGCCACCTAAAGAGAGCAGCCCCGCATCTCCTTGATGATTAACACATGGTACCGGCTGTGGAAACTCAGCCTAAGATGTGGTCTGCTTCACCGTGTACCACCTCTTTCCGTGGAACCATTCTGTCTAGAGCGTCCACTCTTCCTGCTGCTCTATGGTAGCACCTCCACCACTTCACGTGGGTGTACCTTGCACCGACATACGAGGCATTCTGAGACGTGGTTCGCTTTCCCGTCTACCACTTTTATCCGTGGCCATACAAGGCTTTCAACTGCAGACCCTCTGCCCAAATGCCCGCCTGTTACATTCCAGCCATATCGTGCTGCATCCGTGAGCGAGGATGGCCTCACCTGGCCCCTGCCTCACGCTGTCATTATCAGCCGAGGGGGGAGTCAATCTGCCTCGGCTCTCCTCTGAGACTCAGGCCCACCATGCCAAGCCCCCGGCTGCTGGCCTTCTGCGCCTCTCATACGCGCCAGGATGGCCTCTCCCGGTCTATGCTGTCGGACCGGAGCCAGTTCTACTCCAGCCATATGCTGCATCACCATGCCAAGCCCCCGGCTGCTGGCCTTCTGCACCGTGCTGCGCCTCATACACACCAGATTGGCCTCTCCCGGTCTACGCTGTCGGACCGGAGCCAGTTCTATTCCAGCCATATGCTGCATTAACCATGCAAAGCCCTCAGCTGCTGTCCTTCTGCACCGTTCTGCGCCTCTCATACGCGCCAGGTCGGCCTCTCCCGGTCTACGCTGTTGGACCGGAGCCAGTTCTACTCCAGCCATATGCTGCATCAACCATGCCAAGCCCCCGGCTGCTGGCCTTCTGCACCGCCTCTCCTACCAGGAGTCAGGTATGGAATCAGCGTTCAGCATCTTACAGCATTCCACATCATACCTGGGGATGCCGGTAGCCTTGAAGCCGAGTCGTGCTCTTACCCTGAGCCAGGACGCTCTGGTCCGTAATGCTGCGTCCCCCAAGGGAAGTCTCCATAGGTGCCGGCTCCTGCCGCTCTATGCACCGTACGTGAGCCAGTCACATCAGTATCAGGCCTCACGCTGCATTACCAGCTGAGCGGGGAGTTGAATATCAGATCTCCCCCGAACGCTGCTTCCAGGTCTGGGGCCCCTGTAGCTCATATGGATGCTGTACAGGCGGCAACCAGGCCAGGTATCCTCTTGCGAGCTTCTTTCTCTCTATGGGTTCCTTCTAGGAACAGGAAACCAACTGAGGGAGTGAGGGGGACCGACCCTTTTAATTCTCTGTAGGTTTCCTGTTCCTAGGGGCGGACCCCCTCAGTGGGTGCTGTTGTGGCGAAGAGAAAAAAGACTCTGGGAAGATTCATTTCCACTTGACTGCTGCTGCTTTTCCCCACTGTCAGGTACATGTAAAGAAAATACATGATTCACATGTATAGTATTGACAGTCAATACATACCAAACAGTATATCAAATGTGCTTACATAATCACTGTCATGTCCACCCTGGGATGATTCACTTGAGGACATGTTGTAATTGCAGGCAGCAATCAAGTGAAACACTATAGAAAAAAAACAGGACAAGAAAAATTAAACTTAAGAGCCAAAAAAAAAAAAAAAAAATGACACCAATACTTACATTACAGGCAGTAGTCCAACAGCGCAGGAGTCAGGCAGCACAGCAACAGGGATGGCAGCACCAGGGCCAGAGCACCAGGGACGGCAGTACAAGTGAAGCACTACAGAAAACAGAGAAGAAAAATTAAACTTGTCAAGAGCAAAACAAACCGAAAAAAAAAAAAAATAAAATAATAGACACCAATACTTACAGCCTGTAGTCCAACGGCAGCACCAGGATGGCACCAGCAGGAGTGGAGCACCAGGACTGAAGCCACAGGACTAGAGCAGAAGGACCACAGCAGAAGGACCGGAGCAGCAGACAGTCTACAGAGAATAGAAAAAAAAATTAGTGCAAAGTAAAGACTGCAGAGACAGACAGACATTGTCAAAGCTTCCATACTTACATATCAGGCTGATGATATCATCCAGAGGCCAGAGAGTAATGGCCTTGCAGTGTCCACACTGCATTCACTGGGAAACGTCATTGTAACATTTACCAACCCTAGCTGGCCATGTGGTGTGTGAAACATAAGCAGACACATCTTGTTTCATTTATGAAGGAGGGACTCAAAGTCACAGAGCCTATTATTACAGGGGCATAGGCAGCATTAATCTGCTTAAAGGGCCATTATTAAACAGTGGGTCTCCTAAACTGTTGTAGCCTATTCTGCCAAGAATTACGTCACGAGATGTCCAGGAGGGCCTCCATAAAAAATGTTGCATTGAATGCAAAGCCTACCCTGCTACCAAGTCATATGCACCCCAATAAGCCTTTGAACCCACATACTGGATGGACCCATGAAAATCCACTTCACATTATGCATTTTGTACTCCCGTACTCTTTCCTTATGCACTGACAGCAAGGCCTGCCCTGCTGTCAAGTCATATGCACCCCAATAAGCCTTTGAACCCACGCACTGGATGGGCCCAGGAAAATCCACTTCAAATTATTCATTTTGTACTGCTATAATCTTTTGTTTGGCATTGACATTGACTGCAAGGCCTGCCCTGCTACCGAGTCATATGCAACCCAATAAGCCTTTGAACCCACATACTGGATGGGCCCATGAACATCCACTTCACGTTATGCATTTTGTACTCCCGTACTCTTTCCTTATGCACTGACAGCAAGGCCTGCCCTGCTGTCAAGTCATATGCAACCCAATACGCCTTTGAACCCAGGTAATGGATGGGCCCAGGAAAATCCACTTCACATTATTCATTTTGTACTCCCATAATCTTTTGTTATAAATAATTATAATAAATTTTATTTCTATAGCGCCGACATATTCTGCAGCACTTTACATTTCAGAGGGGACTTGTACAGATGATAGACATTACAGCCTAACAATGATCACATAGATCATAACAGATGCCAAGAAGAATGAGGGCCCTGCTCGCAAGCTTACAATCTATGAGGAAAAAAGGTAGACACGAAAGGTGGTAATAATTGTTTGGACTAGCCATAATGTTAAGTGTGTAACAGTACAGACACAGAGGGCTAACAGATGCATAACAGATGCATAAAGCATGTGGGAACATGATGCGGGGAACCTGGTTATGGTAAAACTTTTGACTGTGCCACACAGGGATAGTTAGGTTAATGTGTTGAGGTGGTAGGCGAGTCTGAATAAATGTGTTTTCAGGGCACGCTTAAAATTGTAGGGATTTGGGACTAATCGTATTAGTATATATGTTAGGCCTTGACTGCAAGTCCTGCCCTGCTACCAAGTCATATGCACCCCAATAAGCTTTTGAAACCACATACTGGAAGGCCACATGAAAACCCCCTTCAAAGTCTTCAGTTGGTCCTGCCATACAGTCTCCTTATGCCTTGAATGCAAGGGCCACCATGACAAACTTTCACGCACCACAATCCCTGATTGGACGAAACATGGATGAGGGCCTACCAAAAAAAAAAGTCCCATTACAAAAGAGCGGGTCTCCTTAACTCGTAATGCCCATACATGCAGTGCATGGGCAGAAAAAAAATTTCCCCTTGGGGTTACATTTTTTAAAAGTCTAATATGGGCATCATAGACACCCTTGCCAAAAATTAAACTGCCTGAAGCAGGCCAGAAACCCATTAACCCTGGTGATCTAGTGGTGGATAATGAGGAGACATAATGATAAATCATGCTGAAATAAAAAAAAAAAAAATGTGAATCCACCTATGAAAGAAACTAACAAAAGGGAGGGGCGAACACTGGTTCTTGGATATCAAGCCAGAATGTGTTCAACGAGATAGGTTTGTCTCTAACAACAGCTCAGAGACAGGGATTTAAAGTAAAATATAATATAATAGGATTTCACTCTTTTCATATTGAAGAGGTATACACTAGGTCATAAGAGGATCTTCCACAGATCGGAAAAATTGAAAATATAACAATAAATGGGAATAATTTACATACATCTCATTTGTATGAGATTTCCCCCTAGGGGAGTGACATTTATTTTCGTTTAAAATTATTCACGGGCATCATAAAAACACCATTGCCAAAAATTGGACAGCCTGTAGCAGCACAGAACACGTTAACCCTGGTGATCTAGTGGTGGAGAATGAGGAAACATAATGAGAAATCATACTGAAATCAAAACAAATTAAAAATTTGAATACACCAATGAAAGAAAATAACAAAAGGGAGGGGAGAACACAGGTTCATAGATATGAAGCCAGAATGTGTAAAATGAGATATGTTTGTCCCTAGCAACAGTTCAGAGACAGGGATATAATTAAAAATATAGTGACTTTTGCATCATGGAATACATTGACCCTGGTGTTCTACTGGTTGTGGATGATGAGGATGAGGATAAGGAGGAGGATAACACCAAACAGACCCAATCAGGAAGCGGATAAGCATGTGTGAGTGTGAAGAGGTGCATGAGAATACACCTCCCCAACCAAGCAAAAAATAAATTTGAGGTTATTTTTTTCAATGTTTTCATTTGGTGGTGTACAGAAGTCTTGGCCAATCCAGCCCTTGTTCATTTTTATAAGAGTCAGCCTGTCAGCATTGTCAGTTGACAGGCGGATGGGCTTATCTGTTATAATTCCTCCAGTGGCACTAAATACCCGCTCTGACAGAACACTAGCAGCAGGGCAGGCCAGGACCTCCAAGGCGTAGAGAGCCAGTTCATGCCACATGTACAGCTTGAATATCCAATAATTAAAAGGCACAGAGGAATCCCGGAGGACGTTTTTACGATCTGCAAGGTACTCCCTCACCATCTTCCCAAACCTTGCACTTCTTTTGACACCACCCCTTGCCTCTGTGGCGGCACGATTTTAGGGTCTGAGAAAACTGTCCCAGAACTTTGCCATTGTTCTTCTGCCTGAGCTGGATTGGACTTCTGTCTCTTTTGCTTGGACTCCTTGACTGCACAACAAACTGATGTCTGCTGCCAGCGTTCTCACATGGGAATTTTTTCAGTAATTCCGCTACAAGGGCCCTCTGGTACAGCAACAATTTTGTACCCCTCTCTGCCTCTGGAAGAGATTGAAAGTTTTCCTTGTAGCGTAGGTCTAGAAGTGTCACCAACCAGTAATGAGTGTCCCTGAAAATTTTTATAATGCGATGGTCACGGGAAATGCAGTGCAACATAAAGTCAGCCATGCGTGCCAGACTACTAACAGGCAAGACTTCTGTGTCCTCACCAACAGGATGACTAACCGTGGTGTCCTCCTCATCCTCCTCCTCCCTGTCCTCAGGACATCCCCGCTGAACAGACGGTATGACAATTGTGCTTGTAGTACCGTCTATAGCGCATGAAAGTAGCTCCTGGTCTTCCTCCTCCTCCTCATTGTCTACCAATCCACGTTGCGACGACATGAGGCTGGGCTGAGGGTAATCACCCTGTATGGTTAATTACTCCATGTCCTCGTGCTCTGCCTGCAATGCATTATCTTTAATTGTGAGCAGAGAGGTTTTCAGAATGCTGACAAGCGAGATGGTGATGCTAATGATGGCGTCAGCGCCGCTCACCATCTTGGTGCAGTCCTCAAAATTCTGGAGGATGGTACATACAGTTGTGGCCAAAAGTATTGACACCCCTGCAATTCTGACAGATAATACTCAGTTTCTTCCTGAAAATGATTGCAAACACAAATTCTTTGGTATTATCTTCATTTAATTTGTCTTAAATGAAAAAAATACAAAAGAGAATGAAGCAAAAAGCAAAACATTGATCATTTCACACAAAACTCCCAAAAATGGGCCAGACAAAAGTATTGGCACCCTCAGCCTAATACTTGGTTGCACAACCTTTAGCCAAAATAACTGCGACCAACTGCTTCCGGTAACCATCAATGCGTTTCTTACAATGCTCTGCTCGAATTTTAGACCATTCTTCTTTGGCAAACTGCTCCAGGTCCCTGAAATTTGAAGGGTGCCTTCTCCAAACTGCCATTTTTTCTCTCCACAGGTGTTCTATGGGATTCAGGTCTGGACTCATTGCTGGCCACCTTAGAAGTCTCCAGTGCTTTCTCTCAAACCATTTTCTAGTGCTTTTTGAAGTGTGTTTTGGGTCATTGTCCTGCTGGAAGACCCATGACCTCTGAGGGAGACCCAGCTTTCTCACAGTGGGCCCTACATTATGCTGCAAAATTTGTTGGTAGTCTTCAGACTTCATAATGCCATGCACACGGTCAAGCAGTCCAGTGCCAGAGGCAGCAAAGCAACCCCAAAACATCAGGGAACCTCCGCCATGTTTGACTGTAAGGACAGTGTTTTTTTCTTTGAATGCCTCTTTTTTCTCCTGTAAACTCTATGTTGATGCCTTTGCCCAAAAAGCTCTACTTTTGTCTCATCTGACCAGAGAACATTCTTCCAAAATTTTTTAGGCTTTTTCAGGTAAGTTTTGGCAAACTCCAGCCTGGCTTTTTTAATGTCTCGGGGTAAGAAGTGGGGTCTTCCTGGGTCTCCTACCATACAGTCCCTTTTCATTCAGACGCCGACGGATAGTACGGGTTGACACTGTTGTACCCTCGGACTGCAGGGCAGCTTGAACTTGTTTGGATGTTAGTCGAGGGTCTTTATCCAACATCCGCACAATCTTGCGTTGAAATCTCTTGTCAATTTTTCTTTTCCATCCACATCTAGGGAGGTTAGCCACAGTGCCATGGGCTTTAAACTTCTTGATGACACTGCGCACGGTAGACACAGGAACATTCAGGTCTTTGGAGATGGACTTGTAGCCTTGAGATTGCTCATGCTTCCTCACAATTTGGTTTCTCAAGTCCTCAGACAGTTCTTTGGTCTTCTTTTCTCCATGCTCAATGTGGTACACACAAGGACACAGGACAGAGGCTGAGTCAACTTTAATCCATGTCAACTGGCTGCAAGTGTGATTTAGTTACTGCCAACACCTGTTAGGTGCCACAGGTAAGTTACAGGTGCTGTTAATTACACAAATTAGAGAAGAATCACATGATTTTTCGAACAGTGCCAATACTTTTGTCCACCCTCTTCTTTATGTTTGGTGTGGAATTATATCCAATTTGGCTTTAGGACAATTCTTTTTGTGTTTTTTTCATTTAAAGACAAATTAAATGAAGATAATATTACCAAAGAATTTGTGTTTGCTATCATTTTCAGGAAGAAACTGAGTATTATCTGACAGAATTGCAGGGGTGTCAATACTTTTGGCCACAACTGTATGTCTGACATCTATGTTCCCTCCTGAGCTCTTATGTGTGGAGTTGGAACTGAATATCGACAGCCTTGTTGATGCTGGTAGTCAACAACTGCCCTCTTCTGCTCACAAATCCTTTCCAACATATTCAGTGTAGAGTTCCAATGCGTGGGGACATCTCACAACAGTTGGTGAGCCAAAAGATGTAAACGCTGCTCTAGTCCAGCAAGTGCAGCTGCAGCCGTAGGTGACTTTCTAAAATGGGCAGACAGACGGCGTACTTTCACTAGCAGATCCGGCAGTTCCGGGTAGCTTTTGAGAAAACGTTGAACCACGAGGTTAAGCACATGAGCCAGGCAAGGTACGTGTGTGAGATCACCTTGCCTCAGAGCCACCATCAGGTTCTGGTCATTGTCACACATGACCATGCCTGGCTGTAGGTTCTACCGTGTCAGCCAAATATCTGACTGTTCTTTCAACGCTGTCCACAACTCTTCTGCATTGTGTGGTTTGTTACCTATGCAGATGCTTCAGCATAGCCTGTTGCCGCTTGGCTGAGGCAGTGCTTCCAGCTTCTGACTGATGTGTTCATTTCAGAGATGGAGTCTGAAGAAGAGGAGGATGAGGTGCAGGAGCTGTAGACTGTGGGGGCAACCCTGATTGATGTAGGGCCCTCAATCCTCAGTGTGGGGAGGATGTGTTCCATCCCAAGGTCCGACAGGGTCCCAGCTTCCACTATATTAACCCAGTGTGCCGTCAGTGAGATGTACCGTCCCTGACTTGTCCACATGTCCGTGGTTAGGTGGACTTTCCCAGTAACAGCATTGTTGAGGGCACGGGTAATGTTGTGGGACACATGCTGGCGTAATGCAGGTACAGCACAACAGGAGAAATAGTGGTGACTGGGGACCGAGTATCTTGGGACGGCCGCTGCCATTAGGTTGTGAAAAGCTTCCATCTCAACAAGCCTAAAAAGCAACATTTTAAGCACAAGCAGATGAGAAATGTGTGAATTAAGTACTGTGGCCTGTGGGGCATTGGCGCATTTCTGCTGCTTTCCAATGACTGGGGTATAGACAACTGAAGGCTGGGCTGGGCCAAGGACGTGGATGGGCTGGATGATGGTGCTGGTTGACGGTGGGCAACAACAGGTGCAGGGCCCGAGGCATCTTCACAGGCATGGTGAACTGGGGATTGGCTTGGACCCGAAACAGTGGAAGCAGTGTTGTCACCTGCAGACAGTGTTCCTGGAGCCTGGGGTTTGGCCCACAAAGTCCGGTGCTTTGCTGCCATGTGCCTAATCATACTGGTGGTGGTCAGGCTGGTAGTTTTGCTACCCCTGCTGATGCAGGCTTGGCAAGTGCTGCAAATGGCCCGTTTGGTTATTTTTTAAAGACTCTGCTGATAACCCCAGACTCGGGAAGATCTAACCGAAGGAATGGCCAGTTCTGTCCTGTTGGTGTTACAGGGAACGGATGTCTGCGGCTACCACACTGCTTCTTCCTGCCTGTTGGGGTGATATGCCTCCTTCTCCAGTGTGCTGCTTTCCTCGCTCTGCATGTCCTCCTGCCAGCTTGGGTCAGTCACTATGTCATCCACCACCTCATCTTCCCCAACCGCGCCATGCTCCTCCTCCTGACTTTCCAGCAATTGTGTCTTATCATCCACCTCAGGTGACCATGGCTGCTCAAAGATTTGTGCATCGCTACATGGAATATCATCTTGCCCCGCTTCAAGTAGAGTGGGCGAGAGGCACGAATCTCCAGATGGATAACTGAACAGCTCTTTGGAGTGTGAGTGTGGTATCAGTTGTCTCAGGGCACTCGGCCTGGTGGGAGGAAGAAGGATCAGGGTGAGTGATATCCGGTCGTGGTGGTGGCTAAATGACTGGAAGCATTATCCGCTATCCAACCAACAACCATTTCACAATGCTCTGGATTCAATAGCGGTGTGGTGCGGTTCCCTAGAAACTGAGAAAGGAAGGTTGAGCACGCAAATGTTGGTCTTTGCCGTGGCCCACTTTCTGCTTGATCACGGCCTCTGCATGTACCAACAGCATCACGTCCACTTCCCCATCCCTTGCCTTGCCCATTTTAAAAGGACTACTGAAAGACTTCAAAACCTCAATACAAATGTATTTCTTGTGAGAAAAATTTGATGTGATAAGTATGCCTGCAAAGCAAACAACTTTCCACCCAGATACACCAGGCCTCAGTCTGAGATAACAGACTATTAATTTTTTATTCTTTTTTGGATACAAAAGACTGCTGGATATAATGACTGTGACAGCCAGGCCTAAAAAAAGAAACCAACGTTAACTGGCCAAACTTTCACCACGCACAGATTAGAGCTGGCACCAAGATACCGCACCAAATAATGGGTGTTTTTTTTTTGCCTAAATACTGCTTTATTGAAGCAAAACTAACAAATGGGCACAAAAGAGAAAAAAAGCTGTAAACTGGCCAAAATTTCACCACGCACAGATAAGAGCTGGCACCAAGATACCGCACCAAATAATGGGTGTCCTATTTTTTTTAGTGGCCTAAATACTGCTTTATTGAAGCAAAACTAACAGCCAGGCACAAAAGAGTAAAAAGCCGTAAACTGAGCAAAATTTCACCACGCACAGATAGGATACATGCTGCTATTTAAACAAGAGTAACAGACAGCCCAAAAAAATAAAACAGTTGTAAACTGGCCATAGTTTGAGCATGCACAGATATGAGCTGACACGGATATACCACACCAAAAAATGTGTGGCCTGTATTCCAATTGCACCTGGGGCTAGCTTAAAACAGCCAATATATCCCACAGGTAGCAGCAGCACCAGAACACAGGAAGGGAATGGACCCTCTTGATATATGCAATGCTCCATATACAAACATACAGTGCCTGCAGGCCTTGCACTTATGTGTATACAGTGACACACACTCCCCTGCCTGCCTAACACTGGAACCTATTTACTTCGGAATTAGTCCTTAGAAGGACTGTTGGTTTAGCTGGATGTGATTATTTAGGATGGTAGACCCCACACTGAGAAATGCCCAATTCTGACCCTATCTCTGCAGCAGCTCTCCCTACACTCTCTCAATCCAGAGCGGAATGTGGCGAGCAGGGCGGTGTCCTGTCCCTTATACCCCTGATGATGCTGTGCGGCCAGCCAATCACTTCACAACCACAACAAAGATGGCTGCGGCATTTCATGGCCTGGCAGACAATCCCTGCACAGTGATTGGGTCTCTAAAGTCCGCCAAAATTGTTGGAGACCAGAGTTCCCGCCGAGTAATCCCAGAAATACTCGGTGCTCGCCAAGTACACTATGCACAGTGATACTCGGGCGAGTACCGAGTAGTGGCGAGCACGTTCGCTCATCAGGCCACATATGCCAGTAAAGGCAGTAATGCCCTGATGGTGGCCCTGGCCGGCAGCATGCATTGTGGCGCGCGCGCACATACAGTTGAAGCTTTTGCTGGTGGTGGCGTGCCTCTGAACTGTCTGACCTCTGACCCACCAGGTCCAGTGGTGACCGCTGCAACCATGGTAGTTGCACCCCTGCCTGGTGTGTAGTAGTTTAGTTCTCCAACTCAAGCTGTTTAGTAGTTTATTTCTCCAACCCCTGTTGTCTGGTAGTTTAGTTCTCCATGTTGTGGTGTGTATGTGTGTAGTTCTGCAATAACAGCCATTTAGTCATTTAGTTCTTTAACCCCTGTTATCTACTAGTTTAGTTATCCATCGTATGGTGTGTAGTGGTTTAGTTCTACAACCCTGTTGTCTAGTAGTTTAGTTAAACACAGTTGGACTCCAATGAAGGAGTAGAGCCATCTCAAGGAGGATCACAAGGGAATGGACACCATGTGACTTAAACATGAGTGTCTGAGCAAGGGGTCTGAATACTTATAACCATGTGATATTTCAGTTTTTCTTCTTTAATAAATTTGCAAAATATTCTACATTTCTTGTTTTCTTCAGTCAAGATGCGGTGCAGAGTGTACATTATTGAGAAAAAAATGAACTTTTTTGAATTTACCAAATGGCTGCAATGAAACAAAGTGAAAAATTTAAAGGGTTCTGAATACTTTCCACACCCACTATATACAAAGTTTTTGCTTTCTTGGCCTTTTTTCAGAGAATATGAATGAGAATATGAATGATAACATGAAAACTTTCTCTCCACTCATGGTTAGTGGTTGGTGAAGCCATTTATTGTCAAACTACTGTGTTTTCTTTTTTTAAATCATAATGACAGCTCAAATCATCCAAATGACCCTGATCAAAAGTTTACATATCCTGTTGATTTTTGGCCTGATAACATGCACAGAAGTTGACACAAATGGGTTTGAATGGCTACTACAGGTAACATCCTCACCTGTGACCTGTTCGTTGTATTCAGTGAGCATAAAAGCTGAGTGAGTTTCTGAGATCCAGACAGACTCTTGCATCTTTCATGCAGCCACTGACGTTTCTGGGGAAAGCAAAAGAATTGTCAATGGATCTATGGGAAAAGGTAGTTGAACTGTATAAAATAGGAAAGGGATACAAAAGATATCCAAGAAATTGAAAATCACAGTCATCAGCATTTAAACTGTGATTAACAAATGGAAAATCAGGGCCTCTGTAAAAATAAAACCACGGTCAGGTAGATCAAAAAAAATTTTGACCACAACTGCCAGGAAAATTGTTCGGGGTGAAAAAAAAACCCACAACTAACATCAACTCAAATACTGGGCTCTCTGAAAACTAGCAGTGTGGATATTTCAAGATGCACAATAAGGAGGCACTTGAAGAAATATGGGCTGCATGGTCAAGTTGCCAGAAGACAGCTATTACTGCGTGAATGCCACAAAGTACCTTGCCTACAATACACAAAACAGCACAGAGACCAGCCTCAAAACTTCTGAAACAAGGTAATTTAGAGTGATGAGACCAAAATTGAACTTTTTGGCCACAGCCATAAACGTTACGTTTGGAGAAGTCGACCTGTCATTGGATACAGCAGAACTAAGTGAAGGTTCAGGAGTGGCCATCTCAGTCTCCTGACCTCAATATCATTGAGCCACTCTGGGGAGATCTCTAGCCAACAGTTGATGCTAGAAAGCCCAGGAATTTACAGGAAGTGGAGGCTTTTTGCTAAGAAGAGTGGGCAGATTTACCATCTGAGAAAATAAAGAACTTCATCCACAACTACCACAAAAGACTTCAGTTGGTCATTGATGTTAGAGGGGGCAATACACGAAATGGGGAATATTAAGAAATAGGGTATGTGAACTTTTAATCAGGGTCATTTGGATGTTTTGGGTTGTCATTATGATTTAAAAAGAGAAAACACAGTAGTTTGACAATAAATGGCTTCACCCAACCACTAACCATGAGTGGATAAAAAGTTTTGGTGTTATCATTCATATTCTAGGCCAAGAAAGCAAAAATTCTGCCGGGTTATGTAAACTTTTGAGCACAACTGTGTGTATAGATATCAGTGACATATACAATTAGTACAATGTGTCTGCAGCTTCCTGTACATGTATTTAAAAGATTATTTTTTTCTGATTTTCTGAAGAAAATGGCGTGGGCTCGTAATTTTCTCAACCAGCAAAGGCAAAGCCGATGGCTGGTCGCAGATATTTATAGCCTAGGAAGGGGGTATTATCCATGGAGCTTCCGAGGCTATTAATATCAGCTCACAGCTGTATACTTAGCTGTTACTAGCTATTAAAATAGGAGACCCCAAAAATTTTTTGTGGGGTCCCACTATAATTAATAACCAGGAAAGGCTATGCAGACAGCTATGGGCTGATAATAGCCTAGGAAGGGGCAATGGCTATTGAACCCCCAGGTTAGGCTAAAAACATCAGCTCTTAGCCACTCCAGAAAAGACCCATCTATAAGATGCACCAATTCTGACACTAAGTCTCGCTTTTCTCACTTGCCCTGATGTGGTGGAGAGCGAGTTGATAGTTGGGGGTTGATGACACCTTTGTATCATCAGGTGACATCAAGCCCAGAGGTTAGTAGTGGAGAGGCGTCCATAAGACGTACCCATTACTAACCCCATAGTCATTATATAAAAACACACACACCCAGAATAAAGTGCTTTAATTAAAAGAATGGCACAGACTCCTTTAATCAATCTTAATTAAACCATACTTACAGTATTGCCCATTCCAGTGAAGCCATTGTTCCCTGTAAGCCATTGTTCCCTGTAAGAGAATTAACAAACAATATTCCTCACCTGTCTACTGAGAAGATAATAATCCATTTATCCCACAACGAGTCTAGCTCTGCTATATCTAGATGGTAGGCTGCATGGTTGCATGATGCGACCATAGAGCCTGCTATCCAGCAGACACTCCCATATTGCACGGCGCCCCTGGAAGAAGCTACTTAGCGAAACGGCGCTCGTCGGGCGGGGGGAGACATCCTGCGGCAGTTAACCTGTTCTTACCTGCGGACGTTGCACTAGTCTTGGCACACTTCTAAATATCAGGTAAAAACCATTGCATTTATTGTTTCATGCACATGCACTTTACTTATAACTTGTCATTCTGTGCAACTCCAGGTGTATTCTAATTTACAAACCCTCATGCTATATTTAGGTTTCTATCAGTCAATATGGGCGACGTGCAATATTGCTTTTTTACAAAACTTAGTTGCAGCAAACAATAGCAGATTATTGTCATTTACTAAGGCATGTTGATTCTTGTATGGAAAAACCTTTTGTATTTACATATAATTTAGAGGGTTGTCCATTGATTATTTTCATGTAACTACTATTTATTCCTCTCTGCTGCAGCCTTATCCCCCTTTTTTGGAGGCCTTTTGCCCTGTCTTTTTAATTTTCTTTATCTTTTAATAATATTTAATAAAGAATAACGATTTTAATATACTTTGTTACCTTCACTTCTATCCTAAATGGTACATACTATTGTGGAATATGTTGAGCCAAAACTCCTCGTATAAACATCTTTCTCCAAGCTTTGCAGCAAAAGCTACACTGACATGGGTTTGAATCAGGACCCAGATTATAAAGGGGTTGAGAGTGCCTAAGACCGATTAACCCCTGTTATGCCAAAAGAAATAAACATAATTTAAAAAGAAGTGCTCCTTTACAGTGCAGGAGGAGGAGCAATCAGATGCTGTGGTTTTCTGGCTGCTCTCTGTTGCAGTAACCCCGTGACAGTACCCCCCCCCCCCCCGTCTACACGGGACCCTGGGAACCTCAGGACCAGGTTTATTGGGGTTTGTCACGTGAAAAGACCGGATCAGTCTGGCTGCATGAACGTTAGATGTTGGTACCCGCATCCTCTCCTCAGGACCGTACCCCTTCCAATTTTCCAGATACTGAAGCGACTGACGAACTAAAGGGGAATCCATGATTTTCGCAATCTGAAACTCCAAGTTTTCATCGATAATCATAGGAGATTATAGTTGTGGTGATGGTATCGAAGTGTAACATTTTTTGAGGAGAGATCGATAAAATACATTATAGATCATAAAGGTGGGTGGCAAAGCAAGGCGGAATGCTACGAGTGACAATGGCTACACTCTTATAAGGACCGATACACCTGGGACCCAGTTTCCAAGATGGAACCTTCAACTTAATGTTCCTAGAGGACAACCACACCAAGTCACCAACACACAGGTCCAGACCCACCAAACATCTCCGATCAGCCACACACTTCTATTTGGATCCCATCTTCCTCAAATTATTAGTAACCCCCTGCCATACGGCTGTAATAGATGATGAAAACTGTTCTTCTTCCAGTAATCCAGAAGGACGATTTTTATTAAATAAGCTGAACTGAGGATGAAACCCATATGCCCAGAAAAACGGGGACGTACCAGTAGATTCATGACAATGATTATTTACAATAAATAGTTAACCCAATCCTCCTGATACTCAGATACAAAACAACTAAGATAAGTCTCCAGGTTCTTGTTAACCAGTTCACTCTTCCCATTAGGCTGCAGGGGAAATGCAGAAGAAAATGACAGATGGATCCCCAGACGGGTGCAAAATGCCCTCCAAAACTTGGAAACAAACTGTACCCCCTGGTCAGAAACAATATTTGTCAGGATCCCTTGTGATTTTACAATTTCCCTGATGAAAATTTGCGCCATGGACTTGGCGTTCACTAAAGCTGGTAATACAATAAAATTAGACAACTTACTGAATCTACTACCACCAGAATTACAGTATTCACCGCTGACATGGTTAGATAGATCCTTGATAAAATTGACAGACAAGTGAGTCCAAGGTCTACTGAGAATCTCCAATGGTTGGAGAGCACTCGACAGACGAGTATGAGAGGTCTTAGGCTAAGTTCACATTTGCGTTACTGTGCACAGTGTATCATCTGCATGTGCAAACACATGTCAACACGCATTTAAACGTATGCCAATGCTGCGTTTATCCACATCAGCTTACTCATGACGCCAAAAAAACGCTGGGTGTGCTTGTGATTGTATGAGTTTTTGCAGGCGTTTGTGTTTTTGCGCATGCGTTCTATATTTCCAGGTAAATTTGGGTATGCGGACAATGCTTTTCCAGTAGAATTTCCTTGACACAAGCCACACAAAATGGGCGTCTCATGGGAATTCTATATATAGACTCTGCAGAGATGAAATCCTCGTCTTTTGCTGCTGCATCCAGCTACAAGATGGATTTTAGCGTGGAGAGCTTCAAATTTAATCTTGATTTGTCACTGAAATTGGCTTTTGCATTTGCTGTGGCTTATGAAGAAAGAAGAGAAAGACAGAGAAGACGTCGTCACTATTGGCAACACCTCATCGTTGAAGTCCGAGAGAGCCGTGGAACCTACCACTTGTTGTACACCGAGCTGCGTGAAAACCTGCAAAAGTTTTTTTTGACTACACAAGGATGTAACAGAGCTTCAATGACTTGCTTGCTACGTGTCTGAGAATCCATCCCCAGGCTGGACTCACAACGACGTTGAGCAATTCCTGCTGAGGAACGTCTGTTGGTGACCCTGAGGTATGTAATTTTGAAAAAAAAAATCACGTCATTAGGATTATTGTTATAAAAGCCATGCACTTATTTTTTTTATCCATTTTCTGATCAGCAGTTTCCTGGCTATGGGAGAGACCTTAAGATCTCCACATTTTCAATTCCGAATTGGTGTGTCCACCCTTTCTGGGATTGTTGGAGATACCTACCGTGCTTTATCCGACGTTCTACATGAAGAATTCCTCCTCAACCCACAACTGAACTCTGGCTGGAAAATGCCGCAAGATTCCAGAACATTTGTAATTTACCAAACTGCTTAGGGGATGTGGACGGCAAACACATTCAGATTATGAAAACAGCTGGAAGTAGATCCAAGTATTTCAATTACAAAAAATACTTTTCGATTGTTCTCATGGTGATTTCAGATGCTGACTGTCGATTTGTTGCCGTGGACATTGGCTCATTTGGACGAAAAAAATGACTCTCAGACTTTCAAAGACTCTGACGAGGGCCAACGTTTGCATGGGAATAATTTCAATTTTCCAACACTACGACCTCTTCCGAACACTGAAGGACCGCCAATGCCGTTTGTTGTAGTTAGGGATGAGGAGTTTCAAATGTGTGCCAGCCTCAAAACCGTACTCTAGTAGGGACTTGAATCACACTAAAAGGATTTACAACTACCGACTGACAAGGGTACGAAGAACTGTGGAGTGTGCATTTGGTTTGCTGGCATCTAAATAGCGCATTTTGGGAACAGCAATCAATTTAAAAACTGAGACAATTGATGTGGTTGTTATGCACAAATACATCCTGGCGAAAGAGCGACACCCCTTAGAACTTGAGGAACCTGTTGCTAGCACATTGCAGGATTACCAAGATCGCCCTCTGAGTACAACAGTGAAAGTTCTCCAAATGAGGGATAACTTTGCTGCTTACTTTGTTTTGGATATTGGATGTGTGGCATGGCAAGACGAAATGGTTTAATCTGCTTGTATGTACCTGTAATGTTTGCTGACTACACCCATTACTATTTCACTCAACAAAAAATTAAACAAATAAATTAATTTTTTAGCTTCATGGTCTGTCCGATGGGGTGATATTGTGGACCTGCAGGGTGTCAGGCTGGGTATGAGTTGATGATGGAGAGGATACAGGGGAAGGGGAAATAAAATGTAGGATTCGGTCACGGATCATGTAGTCAACGATGTCATGGATGGGGCTAAATAATGGGGCAGATGACACATTAGCAGACGACATTAGGAGATGAATATAAATTGGAAGAGATAGACACAAGGTGTAGACAGACTGGAAGACAGACATTGGGAGATGAGGGTGGAGGTTGTGGGTACTTTCATGTGCTGAGCAGAGTCAGTACTGGGCACCTGTTTTTTGGTGTTCCCTTGGCATTTCTTACGTGCATGTTTCGGGGTTACTGCATTCGGTGGTGTGGTAGAAGCTGCATGCTGCATGGGTGCTGCACTCGGCTGCGTGGTGGAAGCTGCATGCTGCCGGGGTGCTTCACTCAGCTGTGTGGTGGAAGCTGCATGCTGCAGGGTGCTGCAGTCTGCAACATGGTGTAGCTGGGAACTGGAGGAACTGCCGTAATGTCCAGCGGTGGTGGATAGTTGACTTGAGATCTGTGCAGTAGTGCTGTAGTCTTCTGTCACTGATGCTGTGCTGGCCCTTGTTGCAGTCTAAGCAAAGAAAGGTGTGCCTGCTGGTGATATCCTGACTGCAGTTGGTAGATTTGGGAATGCTGCAAGGCTTGTCTGTAAGCATCCTGACAGGCGTTCATGCGTCAGGTTCTCCGACATGCCCCGCTCTACTGAGGAAAAAAAACGTTGCGCCGGTCTCTGAAGGTCGCCTTCCAGGCGGTCAATGCGTCTGTGGACTTGCTGGAAAAGTGTGTTCACCTAGGTGAACCCACTTTCCAGTCTTTGTACAACAGACTTCATCCCATCCTGGAAGATTGAGCTTAAGTGAACAAACTCAGGCATAATTGACCTCTCGCAGGCCCTCTGCCGCTGGCAAGCAGACCCAACAAAATCAGTGGCTGGGCTGGGAGAGGGGAAAACCTGATGGACCAGCTGCCTGTTCCCCAGCATATGAAGACTGCCTGGCTGCTCCATCGCTGGTAGATAATTGGGACTGTTCAGTGGCTGGTTGATGAGGGGCCGCTACAACTGAGGACGATCCAGGTTCTGTGGTGCTGCTTCAGGTTCTGTGTGGAAAATAAATTTGAAACATTACTAATAAAAAAAAGTTTATATAGTAAAAAAATTACACATGGACATGCTTAAAGTTTACAGTAATACAACACAAAAGATACTCACGTTCGCCGAGAAACCGAAGGCCTCAGGAAAGACAGCATGCGATGGTATTTGTATTTTGATATCTTTGGAGCAGCACCACTTCGAACCCAAATCTCCTCTCTCTTATCCTTATTGAAGTGATTCTTCATCGAACGCCAACAGACTTTTACTCTCTTCAATGTGAAGGGGGAAGAAAAAAATTAAATAAATAAATTGTAAAACAAGGCACCTACATTTATAGGTTCACTGACACGTCAGACCACATTGCAATACTTACAAAAATCCTGTCTTGTGGGGTGGCATGGTCCCAATCATCCAACAGCGATCTGGCCACTTCTTCCCAGAGTCGTCAAATCAATCGTGAGTCGGAATGCTGACGATCACGGGTGTCCCACAACGCTACACGACATAAAGAAGGATTTTTCCAGCGTCTCCAGGAGATAAAATAATAATTGCTTTATTGAAAATATAAAATCTTCATACCATCAGGTAAAAACGACATAAAGAGGCGTAAGGAGGGGAGCAATTTCCTACGCGTTTCACCCTAAGAGGGCTTAATCATGGAACGCTACACGCTCTTGCACTAGAGGAATCAATTTGTCATAGTCAATAAAGGGTTTTTCTGCCTCACGTTGTGGAACCTATACATCTCAAAAAAAAAAAAAAAAAAGCAAAAAATAAACTATACGTCATATAGTTTTAAATGTACAACACTTTAACCAAATTCAATTACAACTCTGTTAATGAAAAGACTACTTACACACCGTCTTTCCTCCTCACGAATTTGAGTCCGACGACCCTGGGAAGATTCATATCCACTTGATTGCTCCTGCTCTTCCACACTGGAATGTTCCTGCAAAGAAAATACATGATTTACCACAGGTGTGGTATTGACAGTCAATACATACCAATCAGTATAGTAATTGTGTTTACGTAATCCGTGTCATGTCCACTCTGGGGAAGCATTCTGGTCTTCACTGGAGGACATGTAGGAATAGCAGACAGGAGTTAAGTGAAACACTAGATACATAACTGAAAAGAACAGAAAAAAGTGCCGACAACAACGTAGCCAAAGAAAAAAAAAAAAAGGCAAAATTCAATGGACGCCAAGACTTACATTACAGGCAGTAGTCCAACAGAACAGCAGTAAGGCAGCACGGATCCAAAGCAGAAGCACAGCATGGGACAGCAGCACACCACCGGACACTAGAAATCAGGGACACGAAAAATCAGGGACAGGACTAAAAATCCAGGACAGGCGCACCGCACAGTACCACACCACTGGACATGAGAAATCAAGCACTGGAGAAATCCGGGACAGGACTAAAAATCCAGGACAGGAGCACCGCACAGTACCACACCACCGGACAGGAGAAATCAGGGACAGGAGAAATCAGGGACAGGAGAAATCAGGAACAGGAGAAATCAGGAACAGGACAGGACTAAAATTCCAGGAGAGGAGCACCACACAGTCTACAACAAAGTGATGAAGAGTGTGAGACTGGGTAGAGTGTGAGACGGGGCAGAGCAATATAGTAATTGAAAAGTACAGACACTCATACTTTTACATTAAGTGGCAACTGAGAGGGCCAGTACCACATCACCGGACACGAGAAATCAGGGACAGGAGAAATCCGGGAAAAGGCCAAAAAATCCAGGACAGGAGCACCATACAGTACTACACCTCCAGACACGAGAAATATGGGTCAGGATAAATCTGGAGCAGCAACACTGCACAGTCTACAAGGAACATAAAGCAAAACATAAGTACAGAGTACAGACTGCAGTGAGAGAGACAAACATTTTCAAAAGGTTCTATACTTACATACAGAGTCTTGAGATCACATCAGAGGTCTTGATAGTCCTGGACTTCCATTGTCCACACCCCCTTTTATACACCTGGGATTTAGGAGCTGCTTAATCAGTTCCTGGACACGCTCCGTCTGAAATATGCATGCGCATTGAACGCATCCATGCGCATGTCCTTGCATACCACTGCGTTCCCATAAACAGTAATGCTTTGTTTGATGCACTCATTCCCATGTGCATGCCTGCGCATATTTGATGCCTCAAAAAACGCTACATGTTGCGTTCGCCGGACACCGTGAAACGACGCACGGGTACACATTCGCATACAAACTGATGCCAACGCATGTCCCTGCGTACACAATGTTAACCCCTTTCTGCCATATGACGTACTATCCCGTCCATGTACCCTGGGCCTTAATGCCCATGGACGCGATAGTACGTCATATGCGATCAGCCACGTTCACGGGGGGATAGCTGCGAAGTGTCAGCTGATTATCACAGCTGACACGCGGCACTAAGTGCCAGGAGCGGTCAAGAACCGCTTCCGGCACTTTAACCCCCGGCAAACTTCGATCAAACATGATTGCAGCGTTCCAGGAGCAGGCAGAAGGGCTGTCAGCTGTGACAGCCCTTCTGCCTTTGGATCGGAGACCCCGTGGCATGACGCGGGGTCCTGATCTCTGTCATGGAGACCCGATGTCATCACGGCAACATCCTTCTCTCCACTGCCGAGAGACTTCCTGACCAGGAAAATAAACTTGGTACCGCAAAAAAAAAAAAAAAAAAAAAAAAAAAAAAAAAAAAACACCCATACAGCTTCATCTGCAAAAAAATTAAAAAGTTATAGCTTTCAAAATAAAGCGATGCAAAAGTTATTTTTTATATAAAAGTTTTTATTGTATAAAAGCACAAAAACATAAAAAAATTATATATGAGGTATCGCTGTAATCGTACTGACCCAAAGAATAAAACTGCTTTATCAATTTTACCACACGCGGAACGGTATAAACGCCCCCCATTTAAAATAAATTCATGGATTGCTAGTTTTTGTTCATTCTGCCTCACAACAATCGGAATAAAAAGCGATAAAAAAAAAAAAAATGTACCGTGCCCGAAAATGGTACCAATAAAAACGACAACTCGTCACGCAAAAAATAAGACCTCACATGACTCTGTGGGACAAAATATGGAAAAATTACAGCTCTCAAAATGTGGTGATGCAAAAACTATTTTTTGCAACACAAAGCGTCTTTTAGCGTGTGACAGCTTCCAAACATAAAAACCCGCTATAAATTGTAAATCCAACCCCCCCTTTACCACCCCCTTAGTTAGGGAAAAATAATAAAATAAAATGTATTTATTTCCATTTTCTCTATAGGGTTAGGGTTGAGGCTAAATTCCAGCCTATTTTGCTTTGAAAAGTCAAACGGTGCTCCTTCCCTTCCGAGCTCTGCCATGCGACCAAACGGTGGTTTATCTCCACATATAGAGTATCAGCCTACTCAGGACAAAGTGCACAACAACTTTTGGGATTCCAATTCTCCTGTTACCCTTGGGAAAAAAAAATTGGGGGCAAAATAGCTTAGTTACTCACCGATAACTGTGTTTCTCGGAACCCATGACAGCACCACGGAGAGAGGGGATCTGCCCTTCAGGGACAGGAACCTACAGATAAAAAGGGCGGTACCTCTCCTCCGCCTTCAGTTGGTTACAGAGCATCAGAGGGTCTCCAGGTTAGTTAGACAACAGAAATATATGCATAACATTATAATATTGCTTATTATCAGAAGCACCGTGTCTAAACGGAAACACTCTACTAACAGTAAAACGTGCCCACCACACTCGTGAAGGGGAGGGGAATAAGCGGGTGCCGTCATGGGTTCTGAGAAACACTGTTATCGGTGAGTAACTAAGCTATTCTCTCTCACCCATGACAGCACCACGGAGAGAATTACAGAGATTGGTAGCTTAGGGAGGGACCACCGCCTGAAGGACCCTACTCCCGAAGGTCAGGTCAGACGTAGAGGCTAGATCTAATCTATAGTGCCTAAAAAAGGTCGAAGGTGATGACCAGGTGGCCGCCTTACAGATTTGTTCTATTGATACCTCAGATCTTTCAGCCCATGAGGTCACCATCACTCCTGTGGAATGGGCTCTCAACCCTTCCGGAATGGTATTTTCACTGGATGAATATGCCAGGGCAATCGCATCCCTTATGCACGTTGCCAGGGTACTCTTAGATGCTTTGAGTCCCTTCCGAGGTCCCTGAAAACACACAAGGAGAGAGCCTTCCTTCCTACATTTCTTGGTGGCCTCTAGATACTGCACTAGGCACCTCATCACGTCTAAGGTGTGGAATTTGTCTTCTCCTTTCTTTTTAGGATTTGGGCAGAATGAAGGAAGGACTACCTCTTGGGACTTATAGAAGTGTGATGACACTTTGGGTAGATATGCCAGGTCAGGCTTTAAAATGACCCTATCATCTAGAATCTTTGTGAAAGGTGGCCCTACTGATAAAGCTTGCATATCGCTCACTCTGCGAGCTGATGTTAGTGCCAAAAGAAGCACTGTTTTTAACGACAGGATTCTTAGGGATGCTGAGTGAATAGGTTCGAATGGAGGGCCTGTTAGCGTGCATAGTACAAGATTTAGATCCCATGATGGTAATCTTTGATTAGCTATCGGCCTGGATCTGGATACGGCCTTAGTAATCTGTCACCCAGGGATTACCTACCACATTATGGTTATAAAGGTGCCCAAGGCCGCTACTTGTACCTTTAATGTGTTGACCGCTAGACCCTGTTCTAGGCCCTTTTGTAGAAATTCTAGGATTTTGTCAATGTGAACCACATCCTGAACCTTTACCCCCGAAGTGGATAAGAATTTTTCCTTTTTTTTTTTGTAGTGTAGTTATCAGGTTCTCTGAAATTCCTCTGTCTCTCATCAGGGCCCTCTCAAATTCCATGCTGTTAAATGGAATCTCCCTGCCTGAGGGTGTAACACTGGCCCCTGTGATAGCAGGTCCAGGAGATCAGGGAGGATCCATGGGTCGGTTAGAGAGAATATTCTTAGCCAGGAGAACCAGGTTCTTTTGGGCCAGAAGGGGGCTATTAAAATCATTCCTGCCCCATCCTCCCTGACTTTTCTTAGCACTGCTGGGATCAGCATGATCGGGGGAAAGGCATATGTTAGGCCCCATGTCCATGGGAGTATGAAGGCGTCCAGAGCTAGAGGATTCCCCCTGGGGTCTATGGAGCAGAAAGTTTCCACTTTTTGTTTCTGAAGTCGGCAAACAGATCTATGCCCGGGTCCCCCCACATTTTTACAATCTGCCGAAAAACGGACCGCTTTAGGACCCATTCCCCTTGTCGTAATTGGGAGCGACTCAGAAAGTCTGCCCTTTGATTCTCTGTGCCCCGGATGTGTAGTGGTGATAGAAATAGCAGGTTTGCCTCTGCTAATTTGAGGACTCTGGAGAATGTTTCCATTAGGGCTCGGGACCTGGTTCCCCCCTGATGATTTATATATGCTATTGTGACTCGATTGTCCGAAATATGCGGACATGATGACCCCGGAGCAGGGGTAAGAAGTGTACTAATGCGTAGCCCACTGCTAAGAGCTCTCACTGGTTCGAGGAGGCTTCTAATTCTTGAACTTCCCACGTACCCTGGGCCACTTCGTTGTGCATGTGTGCTCCCCACCCCGTGGGACTGGCATATGTGGTAGCTATGTGTGTTATTTTTGTTACCCAGGGGATACCTTTGGAAGGGTTGTCTTGGCTTTTCCACCAGGTTAGGGAATGAGTAGTTTTTGAATTTAGGGTAATACGACCCTCTAGGTGTCCCCCTACTGCAGACTAGTTGGCTAGTACATCCCACTGTAGATCTCTCGTGTGTAACTGAGCCCATTGGACTGCTGGCAGGCAGGCGGAGAGAGAACCTAGTCGTGACATCGCTTTTCTTAATGTCATGGAGGGATTTTGGATGGCTCTTGTTACAATTTGAGCGATTTTCTCCTTCTTGCGGTCTGGGAGGCGGCACTCTTGAATGTTTGAGTCCAATATTAGACCCAAGAATTCCTGTACTCTGCTGGGCTCCGATCTTGATTTTTTAGATTCAGGAGCCAGCCCAGGCCTTGCAGAGTGCCCATCACTCTGTCCCTCTGTTCCCAGCGTTTTTGAACCGAGCTGGTTGCTATTAAAAAATAGTCCAGATACGGGATTATTATTATGTCTTGCTCCCTTATATGGGCCATCATCTCTGCCCGTGGAGCTACAGATATTCCGAATGGCAAGGCTCTATACTGGAGTTCTCTTATCTCGCCCTTTATCGAGACAGCTAACCTGAGATATTTCCTGGAGTTTTTGTGAATGGGGACGTGATAATAGGCGTCGCTGAGATCCAACACCGAGATTGGTGGTGGACCTGATTGACTCCATTTTGAAGTTTTAAAATTTTTTTATTTTTTTTTTTAAATTTATAATTGTCTGAAACCTGCCGCCTGGCTTGGTCACCAGGAAAAAGAGGGGAGTAAAACCCCTTGACCCTTTCCTGCAGGGGAACCTCCTGGAGGGCTCCTTTTTCTACCAGGCTTAGGACTTCGTTTCCTAGGGCTTTCTGCTCTTGCATACTGGATCTTAGCGGAGTCATTACATACTTTTGAGGCGGGAGGGAGAGAAGTTTATCCTTAGGCCCTCCTGGATTAGGGGTTTACTATCCATGGGTTGTTTGAGATTCTTTTCCAGGCTGGGAGAAACAAGGGTTAACCTTCCCCCCACCCTGAGCAAACTGTCACCTAGAGGGCTTTTTGTCTCCGGACAAGTTGCCGAGGAGGAACCCTCTATCTCTTCTCTTGTCAGCCCACTTTGCTCTCTCGGCGGTCTCCGCAAAAGAAACTTTCTATTCCGAAAGGGCCTCTTAGCTGCATTTGAGAGTGCTGCTGCTTTGGACGATAACCAGACTGAGTCTGCGGATGAGTCCGCTAGGAAGGCAGCCGCTCCCCTTATTACTGGGATAGAGTCTAGGATTTTATCCCTTGGCGTCCCGCTATAGCTGGCCTGAGGTTACCTCCAGCTAACTGCCATGCACCTTTAAGAAAGGTATCTGCCTTTTTATCTAGGGGACCCCTGAGGGTGCCCATGTCCTCAAAGGGGAGGGCGAATTTTTTTTTTTTGAGGCCTTTGCGACAGCTACATCGAGCTTCGGGCCCCTTTCCTCACAGGGATATTTCCTTTTAAGGGAAGGGACCGTGGTGTTTTTCCTGTCCGGTTTATCCCATTCTTTTTGATTAGACCCCGCACATTTTCATTTAGCGGGAACACTCTCCGCGCCTTTTCTGGCCCAGTCCCCCAAACATTATGTCCTGGACTGTTTTATCAGGCCTAGGGTCCAGCACCCCCATGGTAGACGTTATCGCTTTCACTAGTTTGTCCACCTCATCTAGGGGGAAGCAGTGACGCCCCTCTGTTTCCTCGTCTGAGGATGAGGAACTGGAATCTGAGGGTTTTGACGTGATTTCTCCCGATGTCGAGGAATCCGACTGGGAAATCACTATTGTGTCTTTTTTTTTTTTTTTTTTTTTTTTTTTTATTTGTCCCTATGCTTAAGGGATATAAGGGCACTCTGACCTCCAATTTAATCGCAGCTTTTAGGTCAGAGGCCAAATCCGGAGTTTCCTAACAGAGGATTTCTTTTGTACATGGTTCCGTTTTTTTTTGTTTTTTTCCTGCACTCGATGTTTTCTTTGCTTTGGCTTTTGCCCCCAGTGGTCACTGGGGTTATAGCAGTTTTTGGCCCCTGATCATTTGACCATTCCCTTTTCCTATGGGGTCACATGGTCTAGGCAGGTGTTGGTGATAGCGTCTTGTGAAGCCACTGCAGAAACCTGGTGGAGTTACCAGCTGGCTTGAAGCCACTGCTGAAACTGGTGTTGAACTCTGGCTGCCTGGTGTCCGCAGCAGAGTGAGATGGTGAAGGTGGCAGCTGGCTCTGAGGTGTAGAGCCACTCTCTCAAGAAATAGGTAGGGGACTAGCACAAGTGGGGCACTCCCTTTTCTTTTCCCCTTCTTTCCCTAGTAAGGGAAATGGAACTTTTAATACAATGGTGAACATTCACGAAGATCACTCACCCAAAGGTATGCGGCTGCAGGTATCGATTCGGGAGATGGAGTCAGGTCCTGAATAGGCTGCTCTCCTGGTGGCGATTTGCTCCTTGCAGCTGACGTGCTATGCTGCGTGGAGTGACTACTGGAACGACCATCCGTACTGTGTTCCTTTTGACGATGATTGTGGTGCTGCTGCTGCTGCTAAAGCTGCTGCCTGGCTTGCTGCTCCTGTTGCTGGTCACTATGCCCTTCAGGATTGCCTCCAGCCTGGAGCGCTTGTGCAGCCACCATCTTAAAATTTCCCGGCTGGCGTCACCGCTCCCATCCTGCACCGCGGTCCCCGGGAGAGCGCTCCTGCGCATGCGCCGGTTCTAGGGACCCAGAAGCCGGCTTCTACTTCCGGGGCGGCCGCCATCTTGGTACACCTCTGTAACCCGGCGCCGCCCGCATGTTTACCGGGTCCCCACGAGCCCCGACTTCCTCTCCGGAGCGGCGGCTCCGGCGTCACTCCCGCCCGCTCACCCGGCAGCCCGCATCAGCCCCAGCAGTGGCGGCTTCGGGCACCGCACCTTCCCGAGGCAGGGGCCTCCCCGCTGCCACCACCGGTCAGGCCGGCCCCGGATCCTGGACACACGAAAGGTACCGTCCTGTGGGTCCCTCCGTCAGGGACAGGAACCCAACTGAAGGCGGAGGAGAGGTACCGCCCTTTTTATCTGTAGGTTCCTGTCCCTGAAGGGCGGATCCCCTCTCTCCGTGGTGCTGTCATGGGTGAGAGAGAAAGATCATTTTTGTGAAAAAAATATGATTTGTTATTTTTACGCCTCTACATTATAAACTTCTGTGATGCACTTGGAGGTTCAAAGTGCTCACCACACATTAAGATAAGTTCTTATGGGGGTCTACTTTCCAAAATGATGTCACTTGTGGGGGGTTTCCACTGTTTAGGCACATCAGGGGCTCTTCAAACGCGACATGGCATCCGATCTCAATTCCAGGAAATTTTGCAACTTTTGGGGTCCAATTTCTCCTGTTACCCTTGGTAAAATAAAACAAATTGGATCTGAAGTAAATTTTTTGTGAAAAAGTTAAATGTTCATTTTTTTTAAAAAACATTCCTGAAATTCCTGTGAAGCACCTGAAGGGTTAATACACTTCTTGAATGTGGTTTTGAGCATCATGAGGGGTGCAGTTTTTAGACAGGTGTCACTTTTGGGTATTTTCTATCATTTAGACCCCTCAAAGTGACTTCAAATGTGATGTGGTCCTTAAAAAAATGGTTTTGTAAATTCTATTGTGAAAATGAGAAATCGCTGGTCAAAGTTTAACCCTTATAACTTCCTAACAAAAATAAATTTTGGTTCTAAAATTGTGCTGATGTAAAGTAGGCATGTGGGAAATGTTATTTATTAACTATTTTGTGTGACATATTTCTCTATTTTAAGGGCATGAAAATTCAAAGTTGGAAAATAGCAAAATTTTCACCAAATTTCCTTTTTATTTCACAAATAAACCCAAGTCATATCAAAGAAATGTTACCACTATCACGAAGTACAATATGTCACAAGGAAAAAAAAAAAGAAGGACTGAAGTCAGATCACTACTGTGTAGACTCCTCGTTAGACAGCTGGCACTCAGCACGGTTCCATTAAATTAAACATATGTAATAGGAGGGAAGGATCCAGCGAGAAAATAGCAGTCTAAAAAATAACTTTTAATACATTAAAAACATGGACGGCACAAAGTTGATCTGTTTTGCCTGACAACGCGTCTCAACTTTGCAGTCTTCGTCAAGATCTTGACGAAGACTGCAAAGTCGAAACGCATTGATCTGACAATGTGTTTTTTTGCCTGACAACTTTGTGCCATCCATGTTTTTAATTAATGAATATGTCACAAGAAAACAATGTCAATCACCAGGGTCCATGGAAGCATTCCAGAGTTATTACCTCAAACATGCAAACCACCCTTGGGGGTAAAAAGGGGTTAAATATAGGTACGCAAGATGCATGCAGACATTACGCAGGCCTACGCTGCGCACAGTAATGCAAATGTGAACTTAGCCTTAGAATGCGCACATACACTGCAGGTAGCTACATACTCCCAGACATCCTTATGAATCCTTGGCCACCAAAAATGCAGACTAAGATCAGTGGTGGCTATATTACCAGGATGTCCAGCCAAGACCGAATCGTGATATTCACTAAGGACTCTTAGACAAAACATTTATTTAAACAATAAAGGTACACATAATTGGTATCGCCGCGTCCGGAACGACCCGACCTATAAAACTGTCCCACTAGTGAACACCTTTAGTGAACACCATAAATAAAAAAAAAAAAAAAAAAAGCAAGGCATAAAACAACGTTTTATCATCATACCGCCAAACAAAGTGGAATAAAACGCGATAAAGACGAATATACATGAAAACGTCATCTTTGTCGCAAACAAGCAGCAGTCATACAGCTCCATCAACAGAAAAATAACGTTATCGCTCGCAGAATAAAGCGATGCAAAAATAATTTCTAAATCACAGAGGAAGGTGTATAGCAGCACCAGTGTTAAAACATGTAATCCATTATACCAGGAGTGGGAAATTAATTTTCCAGAGGGGCCAAATGAGAGACCATGACTATTGTGGTGGCCCGAACCAATAGCTTGAAATTAATTCTACTAAATATTTATTAATATCATTTGTATCACTTAATATTGAGCAGAATTAAGTATGCCTACACCCACTATATCGTTGAACTAAGTACAGCCCCCTCTGTATATCGCATGAACCCCCACAGCCCCTTATATACACCATGAGCCCCACACAGCCTCCCCATATACAGCATGAGCCTCACACAGCCTTCCCATATAGAGCATGAGCCTCACACAGCCTCCCCATATACGGCATGAGCCCCACACAGCCTACTCCATATGTGGCATGAGCCCCACACACTCCCTATATAAAGCATGAGCCCCACAAACAGCCTACCCATATACAGTATAAGTCCCACACCTTCTCCCATATGCAGCATGAGCCCCACACAGCCTCCCTATATATACACTGCATGAGCCCCACATAGCCTCCCTACATATACTGCATGAGCCCCACACAGCCTCCCTATATATACACTGCATGAGCCCCACATAGCCTCCCTACATATACTGCATGAGCCCCACACACTCTCCCTATATATACACATTGCATGAGCACCACACAGCCTCCCTATATATAATGCATGAGCCCCATACAACCTCCCTATATATAGTGCATGAGTCACACACAGCCTTCCCATGTACAGCATGAGCTCCAGTCTTCTCCACATACTGAATGAGGCCCCACACAGCCTCCCCATTTACTGCATGAGCCCCACACAGCCTTTCCATATACTGCACGATACCCCCATATCCTCCCCATTTGCAACATGTTACCGCCATGGCATCCCCATGTTCTGCAAGACAGCCAATTGAAAATCCATGTGCTGCATGATGGCCCCATCGAATACCCATGTTCTGCACGACGGCCCCATCGAATACCCATGTTCTGCACGACGGCCCCATCGAATACCCATGTTCTGCACGACAGCCCCATAGAATAACCATGTTCTGCACGACAGCCCCATCGAATACCCATGTTCTGCACGACAGCCCCATCGAATACCCATGTTCTGCACGACAGCCCCATCGAATACCCATGTTCTGCACGACAGCCCCATCGAATACCCATGTTCTGCACGACAGCCCCATCGAATACCCATGTTCTGCACGACAGCCCCATCGAATACCCATGTTCTGCACGACAGCCCCATCGAATACCCATGTTCTGCACGACAGCCCCATAGAATACCCATGTTCTGCACGACAGCACCATAGAATACCCATGTTCTGCACGACAGCCCCATAGAATACCCATGTTCTGCACGACAGCCCCATAGAATCCCTATGTTCTGCACGACAGCCTCATAGAATCCCCATGTGCTGCATGTCACCCCCAATAGAATCCCCATGTGCTGCATGTCACCCCCCCCATAGAATCCCCGTGTACTGCATGTCACCCCCCATAGAATCCCCGTGTACTGCATGTCACCCCCCATAGAATCCCCATGTGCTGTATGTCACCCCCCCCATAGAATCCCCATGTACTGCGTCACCCCCCCATAGAATCCCCATGTGCTGCATTTCACCCCCCAATAGAATCCCCATGTGCTGCATGTCACTCCCCCATAGAATCCCCATGTGCTGCATGTCACCCCCCCATAGAATCCCCATGTGCTGCATGTCACTCCCCATAGAATCCCCATGTTCATACACATGAAAAAAGACCACGTACTCACCTCGGTCCCGTTCCTTGGCGCCCTGCTTCTCTCCCTACTTCCAGTGTGCCGACTCTCTGGCGGTACACAGCTGACGCAATGAAATGTCGTCATCACGTCAGCTGGTTCACACACTGATTGGTGGATGAAGTGGCCGGAGGTCCTTCTTCCATCAATACTGAATGTGCTAGGGAGACAACAGAGACAGCCAGCAGGAGGGTGCGGTGCGGCCTACGGACCTCTGGTTTCCAGCCCCATGGCTGTCTCAGTCCGGACTGAGACAGCTAGAGGGCCGGGTGTGTCCCGCGGGCTGCACTTTGCCTAGGTCTGCTTTATACGGAGTTGAGTCAGATTATAAAGAGCCTTTATCAGCATAAAAGTCCAAACTGGAGGTGCTCAGCATATACCAACATGTAGATATAAATAATTCAGAAAAAAGTATGCGGCACACAACACGGCAGCTCGAATGAAAAGTCCTTTATTTCATGACTTTCATCTTAGATGGTAAGGTGCAGAGGGGAGCGGGGAGAGAGGACGACGTGTCCACCTGGACCCGTTGAAGCATGGTAACACGAAACAGCGGTCGTCCTCTCTCCCAGACAGAACCTCAATCAAAAGATTCCCTATAATGTAGCAGATGGAGGCACTGTGGAGGCCACAAGACCATCCCTTACACTAGGGATGGTCCAAACAATAAAAGCCCAAAATATCTCCAACCAGGAATTAATCCGCACAGCAGGAAAATGCATTCATTGTGCACATGCCTATGTGAACTGCCGCCTAAAAGTGCGTGCAGTATAAGAAGTTCTCCATAGACCGGGGTACCACTCCAAAGCAATAGGCACAACAACTTCACCAAAAAAGAAATACAGATGGCACTTACCGGTTAAAATCTTCTTTATTCTATTTCTTTAAAACATCGGCATAGGGAGGATGGGAGCAGGAGTGGAGATGACGACAGCCGTTTCGCGCTGCAGTGGCGCTTCTACTGGTCTCCAGAGATACTGGTCTCCGGGATAGGCATCCGCACCGTCGCAGCTACAGCCACAAAATTTGGCACAGTCACACGTCTGGACCCCGAGAGCGACCCAAGCTATGTTGTGAGGCGAAATTTTAACCCCACGCGTTCTAATTCACCAATTTTGCCCCTATCTACATACTGGGGAAAAAGTGTGTGCGCATCAAGCCCCGCCCCTCATTATGATGTCATAATGCCCCTATCTACATAATGGGGAAAGTGTGTGCGTATCAAGCCCCGCCCCTCATTATGTCACAATGGTTGCCATGGCGACGCTGATTCATCATAGGTTGCAAGCCCCGCCGCTCATTAGGATGTCATAATGGTTGACTATGGAATGGAGAAAGTGTGATGGGTACATGGGCAGTGGACTATGGGATGGAGGATATGTATGACGGGTATATGGGCATGGGACTATGGGATGGAGGATATGTATGACGGGTATATGGGCACGGGACTATGGGATGGAGGATATGTATGATGGGTATATGGGCACGGGACTATGGGATGGAGGATATGTATGATGGGTATATGGGCACAGGCTTATGGGATGGTGGATAATTATAATTTGCTATTACTAACCACAGTTAGTTACTATGCCCGGGCAGTGCCGGGCTCTTCAGCTAGTTCACTATAATATCCCGTCAGCCAGAGCTACCGGACTACTACCCCTAATATCCCACATCATCCCATCAGCCAGAGCCACCGGACAACTACCACTAATATCCCACATCATCCCGTCACAGCCGCCGGACTACTGCTCCTAATATCCCACATCATCCCGTCAGCCAGAGCCACCGGACTACTACCCCTAATATTCCACAACATCCCGTCAGAGCCACCGGACTACTACCCCTAATATTCCACATCATCCCGTCAGCCAAAGCCATAGGACTACTACCCCTAATATCCAACATCATCCCTTCAGCCAGAGCCATCGGACTACTACCACTAATATCCCACATCATCCCGTCACAGACGCCGGACTACCAGGGCTGTGGAGTCGGTAAGCCAAATCTGCGACTCCGACTCCTCAATTTCCCTTACACCGACTCAGACTCCAACTCCGACTCCCACACATATTGCTTATATTTAAGTGATACATTTATTGTAGTACAATGTGAACCTCAGACATTTAATCATTTTTATGATCCAATAATCAAGATATTTAGATAGAACAGAATATATATTGGTGTACTACCCGGTTTTCATTCTTTTTGGTACAGATACGATATGGATAGACAGATATGGATAAATGGATAGATAGAGCAGATTTCTAATCTGCTTTTGCTATTGAAAACATTATCTATGAGCTCAAAAACCTTTCAGGTGATGCAGTTTTTTAAAAAGATGATCAGCTTTTGCAGCTGAAAAACGTATCCTCAAAAAACACAGGAAAAACGCTGTGTGTGAATGTAGCCTTAGATCAGGAATATAACAGCCATTTATAGGACATTTCATAACTTTCCCAAACTCCTATGAAAAAATATTCATCACATCCTGCATTGAATTACTGTACCCAATTTATTATATATTTTAGGAGTTGGAGTCGGTCCATTTTATACCGACTCCAACTCCGACTCCGACTCCACCAAAATGAGCACCGACTCCGACTCCACAGCCCTGCGGACTACTACCCCTAATATCCAACATCATCCCGTCAGCCAGAGCCACTGGACTACTACCCCTAATATCTCACATTATCCCGTCAGAGCCATCGGACTACTACCCCTAATATCCCACACTATCCCGTCAGAGCCACCGGAATACTACCCCTAATATTCCACTTCATCCCGTCAGCCAAAGCCATTGGACTACTACCCCTAATATTCCACGTCATCCCATCAGCCAACGCCATCGGACTACTACCCCTAATATCCCACATCAGTCAGCCAGAGCCACCGGACTACTACCCCCAATATCCCACATCATCCCATCAGCCAGAGCCACCGGACAACTACCACTAATATCCCACATCATCCCATCAGCCAGAGCCACCGGACTACTGCTCCTAATATCCCACATCATCCCGTCAGCCAGAGCCACCGGACTACTACCCCTAATATTCCACAACATCCCGTCAGAGCCACCGGACTACTACCCCTAATATCCCACATCATCCCATCAGCCAGAGCCACCGGACTACTGCTCCTAATATCCCACATCATCCTGTCAGAGCGACCGGACTACTACCCCTAATATCCCAGATCATCCCCGACAGAGCCAACATTGTCAGGATGGCACTGTTAAACCGATTAAAATGATACCTGGGTTGGAGAAATCTGTCTTGTGTTTTGTTTTGTTTTTTTTAAATCTGTGTTTGAATTTTTAAGTTAATGAGATGCTTCATGCCAGACAAAGAATTTCCTGATTCTGGGCTCGCCCTCTAGTTTGTGACAGGGGGTGGTCTGTGTTGGCACAGTAATAAATTGTGTAAATTCCAGCTTTACAGAAAGGACAATAACACCATAGAATAGTAGGCCTCAGTTACAACTGACAAGGAAAACTGTTGCTCATAGCAACCAATCACAGCTCAGCATCTTTTAAACAGCTGTGGTGAAATGAAAGATACTTAGTGATTGGTTGTGGCTATGTGGAGTGGGCGTGGCTGATACACATGCTGTTGCTCATAGCAACCAATCACAGCTCAGCTTCTTTTAAACAGCTCTGATGAAATGAAAGATGCTTCGTGATTGGTTGGTGATACACACACACATGCACTTTTATATATAATTATTATTAGTACCGATGATCCGACGGTGACCGTCTTTTTAGGATTGCATAAAAGTGCCATCTGCCACAGTTTTGTGCAATTTTGTAAAGGATACCACTGAACAGAGGCTAGACAAAGTCCCGAGTAACTCTGCCGTTTCATTATAGTGTATGGATCCTTTGGGGGTTTCATCTGTCATATCACTCAGATTTAGAGCTCCAGATAAATGTGATCCCAAAAGTTATGTAAAATTTTCAACTCAATCCACAAAAAAAGCAAGTCCCCACACAATGCCATCATCTGTTAACAAAAATATAAAAGGCTTTCAAAATTGCAAAATGGCTCCTCGCCCATCAAAAAAAAAAAAAATTAGCAAATTCTGAGCTCCTAAATATCTTACCTTCTGAGCCCCACAGTGTATCTGGAGTCAGCAAACTAGTGCTCAGTCCCTCCAGTCTTTGTGTATTGCTAAGTAGTACAGTACAGTCACATATGGGGGTATTGCCACATTCAGTAGAAATTTTGGGACAAATTATGGTGCCATTTTTACCTAATTCTTGTGAAAATGTAAATTCTGGGGCTAAAACTAAGTTTTGGTGGTAAAAATGTAATTTGTTCTTCACTGCCCAATGGTATAAAATTCTGTCACACACACCTGGTGTCAATACAATCACTGCACTGCTAGATGAATTTGTTGAGAGGTGTAGTTTGTAAAATGGGGTCACTTATGGGGGTTTTTGCTGTTCTGGCAAATCAGGAGCTCTCCCAGGGGGTTAAGGCACCCTCAAAAAATAACCGTAGAACCTGCGCAATAGTATGGTGCGCCTTGCCTTCTGAGCTTTGCACTGTGCCTGAAAAATATTTCCAGATTACATGAAGGGTATTTGGGCACTCAGGAAAAAATGGACCTCAATTTGTTGGAAAAAAAAAAATCCTATTAGCCCTTAGAAAAATTAAAAACTTGGGGCTAAAACAACATTCTGGTGGTAAAAGTGTAATTTATTCTTTCACCGCTCAATGGTATAAAATTCTGTGAAGCACATGTGGTGTCAATATGATCACTGCACCCCTAAATGAATTCACTGGAGAGTGTAGTTTGTACAGGGAGTTCCCTTCCAACTAGTCCAGCAAAATCTGAACTCCAATATGGTGCTTCTTCCCTTCTGAGCTTTGCACTGTGCTTTAAAAAAAAAAAAAAAAAAAAAAAAAAAACAGTATTCCCGCACATATGCGGCATCAGCGTACTCAAAAGAAATTGCACAACAAATTGTATGGAGCAATTTCTCCTGTTACCCTTGGGGAAAAAAAAAAAATGTGGCTAAAAACATTTTTGTGTGTGGGGGGGAAAATGATTTTTTTTTTTTTAAATTTCCACTGCTCATTGTTATAAACTTCTGTGAAGCACCTGGTGGGTTCAAGGTGCTCACCACGCATCTAAATACATTCCTTGATGGGTCTATAGTTTCCAAAATGGGGTCACTCGTGGGGGGTTTCCATTGTTTAGGCACATCAGGGGCTCTCCAAATGGGACATGACATCCGCTAATGATGCCAGGAAATTTTACATTCAAATAGTCAAAATGACGCTCCTTTCCTTTCGAGCTTTGCAGTGTGCCCAAAAAATGGTTTTCCCCCACATGTAGGGTATCGGCATGCTCAGGAGAAATTGTACAAAAAGTTTTGGGGTCCATTTTTTTCTGTTACCCTTGTGAAAATAAAAAAAAAATTGGGTCTAAAGTAATTTTTGTGTGAAAAAGTTAAACGATCTTTTTTTTCCACATTCCATAAACTCCTGTGAAGCGCCTGAAGGGTTGATAAATTTCTTGAATGTGGTTGTGAGCACCTAGAGGGGTGCAGTTTTTAGAATATTGTCACTTGTGTATTTTGTATCATATAGACCCCACACTTACTTCAAATATGATGTGGTCCCTAAAAAATGGTTTTGTAATTTTTGCTGTAAAAATGAGAAAAATTGCTGATCGACTTTTAACCCTTATAACGAACTTCGAAAAAAAAAAAAGTTTACATGTGGGAAATGTTTTGTTAACTATTGTGTGACACCTCTCTTTGATTTAAGGGCATAAGAATGTGAAAATTGCTCAATTTTCCCCAAGTTTTCATTTTTATCACAAACTGAAGTCATATCGAAGAAATTTTTACCACTATTATAAAGTACAATATATCATGAGAAAAGTCTCAGAATCAGTGGGATCCATTGAAGCGTTCCAGAGTTATGACCTCAAAGTGACAGTGTACAAAAATACTTGGTACTCAAAAAATTTTTGAGTGCCAAGTATTTTTGTACATGTTTATGGGTTGGATGCCTAACTTGAGCACCTATAGTATGGAGTGCCGTGTTTTTTTGTCTACTCAAAGGGACAGTGGTCAGAATTGTAAAAATTGGCCTTGTCATTAATGTGCAAACCACCTTGGGGGAGGGTAAAGGGATTAAGTTCTGTTTTTTTTATTTCATCATGTACTTAATATGCATTTCAATTGCATGAAATGCATATTAATTATGTGTAAGTAAAAAAAAAAAAAAAAAAAAAAAAAAAAATCACATCTGAGTCTGTCTCTTCCAGTTGAAGTGTACGATAAAAATTACATATCTCTCCATTCTTTGTAGGTAGGAAAACTTGCACAACTTTTTCTAACCTAATCAACCCTTACCCTACTGTACAAAACAGATCTCTAATAGAACTTTTTAAAACAAATGTTCTTATAAAAAGTCTTTGCACACTTTGCTCATTGTCGTTTCTATAGTATACTTTTTTTTTAATCATACCAAGAAACAAAGCAGCATTACATACGGTACTTCACACAAACAGCCATAGAAAGCCTTTAGGAAACAAGTAGTGATAAAGTAGAATTTATTTTACTTAGGTTATTTTTTTGACAAACACAGTGAAAACATTAGAAATGTCACAGTATGAAAATTTAACAGTGCAATCAGCAAACAGCTTACAACATGGTGAAAACACCACAATATCTTCACAGGGTAGAAAACTAAATTCAGACTAATCAAAAAGGTGTTATCAAAATAAATTGTTCAAACACCACTACGGATAAATACCTATAAAATGTATTATAAATTATTTGAGAAAAATAATTTATATTTCTGAAATTTTTATCCTAAATACAGAAAAAAAATTATTGCTTGTGAAAGTGACTAAACGCTATACCACCCTACACTTCATCAAATAATTGAAGCTGTGATAAACAGAGTGGCACTTCTGCGTATATTTATACATATGCTTGCAGCCAAAAAAAAAAAAAAAAATTGGGGGACTAATTTTGCAAAGAAATTTGGTGCAGGCAACATTTTCCTAGGAAACACAGACTATTGATATTAAAGCAATAATCACTTGTGGATGTTGTCTTATAGTGCTCCTAATGTACCACTGGTCTTGGAGGCAGAATACAAAACAAGTGGTTATCCTGCATGTTCAGTGCGTGACCACCGAAGACAGTGAGTGGCAGCAGCTATCACGCTACCTATGTACAACGTGATGGAAGCATGAAAAACCTGTCTTCAAAAACATTGGGGGATTAAAAAGATTTTAACTTATTTCCTGCTTTTGGCGAATTTCTTATAAATGACAAAACGAATCCCTTCAATTATAGTCAAACTCTGTTCATGCTGCTATTGTGTTCTTCCAGACAAAGACACAGGAACGCAAACAATAGCTAAGCCTGCAGCATTGTTCTTCAAAAATACTGCAATTCCTATAGGACTCAATGAAATTTGGTTATAAATGAATCGATACTTTAGTACAGAAGATGTGATTCTAGTGTGCACATAACTAAGTGCAAGGTAATTTTTGGCTCGAGTTGTTTAAAGGTATTGGTAATGTTCTCAGGAGAAATGTAAGGATACCAAAGACAGTAAAGGGCCCCCCCCCGGTACACATTGGCTAGCTTTGGACAGCTATGCAAACAGTTTACCTGACAGTCATCTCTCTTTACTCCCCCAATGCAAAAGAATGCTACAGTTCCCTATGAAAGTCTGTCAGACAACAGTGGCAGAGCCTTCTCTCCAAGAAGATCAAAAGTATCAACAACTGGAATCTGTTGAAAAGATTTCCACCTCCCTTTCCTACCAAGCCATCTGTCGGGGAAGATTCGAAAGGTCTTCATAGAAATTAGACTGTTGGCCTTTCCCACTGTGGTTGGCAGCTTCAGAAGACTTTGGTCTGATGTGCATAGTGTGGCCTTAAAACGGACCTCTCACCATTTTGAGCACTGGCCACATAATGGCACAGTGGCTGTAGAGTAAAGTAAAACAGTTTTCTTTTTTCGTCTCCCTATTGAACTCTTGCAGCGACTGTGCAAAGATAAAGAGCCAAGATATGTATCATTAGAAACATTTTGAGATCTCTTTCCACACTGTGGTTAGCCCTCACACTCCCTTCACATTGGCTGTTGTGACATGAGAACGGGAAGTATTTGTAACGATACATAACTCAGCTATGCTGTATTTCTACTACAAAGTAGCTGCAAAGATCAATGAGGTGAATAGGGCATGTTCTCCCCCCCCCCCCCCGTGTTGCTGCCTATTTGATTGGTCAACCAGAGGGGGGGGGGGAAAGAAAAAAAAAACAAACATTACCCCAGAGAAAAATCTCTGGTAGCACAGTGGAACTATAGCAAAACTATAACCTACAATTGACACATCTCCACAAGACAGAGGAGGTTTAAAAAAAAAAAAAAAAAGTTTCTCAACTGTGCAGCCAGTATTCCAGGACGTGGTTAGTTAACATGCCCAAACTGATGAAAAGTCCTCTAAATATTTAAGCAAATTACTTTCATCTTCAAAGTGAATTTAACAGATTGTTCATGTAAAATTGGAATATCCGCTCTTTATGTAAGCTTTATAACCTCACACTGACTTATCACATCAACTATTTTAAAGACGTCGCAGTTTAATAATTATGGCAGTAAACACAAGTTAAACTTGCAGCATAGGTTTATCCAAGAATTGAGCAAAAAAGATTTGCAAGAGCAGAGTGCAGCAACCAATTCAGGAGTCCATGGCGGCCGGACCAGAACACTGCAAACCTACTGCCACTCTTTACATGCCCATAACTTCTGTGGATTAGCAGGTCGTGGTGACATCATGAATGAGTCGCTGCATCATAATTATGTTTCGGCAACCTGCTAATTAGAAGAGTCACAGGAAATGTTGCAGATCTGCAAGCCTCTGGTCCAGTGGCCACAGGCAATCAACGTGGCTGCTGGACCAGGTTCAGTGTGAATCTTTTTCTTCAACTCTAGTTTATTCACTTTTTTTAGCATTTCTCTTCCTTGTAGAGTCACTGGGTTCTGAGCTGCTTGCTCCAGTTTCTTCTTTGGAAATATTCTCTTTCACCTTGGGTTCATCTTTCTCACTTGTTGTAACTTTTTCTTTTGATACTTTAGAGACTTGTTGCAAACCAAACAACAAGCGTCCGATTAACTCTTCTGCTGGTTGGAATGGAGAGGCAGATGACCTGGACAACATCATTCTGACCTAGAAAGAAAAAAAAAAAAAAAAAAAAAAAAAAAAAAAAGACACATACATGTCATCTAGACATACGCATTATGAATTTAGACATTTTATGCATTGTGGTTAAAAAAAAACATTTTAAATTAGCACACTGCTAAATTTTGATTAATAAAAAAAAAAAAATAAAAGTAAACCTTTAGTTAGATGGACAATTTTACAGTGCTCAAAAACAAAGGGACACTAAATTACCACATCCTAGATGTGAGTGAAGAAATATTCCAGTTGCAAATATCTCTTCATTACATAGTGGAATATATTGAGAATAACAAAACAAAAATGATCAATGCAAGTTAAAATTAATATCCCATGGAGGTCTGAATTTGGAATGATATGCAATATCAAAGTGGAAAATCAAATTACAGGCCAATTCAACTTCAGTGGAAGTGCATGAAGATAAGGAAATGATGCTCCGTAGTGGGTGTAGCCTCCATGTGTCTGTATGACCTCCCTACAACGCCTGTGCATAGTGCTGATGAGGAGGTGGATGTTCTGATGGATCTCCTCCCAGACCTTGATTAAAGCATCAGTCAACTCCTTGACAGTCTGTGCTGCAAAGTGGGGTTGGTGGATAAAACGAGACATGATGCCTCAAATGTGCTCTATTGGAGTCAGATCTGGGGAAATAGCAGGCCAGTCTAACATAAATGTCTTCATCATTCAGGAACAGCTGACAGGCTTCAGCCACATGAAGCCTAGCATTTTCATGCTTCAAAAGGAACTCGGGGCCCACTGCTCTGAAGATCTCATTTGGGTACCTAATGGCAGTCATGGTATCTCTTGCTATCACATGGAGGGTTGTACAGCCATTCAAAGAAATGCCTCCACACACCATTACTGACCCACTGCCAAACTGGTCATGCTGAAGGATGTTGCAGGCAGCAAAAGGTTCTGCATGGTGTCTCCAGACCTTTATCAATTGTGTCACATGCTCAGTGTGAACTGTGAAGAGCACAGGGCGGCAATGTCAAATCTGCCAATTTTGGTTTTCTCTGACAAAAGCCAGTCGCCCTGCACAGTGTTAGGTTGTAAGCATAACACCCACTTGTGGACGTCAGGCCCTCATACCACCCTCAGAGTGTGACAGTTAGAGCAGACACATGGATGTTAGTGGCCTGCTGGAGGTCATTTTGCATGGTCTGGCACTGCTCTTCCTACACAAAGGAGGAGGTAACAGTCCTGCTGCTGAGTTGTTGTTCTCCTACGGCCCCCATTCCCGTCTCCTGGTACTGTATCTGCTCCATGGTCTAGACACTGTGCTGTCAGACACAGCTATCCTTCTTGCAACAGCTCACACTGATGTGCTGCACTACCTGAGCAACTTCTGTGGGTTGTAGACACTGCCTCATGCTACTATACCTCTACTAGGAGAGTGAGAGAAATGACAAATTCCAGAAGTGACCAAAACAGCCAAAAAAGGTTGAGAACAGAGAAATGGCCTGTGGTCACCACCCGTAGAACCAATTCTTTATAGGGGTTGCCTTGCTAATTTCCTATCATTTCTGCCTGTTGTCTGTTCCATTTGCATAACAGCAGGAGTAATTGATTCACAATTCGTATTAATTCATAACAGGACAGGTTGATTTCACAGAAGTGTGATTGACTTGAAGTTACATTATGTTGTTTAAGTGTTTTCTTTATTTTTTTTTTTGAGCAGTGTACATTGAAGCATATGTTTGCCATACTCAATTTCCCCAAAATAAATCTCACAAAGCTGGGAACATTATAGTGATCCTTAACAGTCTACCCTTAGACACTCAAATAATATGACATTTAGAAAGGAGTAATATACTACCCAACAATATTCACAAAAACTTCACACTTTATTTTAAAAGACTGCATTGTATGTTACTAAAGTCCTTTGAAGCTGACAGTGCGGCCCTCAGACCAAAAAAGATTGTGTGCCCCCCCATTTTACATCCAACCTTGCAAGGCTAATAAACGAAAGGTAAACAAATTTGTAATGCTAACAAATTACAGTACCAAAATGGTTAAATCTCACTGTGTGGCACCCAAACATGCATTTTACATAGATTATGTTAATATACTTAAGAGAGGTACTCTCAGGTTATGAAACTGGTATAGTTATACAGCATGAAAATAAGCAAGTTTGCAATTTGCATGCTTTTTCTGTCAGCATTCTGCTGCTGTAAGAGCCTTTATCTTACCCAGTGTGCAGATCATTTCCAAAGAAAACCACCAGAGCCTAGCCAAGTGTGAGCAAGGCTAAAAAGTCAGCTCCTGAGATCACAGTCACCTCTCACCAATCCATTGTTAGAAGTTAGCCATTCAACTGCCTCCGCCTCATCTATTGACATGTTATCAGTTCTGCAAAATCATAAGCCCCTAATCTATACCATTGGCTGTCTCAAGAGCAGTTCTGCTAATGGCTGCTCTTACTTCACCAAAGTGTATAAAACACCAGTCATTTGCATGCACGGTCTCGACAATACAATGATGTTTTCCAGTCAGTTTCTTCCCTGCAACGTCAAAACAGAACGCATCAAAAAAGTTCAAAATTTTTTCTATGCCATTACTATTGATTTTATAAAAAAAAAAAAAAATAGAACTATGGCATACTAGGGTGTACCTGTCAGCAAAGAACATTCTGCATATTAAAATGACCAAAATACTGTCAATATCCTCTCCAACTAGCCAATAAATAGTCATGGTTGTTTTAGTGGTACAACGCTACATAGCGTTATCTTACATTAAAAGAGACTGATCTGATCAAGTCAGTCAAAGACAATGCTGAACATAACACTCGGTTAACCCTTCATCTTTGCCCTAAAAAAGGAAATTTTTTTTAAATTTTGCAGGCCTTGCCATTACTTATAGATTCATGCAACATTAGTATAAGAAATGATGGTAGGTATTTTGTAAGACAATTCAACTTCCTAGACTCCACTGAATATATTACATTTTGCCTTTAACCCCTTCCCGACCTGCGACACAGAGTATGAGTCATGAAAGTCGGTGTCAATCCGACCCATGACACATATGCTGTGTCATGACTTCAAAGCCCCCCTGCGGGTCGGGTGACCGGGGTCAATGAAAGGTCATCCGACCTGCAGATACAGGGGGCTTTGTACTTCATCACAGGGGGCGTGGCTTCGCCCCCATGTGGCTACGATCGCTCTGATTGGCTGTTAAAAGTGAAGCAGCCAATCAGAGCGATAGCAATATTTCATCAATAAAAATTGATGAAATATTACAATCCAGCCATGGCCGATGCTGCAGTAGCATCGGACATGGCTGGAGACACCGATCCGACCCCCCCACCGGCGATAGACGCCCCCGCTACTGAATGACAGCGGCGATCTGCCGCCACTGTCATCATCTGCTCCTCCTCCCCTTCCCTCTGTTCCCCGCCAGCTTCCGATCCCCCCTCACCCCCCCCGGTACCTTCCGAGTGCTGCTGTCGCTCCGGGGGTCCTGGATCATGGGCGCCGCCATCTTGGAAAATGGCGGGAGCATGCGCAGTGCGCCCGCTCGAATCTGCAGCTGCAGATTCCATTCACTCATTTTGATCACTCTCACAGTGATCAAAATGAAATAAGTAAATAAACCCCCCATAGGTAGGCACAACGAATAAAATAAAGAAAATATTTTTATTTTTCCATTAGGGTTAGGGTTGGAATTAGGGTTAGGGATGTGTTGGGGTTAGGGGTGTGTTGGGGTTAGGGTTGGAGATAGAATTGAGGGATTTCCACTGTTTAGGCACATCAGGGGGGTCTCCAAACGCAACATGGTGCCACCATTGATTCCAGCCAATTTTGCGTTCAAACGGTGCTCCCTCCCTTCCAAGCCCCGACATGTGCCCAAACAGTGGTTTACCCCAACATATGGGGTATCAGCGTACTCAGGAAAAATTGCACAACTTTTGGGGACTAATTTCTCTTGTTACCCTTGGGAAAATAAAAAATTGGGGGCTAAAAAATTATTTTTGTGGAAAAAAAATGATTTTTTCATTTTCACGTCTCTGCACCATAAACTTCTGTGAAGCACTTGGGGGTTCAAAGTGCTCATCAGACATCTATACAAATTCCTTGGAGGTTTCTCTGTGGTGCACATTATGGTCTTAGCTTTGAGTGGTTCCGGGGCATTTTTGTTTGCTTCCTAATACCAACCACTGCATCTATCATTACTATGTCTATTGTGTTTTTATGTGATGATGAATAAAGATTACAGTTTTATAATTATTTCTTTGTGATATGGTTTAGGGCTGGATGCTCTTCAAATGTGTAAATTCTGATTATGTTTGGAGTTGCCCATCCCCTTAGAGGAATATGGAATCTTTTATTACCCATTGCATCAGTTATATTAAAAAGTTCCTTGGAAGGTCTAGTTTCCAAAATGGGGCCACTTGTGGGGGGTTTCCACTGTTTAGGCACATCAGGGGCTCTGCAAACGTAACGACGACCGCAGACCATTCCATCAAAGTCTGCATTTCAAAACGTCACTACTTCCATTCCGAGGCCCAACAATGGTTCCCCCCCACATATGGGGTACCAGTGTACTCAGGGCAAACTGAACAACAAATTTTGGGGTCCAATTTCTCGTTACCCTAAAAAATCATTTTTTGAGGAAAAAAAAAAAGTTTTTTTTTTCACGGCTCTGCGTTATAATGTTCTGTGAAGCACTTGGGGGTTCAAGGTGCTCACCACACATCTAGGAAAGTTCCCTGGGGGGTCTAGTTTCCAAAATAGGGTCACTTGTGGGGGATTTCCACAGTTTAGGTACATCAAGTGCTCTGCAAATGTAACATGACGCCCGCAGACCATTCCATCAAAATCAGCATTTCAAAATGTCACTACTTCCCTTCCGAGCCCCGACGTGTGCCCATACAGTGGTCATCCCCCACATATGGGGTACCAGCGTACTCAGGACAAACTGTACAACAACTTTTGGGGTCCAATTTCTCCTGTCACCCTTGTGAAAATGAAAGATTGCAGACTAAAAAAATATAATTTTTTTTTGGAATTTTTTTTTTTTTTAATTTATTTTCACGGCTCTGCGTTATAAACGTCTGTGAAGCACCTGAGGGTTCAAAGTGCTCACTGTGCATCTAGATAAGTTCCTTAGGGGGTCTAGTTTCCAAAATGGGGTCACTTGTGGGGGAGCTCCAGAGTTTAGGCACACAGGGGCTCTCCAAACACGACATGGTGTCCGCTAACGATTGGAGCTAATTTTCATTTCAAAAAGTCAAATGGTGCTCCTTCCCCTCTGAGCCCTGCCGTGTGCCCAAACAGTGGTTCCCCCCCACATATGGGGTATCTGCGTACTCAGGACAAACTGGACAACTTTTGTGGTCCAATTTCTCCTGTTAGCCATGTGAAAATAAAAAATAGCGTGCTAAAAAAAATCATTTTTGAGGAAAAAACACGGGTATTACATACCTGGTAATGTGTTTTTTCATGAGACATAACGGCACCACGAGAGAGGGGATCCGACCAGCGAGGACAGGAAACCTTCAAGATAAAAGGGGCGGCTCCTCTCTCCGCATCAGTTGTTTTACAGAGCACGAGAGAAACTCTGCAGGTTAGTGTATAATGCTAATAATGCACCCAACTAATGACGTGATCAATAGGGAGGGAATATAAGGGTGCCGTCATGTCTCATGAAAAAACACATTACCAGGTATGTAATACCCGTGTTTTTCCATTCTACATGACGGCACCATGAGAGAGTTACAGAGATTTGTATTCTCTTCAGGGAGGGATCACTGCTTGTAACACTCTTCTACCGAATGTGAGATCAGAGGTAGCAGATAGGTCTAATCTGTAATGTTTGAAAAAGGTAGACGGAGAGGACCAAGTGGCCGCCTTACAGATTTGGTCGAAGGAGGCGTCAGCTTTCTCTGCCTGCCTGCCCTACTATACGCTAGCATGATGGCCTCTCTCACCCATCTAGCTATAGTCTGCTTAGAGGCTTTAAGGCCTTTTCTTGCCCCCTGGTATGAGACAAGCAAGGCCCTCTGTTTTCTCCAAGGTTTTGTCATCTCTAAATAAATGTAGGATACATCTCCTAACGTCTAAGCAATGAAGTCTCTCCTCCTTCTGGTTACCGGGGTTAGGACAAAAGGATGGTAAGACTATCTCCTGAGCCCTGTGGAATTTCGACACTACCTTAGGGAGGTATGCTGGGTCTAATTTTAACACAACCCTATCGTCCATGACCTGAGTGTATGGCGGGTCTGCTGATGGGTCGGAGACTTACACGCACTAACGGGCCGATGTGAGTGCCACTAATAAGGCTGTCTTTAAAGTTAACACTATCTGACGCTGCGTTTAGCGGTTCAAATGTACTTTGTCAGAGATGATAGGACTAAATTTAGATCCCAGGGAGGAGGCCTAGGAGATGGGACAGAGTCAGCTCTAGTACAGGCACGGATAAACCCGGTCACCCATCTATTGTTTGCCAGGTCATAGTTGAATAAGGCTGCCAGGGCTGAAACATGAACTTTGAGGGTGCTGACAGCTAACCCCAACTCTAAACCCTTCTGCAGAAACTCCAGTACTGCCCCTACCGGTACTTCTCCCTCCCGTATCGGGCCTGAGGTAGATAAAAATTTCCTCCATATCCTTCCATAAATTTTTGTAGTCACTGGTTTTCTGCTATTGAGTAAGGTGGATACTAACACCGCTGAGAAACCTTTTTTCTCTAACAGTGACCCATCAAATTCCAGGCTGTCAAATGCTGTCTGGACTTCGGAGGGTGATTGAAGGGACCTTGTGTGAGCAGGTCGTGATCTTCTGGGAGCACCCATGGGTCCGTCACTGACATCACTTTCAGCCAGTAGAACCATGGTCTTTTCGGCCAAAAAAGAGCTATCATAATTACTGGTGCTTGGTCCTCCCTGATCTTCCTCAGAACTGCTGGAATGAGGCATATTGGAGGGAAGGCGTACATGAGACCTGGTGTCCACTTTATCCTGAAGGCGTCTACTGCCAACGGCCTGTCTGCTGGACTTAGGGAGCAGAATCTTTGAACCTTCTTGTTGGTTTTTGAGGCGAAGAGATCTATGATGGGTTCCCCCACATATGCACAATCCGTTGAAAAATGGACTGTTTTAGGCACCATTCTCCTTGCCTCAGGTGGTTCCTGCTCAGAAAGTCTTCCTTCAGGTTGTCTACGCCTCAAATATGCAGGGCCGATAATGAAAGGAACTGGTGTTCTGCTAGGGCCATGATCCATCCAGCTATTCGCATCAGGGCCGAGAACAGGTGCCCCCCTGGTGGTTCACATATGCGACTGCTGTACGGTTGTCTGATAGGAATCTCGCATGATGTCCTCTTAGGTGTGTCAACAATCCTTCCAGCGCCCTTTCGATGGCTAGTAGCTCCCACTCGTTTGAGGATAGACTTCTTTCCTCCTGGACCCAGGGATAATGGAGCCATAGTGTATCTAGATGGGCTCCCCAGCCCCAAGGACTGGCGTCCGTTGTGACTACTCTGGAGGCTGTGTGTGTCCAGGGCACTGCTCTTGGGGAGGACTATCTGTAACCACCACTTGAGTGACTGGGAGTACAGGGTCCGGGAGGGTGAGCTCGTTTTGTAGAACACACCACTGAAGTTCTCTTGTGTGAAACTGGGCCCATTTTACTGCTGGTATGCAGGAAGTTAGGGACCCCAACACTGACACGGCCCTTCTCAGAGTCATTTCTGTTTTTTTAATGTTGCCATGATTAGATTTTTGAACTTCTCTTCTTTCTCCTCTGGAAGGCGACACTCCTGTACCACCGAGTCCATTGTTAAGCCCAAAAAATTCTGGATCATTGCTGGTACCAGTTTGGATTTTTTGAGGTGCAGTTGCCAACCCAGGGTCTGTAGTGTCTCTATCACTATTTTGACTTGTTCTTGACAGTGAGAGAAATTTCTTCCCACTATCAAGAAGTCGTCCAGATAGGGTATCACCAGAGTGTCTTTTTCCCCGAGATGCGCTGTGACCTCTGCAATTAATTTTGTGAAGACTCGGGGGACTATTGCTACACCAAAGGGCAGAGCCCTGTATTGAAAGTGACGCCACTGAGACCTTATCTGGACCGCCACTCAGATATTGGCGGTCTTGTTGCCGGATCGGGACATGATAGTAAGCATCCTTGAAATCCAGGACTGCCATGTAGCACTGAGGATAGAGGAGCTTCATCTCTGACCTTATCGTTTCCATCTTGAATGATGGAACTATCAGATATTTGTTGAGGCCTTTCAAATTTATGATCGTCCTCCAGGAATTGTCTGGCTTTTTTTTTTTTATAAGAAATAGGGGGGATAAAAACCCTTCCTTCTCTTTTTCCAGAATTTCTTCCAGGACATGTTTTTCTAGGAGTGATAATACTTCTCATTCCAGACTTTGTTTTTCTTGAGATGACTGTACTGGAGTCTGCATGTATCTTCGTGGCAGCCAGTGGTGGAATCTTAATTCCAGACCCAACTCTACTATTTGTCGGATCCTGGTACTGAATGAGATCCTCTCCCAGGCTGGGAGGAAGTGAGAGAGCCTTCCTCCCACCTGAGAAGGACCGTCACTGGGAGGGTTTTTTGGCGTCTTTGGAGGACTTGCCGAAATAGAAGCCTCTCCCACCTCTGGCTCGCTTGTCAGAGTGGTTTCTGTCTCGATCCCTGTACTGCTGTCTTCTGAATTTTCGGCCCTTCTGAAAGGAGCGCCGAAAAGCCTGAAATGGCTCTTTTGGGAAATTCTTCTTTTTGTCGCCGGCTTTCTCCAACACGTCATCCAATGCCGGTCCAAACAGGAAATTTCCCTCACATGGCAGAGAGCAGAGTTTCATCTTTGCCTGAGTGTCCCCCGGCCAGCATTTGAGCCATACTGCCCGGCGTCCTACATTGGTTAAGGCCACTGACTTAACACGTCCGGACTGTGTTCCGGATTTTGAAGGAGAATTCCATGTTTGTTAAAGGGATCGAAATGCCTCTTTGGTGTACAGAGGATTTCATTTTTGGGATTTATCTTGTCTCCATCGACTATTGAAATGGACCCGGCCAAGGTACAGGCCATTTATGATTGGGTTCAGCCTACTTCTTTGAAGGCCCTCCAGAAGTTTTTGGGTTTTGCTAATTTCTATTGTAAATTTATAGGTAATTTTTTTGGTATTGTCAAACCACTGACTGATCTGACCAAGAAGGGCGCTGATGTGCTGAATTGGTCTCCTGAGGTTGTCTCAGCATTTCAGGAGCTTAAGCAGAGATTTACTTCAGCTCCAGATTTACGGCAACCTGATGTCTCACTTCCATTTCAGGTGGAGGTAGATGCTTCTGAGATTGGTGCAGGAGCTGTTTTGTCCCAAAAAGACCCTGTGACTTCTAAGATAAATCCCTGTGCCTTCTTTTCTTGAAAGTTCTCCCCATCTGAACGCAACTATGACGTGGGGAATCGGGAATTGTTGGCCATGAAGTGGGCATTTGAGGAGTGGAGACATTGGTTGGAGGGAGCTAGACATCAAGTTGTGGTCCTCACCGATCACAAGAATTTGATTTATTTGGAGTCGGCCAAACGCTTGAATCCTAGACAGGCTAGATGGGCCTTGCTTTTCACGCAGTTTAATTTTGTGGTCTCTTTTCTTCCGGGCACTAAAAGAATGTCAAGGCAGACGCCCTTTCTAGGAGTTTCTTTGCCGATTCCCTTAGTGTGACCGAGCCTACTAACATCCTAGGTGAGGGGGTAGTTCTTTCTGCCATTTCGCCCGATTTGAGACGCGCCCTGGAGGAATTTCAGGAGGATAAACCCGAGCGTTGCCCTATGGGAAAATTGTATGCTCCTGACCAGTGGAGAAAGACTGATGTCTGAAATTCATTGCTCTGCATTGGCTGGTTATCCAGGTATTTTTGGTACCAGAGATTTAGCGAGTCGGTCTTTTTGGTGGCCTGCCTTATCTCATGACGTCAGGAATTTTGTACAGTTCGGTGGTACTTGTTCTCGTTCTAGTGGGTTGCTGATGCCCCTGCCGATGCCCAAGAGGCCATGGACCCATATCTCATTGGATTTTATTTCTGATCTTCCTGTCTCTCAGAGGATGACTGTTATCTGGGTGATTTGTGATATATTTTCGAAGATGGTCCATCTTGTACCACTCCCAAAGTTGCCATCTTCTGCTGAGTTGGTGCCCTTGTTTTTACAACAGGTGGTTCGGTTACATGGGATTCATGAGAACATTGTGTCCGACAGAGGAGTCCAGTTTGTTTCCAGATTCTGGAAAGCCTTTTGTCCCAATCTGGGAATTCATTTATCCTTCTCCTCCGTGTTTCATCCCCAGACCAATGGACAGGCTGAGAGAACAAACCAGACCTTGGAGTCTTATTTGAGATGATTTATATCTGCTGATCAGGATGATTGGGTCTCATTTTTGCCCTTGGCCGAATTCGCACTGAACAATAGAGCTAGTTCTGCCACTTTGAGGTCACCCTTTTTCTGTAATTTTGGGTTTCATCCTCGATTCTCTTCAGGGCAAGAGGAATCTTCGTCCTGCCCAGGTGTGGACACTGTTGTTGAGAGAATGCAGCAGATATGGGACCAAGTGGTGGATAAGTTGTCACTCTCTCAGGAAAAGGCCCAGCGATTTTCCAACCGGCATAGGACCATTGGTCCTCGGTTTAAAGTGGGTGATATGGTTTGGTTGTCGTATAAGAATATTCCTATGAAGGTTGCATCTCCAAAATTTAAGGCAAGATTTATTGGACCTTATAAGATTTTGGAGATTCTTAATCCTGTTTCTTTTCTATTGGCTCTTCTAGCTACGTTCAAGATCCATAACGTATTTCACAAATCTCTGCTGAAGAGGTTTGTTGAGCCAGTGGTGCCTATGGCAGCACCTCCTGACCCTGTGTTGGTTGAAGGCAATGTGGAATATGAAGTAGAGAAAATATTGGATTCTCGTTTGGTTAGACGGAGACTCCAGTATTTGGTCAAATGGAAGGGTTATGGTCAGGAGGATAATTCTTGGGTCTCTGCCTCCGATATTCATGCCAATAGATTGGTTCGGGCTTTTCACCGGGCCCATCCTGATCGGCCTGGTGGCGTGGATGAGGGTTCGGTGACCCCTCCTCAAGGGGGGGGTACTGTTGTGAGTTCATTTTCTGGTCTACTAGTTGTGAGTTCTCCTGCCAGGCTCCCTCTGGTGGTAACAGGAGGTAGTGAGGCTGATTTAATCAGTAGAGATCTGCCACCTGATAATGAGGATGACGATTGGACCTCAGGAATCTCAGACTGGATTTAAGACAGCCGACTCCCTATTCTGGTGCTGGTGATTCCTTCTGGCTTGTCAGGTCTTGGTTTTCAGCTCTGTTCCAGTCATTTAAAGCTAAGTTTTTCTGCTTATGTTCACACTTGATTTTGTTGGTCTATTCAGTTTTTTGTGTGGTCAGCCAGCCCCGGCTGGGGCTGTGCTGAATTTCCACTCTTATTTACCTGTATTTGCCAATTTGCTTTTTGTCCCTTATTAGATTGGCCTCTTTTTGCTCTGTCTCAGAATATTTCAGAGTGCTGATATAGTGGGAGAAGTCTAGTGACTTCAGGGTTAATTTTGCTATCAGAAGTGTTGGACATTATTTTTGTAGGGTTTTTTGCAGATTGCAGACAGTGTCTTTCCTCTCTAGTTAGTTTGGGCCCCATCGTTTGCTCAGCCTATTTTCCTGCCTGTGTTTGTGCTTTCATCTTGTTTCACCATCAATACTTGTGTGGGGGCTGTCTTTCCTTTGGGGTCTGCTCTGGGGCAGGTAGTTTTCCCCTTTTCTTGCTTCAGGCTTATGTAGTTCTCCGGCTGTGACAAAGCGTCTAGGATCATCGTAGGTACGCTCCACGGCTGCTGCTAGTTGTGTGGTTAGGATCAGGGATCTGCAATCTGCATAGTTATCAACCTCTCTGGTTTTCTGTGACTTAGCTTGTTTTGTTTTTTTCTCCTCGGTGACCCATTCATAACAAGCTACTGTGTCATTAACACGTTTGACACAGCCTTATAGGCCATGTATCCTTTAAGCTCCGCCTACATAGAGCACATTCTTTATGTTTTGCCTTCTCTGTGTTTCCTAAGGGACTGTATAATAGGCCATACGGGAAACAGAGAGAGAGGAAGGGGGGGGGGGGGGGGGAGAGAGAAACAGAGAGGCTTGCATTAATATATAGCATTCTCGAAGCTCACTCTCCACCCTCATTCTTAAATGGTAATGGAACAGGAGGCTGGTTGTCCAAGGGATTTTCTTTGGGTTTTTTCTTCAAGGAGCTGCTTCGCTTGGAGTCTCTGGATCTCTGTGTACTGCTGGACTTCTCGTTGCGATGCTCCCTCAACGAACCTCCATGGTGCCGCCACGGACTTTTTTACGTGCTCTGCTCTGGGCTCTGCTGCCGTGGAGAGAACTCTGGCCCTTCCATGCTGTGCCTGTTGCCCCTGCCTGAACCGGTGTTCTCCGTTTTTATCCCTCTGCCTGTGATCAGTGACCAGCGTCCCCCGCACTTCCGGTACCGCGTCGCCCTCTCTGCCCCACTTCCGGGTGTAGAGGGAGTCCCGGCTGCGTCATCACGCACGACTTCCGGTCCCCGGGCGTGCCATTATGACGACTACCGGTTTCCGGCTGCGCTGTGTATCGCAGCCCGGGACACAGGCCCGCCGGTCCCCAGGCGTTGCTGGGACCGCGGTCACCCGTCGCTCGCGGCCGGAACCCAATCGAGCCCACCCGTGGCGCTTCCAGGACACCGGAGCCGGCCGTAGCAGAGTCGGTGCCCTGCTGCTACTGAGCGGCCCAGGCCTGGGTGAATCAGTCTTCTGCAGCACGCTACTGCTGCCATCTCAAGTAAAAGGCCCCGCCCTACAAGGACAGGAAACCACTGATGCGGAGAGAGGAGCCGTCCTTTTTTTCTTAAAGGTGCCCTGTCCTTGTGGGGACGATCCCCTCTCTCATTGGGTGCTGTCATGGGTGCTAGGAAAAATCAGGACAACAAATACATAATTCCATAGAGTTCCTAACAACTATTACTTCACCTTTATCACTCATTTTTATAACAATGTCAGTCATTTCTTTAATTTCTTGTATGGATGTCCTGTTTCTTTTTGAATGATTATTTTTTCCACCACATGCATTTTCTTTATATTTCAAAAATGTAAGCTCACGTTCAACAATTTCTTGAAATTTAGCCATACTTCTGATCGTGATTGAATGGGATAAAAGAAGGGATTTTTAACTTTCAAATTATCAGATTGATTGGTAACATCCTCCAATTTATCATTATCATTTTGTAATTCTTGCATCATCAAAAGAGATTTGTTCATGAAAGTCTAATGTGTGAAACTCATTTTCTCTTGGCATGGTTAAATTATTACAAGCAGCAGGCTGGTACATCCAAAAATGTTTTCTAATCGTAAGATTACGAATAAATTTATGTTCAAGATTGTAGAATTTAAATTAAAATCTTGAGCCAGAACAAAATTCAAACCATAGGACAGCACCTCAAGCTGATTGTCTGTAAAAATCCTGGATGAAAGGTTCAAAACATTCTTTGTATTTATCTCATCATAAATTTTTTGCAGCTTGTCTGCATGCCAGAAATGCCTTCTATGTCTGCGCCCACCGCGTTTTTTTACATTATGATCCTTGATTTGGTTGCAGCTTGTTGGTTCATTGAGAGATGTATCCGACATACTACAATTATTATCAAATGAATCACATAGCGTTTGTCGTGTGTTTTTCTATAGCTAGCACGTCTTAAAATAGATTTGGGTGTTTTGGAAAAGAACTCCCATTCATTCCAATTAATTTTATTTGGTGAATAATCTTCAAAATCTCATTGGAACTTTGTTTTTTCTTGAGCATAATATCCTTCAATTTGACTATAATTTCTTGTGTTTTTCTGAAAGATTCATCTTTCTCAATTGCAATATTACATGTTTTCAAAACCTGTTTTGTATCATCGATTTTCTTCTGAAGGTCCATTAATTTTAATTCCCCATATGATAATAAGGCGCATTAGATTCAATGAACAGGTACTGAGAATATTGTTCCACTCTTCAGAAATTTGATCACAGAAAATAGAGACATAGTTTTTTGTAGGGTGGTAAGATCGCACCATGTCTTGGTCTCTTGAAACATAAATTTCTCCGGCTGTGTAAGCATATTGGAGATGTCAGGAGAATGAATCTCATCATGTGAGTCAGCAAAAACTGACAGCCTTCCAGATGCGACAGGTGGATGCGACATTTGTCTTTAAGGAGGTCGCCGATGCTTACCAAGACTTCCTCAATAGGCTGTCCATCTTGCCATCTTGTGGTCAAGTGGATCCTAAGTGGAGAGGAGTCTTCAAAGGAAAATTTCCATAAGGATGGATCCTGAACCAAAGGGGACCTACCCATACCAGGTAAACTCACTGGGCCAGGGTTAGCATTGGGCTCTGCAAACGCAGATCTAAGACAAGATACATCCATAATTAGAACCTTACTCCTACCTTATGGAGTTTTCAGTCAGGGTCCTTTCTATACAGGAACCGAGACCTAGCGCTTCTTCTCATCCAATATAGGATGGGCTCTCTCTTCCTCTGTGATGGGTCCTGTCTTCTGGGCGCCTTTTTCCGATTTGAATTTTCAAGTTTCCCGCCAAGATGGTGGTGCGTTCCATCATTTAACGCATGCTGGAAGTGACATTATGCCTTCTGTCTCGGCGGTGTACGTCAATTGCTATGCTCCCCCAGGACTGCCTGACAACCCGAAATACACCATCGGCATGCAGGAGCGAGGGGAGACAGCCTATGTGGCTGGGGGAGCCAGAGGACGGTATGGTCCTGCCCAGGCAGGAGCAGCTGCGGGAGGAAGGTCCAGGATGATCGATCCCGGCTGCTCGGCTTAAAGATACTACAATAGAGTCTGTCGCCGGCCCAGCTCTCAGGAACGCACACAAAAGACCTCTTCGTCCCTTAGGGACAGGAAAACACTGATAGAGGGAAGGAGAGGGCTATTTAAACTTCTTGTGTTTCCTGTCCTTAATTAGGATGGGAAGGCAACCTTCTGTGTGGAGGGGATTAGAGAAAATAATTTTAAGTGTGTGACAGCAGCTAAACATAAAAACCAGATATAAATCTGATATCGCTGTAAATTGCATCAACTCAAAGAATAAAGTTGTTTAAATCACTTATACCACACGAGCAACAGTGTAAAAAAAAAAAATAAACCCAATTCCTCACCTGCTGTGTTTTTTTTTTTTTCATTCTGCCTCCAAAAGATCATAGTAAGGTTTGGCTCACATTTATCCTGCTCTCTACGCTGAGCGCTTACACCAGGGTTTCCATGTAATTCTCTGAAATACGCGATTCAGATAGAACACCCGATGGAAGATTCCCTAGAATGAGGCAGATGAAGGCACCGTGGATGCCGTCTGACCAATGAACCGGCGGGGTCAGTCTTTTTAGAAGTGCATAAAAGTGCCGTCGGCCAGAGTTTTGTTCACATCTGAAAAGAACAATGCTGACCAGAGGCCAGGTGGAGTCCAGAGTAACTCTGCTGCCTCATTATAGTGAGTAACTCCCTCGGGGGTTTCATCTGAATTATGTATTTCGCAGATATAGATGGAACCCCCGATGTAAGTGCTCTGTGTAGAGCACAGGATAAATGCAATCCTAAAGGTTATGTAAAATGCTCCCAAGAAAAGCTTCAACTCAATCCAAACAGAAAAAAGTAAGTCCCCACTCTGGTCCATCATAACGAAAATAGAGGGGCTTCCGCGTTACTGGTAACAGAATGGCTCTGGAAAAGCGATCTGGCTCCTCAACCCCCCCCCCCCCCCCTTCCATATGAAATTCAGCAAATTCTGCGCTCCCAAATCCAAACCTTCTGAGCACCAGTGTGTGCGAACACCAGATTTAGGGTATGTCCACACGGTGTTTTTGCTGCTTTTTTTGTGCGTTTTTTAATGCAAATTTTCAGCTGCATTTTATAGTACCAGTAAAGTCAGATTTCAGAAATCTCATGCACACAGCTTGGTTTTTTGTCAGCATTTTGTGCTTTGCTTGGTTTTTGCAGAATAGAGCATGCCACTTCTTTCAGCGCTTTTCAACCACTGAAAGTTTTGAGTGGTGAAAAAAAACAACAGGTGGTTTTGCTGTGTTTTTAGTGGCAAAACCTTATGAAGTAAAATATGATTTTGTGTCACAAATAGAGTTGAGCGAATTTGGTCAGATCGGGTTTCGTGAAACCCGACAAACAAAATTTGAGTCAGATGAAACTGGTCCGACTAGGGCAAAAAAAAGTCGGAGTTTCGTCCGAAACCCGATCCCAAAGAAAGTCAATGGGGAATAAAAGTCGGCATTGAGTGGATGAATGTCGACTTTTATTCCCCATTGACTTGCATTGGGGTCGGGTTTCGGACGCAACTCCGACTTTTTTGCCCTAGTCGGACCAGTTTCATCTGACTCAAATTTTGCTTGTCGGGTTTCACGAAACCCGATCCGACCAAAGTCGCTCAACTCTAGTCACCAAACAATATCAGAATGCATGAGACAAATGTAGCATGGCAAAAAAAAAAAAAAAAAATTTTCTGCAGTTTCTACTGCCAAGAAAAAAAAAAAATGCAGCAAAAACACCATGTGTGAACATAGCCTCAGCAGCCAAGCCACAAGTTTACTTTATGTAGCAATAAGCAGTATTGTACAGCCATATATGGGGTATTTCCACATTCAGCAGAAACGATGAGGTAAATTTTGGTGCCATTTTCTACCCATTTACCTAGGTGGAAACAAACAAAAAACTGGGGCCAAAACAAGAATTTTGTGGTAAACCACCATGGTTACTTACCGGTAGCCGGTTTTTCCGGAACCCATGACATCACCACATGAGAGAGGGATCCGCCCCGCCAGGACAGGAACCTACTGAAACATAAGGGGCGGCACCTCTCCCCCGCTTCAGTTGGATTACAGAGCATTTGAGAGGACTTCCCAGTTAGTTACATATTTATCCAACACCACATCACACAAATACACCCGACTATTGTGCACACCCAAACGGTGAAAAAGGGGGGGGAAATATACGGGTGCTGTCATGGGTTCCGGAAAAACCGGCTACCGGTAAGTAACCATGGTGGTTTTCCCTTCACCCATGACAGCACCACATGAGAGATTCTGGAGACTTCGAACACCTTAGGGAGGGACCACCGCTTGCAGCAACCTTCTACCAAAGGTCAAGTCAGCAGAGGAGGATAGATTTAGTCTATAGTGTCTAAAGAAAGTTGAGGGTGAGGCCCAGGTAGCGGCCTTACAAATTTGCTCTATTGATACCTCTGCTTTCTCAGCCCAGGAGGTCGCCACGGCTCTGGTGGAATGAGCCTTGATGCCGTCAGGAACCGGGACGCCACTAGCTGAATAGGCTACACTAATGGCCTCCCTAATCCATCGGGCAATAGTCCCCTTTGACACTCCATAACCTTTCCTAGCCCCCTGGAAGGCTACGAATAGGGACTGGGACCTCCTCCACTGGCTGGTTATAGACATATACTCTACTAGGGTTCTTTTAACGTCTAGGCTATGAAATTTCTCCTCCCCTGGGTTTTTCGGATTCTCACAGAAGGAAGGGAGGACAATTTCTTGGTTTCGGTGAAAGTTAGTTACTACTTTCGGCAAGTAAACAGGGTCTGTTCTCATAACCACCCTATCCTGGTATATCTGGGTATATGGTGGGTTGACTGAGAGGGCCTGCAAGTCACTAACTCTACGTGCCGACGTTAGAGCTACCAAAATGATGGTTTTTAGGGTGAGGTTTTTAGTTGAAATCTGCTGTACGGGTTCAAACGGCTCCTTCGTAAGGGCTTCCAGCACCAGATTTAGATCCCATGGAGCTATTTTTGGTAAGGAAACTGGCCTAGATCTGTGGCAAGATTTTATGAACCTGGCTACCCATCTGTTTGCCGCTATATTGCAATTGTATAATGCACCCAGCGCTGAAACCTGTACCTTGAGGGTATTAACCGCCAGGCCTAGCTGTAGACCTGTCTGCAAGAACTCCAAGATGGACTCGATTGGGGGTTCTTGACCTAACGGTTTTCCCAGGAATTGTAGAAATTTCTTCCACGTCCTGCCATATATGTTGGTTGTTATTGGTTTTCTACTTTTCATTAGAGTAGTCACCAACCCCGGGGAAAAACCTTTATCTCTCAAAAGTGCCCTCTCAAATTCCACGCCGTCAGATGGAACCCCTTGACTTGTTTGTGGAATATCGGCCCCTGAGCTAATAAATCTGGAATTTCTGGCAGTACCCACGGGTCCGAGAGAGACATCATTTGCAGTAGTGAAAACCACGGTCTTTTTGGCCAGAACGGGGCTATGAGGATTACTCTGGCTTGCTCGTCTCTTATCTTTTTTACCACTGCCGGGATTAACGCTACTGGGGGAAAGGCATAGCTCAGTTTGAACAGCCACAGGATTTGCAGAGCGTCTACTGCCCACGGGTTTTCCCCTGGGTTTAATGAGCAGAACCTCCTCACCTGCCGGTTGTTTTTGGTGGCAAAGAGGTCGATCACTGGCTGCCCCATAACTGTACTATCTTCTGGAATATTACACGATTTAAGGCCCACTCTCCCAGTTTTAACTTGTTGCGGCTTAAAGTCGGCTTTAACATTTTCTGTCCCTTTGATGTGTAGGGCCGTCAGGGAGGTTAGATGTTATTCTGCTTTGAGAAAGATTCTTTTGGCTTCGTCCATTAGGGAGTTTGACCTTGTCCCTCCCTGGTGGTTGACATACGCCACTGCCACCCTGTTGTCTGACATAATTCGGACATTTTGACCCTGTAGCCTGGGAATGAATGCACCCAAGGCTCTGTTTACCGCTCTTAACTCTCTTAAGTTGGAGGAAGCCTTCTGCTCTAGGTGACCCCAGGACCCTTGGGCTATTTGTTCTCTCAGGTGTGCCCCCCATCCCAAGGAGCTTGCGTCCGTCAATATTACATCGGACACGGGCCTGTGCCACAAAGTTCCCCCTGCTAAATTTGTGCTGTCTAGCCACCAAGTGAGAGAGTTTTTCCCCTTTTCGGAAAGTTCCAGCTTCCCTTCTAAACGCCCTTTCAATCGTTTCTGGGCTGACAAGATTTCCGCCTGCAGTTGTCGGGTATGAAACTGTGCCCAGTTGACCACAGGGATACAGGCTGTTAGCGTGCCCAACAGGGACATTGCCCTTCTTAGGGTCATGCGCGGTTGTTGTATTGCTGTAAGGGTCATTTCTCTCACTTTCTCTAGTTTTTTCTCTGGCAAGAGAAACTTGACGGTCGGAGTCCAAGACGAAACCTAGAAATGTTTGTTTCCTTAGGGGTTGAAGTTTTGATTTCTTTAAGTTTACCATCCAACCCAGTCTTTGCAGGGTTTCTGTTATTTTCTCTACTTGATGTGCGCAGTGACGTTCTGAATTGCCAATGACCAAAAAATCGTCCAAGTAAGGCACCATAATCACATTGTGGATTCGAAGGAAAGCTGTCATTTCCGCTATTACTTTCGTAAAAATCCTTGGCGCTATGGAGATGCCAAACGGAAGAGCTGTAAATTGAAAGTGCCTGAGGTCGCCCTGGATGTATAGGGCTACCCTCAGGTATTTCTGGTATTCTGGGTGCATCGGGATGTGGTAATAGGCATCCTTCAAATCTATTACGGCCATGAAGCAGTTGTGGTGTAACAGCTTTATGGCCGAAGACACTGATTCCATTTTGAATGTTTGGTTCATGATCCATTGATTGAGGCGCCTGAGATTTATTATCGTTCTGAAGGAGAGGTCTGGTTTTCTTATTAGGAAGAGGGGAGAATAGAACCCCCTTCTCTCTTGATCTTTTGGGACCTCTATTAGAACTTGTTTCTCCAACAGTCCTAAAATTTCTGTTTCTATGGCTGATTGCTCCCCTGGTTCCTTTCTGACGGGGGTCACCACAAATGAAGCTCTTGGATGCTGGAAAAAAGGGATTTTTAGGCCATTCTTTATAATGCTCAGAATCCAATTGTTGGCCGATATTTTCTCCCATTCTTGAGAAAAGAGCTTCAATCATCCCCCCACCGGAGGGCTGGCGTCATTGCGGGGATTTTTTGGCGGTTGAGGTAGATCCCCCAAACATGAACCCTGGTTCTTTTTTCCTCTTGTCGTCCCACCTTTTCCGCTCTCCCGGGGGACGGCCCCGATTGAACTTTCCCCTCCAAAAGGGCGGTCTCCTTTGATCACCCATGAATCTGGGGAAGCCCTTCTTTTTATCCCCGGCCTTCTCCAAGATGTCATCCAGGTTTTTCCCAAACAGGAACTGCCCATCACATGGTAACGAGCATAATTTCGCCTTAGATTGAATGTCCCCAGGGCAGCCTTTGAGCCATAACGCCCGTCTTGCGGCGTTCGATAGCCCCGCTGCTCTTGCCGTTAACCTCATCGAGTCGGCGGAGGTGTCAGCCAAGAAAGCGGCAGCTCCGTGTAGCAAGTACATTTCTCCTAATATTTTCTCTCTTGGTACCTTGGAGCCTAATTTTTCTTCAAGTTGTTGCAAGCAGACCATTAATGACCGGGCTGTGCAGGTGCCAGCTATTGCCGGTTTCAGACCCCCTGCCGCTGCCTCCCAAGTGTGCCTTAGGTATGAGTCCGCTTTTTTATCCAAGGGATCTCTCAAAACCCCTGAATCCTCCAGGGGCAGGGCCGACTTCTTGGAAGACCTAGACACTGCTGCGTCAATCTTTGGGACCTTGTCCCAGACGTCCGTGTCTTTAGCCTCAAAGGGGTATCTTCGCTTTGAAGAGGAGGGAAGGCTACCTGACTTCTCCGGTTTCTTCCATTCTCTTTCGATTAGAGCCTGAACCTTGTCATTGACCGGAAAGGTACGCTTCTTCCTTTCTTGCAGGCCGCCAAACATTACATCCTCCAGTGATCTCTCTACCTTCTCCTCTTGCAGGCCCATAGTGGACCTGATGGCTTTAAGGAGAGCGTCCGTATCTTCTACGGGAAAGCAAGGTCTGCCCCCCGTATAACTGTCTGAGGATGAAGATGACCCGTGCTCAACTTGATACTCCGAAGAGGAGGAGCCTGACGAGGAACTCGGGGAGGCTTTCCTACTCTCACTCTTCTTTTTTAACAATTTTTTAAGTGAGCCCTGTACCTCAGATTTTATCATCGATCTGAGGTTTGTTGCCAGGCTCGGCACCTCTTCAGCCATAGTCCGCTGGATACAGCTGACACATAAGTCCTTTTGGTAGTCTTTTGCTAAAGGGCTGTGGCATATGGCACATTCTCTATTTTTCTTTTTGCTTATAGCTTTTTTGCCTCCCTAAAAAAAAAAAAAAAAAAAAAAGACAAGACATAGGAAAGCCTATTATTTTTTTAACTTTCACGGAGATCACTCACCACCCAGGAAAGACGGATACCGGGCTCTGGGGCTGCGAAGGAGCGTGCACTCTGCGCTCTTTTGATCTCGAGGAATCCCTCGATCGGTGACTCGGACGGCTGCTGCTTTTGCCGCTCAAGCGGCTCTTGCGATCAGAAGCTTGCGATGGGGGCAGAGACAATGGGGACGGTGAGCGATCCTCCTGAGACGCCATTGTCGCCCCTGCAGCCGCTTCTGCTCCTTCTTTTATGCGGTGAGTGAGCCCCTCATTACCCCTCCCCCCCGCGACCGCCAGCCGCTTCTCCTGGCCGGCGTCGCGCCCGGCGCCATGACCGTCGCGTCTTGATGACGTCAGCGGTCGCGCTCCCACGTCAGACGCCGGTCTCTGCCCCCGGCTTCCCCTGCATGCAGGGGAAGGAACGGGCGCGCGCGCAGGGGGAGGGCGGCACAGGGAGGAACCTCCGAAGGGAGGACATCGGAACGTGCCCGCACGAACCCGGGGCCCGTATGAGGAAAACCCCGGGGACTGCGCTACCAGCTGCCGACGGCCAGCGTCGCAGGTAAGCCAGCCCTGCATTTTTACACGCCGGGACGGCCCTGGGTCTTTTCATCCTGACAGGCACCGCCGCTGTCAGAGGGATTCCTTTCCAGGACAGGAACCCAACTGAAGCGGGGGAGAGGTGCCGCCCCTTATGTTTCATTAGGTTCCTGTCCTGGCGGGGCCGATCCCTCTCTCATGTGGTGCTGTCATGGGTGAAGGGAAAAAATGCAATTCATTTTCCTTCACTGCCCAATGGTACAAAACTCTGACACCTGTGGTGTCAATATGATCACTGCACCCTCAAATGAATATATTGAGAGGTGAAGTTTGTAAAATGGGGTCAGTTATGAAAGTTGGAGGGTGTGTGTTCCACCAATGTGACATGGCACCCTCAAACCATTCCAGCAAAATCTGAACTCCAATATGGAGCTTCTTCCCTTCTGAGGTTTGCACTGTGCCTCCAAAGTAGTTTTAAACCACATATGGGGTAGTGGCGTTCACAGGAGAAATTGCTTAAATTTTACCACTAATTTTCTCCTATTACCCCCTTCTGAAACTTGAGACCAAAACAGTTTAGTTGGAATGGTAATTTTACACTGACTCTGCCCAATGTTACATAATTCTCTGACTCGCTTGAGGGTTAAAAAAAGCTCACTACACCCCTATAGGCATTCCTCAAGAAAGGTAGTTTCCAAAATGAGTTCACTTGTGTGTGGGTGGGGGAATTCTGCTGTGTTGGCATGTCAGGACTTTTCAAATGTGACATGGCATCAGCAATCTACTCCAGCCAAAATTGCACTCCAGAATTTAATTGGCCATGCCATGTGCCCAATCAGTTTTCCACCACATAAGGCCGGTTTCACACGTCAGTGGCTCCAGTACGTGTAGTGAGTTTCCTCACGTACCGGAGACACACACGTAGACACATTCAAATGAATGGGTCAAAGTATATGTCAGCGTGTTTTCACGGACCGTGTGTTCGTGTGCAAAACATGGAGACATGTCAGTGTTTGTGGGTGCGCACGGTCCACAAAACGTGTTGAACCAGTGCACACAGAGAACAGTTCACACTGTCCTCTGTGTTCACGGACGGTCGCCGGGGAAGAAGCGCTACAATAAGCGCTGTTCCCCCTGCGGCTGGTACTGAACACAGCTGTCATTCTTCGCTCCTGCTCTGCCGGGAACAGCAAGCAGGACAGAATTAATGAAAACCTGAAGTGGGGGCCCCCTCTGTTTGTGAATCAACCGGGCAAAACTCATAGCTGGGGGCTGCTATTCTCAGGTTGGTAAGGGGCCATTGATCTTGCCCCCCCCAGCTGCCCAGAAAAGGCACATCTATTAGAGCAGTGACATCACTGAGTCTGTGCGCGCTGCTTCCCATTCATTCCCCAGTAGTTCACAGTCGGAGCGGTCGCATTAGCAGCGCTCTGGCTGTTAACTGATTAACCCCCCCTACAAGGATTGCAGCGTGGGACTTTACTGTACGCTGGACAGGTACGGTATATTGTTGGTTTATTATTTTTTGATTTTTTACAGAACAATGGCTTCGATATGAGATTAGGAGTATAATAAAGATTTTAAAACTGTGTAGTGTATTCTTTCATTAAAATACTTTGTTCTTATGGTGTGTGTTTATTTAACCCTTGAATAACTCTAGGATTAGTAATGGATAGGTTTCTTATTGACACCTCTCCATTACTAAGCCGGGCTTAATATGTCACCTTACAATAGCAAGGTGACATTAACCCCTTATTAACCCCACTTGCCACCACTACAGGGCAAGTGGGAAGAACCCAACAAAGCTCCAGAATAGGCGCATCTAATTGAGCTGTGAGTTTTGCCGGGTTGGTTCACAAACAGAGAGGACCCCACATCAGGTTTTACATTCATTAACTCTCTCCTGCTTGCTGTTACCACGTATCCACACGGATAGCTCCAGTACCAGAAATACTGGACGTGTGAGACTGCCCTCACGTGAATCTGTGTACTCCAAGTCTATTCTCCCGTTACCCTTGCAGAACTGAAAAATTTGAAGCAACATTTTTGAGGGAAAATTCATTTTTTCATTTTCATGGCTCAATGTTAAATATTCTGTGAAGCACTTGTGGGTTCAAGCTGCTCAACACCCCACTAGATAAAATTACTTGAGAGGTGTAGTTTCCAAAATTGGATCACTTGTGGGGGGTTTCCACAATTTAGGCACATATAGGATATTTGTGTACTCCGGAGAAATTGCACCACATTTTGTATGGTCCATTTTCTCCTGTTACCCTTTTGGAAATGCAAAATTTGACGCTAAAATAATATTTTTATGAGAACTTTGAGAGGTGGGTGCAGTTTTGAAAGTGGTGTCAATTCTGAGTATCTTCTGTCACATAGGCCCCCCTGTTATGAATGGGTCACCAAGGAGGATAGCAGGCCCAGACTAAGCCATAGAAAACCAGAGAGGTTAGTAACTAAACTGATGTAGACCCCTGATCCTGTCCACACAACTAGCAGTAGCCGTGGAGCGTACCTACGATGATCCTAGATGCCTTGGCACAGCCAGAGAGCTAACTAAGCCTAAAGCAAGAAAGGGGAAATCTAAACTGCCCCAGAGCGGACCCCAAAGGAATAGATAGCCCCCAAACATATTGTCGGTGAGACAAGATGAAAACGCATGCAGAAAAATAGACTGAGCAAACCATGGGGCCCACACTGACTAGACAGGACAGGACAGGACAGGACAGGAAAGACTCTGTCTGCAATCACACAAAAAACCCTGCAAAAATTCCAACACGTCATAAAACACTGAAGTCGCACGACTTCGCCCCCCACTATATCAGCACTCTGGTATATTCTGAAAGCAAAGCAAAAAGAGACCAATATAAAAGGGGACAAAAACTGGCACATGCAGTAACATATGGGCGGTGATTCAGCACAGTCCCAGCTGGAGCCAGCTGGCCCGCACAAAGCAGAGATAGACAAAACCAGATCAAATGCAAACAGAATAGCAAATGAACCACTTAGCTGAACATGCAGGGAAAGAGCAGGAGACATCAGACCTCAGGAGGCACTGGAATAAAATCACCAGCAGGGATAGAGGGAGTCATCTCCCAATCAGAAACCCCAGATTTCCAGTAGTCTTCCTCATCATCAGGTGGCAAGCCTCTGTCAATCAGATCTGCTCCAGTAACCACCAGGGAGCCCAGAAAGAACTCTCAATCTGACCAGCTCCACTATCTTCAGTAATCACCAGAGAGAAGCCAGAGAGAGAATTCACAACACCCCCCAAAGTCATTTCAAATGGGATGCGGTCCCTAAAAATTTTTCTTCTTTTTTTATGGCCTCATACATTCTAGTTCAACCATGTACGCACCACTGATTTGCAGCACTTTGTCACTATACAATATATGCAGAAAGCTGCCAATCAGTGATGTGGGTGAGGTTACAACATTCTTAACACTTCTAAACCTTCAACAGAGAAAAGTAATTGTAGCATAAATACTACACCCGGTAAGCTAAGTGATAATGTGTTTGGAGTCAGGGTGTCTAGCCCTACCTCATGCTACTGACAGATTCCATTTAATAGTCTTAAAAAAAAATAAATAAGTATTATCATGATCATAATAGACCTTACTTTATACATAAAAAAACATTATGAGAATTAAAATATCCATTTTTGGGAGTAAATGTGGTACTAAACAGAAAGCCCATTATTGCCAAGCTACAAATTTACCTGTTCCTAGTAAGCAGTTTTGTGCATTTATGGCTCAGACAGCTGTCTATGTAAGGCTATGTTCACATGTTGCTTTTTGTAGCTTTTTTATGGCAAGTTAAAACTGCTTACAAAGGCAGGTTTTGTTTAGCTTTTGCTGCGGTTTTGTCAGGGTAATTTTGTCTCTTGTGCATGCTGATAATCTTTTGGCATAAAAAAAAAAAAAATATATAAGTCCAATTCAACTTCATCAGGTTTTGGCACCAAAACCTGCTATCTGCCGTTTTACACTACCAATCAGTGAAAAATGCTGCGAAAATGATGAAAGAAGAGATATGCTCTATTCTGCAAAAAAACAAGCAAAGCACAAAATACAGAGGGCAAAAAAAACCCTAGCTGTGTGCATGAGGTTTCTGAAATTTCATAGGCTTTGCTGGTACTGTGAAACGCAGCTGAACATTTACATAAAGAATGCTGCAAAAATGCAACGTGTGAACGAGCCTAATTGTTCTGTGGAGAAATTTTCACTCTGGCTGCAGACTTATCTATTTGGACTGGAAATAGACTAGAACGGCTGCGCTCTGTCATGCATCATTTTGATGCATACATGCCTAATGGAGGAGGATACTCAAATGTAGAAAACTGCATCTGGATGTCCCAAAAAAACATGCATGAAGAGCGCATGATCGCTCTGCTGGCACCATTATAGTCTATGGCCCAGTCACCCTGATGTGATCCATGAATGCGGAGTGGAGATAACGTAATGTGAAAGCTCCCTAAACCTTTTAATCTCCAAAGTGAGTGGCGACTATATGGTGATCATCCTTTTATCAGGTATTCCGACTTTGGCGTACCCGATTGAATCGCATATGGACAAGGACTTAGAAACATCATAGGTCTGTTTTCACAATCCGTTGTGGCTACAGCATATTACGTGTCGTTCCAGCAACAGCCATTGCCATAATGCCAAAAGGAGACCATTTTTGCATAGCTATGCACGCCGGTACATTATGAATACATAAATGAAGGCTCAGGATGGAAGGGAATATTATATATATATATATTTTCTCTGATAAATTGAGATAGGATAAAAGCCAAAATCAGAATCTCAATCTAAGTCATATTACAAGACTCGTTAAAGGGTTGAGATTGTGACCTGTAGGATCGCTACTACCAACAGGTGGCGCTATAGAGTTCAAGTCCTCTTCCTATATATACTGTACATACATCCTAATAATTACACACACATACATATATGCACACGTATTACCCAAGAGTTAAACCTTCTGTTGTCTAATACAAAAACTGTAGGGTAGATAAGTTTCTAGTTTTCAGAAAAAGCCTCATGATGGCATTTGTTTTCTGAGGAAATGATATAAATGGAGACAGTTGATTGATCTTACCTTTACAGTAATAAGAAACATAGTATAGACGAACATGAGGTGGTGTCTTTCGACGGGCAGCAGCTCAACATGCTGCAGTGTGAATAAAACCGATCCCAATAGACTAATTTTTACAGGGCTAAAATTAAAGAAAAAACAAAAATGTATTAACTTCTAAACTGCAACGGGACACACACAGCAAAACTCAGTATTGCTTGAGCCGCAAAGTAACAACACTATCGTTTATACTGCAGTGAGCCTTCTGCCCAGGCCCCTTCATGACCAACACATTTTCAGGTTTTTTTGTGCTCATTTTTTCCCTTTCTCCATCAATAAATATAGCTGTAAAAGGAGAGACTTTGTGGGACGAGTTCTTGTTTTGAATTACACCACTTCCAAATGTAATGTATTAGACAAAAAAAAAAAACCTAAAAGTCCAAGTACAGTAAAACAGTAAAGGAATTCCTCCATTGGTTTAACACTATTCATATATACAAAAGCCGTAAGTTTTGACTTTGTTTGACATTTAAAAAAATAAAGGTGTGGCTGCCACGGTAGCCCGTCAGCTCCCCAAAAGCACTAGCCAGTTTTATACTTAGCATAACACTGAGGAAAATGTACATCAGCGCTCATTAACCAGTTAAAGAGGGCTTGGCTTCATTAACACACAGCATAGACAAGATTAGCAGCTATGGTTTAATCTCATAACCAGCTATGGAGGTGGTTTAGTGAATCATTAAAAAGTTGAAATAGAATAGTTTTGCAGTAGCAACATTTAAAGGCAGTGGTCACCGATTTACCATTCAAATGCTGCTGTCAAACAGTGACCAAAGCAAGTTCCAACCACCGCTGTTACAGAAAGATGCCGGCTGTGTGGTCTTCATTCCGTAGGTCACTACCGTGACCATGTGACATAAATTGACTATGTGGTTGCAAAATGGTTAATGGACTTCTGTTGATTTTAGCCTGCAAAGTGCCCTTTTTTGTATTTTAGAGCTTTGATTGACTTAAGGCTATGTGCACACGCTGCGGATTCTGCTGCGTTTCCGCAGCGGTTTTGGCCCTGCGGGAACGCAGCAGTTCTGCAGACCAAGTACAGTACAATGAAACCCTATGGCATTACAAATCTGCTGTGCTTACGCTGCGGATTACAAACCGCAGCATGTCAATTCTTTGGGCGGATTCTGCAGCGATTTCACACCTTTAACCCCTTACCTACAATGGACCTAATTTCCATGGACGGAATATTACGTCACAGCGATCAGCGGCGCCCACGTGGTGAGCGCTGCTGATCGCGGCCGGGTGTCAGCTGATTATCACAGCTGACACCCGGCACAATATTTCAGGGGCGGTCACGTTAACCCCTTGCACACCACGATCAAACACGATCGCGGTGTACCGGGGGTTAAAGGGAAGTATCGGCAGGGAGGGGGCTCCCTCCGTGCTTCCCTGAGCCCCCCACGGCAGCGCAATGTGCAGCACTGCTGTGGGGGGCTCCTTTCCTGCAGGTCCCCGGATCCAATATGGCGGCGGGGACCTCCGGGGGCCTGCAGGAAGCTGGCTTCCTCAGTGCCTGCAAAGCGCAGGCATGAGGAAGCCTTCTGGACTGCCTGTGACAGATCGCTGATCTGTCACAGTGATCTGTGATGTGACAGATCAGCGATCTGTCACAGGACAGTTATGTCCCCCCTGGGACATTGTAATAAAGTTAAAAAAACTAAAAATAAATAAAAAAATAAATAATCGCTACATTAAAAAAAAAAAAATTCCCCAATAAATTCATTTTTTGGAAAAAAAAAAAAAAAAAAAAAAAAAAACACACAACACAATAAAAGTACACATATTTGTTATCGCCGGGTCCATAACGACCCGCCCTATAAAACTGTCCCAATAGTTAACCCCTTTAGCGAACCCCTTAAAAAATAAAAAACAAAGCAAAAAATAATGATTTATTATCATACCGCCGAACAAAAAGTGCAATAACGCGCGATCAAAAAGACACATATAAATATCCATGGTACCGCTGAAAACGTCAACTTGTCCCGCAAAAAAACGAGCTGCCATACAGCATCATCAGCGAAAAAATTTAAAAAGTTATAGCTCGCAGAATAAAGTGATGCAAAAATAATTATTTTTTTATATAAAATTGTTTTCATAGCATAAAAGCGCCAATACATAAAAAAAGACCTAAATGAGGTATCGCTGTAATCGTACTGACCCGAAGAATAAAACTGCCTTATAAATTTTACCACACCCGGAACGGCGTAAACGCACCACCCAAAAGAAATTCATGAAACGCTGGTTTTTGTAAATTCTGCGTCCCAAAAAACAAAATAAAAAGCGATCAAAAAATGTCACGTGCCCGAAAAAGGTACCAATAAAAACGTGAAATCGTCCCGCAAAAAATAAGACCTCACATGACTCGGTGGGTCAAAATATGGAAAAATTATAGCCCTCAATATGTGGTGATGCAAAAACTATTTTTACAATAAGTGTCTTTTAGCGTGCGACAGCTGTCACACATAAAAACCGCCATAAATAGTAAATCAAACCCCCCGTTATCACCCCCTTAGTTAGGGAAAATAAAATTAAAAGAAAATTTATTTCCATTTTCCCATTAGGGCTAGGGTTAGGGCTAGGGCTAGGGGTGGAGTTAGAATTGGGGATTTCCACTGTTTGGGCACATCAGGTGCTCTCCAAATGCAACATGGCGTCTGATCTCAATTCCGGCCAATTCTGCGTTGAAAAAGTCAAATGGTGCTCCTTCCAAACTCTGCCATGTGCCCAGTGTTTTATCCCCACATATGGGGTATCAGCCTACTCAGGACAAATTGCAAAACAACTTTTGGGGTCCAATTTCTCCTATTACCCTTAGGAAAATAAAAAATTGGGGGCAAAAATATCATTTTTGTGAAAAAAAAATTATTTTTTTTATTTTCACGCCCGGGCGTTATAATGTGAAGCACTTGGGGGTTCAAAGTGCTCACCACACATCTAGATAAGTTCCTTGGGGGGGGGGTCTAGTTTCCAAAATGGGGTCACTTGTGGGGAGTTTCAATAGTTTAGGTACATCAGGGGCTCTCCAAACGCACACGACACCCGCAGACCATTCCATCAAAGTCTGCATTTCAAAACGTCACTACTTCCCTTCCGAGCCCCGACGTGTGCCCATACAGTAGTTTTCTCCCACATATGAGGCATCAGCGTACTCAGGACAAATTGGACAACAACTTTTGGGGTCCAATTTCTCCTGGTACCATTGGGAAAATAAAAAAGTTGGTGACTAAAAGATCATGTTTGTGGAAAAAATACGATTTTTTTATTTTCACGCCCAGGCATTATAAACTTCTGTGAAGCACTGGGGGGTTCAAAGTTCTCACCACATATCTAGACAAGTTCCTTGGGGGGGGGGGTCTAGTTTCCAAAATGGTGTCATTTGTGGGGGGTTTCCACTGTTTTGGTACATCAGGGGTTTTCTAATCGCGACATGGTGTCCGATCTCAATTCCAGCCAAAAACGTCAAATGGCGCTCCTTCCCTTCCGAGCTCTGCCTTGCGCCCAAATAGTGGTTTACCCCAACATGTGGGGTATCAGCGTACTCAGGACAAATTGCACAATAATTTTTGGGGTCCTGTTACCCTTGGTAAAATGAAAATTGGAGGTGAAAAGATCATTTTTGTGGAAAAAATATGATTTTTTAATTGTACCGTTGTACGTTATAAACTTCTGTGAAGCCCTTGTGGGTTCAAAGTTCTCACCACATATCTAGACAAGTTCCTTGGGGGGGTCTAGTTTCCAAAATGGGGTCACTTGTGGGGGGTTTCCACTGTTTAGGCACATCAGGGGCTCTCCAAACGCGACATGGTGTCCGATCTGAATTCCAGCCACTTTTGCATTGAAAAAGTCAAACGGCGCTCCTTCCCTTCTGAGCTCTGCCATGCGCCGAAACAGTGATTCCCCCCCCCACATATCCAGTATCAGCGTACTCAGGACAAATTGCACAATAACTTTTGCAGCCCAATTTCTCCTGTTACCCTTGGTAAAATAAAAAAAATTGAACCTGAAGTATTTTTTTTGTGAAAAAAAAGTTAAATGTTAATTTTTTTTTTTTAATATTCAAAAAATTCCTGTGATGCACCTAAAGGGTTAATAAACTTCTTGTATGTGGTTTTGAGCACCTTAAGGGGTGCAGTTTTTAGAATGGTGTCACTTTTGGGAATTTTCTATCATATACACCCCGCAAAGTGGCTTCAAATGTGATGTGGTCCGTAAAAATAAAATGGTGTTGCAAAAATGAGAAATCGCTGGTCAATTTTTAACCCTTATAACTTCCTAACAAAAAAAAAAATTTTGGTTCCAAAATTGTGCTGATGTAAAGTAAAGTAAACATGTGGGAAATGTTACTTATCAAGTTTTTTGTGTGCCATATCTCTGATTTAAGGGCATAAATATTCAAATTTGGAATATTGCAAAATTTTCGCCAAATTTCCGTTTTTTTCACAAATAAACGCAAGTTATTTGAATGAAATTTTTACCACTAACATGAAGTACAATATGTCATGAGAAAACAATGTCAGAATCACCGGGATCCATGGAAGCGTTTCAGAGTTATTACCTCATAAAGGGACAGTGGTCAGAACTGTAAAAATTGGCCCAGGAGTTAACGTGCAAACCACCCTTGGTAGTGAAGGGGTTAACATAGTAGAGGTGTGAAACCGCAGGGCAAAACCGCAGGCAAATCCACTGCGTGTACACATAGCCTTATACTTAGATTATTAGGATTTCCTTCTTAGCCGATAGATTTTTATTTTTTTAGATCTTGCTTTAACACGGTCACATTAAAAATAGAAAACCAAGAAATAAGGACAAGGGTCTATCACAGGAGAAAACCAAAGAAAAAAACCCTAATAAAAAAAAATACCTTTTGTGTTAATTAAAAATACAAAAATAAAAAAATGGAAAAAATGCATAACGCTGATCAAAGATGTACAGTGTCAGGTTGCTATAAACATAGCCATTTATCAATTACTACGAAAATAATCTAAGGAAATATAAGGTGTCTTAACCCTAAATATCCCTTTCTGAAAGCAGAGTTTGGCACCCTGGGGATACAATATGGCACCCCGCTCCATGTGGAAGGAGTTTTATCTTGGCTCCGTTTCTCTTACTCAGAATACATCCCCTGATGTTATATTAATATTATAATAAGTTGATTGGTCTGCTTTACTTGTATTCACCTAGTGCAAAATCAAATTCTATCATGAATATGCTGTGTCTATTAGGCTTGAGTCTGACGTGAGTTATGATTGCCATGCTTTGGGATTAGTCTAACATGTTTGGGGGTATGTGGAATGGATCATTTTTTCACACTTTCAATAATCTGACGATAACTGATGTTTATATGACTTTTAGGTATCTGATTTTTCTTGCTTATACCTCCCTCAAACACTGGACTACCCCAGTACGGTCAATAAGCATATAGATACATACGGATCATTTTCTATTGGATCCTTGACTCATTTGATGCCGAAGATTTCTCTGTAAGTAAACGTATCTCTTTCACAGCACCTCTTTCTGTTAGCAGTTTTAGATCAAAATACAGCAAAATAAACAGGTGCCGGGAAAGTTCAAAGAGCCCCGGCACCTGCACACTGCAGTACTTTGCTATGCTTGCAACAGGACAGAGAAGGACAACTGTGCAGGAGCACAATGCAGAGGAGACTGTGTGGATGATGCAGGGACGCGTCATCCACACGAAGCAAGCAGGAGGGCGGCATCGCATGAAGATGGGAGGCGCCGGACCAAGAAGAGCGACATTCCTCGAACCGGAGAACCCTTCAGGTGAGTATAATAAGTTATTTTTCTTCTTTTACAGGTTGGGGGCAGATATACAGCATTATAGAATGCTGTCTATCAGTCCTGAAATGTGATGACCGTATCTCATATCGGCCAAAACTGGTGACAGGTTCCCTTTAATTCAGTGTACAGACTAAGACAATGCAAAAGATTTACGTGGCAAGGAAATGGGAGTGCTTGAATCCAATTTTGTTTACCAGCAAAATTAGGTCTCGTGGATCAAAACATTTAGGCTAAGTTCCGACAATGAGCTTTTTACCTGCATAATTTGCACTCCTAATGCAAATCTATGGGGAAATTCTGCACAGAAAATTCAGAGTACCCACAAGAGAAATTGACATGCTGTGAATTTCAAAAACACTCCACAGGTCAGTTTACGCAGGGTTAAAAGCACAGTCAGGAGATTTCTATAAATCCCATCCACTTTGGAGGACGTGTAAGACCGGTTTCACATGTGTTAAAGGCCGCTAAGCCCCGCCCCCTGCTGCCCATCCACCGGTAGCACCGCCTCCGGGCGCATGACGCTGCATGCGTCCCCTATCTTTATCACTGACGACGCAGGCCGTGCGCAGTATGCGTTTGGCGGCGCCTGCGTCCTCTTGACGGTGCGCCGAGCGCAACCAAATTGCAACAGGTTGCGTTTGGCGCACAGTCAAAAGGACTGCGGTCTTTAACGCAAATGTGAAACCGGCCTAAGACGCTGTGTTTTTGACGCGTTAACGCACCGAAAGCTCATCATGGGAACTTAGCCTTGGGAAAACTAAAAAACAAAGTTGTAATACTACTATAATTACATGTATTACTAAATTCATCGATTATAATTAGAAGTAATCTTTAATTGGTTGTCTCCATAATAACTTTTCTAAGAATGTAACCACTTGGCATTAACTAAATATATTATGCTTATTCTCTATTCAACACCATGTGTGGGGCTCTAGACTTTCAGGAAAGTGAAAACAGTCACGTACTATGACATCTTTAGAAGCTCGTTGCTTTCGGGTTTCCAGACACCTCTCACGAGCTGTTCAAAGTTGGAAATCAGGCCACCTCCAGCTGCTGCAAACAAAACTGATCAGTTAGCGGCCTCCGAATACACATCATGGAATAGAGCAACATTTTTTAAGTATGCATGCTTCCACATCAAAAGAGGTGGGACATACTGTATGTAAAGTGTAGGGGCACAGTGACACTGCGGCCATTTAAGAGACAGATCCTAGGTCCGGTGCTGTGAACTACAAAAGTTAGGAGCCATCCCGATTGGGTACACCTAGTCACAGTGGGATGGCTTTTATGCTTTTCTGATCAAAATGGTGATAACCAAGTACCATATGTCATGTACAATTACTGTTACTATTTACTTACTATAGAGTATTTGCTCATTTTGGTTTTAATATGTTCTACACAGATACATTGTAGACTTAAAAGGGTTACAGGATTTTGAGTAACTAAACTGATGTGATGCTGCAGGATTTGTAAAGAGCATACCAAATATGTCTCCATCCATTTCTCAGAGGTTAACAAAAAAAAAAAAAAAACAAGACATAAGTTCTACATCACTACATTATATATTAGGAGCTTGCAAAGAGTCAATATGGCAGGGTTGGAGCCAAAGTCACGGCTCTTGGCAGGTCCATCAGTACTTTATTCACCTCCCTCATTCTTAATAGCTGCTGCTGATGTCAAACACACGGGTGCCAGTGAAAGAATTAAGGGCATACTAGGAGCAAAGAAGCTGAATTTCTGCTTGGTTCCAGCATGTCATCTGGTTAAGCTCATTACATATAGTGCGAACAAAGGCTACATTTTTTTGTGCCAGAATGAGAAATTAACAATTCTACCAAGAACATGTTGGAATAGAGTCCTTACAGACCTTAAATTATATATGCAAAGAATTTGGAATTCTGCATCAGAAAAATGAAGCTGCGACCATTAAAGACCAGAAATGAATACGTAAAAAAGTTTTGTCCATCGTTTTTTGTTTTTTTTTTAAATTTTCTTAGCGTTTCCTACTCTACTCACCACCCATATAGCTAAATCTTTCTAATCATTATAGGGTAAGCACTTCCATCTCCCCTTACCACATTCTACCCCTGGTGCTGGAGATGTGGTAATTTAATCCACATAATCCACCCACACTGTGCGATGTGAGGAGTCGCCGTTTTCTGCCCCAGGAATGGCAGTCAAATGATAGGCACGCTTGATGACAGAATGTATGCAGAGGGCATAGCCTCACTGACTACAAGTATATTGAGAGAGGTCACGTCCACTACACGGATTTTGCCCGGGAATATGCATATCACATACTTGACTGCCATTCCTGGGGCAGAAAACATCGAATCCTTGTAGAGCACAATGCATGCGCTGGGCGGATTCACAAGTCAGCAGTGGCACCGCGACTGCAGGCTTTTCATTTTAGACCGGACAACCCCTTTAATGCAGAGGTCTTCACGTGTGACTCTTGCTTAAACAAACGATGCGAGTGGTTAGATCATGTAGGACGTTTCATTGAACAGCCACAGGTTAACATTTTCTGTTCTAATCTATTCACATGTTCTTTGGTTTGGAATAAAGCACATCAAACACTTTGCTCACATAATACCTTTGGCCCAGCCATTGGCAACCATGACTAGTAAAGCATCTTTAAAACGACCGTGTGCTTGTGTGACTCCAGCCAAAATCTTCCAAGTTCTGGTCACTTCTTTCATTGCTGCAGCAATAACCCGTAGAGGTAGAAAGCAAAAGCATCTATAGAACAGATCTAACGGAAAGTAGTAGACCATGTACCTGAGTGGTAGAAAAAAGAAATATATATCAGAAAAGATCAAGAACCAAACATGTTATATATGAAAGTGATAGGCATTGTGTTATTTTAAAGCGGTTGTCCATCTTGAGGGATTTTTTTTTCTGACTTTCATCAAGAACAAATACATTTAAAATTAATTTTGTAATAGGGCTTAATGCAAAAATTTGTCTCTGTGTTGCACAGACTATAGCCATCTGCAAAATAAGTGTACTATGAACCCCACAAAGCTCAATATGACGGTCCAATGGGATAGTCTCTAAGTCACAGCTTTTTTTTTTTAAGCCCTTCTCAGCAGATGTGTGATTACAGAACACATCCGAGCATAAATTCGACAATATGTTTAATGAAAGTGAAGATCGACGGGTCCCCCAAGAACAACTCCTCAAACTCTACAGGTGGAAAAGCCCTGTCATGTGTAAGGCTCTGATCACATCTATGGCAGAAGGACCAGGTTGAAATCTAATAGGCGTCTGTTGATACCAGAGCAGTTTGCTATGAAGGACATGTTCAAAGTGCACAGCTGGAGAACTGCAATTATTCCATTGTGCAACATGTAGGCAGGGTATAAAACCCTATAGCTGTGCTATACCATTTCTAACAAACTAATGCCATGATTTGCTATAACTTGCAGACCAAGCTATTCACTCGTCCCTCCATAGAATGAGGCACAGACCAAGTACATGGCCTTGTTTAATAAATCACACCAAAAAAAAAAAAAAAAAAAAAAAAAAGGGGGTTTGGATTTTGAAGATTACTCAGAAATGTTTTTAATACTTCAAGAAGGGGCTGCAGCGCTCACGCTACACCTTTACACAGGCGCATTATCTGCACAGATGCCGGCAGTTCATCACATTCACTTTAAGAGGACTAAGCTGCTGTACCAAGCATAGACACTTCTACACATGAGACGCCATGTCTGTGGGAACAATGAAGGGGATTGTTGTGCCCTTCATTGCGCTCATCCCAGGGTTAGGCCATCAATGTTCAAATACCAGAAGCTGTTCCAATGTAAAATGCACGTATCCCTTTTAACAATTTGTAAAACTCAAGTATCAGATAATACAGTAGCACTATGCATGCATGCCTGCCTCACAGCATGCTTTGTAATGCAGTGACTAGGAACTGTGGGCGCTTACCTGATCCCTGGAACTAGGGGGATCCCTAGTCCTTCCCTCTCCCCCAAAAGGTGGACACACCGGGGTCACGAACCTTCCAATGCTCCCATCTTAGCTTTTATCTGTTCCCTCCCCCACCCAGGGAGGTGAGGTGACGAAATGTATAGGATTAGGGCCCCGTCACATAGCGATCCCGACAACGATATGACCTTGTCAGGATCGCTGGTGTGTCTCTATATAATCGCTGGTGAGCTGCCAAACAGGCAGCTTCACCAGCGATCAGCACCAGCGACACGCGGGTAACAAGCGACACACGTCGCTTAGTTACCCACTGTGTACCTTAGTTACCAGTGCGCTGGTGCAGGGAGCTGGTAACCAAGGTACACATCGGGTTTCTAAGCGGCGCACGGCACTTAGAAACCCGGTGTGTGCCTTGGTTACCAGCTCCCTGCACCAGCGCGCTGGTAACTAAGGTACACATCAGGTTTCTAAGCGCAGCGCGACGCTTAGAAACCCAATGTGTACTTTAGTTACCAGCGCCAGCTCGCTGGTCTCCCGCCTGTCACACGCAGCGATGTGTGCTGGCCAGCGGGAGACCAGCGATCAAAAAAATGTCCTGGCCATTCCAGGACGATCAGCGATACCCGGCAGGGGGGGCCGGTCGCTGGTAAGTATCACAAACAGCGATCTCGCTGGTGAGATCGCTGTTGCGTCACAAAACTTGTGACTCAGCAGCGATCTCGCTAGCGAGATCGCCATGTGTGACTGGGCTTTAGACTAACAAGACAAACAGGGATAAAAGAAAAACTACAATCATACAAATACACTTACAAAACAACAGTGGAACAGAGGCAAGGCATAGGTAGGTGACAATAAGCACTCAAACCAACTCCACGCAGCAATCTCCAGAACAACTCTCCAAACGACTACAACAAATGCAAACTACTCTCCAACACCAAACCAGGCAGAATGAACGGTCACTGGCAAGATCAGAAGCCAGGAATAGAGTTCTTATACCTGCTTGGAGTAAAACTCAGAACAGCTGATACCATCTACCACCCAAGACAGAACTCCAGGAGTCCAACTAAGCAGTTTAACCCTCTCAGTGCCAGAGCAAAGGAAGCCAGAACTGCCAATAGTATGGTGAAGCTGTTCTAATTACCGCAGGTGTATGCGTCACCAGATGCTGATTTTGTCTGACCCCACTGTCACAGTATCCCCATGACAATACTATGGTAAAGATATTAGATAAATCTTGACAGTTGGAAAAGTGATATATAAAAGTCATGTCTAAACATGACAGATTACTACTTATCAGGTAAAACCCGTGTACTTTTTAGGGCTTCTAAAATACATGACAGCATATTTGCACTAAATTGCTAAAGGATATCGGGAATGTACCATTTAAAGTGATCTATTACAAAAGCCCATCTCATACGTTATTTTATACTGCCAGTTATACCACCCAAGTGCCAGCAGATGGCGCAGAACCGTAAAATGTGGCAGCTGTCGGTTGCTATTTTACTTAACAGAAGTGTTTATGTAAAAGGTATTGATATCAATAGATGAAAGTAGCTACAGGCATTATCTTATCACCATTAAGCCAAATGATAGCAGTGAGAAAATGTTTCTAATGAGAAACTATTCTGAGCTTCAAGGGAAACAAAATCCAAGCAGGCGTAGGAAGAGGATATGGATGGAGCAGGTTTACAGAACAGAAGAGGAAGATGTGAATTCGGATTCAGGTCAATGCCTTCTCTTTGTGACCATGCTACTTTCTAAGTACCGTAAATGTCCTCCTTAGTCAGTCTTGTACAGAATTATACACATCTGAAAAGCAAGTTTTTATTCTGCTTACAGACAGTAGTTGTAGTTTCATACGGGATCCATGTTCCCATCCTGGAAAAGATTACCTTGACTCCGAAAACATAGCACAGTGATGTCATTGCACAAAATAAGTGGAATTTGACATCAGTCAATAACCATCCTCTTAAAGGCCACATTCACACACATTTAGTATTTTCCCTCAGTATGTGTAAGCCAAAACCAGGAGTGGGTGATAAATACAGAAGTGGTGACGGGTTTCGATTAAACGTTATTCCACTCCTGCCTTTGGCTTACAAATACTGATGTAAAATAGTGACTAAATACTAAACGTGGCCGAAGAACCTGTCACCTCGGAAAACATCTTTTAGGCTGGTTTCACACTAGCGTATCTTAGCGCTGCGCTTTGTGAACATCCACGCGCAAGCGTCCTGCGCCCCTAACTTTAACATGGGGGCGCATGGTCTAGCGTATGCGTTTTCATGCGCATGCATTTTTTGTATTGTGCCTAGGCGCACCGGACGCAACCTGTTGCATTTTTAGTCCGTCTGACCTGTCTCAAAAAAAACGCTTGCGCACAGAATGCGCAAAAAAAATCACATTACAGTCTATGGGAACGCAGGCGTTTTAAGAGCTACCATGGCTAGAAACTGGTTAAAACGCCTAAAAAAAGCAAACGCATACAAAACGCATGATGCGTTTTTTGTATGCGATTCTATTGCGCACGAAGCGCAGCGCTAAAAAACGCTAGTGTGAAACTAGCCTTACCTACAGATAGAGAGTTGATAGCATTATAATGCCGTCCAGCTACCCGACAGTGAGGCTCCTGAGAGAAAATGAACTTATTTCCTTATTTTGGATAGCACTGCAGCGTTGCAGCGCTGGAGTCCTGGGTTCGAATCCCACCAAGGACAACATCTGCAAGGAGTCTGTATGTTCTCCCCGTGTTTGCGTGGGTTTCCTCCCACATTCCAAAGACATACTGATAGGGAATTTAGATTGTGAGACCCAATGGGGACAGTGATAACGTGTGCAAACTGTAAAGCGCTGTGGAATATCTTAGTGCTATATAAAAATAAAGATTATTTATTATTATTTCCTCTTGGGAGCCACTGGCTTTCATTCATGGGGTCAGTGCACAGAGTGGTTACAGTCAGTACGCCCCTGGACTTTGACAGCTCGCTCTACACAGATATATTGCAGAGCCAGCTGTCACAGTGCACTTACATCAACTCACACATGACCCCATGAGTGAAAGCCGGTGGCTCCTGGGAGGAAAGAAGTTTATTTTCTACTGGTAGCCACACCATCACTTATAAGGCCAGGAAGCATTGTAACTCTTATCACCTGTAGATTAACCCTGTATCTGCAGGTAAATAGAAACTTCGAAGGTAATCGGTTGGCTTAAAGCAAGAACCTTCTGTAACAATTCATCAAGGTGGTACGACACAAGTCTTTACCTTTGCCAAATCTGTATAAGTACCAGATTTCAACAGAAAAATCAGGTATCAACTCTCAGTTTCTAATAATTTCCACACTTTTTTGTGGGATAAACTTTCGGCATTGAAAATCTTGTTTTGCTTTTCTACTTTATATTACGATCTTAATGATATCTCATGTTATTTTATCATGTTATTTTTAGTTTATTAATAAATTAATATTAGAGTAGAATTAATTTCAAGCTATTGGTTCGGCCCACCACAACAGTCACGGTCTCTCATGTGGCCCCTCGGGAAAATTGCCCACACCTGATCTATCATATTTCCAACTTGTTTAAAACTTAAGCTACACTACATCTCTATAGTCAAAAGTAAAACATTAGGAAATGGTTTAATAACCAAACCCCTTCACTAATGTGATATGATGGGCATGCCCTGCCCCAGTTTTGTGCAATTTTTCTACAATACTGCAACACTAGTAATGTGTGAACAAAGTTTTTCAAGTTGAAGTGTCATGAATTGCTTTCTTATGCACTTTTAACAAATAAAATGAAAAAAAACAAAATTTATGTTTGCCAACATAGCATTTAAATACATTAAATAAAGGAAAAAAAAAGTGGGATATCCTACTTATGAATAAAGAATGTAGCAGCACTTACCAAACAACAGAGGCATAAACAATGTTAGTGCTATTTGAAAGGATTGCAACAGGGGGCTCCGCTAGTAATATAGAAGACAATATGCCACCTCCAAAGCAGCACAGCATGGCGCTGAACCAGGAAGCAAAAGGACTCCGAGATGCCACATCAACAGCTCCTACAACAAGAAAACACCAACCCTTTGTGTGTTAATTTTAGTGGTGCAAACTTACCTAGATCATAAAATAATTATATCTAACAGTTAATGGGAAGTTCCAGTTTTTTTTTATTATTTCAGGCCATTAAAACTATCCAGAAATGTTTAACTGGATTTAATTTCTTGCAACATTAACCAGAACTCTGAACAAGCAGACGTAACCATGCGAGTTAAGTTTAACATACTCCCCTACCGCCACCATCTCCAGTGTCCAGCACCGTTCTGGGTTGTCTTCTCAGTGAGGTCACCCCTCTGCAGGTCATAAGTGGCTTTTACAGTGTAAGCTTATGGAGCGTCAAAACGAGACTTACATCTCACACAAAAGCATGTGAGAGGCCAGTCACTAAGCAAACGAGCGAAACGGTGCTGGAGCCCAGAAGGGAGGGCGATAGGATTGGGGTTTTTTTCTAACACTGAGGCAATTGCTGTAACATCTTCATATAGGCTAGAAAAATAAAATGTATACCATTGTGTACCCTAAATATTTAATTACATTTATGAACACTATAAAATAGTTTATAATTAAGAACAGATACAAGTTTCAGCCTGGTATATACAAAGTTAAAGGAGTGGTTTGGGCTTTCTGTATAATTTGTGTACCTAGGTTGCAGAATGCTGAGAGTTTACTCCCTGTCAGCAATCTGCATGGATAAAACAATCTGGTGAGCAACCATCTCCCAATTCTGGAGGAGCCGTGTTCACTCCCAGACTAGAGAGATTCCTGTCTGGCACAGACTGGTGTCTGCCAGACCTTCACTTCTCCAGCTTCTCTGTCCAGCACACAGTGTGAGGCAGCAGGGGAATGACTCAGTTGATTGGAGGAACCAGGAAGGAAAAGGCTTCTATATAGGTGGGAACACGGGCAGCACCATCACCACTGTGCATGTGATGTGTGGCACACGGGCAGCTCCATCACCACTGTGCATGTGATGTGGGGCACACGGGCAGCTCCATCACCACTGTGCATGTGATGTGGGGCACACGGGCAGCTCCATCACCACTGTGCATGTGATGTGTGGCACACGGGCAGCTCCATCACCACTGTGCATGTGATGTGTGGCACACGGGCAGCTCCATCACCACTGTGCATGTGATGTGTGGCACACGGGCAGCTCCATCACCACTGTGCATGTGATGTGTGGCACACGGGCAGCTCCATCACCACTGTGCATGTGATGTGGGGCACACGGGCAGCCCCATCACCACTGTGCATGTGATGTGGGGCACACTTGCAGCCCCATCACCACTGTGCATGTGATGTGGGGCACACGGGCAGCCCCATCACCACTGTGCATGTGATGTGGGGCACACGGGCAGCTCCATCACCACTGTGCATGTGATGTGGGGCACACAGGCAGCCCCATCACCACTGTGCATGTGATGTGGGGCACACGGGCAGCTCCATCACCACTGTGCATGTGATGTGGAGAACACGGGCAGCTCCATCACCACTGTGCATGTGATGTGGGGCACACGGGCAGCTCCATCACCACTGTGCATGTGATGTGGGGCACACGGGCAGCCCCATCACCACTGTGCATGTGATGTGGGGCACACGGGCAGCCCCATCACCACTGTGCATGTGATGTGGGGCACACGGGCAGCCCCATCACCACTGTGCATGTGATGTGGGGCACACGGGCAGCTCCATCACCACTGTGCATGTGATGTGGGGCACACAGGCAGCCCCATCACCACTGTGCATGTGATGTGGGGCACACGGGCAGCTCCATCACCACTGTGCATGTGATGTGGAGAACACGGGCAGCTCCATCACCACTGTGCATGTGATGTGGAGAACACGGGCAGCTCCATCACCACTGTGCATGTGATGTGGAGAACACGGGCAGCTCCATCACCACTGTGCATGTGATGTGGAGAACACGGGCAGCTCCATCACCACTGTGCATGTGATGTGGAGGACAGCAATTGTGTGGATTTCCACCTACACTGCTCTGTTATTTCCAATTCTGGACAAATGACAGAGGTCAGTGCAGGGGCAGATTACTGACAGCCAATAAGTGTGCACAGGGTGGGGCAGTGCCAGCTCTGGCTGTTAGGTCGGATTTTTACCTGCAGCTCTACCAAAGTGGGTGCAGGTAACGAAGTGAAATTTAGGAGGAACGAAAGGCAGAAACAACAAAAAAAGAAAAAAAAAAAAAAAAGTGTACAGGGGTGTTGCATATCGCAATACGGCACAGATCAGTTTAAAAGAAAATTAAAAATAGAGGTATTTGCGCTAGTAATACCCCCATGAATAATTATTCTCACTCTTAAGACCAGCTAATAATCGTCTGACAAATATAAATGGTCACTCTCCCTAAGGATTGCAAAGTGATTACCAAACAATTAAATCTATATCCGTAATGAGACAATGGTACTGACCCCCCTTATTATCTAAGAGGTTGTGATTAAAATAATGCACTAGTAATATCTATATAAATAAATAAAATTACTCACTGCAAAAAAAAGGTAAGTAACCGTCTATAAGGTACAACAACTCTCTCTCCTTGAGGTATATGGAAAAAATTATATACACATAGATATATCTCTCACTAAAAGGAGAGAGTCATACTAACCGCCCAAGTAACTGTTCATACCATACGCGGTATTACCGGTCTTGAATTCAGCACATGGAGACTCTTCTCCTGATTTGCTTTAATATATTCTGGTGATGGTGTGTTTCTCAGTGCCAAAGGTAGCGTGGATGATAAAAAGTCACAGGCAAAAGGTGGGTAAATTCCAGGATAATCACCTCTGATGTAGTCCAAATAATGGCGGGCGATGCACCGGCCGGTAGCTATCGCCCTATTCACCCGATGCTATGCCGCCCGTTAGTAGCGGGACATGCGACGGGAGACGCGGTTGGAGAAGGAAGCAGTAAGTCTCCGAAACGCGTAGGATTGGTTGTTGGTCCTGTCAGTTTTTTCTAAGCCGATCACGTGACTCAACACGTGACTGTGACGTCACGAAAGGTCCTGTACCTTGCCGGCTCCAACCGCGTCCTGATAGTGCATTTGTCTGGAGGCCTGGATGGGTAAACCTTTTTGCTCTTTTGCAGTTTTATATTATTGGTGGACTTTCAAGTCCTCTTTCTGTGCTGTATAAGCATCTTTCGCCGGCATAATCTATGGAGCATCTTATGGGGCCATAACCTTTATGGAGCAGCATATGGGGCATATTATTCTATGGAGCATCTTATGGGGCCATCATGAACTATATGAAGCATTATATGGGGCTCCTGATTCAATATAGATATTCAAAAACATTTAACCTACTAAAGTATCAATTTTACTTTTATAGGCATCTATTTTTATTTTTGAAATTTACCAGTAGCTGCTGCATTTTCCACCCTAGGCTTATACGCAAGTACAAAAGTTTTCCCAGTTTTTTGTGGCAAAATTAGGGGGGGGGGATGTCTGCTTATACTCGAGTATATACGGTACATAAAACAGCACTCTCTCAAGCAAGCATCTTAATCCTTGATAACTACATTAATATGCATTTCTACACTGCTCAAAACACATCAAAGGAGCATTTCTAAATATATGGCCATTGTAGGTTGTTTCCTGTATTTTCACCCCTGCAGGTTGTCTCAAATTTTCAGATAGTGGGTGGTGAACGGCTCCTTTAATGCACCCTCTACACCAGGGGTGGGCAGTTGATTTTTCCGAGGGGCCATGTGAGAGACCGTGACTGTTGTAGGAGGGCTGAATCAATAGGCTGAAATTAATTGTGCTCAATACTAATATCATATTATAATTATATTAATACTAATTGTATCACTTAATACTGAGCACAATTAAGCATGCCAACATCCCCCTATAAACTGCACGATGCCGCACACAGCCATCATATGTCCAGCCAAACATCCCATACACAAAAAAAAAAAAAAAAAGGGGGGGGCCTCACCTCTTTCCAGTTCCCCCGGCGCTCCGCTTCTGTTCCTGTCTACGATGCGCTGACTCTCCTCAGTATACAAATGACGCCGACGCAACAACATTTCATCACGTCAGTTGTTTCACAAGCCGATTGGTGGAGGAAGTGGCTGGAGGCCCCTCCACCAATGAAGTAACCAATCAAGCGTGTGCACGTTGCGGTCCGTTGGCCTCCGTTATCCAGCCCCTCAGACACAGTCCGTGGGCTGGACTGGGACAGAGGGTCACATTTGCCTCGCACTTCGCCAAGGTCTGCTCTACACCGTACACACAGATGGATTCTTGCTCTTCCTCCACTAAGCACACAGACAGAAGCAGCATGGAAGACTATATACAGCAGTTCCAAGCTGTGTTGACTTGGAATTCAGCACTGAAGTGTAATACAATAGCTGAAATTCAATCTGTCGGTGTCTTCCACTTTGCCGAGGGCTCCTACGTTGACTAGGTTGATGTGCAGCTCTTCACGCTTGAGATAGATGCAGGTGCTATATACCAAGACTACCACTGTCTTGTCCTCTGTAATTGCGATGATGCAGGAGAGCCATCATGCTGACAGAGGGAGCGCCTTCCAAAACACATTATATTACTGATGTTACAGACTTTGGTATTTAAGGTGTTAAATTGCCAGAATCAGAAACCTGCAAGACCAGGTTATATATTAAAGCCACGAACCTGCTGCCAATTTTGTAGGCAGAGCGAAAGGGGTCATGCAGTTGGACTGCCAGAATAGTACGGCACATCTCCTTTTCAGGAATTCAGCCTGTCTTGTATTATGACAGCGCAGGATGTTAAAAAGAACCTGACAGCTGAAAAACAGTTTAACAGCCACATGGGAGACAAGTTGTGACAGGCATGTCCTCTGTGGCTTCTCCCCACCCACTATTCTTGAATGATCAATCTCTACCTGTAAAGGGGAGAGACCTGCCACTCCAGGGCAGTAGACAAGCACCACCATGGACCCACCTCTCCGACTAGTCTCCAATGCTGCTCAGTCGCCAGCGAATTTAAAAACATGTTTTTCTATGAAACACTGTAGCGTTTCAGCATTAAACAGTCATTGCTATTATCTTTTACAGTGAATTCAAATTTGTATGGAAAGTGGTAATCCCACTTGGAATATCCATCCACCAAGTTCTAACAGGTTTCCTGTTTGTCAAAGGGATCTAGTTGGGAAATGCGTAGGTCATTTGTGCGGTTAGCATAAAACCACTTACAATAATTAACCTCCCAGGCATTGTAATTAATTGAATCTGTTAAAAACCTACATCCAAAGACACCCTGTACAGTTAAATATGACCTGTAAGTGCACCATATACTTAAAAGGAACCTGTCATGCTGGGCAGTGGCCTCTGTAAGCCAAACCTCAGACTCCTGACCCCAAAAACACTGCCTCACTACTGAGCATGTACATAAAGTGCGGCACAGATTCATCTCAACTAAAAGCCAAGATCCTTAGATCAGGAACAGAACAGACATTTATAGGACATTTCATAACTTTCCCAAAGTCTTAGGAAAACATTTACAGCACATCCGGCATTGTACTGCTGTACCCAATTTATTATGCAAAAACCCTAGTCCATGCCCTCATCATCTCTCGCCTTGACTACTGCAACCTCATGCTCTGCGGCCTCCCCTCAAACACTCTCGCACCCCTCCAATCTATTCTAAACTCTGCTGCCCGACTAATCCACCTGTCCCCCCGCTATTCCCCAGCTTCTCCCCTCTGTCAATCCCTTCACTGGCTCCCAATTGCCCAGAGACTCCATTACAAAACCCTAACCATGACATACAAAGCCATCCACAACTTGTCTCCTCCATACATCTGTGACCTCGTCTCCCGGTACTTTCCTGCACGCAACCTCCGATCCTCACAAGATCTCCTTCTCTACTCCCCTCTTATCTCCTCTTCCCACAATCGCATACAAGATTTCTCTCGCGCATCACCCCTACTCTGGAACTCTCTACCACAACATATCAGACTCTCACCTACCATCGAAACCTTCAAAAAGAGCCTGAAGACCCACCTCTTCCGACAAGCCTATAACCTGCAGTAACCACCGATCGACCAAACCGCTGCACGACCAGCTCTACCCTCGCCTACTGTATTATCACCCATCCCTTGAAGATTGTGAGCCCTCGCGGGCAGGGTCCTCTCTCCTCCTGTACCAGTTATGACTTGTATTGTTTAAGATTATTGTACTTGTTTTTATGTATACCCCCCTCACATGTAAAGCGCCATGGAATAAATGGCGCTATAACAATAAATAATAATAATAATAATAATTATACATTATATATTTTAGGAATCAATCTATTTTATTCCAACTCTACCAAAATGGACAGCAACTTCCAAACACTATTAAGCTGCAGATGAGGTGTTAGCTTGCTGGTAAATAGTGGTCTGTAAGCACGTCCCAGCACCCTGACTGACAGCAGGCTCTGCAGCTTGTGGACATGACAGGTTTCAGAGCTGCAGTTGTCGGCAGTGATTACTTTACAGTGCGCAGAGGTGATCAGAGTGGAACGTTAGACTATGTGCCCACAATCAGGAAGTAGCAGTGTTTGGATGCAGCATATTTTCGCTGCGTTCTATTCACGCAGGTAAATCCGCATGTGTTCACTGAACCATGCGGATTTACCGCATCCAATCCATTCATTTCTGCTTCAGAAGTGACATGTTGCTGATCTGAAAGATGCGTCACATATCAGTTTCCCGAGTGATCTGCAGGAACACAGACGCACAGTGGACATGGGATTTCTAGAAATTCCATCCACTATGTTGACATCTGTACGCTGCATTCTTGATGCTGCATAAATACGCAGCGTCACAACAGCAGCAAATCATAAACGTCGCCACGTACCATTAAGAGTATGTGTGCACATTGAGTATTTGCTTGTAAAAATGTCTGCTTCTCTTATGCCCTAAATTTTTGATAGATTAGAGAGAGTGTAGTAAATGGTAAATATGCAGAGCAAAAAACATACAAATTGACATGCTGAAGATTCTGCACACCAAATCCCGAAAGGAAACTACTGATCATATGCACAGCACTTCAGGATGGTCAGACTTCGCTGGCATAAGGATTCCTTAGCGCTTTTGGGCCAGTGTCGTGCGGGAAAACGCATCAAATACGCAGCAAAAAACACACCGTGTGCACGTAACTTTAGGAGGTGCCAGACCACCAAGGATATCAAATATAGAAGACCGCTTTTTTATTATATTTTGATTGGGCAATACCAAATCTGATTTTATTTTTTTTTTTTTGTTTCATTTTGATTGGGGTGAAACAGGGGGTGATTTGAAATATATATATATATATATATATATATATATATATATATATATATATATATATATATATTTTTTTTTTTTTATACAAGCTTTGTCTTTCTACTTTTACTGGCATCAATAGTCTCCTTGAGAGACTTGCAGCTACGATTTTCCGATCGCTTATGTTACATATAGCAGAGCTTCTGCCCTGCTATGAGCAGCAAAAATCATCATCTGCTATGAACACTGGCCACAGGGTGGCACTCAGAGTGGAAATGATAACCTGGGTGCTAAAGGAGACCCTTGTGGTTATCATGCCAACCCATTGGTGTCCCGCAGTCATGTGACATGGGTGCCAATGGGCAGGATTAGAGCCGCAACTCTGGCGCAGCCATGTTGAATGTTGCTGTTGGAGATTGATAGCGGCATTTAACACGTTTACAGCCGTGGGTGGATCATGACTCCACCCACGGCTCTTAGAGGCACTGTCAACTGATGAATCTGCTGTCATGTGACAGAAAACACGTGAGCTTAGCGCCAAAGCTTGCATAGAACACAGGGACACGACCCATGACAAACATACAGTCATTAGGTCATGGGGTTAAACCAGTTAGTAATGCTGTATAATAATTACTAACATTTCCCATATCTCCAACATTTATTTTGTTGGGATGTTAGAAGTGTTAAAAGTTTAGCAGCAATTTCATTTTTTCGAACAAATTTACAAAACCTGTTTCATACACATAGCATTTTAAAAATCCACTCAAATACATCAAAACTGGGGTCAGAATTTTAAAATTCTCTCAGGTGCTACACAGTAATTAATGCAAAGAAATGAAAAAAATAAAAATAAAATTTTACCTCTAAAATCTTACTTGAGCCCCAATTTTTCAAGAGGCAACCCCAAATAGTGTACCTCACAATGTGTTCCCCACTTTCTAACGAGCGTGGCAATGCCCCACATGTAGTCAAAAAGTTGTTTGGACAAACGGCAGAGCTCAGTACCGATTTGGTAAAATGTGAATTTGTAGCAGGAAGAATAAACTGTACTGGAATGAAGAGGAAAATGCAGCCAACTATGTGGCAAACTGGGTTTGTTGAAGAGATGAAAGAACACCAGCAGGGCTAGAATGACAGACTGATTGTACAACATCCAATTAGCTCCATCAATCCCTACATGAGGAACGAATGTGCCAATAGACGTACACACCATAGCAGCCTCCCGACCACCAAGGTAGAAACCGCTATATTCACAAAGCAACCAATTCCCCTGCAGAATCCTGAAAGTATTGTCCGGTAAGTATGGTTTACCAAATACAAGATTTGTTCTAAAACAAAAATGGTGTAGGGTTTCCAAAGCATTGCAGCATTCTGACATATCCATCACATCTAGCCCACAGATCTATTTCTGTGAGGCTACAGTACTCGAGGAATCGTTTTCACACAGAAGCTATTTAAGCAGACCATATGGAAATATTTCATTTTGGAAAGTCGCATGTTAAAACCCTAGAATTGAAGTGAAACATGATACGCTCTGCTACATATTGCTCAAGAGGTGACCAAGCACTGCCCCAAAAATAAATGTCCTGTAGTATGATGGGTTATTTCAAACCTTACAATGTCATTTCATTTACATTGAGACACAAAGTGCATTTCAGAAATACATCATGTTAGAGGAACTAAGCACACTATATTGAAGGAAAGTGGAGAATGCACATCCTATCTGGTAGCTTACCCTCTTGTCCAACTGGACTTGTTCAGAAATCCACTAACCCAAGTAGCTCGGTTACTTCAACTGAACAGTAGGAAAGTTTTTGCTCCGATGAATTCTAAATACTATAATTAAAGGGGGAGAGTTTTCCCACAATCATAAATCTAGTTTACGGTCACCTACAGTTGTGCTCAAAAAGTTTACATACCCCAGAATAATTTTTGCCTTCTTGGCCTTTAATCAGAGACTAAAACTTTTTCTTCACTCATGGCTAATGGTTGGTTGAAGCCATTTATTGTCAAACTACTGTGTTTTCTCTTTTTAAATCATAAATCACAACCCAAAACATCCAAATGACCCTGATCAAAAGTTCACATACCCCATTCCTTATTATTGTATATTACCCCCTATAACATCAATGACAGCTTGAAGTCTTTTGTGGTAGTTATGGATGAGGTTCTTTATTTACTCAGATGGTAAAGAAGTAGAATTTCTTGGCAAAAAGTCTCCAGTTCCTGTACATTCCTTGGCTATCTAGCATGAACTGCGAGCTTGAGAACTTCCCAGAGCGGCTCAATGATATTGAGTTCAGGAGACAGATGGCCACTCCAGAACCTTCAGTTTATTTGGCTGCAGCCAATGACAGGTCGACATGGCCTTCTGTTTTGGATCATTGTCATGTTGGAACGTCCAAGTACGTCCCATGCGCAGCTTCCAGGCTGATGATTGCAAAATTTGCCTCCAGTATTTGCCGAGTGGCCATTACACATCACACTGGTAACTCCCCCTTCATGTAAAATAAGCTCTGGAGGCAGAGCTACCTTCCAGGCAGCATCCTCCTAGAGCCTAGAAAAGGCAATTTACATAAAGTGATAAAAGACTATCAACAAGGCATGTGATATGAGGCATACAGATAGACTGCCGAGAAAAGTCCTATAACCTGTACGCCCATATTAATAGTTTAGATAGGTGAAATGTGGTGACAAAGTCGCTTTAAAGAAAGTGCTTTTTTTGGTCCAGAAACACAACTGTTCTAGAAATACCAAAAGGGAACCCTCCTTTTTTCTAATCTTGAATAACCTGTTTAGGCTTGTCATAAGAATGAGTTTTTCGTGATTTACTGGCAAGTTCACGTCTATCTTTATAAAAGTTACTGTCTGAAACACAAGCAATAATGTTGTTGTGTATACATTGAAAGCATAGTGGTGTGTGCTGGGTAAATACAGTGGGGAAAAAAAGTATTTAGTCAGTCAGCAATAGTGCAAGTTCCACCACTTAAAAAGATGAGAGGCGTCTGTAATTTACATCATAGGTAGACCTCAACTATGGGAGACAAACTGAGAAAAAAAAAATCCAGAAAATCACATTGCCTGTTTTTTTTTCATTTTATTTGCATATTATGGTGGAAAATAAGTATTTGGTCAGAAACAAAATTTCATCTCAATACTTTGTGATATATCCTTTGTTGGCAATGACAGAGGTCAAACGTTTTCTGTAAGTCTTCACAAGGTTGCCACACACTGTTGTTGGTATGTTGGCCCATTCCTCCATGCAGATCTCCTCTAGAGCAGTGATGTTTTTGGCTTTTCGCTTGGCAAAACGGACTTTCAACTCCCTCCAAAGGTTTTCTATAGGGTTGAGATCTGGAGACTGGCTAGGCCACTCCAGGACCTTGAAATGCTTCTTACTGAGCCACTCCTTCGTTGCCCTGGCGGTGTGCTTTGGATCATTGTCATGTTGAAAGACCCAGCCACGTTTCATCTTCAATGCCCTTGCTGATGGAAGGAGGTTTGCACTCAAAATCTCACGATACATGGCCCCATTCATTCTTTCATGTACCCGGATCAGTCGTCCTGGCCCCTTTGCAGAGAAACAGCCCCAAAGCATGATGTTTCCACCAGGTATGGTGTTTGATGGATGCAACTCAGTATTCTTTTTCCTCCAAACACGACAAGTTGTGTTTCTACCAAACAGTTTCAGTTTGGTTTCATCAGACCATAGGACATTCTCCCAAAACTCCTCTGGATCATCCAAATGCTCTCTAGAAAACTTCAGACGGGCCCGGACATGTACAGGCTTAAGCAGTGGGACACGTCTGGCACTGCAGGATCTGAGTCCATGGTGGCGTAGTGTGTTACTTATGGTAGGCCTTGTTACATTGGTCCCAGCTCTCTGCAGTTCATTCACTAGGTCCCCTCGCGTGGTTCTGGGATTTTTGCTCACCGTTCTTGTGATCATTCTGACCCCACGGGGTGGGATTTTGCGTGGAGCACCAGATCGAGGGAGATTATCAGTGGTCTTGTATGTCTTCCATTTTCTAATTATTGCTCCCACAGTTGATTTCTTCACTCCAAGCTGGTTGGCTATTGCAGATTCAGTCTTCCCAGCCTGGTGCAGGGCTACAATTTTGTTTCTGGTGTCCTTTGACAGCTCTTTGGTCTTCACCTTAGTGGAGTTTGGAGTCAGACTGTTGAGGGTGTGCACAGGTGTCTTTTTAAACTGATAACAAGTTTAAACAGGTGCCATTACTACAGGTAATGAGTGGAGGAAAGAGGAGACTCTTAAAGAAGAAGTTACAGGTCTGTGAGAGCCAGAAATCTTGATTGCTTGTTTCTGACCAAATACTTATTTTCCACCATAATATGCAAATAAAATGAAAAAAAAACAGACAATGTGATTTTCTGGATTTTTTTTTCTCAGTTTGTCTCCCATAGTTGAGGTCTACCTATGAAGTAAATTACAGACGCCTCTCATCTTTTTAAGTGGTGGAACTTGCACTATTGCTGACTGACTAAATACTTTTTTTCCCCACTGTATATGATACATCAGGTCTGATCCAAGCGGCACGCACCTGAACTGAAGTATATTACATAGCTTCAATACGCTGTAAAGGCTCATAAATAATAAAAACAAGTTACAGCTTAAGGGTATGTGCACACACTGCAGATTCACCTGCGGGTTTTTTCCCGCGGAACCGCAGGTAAAACCGAAGGTAAAGTGACCTGCGGTTTTGCTGCGGTTTGGCCCTGCGGTTTGACACCTGGACAATAGAATAGGTGGCAAACCGCAGCAGAATCCGCAGAAACAATTGACATGCTGCGGAAAAAAAAACGCAGCTTTTCCGCAGGTAAAAAACCGCAGCGTGAGCACTGCGGTTTTGAAAACCCATAGGCTAACATGGTAAAGTACCATGTCTGCGGAACTGCTGCAGTTCTGCAGGGCCAAAACCGCAGCAAAACCGCAGCGTGTGCACATACCCTTAGGCTATGTGCACATGTTTGCCGAAAATTTCTGCATGAAAACCGGACTCCTTCCCAGAAAACGTGCTTTTTTTCCCGCGCTTTTTGCCTCAATTTTTTCCAGAGTGTCCCCAGACACACAGAAAATAGCCAGAAATGCGGAATTTACAGCAAAATTAATGAGCATGCTGCGTTTTTTACCGCGGTAAAAAACGCATCAATATGCACAAAAAGTGCAAAATGCACTAAAATGAATGGGAAGCTTCTTTTAGGCGTTTGAGCGGATTTTTTGGTAAATCCGCTGGAAAAATGCGAAAAAAAAAAAAACGCTGTGTATGAACACAGCCTACAGGGAAGGTGCCGCGTTTTTTCATAATTTAATGTAAAAAAGAAAATAGTATAAAAAGATATTGTCCCCCAAGCTTGACTCAGTGGTGTGCATTTTTTTTTTTTTTTTTTTCTTCTTTTCTTTTACTGTATTCATGCAGCCACTGGGGGCTGCCATCTTACCTTTCTGGCTGCTGAACGACACTTTCCATGCTCATTTACAGCAGTCCCTGGGCATAAGACACAAGAGTCGGCTGCCGACCCTATCTCTTTCATTGCAGCTGCATGAGGAGTGAACTGGGCACGCCTCTGTAGGCAGCTCAATTCACAGCTGTAGGTGTGGCCAGGCGCCATGTTATTAGGGCCCAGTGCTTTCCTTTTAGCTCCATTTACACTCTATTGCAAGCCCTGTTATCACTGATGCTGTACTCTACTGTTCCACCATAACAGGGCATGGATGTTCACTCTGCACATACCAGCTGCAGGAGAGGGATACAGGACGAGCTCCTGGAGACCGAGCTGCTCTTTCCAAAACACCCAACCAGCTGCTGCCCCTGCTCTTGCAAAACACTTGGCCATCTGCTGGACATCTAATCCTCTCCTGTGTGATACTGACTGCTCAGTCGTGTATCTAATCCTCTCCTGTGTGCTGAGCCGTGTAGCTAATCCTCTCCTGTGTGATACTGACTGCTCAGCCATGTATCTAATCCTCTGTATGCTGAGTCGTGAATCTAATCCTCGCCAGTGTGATACTGACTGCTGAGCCGTGTATCTAATCCTCGCCAGTGTGATACTGACTGCTGAGCCGTGTATCTAATCCTCGCCAGTGTGATACTGACTGCTGAGCCGTGTATCTAATCCTCGCCAGTGTGATACTGACTGCTGAGCCGTGTATCTAATCCTCGCCAGTGTGATACTGACTGCTGAGCCGTGTATCTAATCCTCGCCAGTGTGATACTGACTGCTGAGCCGTGTATCTAATCCTCGCCAGTGTGATACTGACTGCTGAGCCGTGTATCTAATCCTCGCCAGTGTGATACTGACTGCTGAGCCGTGTATCTAATCCTCGCCAGTGTGATACTGACTGCTGAGCCGTGTATCTAATCCTCGCCAGTGTGATACTGACTGCTGAGCCGTGTATCTAATCCTCGCCAGTGTGATACTGACTGCTGAGCCGTGTATCTAATCCTCTCCAGTGTGATACTGACTGCTGAGCCGTGTATCTAATCCTCTCCAGTGTGATACTGACTGCTGAGCCGTGTATCTAATCCTCGCCAGTGTGATACTGACTGCTGAGCCGTGTATCTAATCCTCGCCAGTGTGATACTGACTGCTCAGCCGTGTATCTAATCCTCTCCAGTGTGATACTGACTGCTCAGCCGTGTATCTAATCCTCTCCAGTGTGATACTGACTGCTGAGCCGTGTATCTACAGTCATGGCCAAAAGTTTTGAGAATGACACAAATATTAATTTTTACAAAGTCTACTGCTTCATTTTTTCTAATGGCAATTTGCATATACTCCAGAATGTTATAAAGAGTGATCAGCTTAACAGCAATTACTTGCAAAGTCAATATTTGCCTAGAAAATTAACTTTATCCCCCAAAACACATTTCAACATCATTGCAGCCCTGCCTTAAAAGGACCAGCTAACATCGTTTCAGTGATTGCTCCATTAACACAGGTGTGAGTGTTGATGAGGACAGGGCTGGATTAAGGGTCATGATTAAGTAAGAATGACACCACTGGACACTTTAAAAGGAGGCTGGTGCTTGGCATCATTGTTTCTCTTCTGTTAACCATGGTTATCTCTAAAGAAACACGTGCAGTCATCATTGCACTGCACAAAAATGGCCTAACAGGGAACAGTATCGCAGCTAGAAAGATTGCACCTCAGTCAACAATCTATCGCATCATCAAGAACTTCAAGGAGAGAGGTTCCCTTGTTGCCAAAAAGGCTCCAGGGCGCCCAAGAAAGACCAGCAAGCGCCAGGACCGTCTCTTAAAAGTGTTTCAGCTGCGGGATCGGGCTACCAGCAGTGCAGAGCTTGCTCAGGAATGGCAGCAGGCAGGTGCGAGTGCATCTGCACGCACTGTGAGGCGGAGACTCTTGGAGCAAGGCCTGGTCTCAAGGAGGGCAGCAAAGAAGCCACTTCTCTCCAGGAAAAACATCATGGACAGACTGATATTCTGCAAGAGGTACAGGGTGTGGACTGCTGAGGACTGGGGTAAAGTCATTTTCTCTGATGAATCCCCTTTTCGATTGTTTGGGACATCTGGAAAACGGCTTATTCGGAGAAGACCAGGTGAGCGCTACCACCAGTCTTGTCTCATGCCAACTGTCAAGCATCCTGAAACCACTCGTGTGTGGGGTTGCTTCTCAGCCAAGGGAATGGGCTCTCTCTCAGTCTTGCATAAAAACACAGCCATGAATAAAGAATGGTACCAGAATGTCCACCAAGAGCAACTTCTCTCAACCGTCCAATAACAGTTTGGCGATCAACAATGCCTTTTTCAACATGATGGAGCACCTTGCCATAAAGCAAAGGTGATAACTAAATGGCTCAGGGAACAAAACAGAGATTTTGGGACCATGGCCTGGAAACTCCCCAGATCTTAATCCCATTGAGAACTTGTGGTCAATCAAGAGACAGGTGGACAAACAAAAACCTTCAAATTCAGACAAAATAAAAGCATTGATTTTGCAAGAATGGACTGCTATCAGTCAGGATTTGATCCAGAAGTTGATTGAGAGCATGCCAGGGAGAATTGCTGAGGTCCTGAAGAAGAAGGGTCAACACTGCAAATATTGACTTGCTGCATTAACTCATTCTAACTGTCAATATAACCTTTTGCTACTCATAATATGATTGCAATTATATTTCTGTATGTGATAAAAACATTTGACAAACACATAAAAACCAGAGGGCAGCAGATCATGTGAAAATATAATATTTGTGTCATTCTCAAAACTTTTGGCCATGACTGTAATCCTCTCCAGTGTGATACTGACTGCTGAGCCGTGTATCTAATCCTCTCCAGTGTGATACTGACTGCTGAGCCGTGTATCTAATCCTCTCCAGTGTGATACTGACTGCTGAGCCGTGTATCTAATCCTCTCCAGTGTGATACTGACTGCTGAGCCGTGTATCTAATCCTCTCCAGTGCGATACTGACTGCTGAGCCGTGTATTTAATCCTCTCCAGTGTGATACTGACTGCTGAGCCGTGTATCTAATCCTCTCCAGTGTGATACTGACTGCTGAGCCGTGTATCTAATCCTATCCCGTGTGATACTGCTCTCCTGAAATACTCTGTGCTGCTGTCACCCTGCTCCTCCCACATATATCTCCCTCTGTGCCCCCAATAGACCAGTACACTGCTCTCCTGAAATACTCTGTTGTCACCCTGCTCCCAGAATCCTTGCTGCCTGCCATCCTTGGTGACCGAAGACCCCATTCTTCTCCTCAGATCCTGTCCTGGCGAGGTGTGAAAGCGAGGCGACAGGGGCCTGATGTATGGTGGAAGGAGCAGGGTGACAGCAGCACAGAGTATTTCAGGAGAGCAGTGTGCTGGTCTATGAGGGGGCACCCTGGTCGGTGCCAGGGATTGTACATAGAGCGCTGTGTTTTATACACATGGATGGACCGTCTTCTTGTCTGCTCCACAGAAATCCAGGAAACATTTCTGCTGATTGATGACCTGTCCTGATCCAGACTTTTCATGCAAAGACAGTCAGTAACTTTGAAGGCCCCATCACAATGGCTGATCACTGTGTTCCTAGATGTCATCCTCTCTTTTCCCTTAGCAAACACCCAGAAGGGGAGAAGAGGAGTGACACCACACCCATGTCAGCAGATTCCACCCATAATTACTGCAGGGCAGTAATGTGAGCTAGTTGTACACTAGGTTTTTGTGCCAAATTTCAGTAGCTGCTCCCCCTAGCGTTAACAAGTGGAAATGCCAAACTTTTTAAAATTATTTTTCATATTTTACAAATTTAAAAACAAATAATATTTTTTAAGAAATTGTAAACATTAACGCTTTACATTTTTTTAAATTGCTGAAAAAAATTTTTTGGGATGGCACCTTCCCTTTAACCCCTTACCTACAATGGACGTAATATTCCGTCCATGTGACCCTGGACCAAATTACCATAGACAGAATATTACGTCAGAGCAATCAGCGGCGCTCACGTGGTGAGCGCCGCTGATCGCGGCCGGGTGTCAGCTGATTCTCACAGCTGACACCCGGCACCATGTGTCAGGGGCGGTCACGGACCGCCCCCGACACGTTAACCCCTTGTACACTGCGATCAAGGTGTACCGGGGGTTAAAGGGAAGCATCGGCAGGGAGGGGGCTCCCTCCGTGCATCCCTGAGCCCCCCACAGCAGCGCAATGTGCAGCGCTGCTGCAGGGGTCTTTCCCTACAGGCCCCCGGATCCAAGATGGTGACGGGGGCCTGTAGGGAGCTGACTTCCTCACTGCCTGCAAAGCGCAGGCATGAGGAAGTCTGCAGAACTGCCTGTGACAGATTGCTGATCTGTCACAGTGATCTGTGATGTGACAGATCAGCGATCTGTCACAGGACAGTGATGTCCCACCTGGGACAAGGTAATAAAGTGTAAAAGAAAAAAAAAAAAAAAAAAAAAATAATATTCCCCAATAAATCCATTTTTTCAAAATAGAAAGAAAAAAAAAAACACAACAATAAGAGTACACATATTTGGTATCGCCGCGCCCGTAGCGACCCGCCCTATAAAATTGTCCCATGAGTTAAACCTTTTAGTGAACCCCTTAAAAAATAAAAATAAAAAAACGAAGCAAAAAATAATGGATTTATTATCATACCACCGAACAAAAAGTGCAATAACGCGCGATCAAAAAGACGCATATAAATATCCATGGTACCGCTGAAAACGTCATCTTGTCCCGCAAAAAACGAGCCGCCATACAGCATCATCAGTGAAAAAATAAAAAGTTATAGCTCGCAGAATAAAGCGATGCAAACATAATTATTTTTTATATAAAATTGTTTTCATTGCAAAAAACGGAAAAAACATAAAAGAAACGACATAAATGAGGTATCGCTGTAACCGTACTGACCCGAAGAATAAAACCGCTTTATCAATTTTACCGCACGCGGAACGGTGTAAACGCACCCCCCCAAAAGAAATTCATGAAACGCTGGTTTTTGTTCATTCTGCGTCCCAAAAATCGGAATAAAAAGCGATCAAAAAATGTCACGTGCCCGAAAATGATACCAATAAAAACGTCAACTCGTCCCGCAAAAAATAAGACCTCACATGACTCGGTGGGTCAAAATACGGAAAAATTATAGCTCTCAATATGTGGTGATGCAAAAACTATTTTTACAATAAAAAGCGTGTTTTAGCGTGTGAAAGCCGCCAAACATAAAAACCGCCATAAATAGTAAATCAAACCCCCCGTTATCACCCCCTTAGTTAGGGAAAAATAATAAAACTAAAAGAAAATGTATTTATTTCCATTTTCCCATTAGGGTTAGGGCTAGGGTTGGACTTATAATTGGGGGGGTTTCCACTGTTTGGGCACATCAGGTGCTCTCCAAATGCAACATGGCGTCTGATCTCAATTCCAGCCAATTCTGTGTTGAAAAAGTCAAATGGTGCTCCTTCCCTTCCAAGCTCTGTCATGCGCCCAAACAGTGTTTTACCCCCACATATAGGGTATCAGCCTACTCAGGACAAATTACAAAACAACTTTTGGGGTCCAATTTCTCCTGTTACCCTTGGGAAAATAAAAAAAATGGGGACTAAAAGATGATGTTTGTGGAAAAAATACGATTTTTTTATTTTCACGCACGAGCGTTATAAACTTCTGTGAAGCACTGGGGGGTTCAAAGTGCTCACCACACATCTAGAAAAGTTCCTTGGGGGGGGTCTAGTTTCCAAAATAGTGTCATTTGTGGGGGGTTTCCACTGTTTTGGTACATCAGGGGTTTTCCAATCGCGACATGGTGTCCGATCTAAATTCTAGCCAAAAACGTCAAATGGCGCTGCTTCCCTTCCGAGCTCTGCTATGCGCCCAAATAGTCATTTACACCCACATATGGGGTATCAGCGTACTCAGGACAAATTGCACAATTACTTTTAGGGTCCTGTTACCCTTGGAAAAATAAAAATTGGGGGTGAAAAGATCATTTTTGTGGAAAAAATATGATTTTTTAATTGTACCGCTGTACTTTATAAACTTCTGTGAAGCCCTTGTGGGTTCCAAGTTCTCACCACATATCTAGATAAGTTCCTTGGGGGGTCTAGTTTCCAAAATGGGGTCACTTGGGGGGGGGTTTCCACTGTTTAGGTACATAAGGGGCTCTCCAAACGCGACATGGCGTCCAATCTGAATTGCAGCCAATTTTGCATTGAAAAAGTCAAACGGCGCTCCTTCCCTACTGAGGTCTGCCATGCGCCGAAACAGTGATTCCCCCCCCACATATCGGGTATCAGCGTACTCAAGACAAATAGCACATTAACTTTTGCAGTCCAATTTCTCCTGTTACCCTTGGTAAAATAAAATAAATTGAACCTGAAGTATTTTAATTGTGAAAAAAAGGTAAATGTTCATTTTTTTTTTTTTTTAAATATTCAAAAAATTCCTGTGACGCACCTAAAGGGTTAAAAAACTTATTGAATGTGGTTTTGAGCACCTTAAGGGGTGCAGTTTTTAGAATGGTGTCACTTTTGGGTATTTTCTATCATATAGACCCCTCAAAGTGGCTTCAAATGTGATGTGGTCCCTAAAAATAAAATGGTGTTGCAAAAATGAGAAATCGCTGGTCAAATTTTAACCCTTATAACTTCCTAACAAAAAAAAAATTTTGGTTCCAAAATTGTGCTGATGTAAAGTAAACATGTGGGAAATGTTACTTATCAAGTTTTTTGTGTGCCGTATGTCTGTGATTTAAGGGCATAAAAATTCAAAGTTGGAAAATTGCGAAATTTTCAAAGTTTTCGCCAAATTTCAGTTTTTTTCACAAATAAACGCAAGTTATTTGAATGAAATTTTACCACTAACATGAAGTACAATATGTCACGAGAAAACAATGTCAGAATCACCGGGATCCATGGAAGCGTTTCAGAGTTATGACCTCATAAAGGGACAGTGGTCAGAATTGTAAAAATTGGCCCGGGAGTTAACGTGCAAACCACCCTTGGTAGTGAAGGGGTTAAGGCATTGGTAGGTAACCTTCCTTACCTGGAGAGCCACATTCAGATCTGATAGCATTGCAAGCAACACCCAGACCTCTCCCATCCCACAGAGTATTCACACCTAAATTCCCCACTAACTTCATATCTTATTTTAAAGCATACATACAGTACCTTCTTGTATTGAGATTTCATACTTTTGGGTAGTGTCGTCCTGAGTAAAATAAAAGCATAGTGGGCAGGAGAATTCTATAAATTACATACACTTTACAGGATCTGTATGAGACTGCGTTTCGCAATCAGCAAAAACACACCAAAAGCTCATCGTGAGACCATAGTTCATCTCTCATAGAAAATAAGAGTTCTAGAAAATTGAATGCTTGTGGCCAGAGTATAGAGACATATGTTCATGAATGGCGGATATTGAAATAATCCTTTAAAAGACAACTCCAGAATGGCAACTTAGGCCCTTTCATGTTAATGGAGCGGAGCTGTAATACCATATACAGGTGCAGTGCAGTATCAAATAGATAAATTAAAAAATCTGCAATATTTTAGGGGAGTGCTTTGATGCACACACAGTCTATTCTATTAACATATCCTTTTTTGTAAAGATTTGTATATATGACAAAAATAGATTTGGAGCATATTGTATAGCTATGTACTGTCCCTCTTTAATCCTCGTGGATAGCTATGATTAAAATTAACAGTGTGACGTTACCAGCTGGTGGTGTGTACACACTGACCAATCAGTGCTGCTAGGGTCACAGGGTACAGAGAAACTTCTGTCAAGACAAATGGCAACACAATGCCAATTCTGTAGCAAAGGTCAGACTACAGACTAGTAAGAAGAAAAAAAAAAAAAAAAAAAAAAAAAAACACAACACCTTGATTTTCCTTTATATCATCATCATCATCATCATCCATTTGTCAGATTTTTTTTTTATCCGTGTGCGATTTACTTTTCATACATCTACATTAGGGGTGGGGAACCTCCAGCCAGCGTTGACCATTTCTCTGGCCCCCGAGCAGATTCCCGGGGACTCAGGCCAGCAGCTGCATTTCGACAGATGCTGACCCTTTAATTTGTTTTCTTATTACTCTTCGAGCACGCAGCGTTTACTACAGTACATTGCGTGCAATGAACGCTACGCTGGTCACAACGTACTCGGTGGACGGAGTTAGCACACGACGTGGTCCCGCTCCACAGAAGAAAGCAGCAGCGTCTCCAGGGATGAACATGACCTGGCTCAATGTAAAGCAGTGACAAGTAGCAACACTATCCATACCAACTAATATCACACCAAAGAGAAGCCCGCCATCACGAAATTCCTCACCCCTCAACTACATAACCAAGTTCAGTGATCTAGGTTAATAATTGCAATGTATCCATAAAGATGAGTGTGTTGTCTAATTTTCACTCAGACAACACATGTCCATATTATTACATTCGTCTGATAGAGCTCTAACAGAAAGAACAGGAACAATACCATTCAGCACTCTAAGGCTGTGTGCACACGCTGCGGAAAAGGTGCGGATTCATCCGCGCGGATTTTGTACAATCCGCAGGTGAAACCGCAGGTCAAAAGACCTGCGGTTTTACCTGCGGATTGCTCTGCGGTTTTGCCCTGCGGTTTTTCATCTCCTCAATGGAGGAGATGGCAAACCGCAGGAGAATCCGCAGAAAGAATTGACATGTCAATTCTTTCTGCGGATTGAAAACCGCAGATAATCCGCGCGGAAAAATCCGCACCGTCTGCACTGCGGTTTTTGATTCCCATAGGGAATCATGGTACTGTACACCGCAGTAGAAACTGCTGCGGGTCCGCAGCGGCCAAAACCGCTGCGGAACCGCAGCAAAATCCGCAGCGTGTGCACACAGCCTAAGAAAAGATCACAGGTACAACAGCGGTGCCGGGAATGGCGCCAACTGCACTTTAAATTAATGTCTGTCAGGAATCTAGGCTGGCAGAACACATTCTAAAATCACTCTGTGTGACTGCAGACTTGTGAATCCCCCCAAGTACGCATTGTGTGCTGTGGGGACTCGCCAGTTTCTGAGCCGGGACCAGTGGGTATGTATGCGTTATGCAAACTACAGCGCAGAACACAAGTAGTGGGCTTGAATATGCGGCGGATTATTCCAAACTTTGCACCGTTCATTTTATTTGGTTCAAGTAGCTGGAGATTGACCTTTCCTGGTGCTGTCCTAATTTACTCTTTGGTCTTACGATACCAGATGCTTTGTTAGTCCCACAGAGTGCTGGTCGGATCCTCCTCTCCTGTGGTGCCTCAGTGGTTAGCACTGCAGCGCTGGGGTCCTGGGTTCGAATCCCACCAAGGTCAACATCTGCAAGGAGTTTGTATGTTCTCCCCGTGTTCGCCTGGGTTTCCTCCGGGTACTCTGGTTTCCTCCCACATTCCAAAGACATACTGATAGGGAATCTAGAGTGTGAGCCCCATTGGGGACAGTGATGATAATGTGTGCAAATTGTAAAGTGCTGCGGAATATGTTAGCACTATATAAAAATAAAGATTATTATTATTTATTATTAAAGGGAATCTGTCACCTATTTTTTGGCCTTTCAGCTGCCGGCATAGACATCGGGGGCTTATCCACAGCATTCTGTACTGCTGTAGATAAGCCCCTGATGTAACCTGAAAGAGAAGAAAAACACGTTAGATTATACTCACCGAGGTGGGCGGTCTGATGGGTGTCGCCGTCCCGTCCGGCGCCTCCCTTCTTCAAGCGATGACGTCCTCTTCTCCCGTCCTGTAATGGTTCTGGCGCATTGCTCTACCCTGTTGAGGGCAGAGAAGAGTCCTGCAGTGCGCAGGCGCCGGGAGAGGCCAGACCTTTCAGGTTACATTGGGGGCTTATCTACAGCATGAAGAAGGGAGGCGCCGGACCGGACCGCCCACTTCGGTGAGTATAATAGAACGTGTTTTTCTTCTCTTTCAGGTTACATCGGGGGCTTAGCTACAGCATTACAGAATGCTATAGATAAGCCCCCGATGTCTATGCCAGCAGCTGATAGGGCAAAAAAAGGGTGACAGATTCCCTTTTAACACAGAATTTGCTGAAATTCGGCATGGACAGTCCTCCAATCCTATCCCCGCTCAGTTTTGGATGTGATAAAAGCCCTCGTTCCTCTTCTTCCTTTGGAGCTTGATCAAAGCTTTCGCGATGCGTCTCTCTCTAGCATAGTTGTAGAGGATCTGAGGCTGCTCATCGGCACATTTGTTCCCACTAGTGAGGAGCAACGTCTGAAATCTGCAGGAGGCCAATGTCTTTAAACATGTTGGCGAGGCCTTTTTCCTGCGTCATGGGTCTGCCATGCTGATACGGGGGTACTGATCACATAAGCTGGCGTGCCCTTGACAGAACGGCCTAGCAAACACCGTGCAGGCATACGAGAGAGCGTGGATCAGGAGGCCGCAGCATGAGACGTAACATCTAGTGATGAGCAAACATGCTCGGGTGGCTAAACGAGTCTTCGGCGTGCTCGAGTCCCAGCAGCAACAGATGCAGGGATTGCCTAACAAACAGGGAATCCCAGCAAGCGTTGCCACTGTCCAACAGCCGCCGCAGGCGCGGGGACTCGGACTCGCCTGAGTGACAGCCACATTCACACCAATATGAAACCTATTCTAGTCCCTTCTTAAAGTGGAGGCCGGACACACATACACTTCATGGTGGAGAGCTTATGCAGAGGCACAGCCTCATGTGTTCTTTGGTAGGACTGTACAATGTGCACAAGAACCAGTAGAGCTGTCAGCTGGGAGGTCACTGCCTGCACCCACCTGTACAAGTCCCAGCCCCCACTCACCTGCCTGCTCCCGGGCTGACAACACGGACACCAGGTAATGGGCGCCATCAAAGTATGGAAACATGGACAGACGGGAGAAGTGCACGGCAGCCTCCGAGACGAGCTCCATGCTGGCTGCTCCTCTCACTGACAGGCTCACAGCTGAGGCTTCATGGTAAAGGCTTGAGCAGAAGGACCTGCCATGACGTCATGAGATTAGTCACGTGGGTAGGCGGAGTCGGTCTCCACGTTGTGCCGGTGGAGGAGCTCTGTGTGTACACAGGGCTGCAGTACAGAGTGCTGCTCACACACACAAGCAGGTGCCCAGTCCTGCCTGTCTGGGCAGTGGGTGCCGCTAGTGAACAGCTGTTTAACCCCTTCTTGTGTCTGCCAATTTTCATTTTTGCTGTTTAATTTTTGCCTCCCTTTCTAAGGCCACTATCAGTACTTGGTCAGTATTTTACCTCAGTATCTGTAAGCCAAAACCAGGAGTGGGAGAGTCAGAGGAAGAGTATAATAGAAACCCGTCACCACTTCTGGATTTATCACCCACTCCTGGGTTTGGCTTACAGATACTGAGGTAAAATACTGACCAAATACTGACCGTGTGACCGTGGCCTTAGAGTTGTGACATTTTTATTTTTCTGTCACGTTTCATTCATTTTTACAATGTAATGCACTTAAAAATGGGAGGAAAAAAATCTGAGTGCTGTAAAATAGTGTAGAAAATGCATTCCACTATTCTCTTTTGGATTTTATTTTTACGACTTTCATTGAACAGTATAAATGACCTGACCACGCGATTCTTCAGATCAGTACAGTCACGGTGACACTAACAGTCTACAGTTCTTATGTTAGTATTTGTGTTGTCGCCGTTTTTGTGAGGTCCAAAGATTTTTTTACATTTCCGTAATGAAGCGGTGTGAGGTCTTATGAGTGGTGCATTGTCATTTTCATTGGCATTGTTAGGGTGTGTGCACATGCTGCGGTGTACAGTAGCATTTTACTCTATGTAAAATGTAAACCACTGTGCACGTGCTGCGGAATTTTCCGCGCAGTTTTGCTGCGGCTTCAAATCCGCAGAAAGAAATGACATGTCACTTCTTTTCTGCGGATTCCGCTGCGGTTTACCATCTCCTCCATTGTAGAGGTGATAAACCGCAGGGAAAACCACAGCCTAAACCGCAGGTCTTCTGACCTGAAGTTTACCTGCAGATTTTACAAAATCCGCGGGGAGAAATCCGCAGCACCTAAAAACTACGTGTGCACATACCCTTATGATTGCTTTTTATTGCATTTTTGGGGTGAGGCACAGAAAAAAAAAACAAAGCGCCATTCTGGATTTTCCTATTTTCCCTAACTTTCCAATGTTTACTGTTAGGCCGGGGTCACACTAACCGACGCAAAATACGGTCCGTAGTTTACATGCGTAATACGGATGAATGACCCCTAAACAGTGCTCCGTATGTCATCCGTAATCAAGGTGTGGTCGCGTATTTTGCGCATGTCTGCATCCGTATGTAATCCGTATGGCGAGATTTTCTCGCCGCCTTGCAAAATGGACATATAATGGAGCCCTATGACAGGGTTTCTAACAGAAATGAAATAACAGATATAGACACATAGAATACATACATATATATATATATATATATACAGTGGGGAAAAAAAGTATTTAGTCAGTCAGCAATAGTGCAAGTTCCACCACTTAAAAAGATGAGAGGCGTCTGTAATTTACATCATAGGTAGACCTCAACTATGGGAGACAAACTGAGAAAAAAAAATCCAGAAAATCACATTGTCTGGTTTTTTTTCATTTTATTTGCATATTATGGTGGAAAATAAGTATTTGGTCAGAAACAAAATTTCATCTCAATACTTTGTGATATATCCTTTGTTAGCAATGACATAGGTCAAAGGTTTTCTGTAAGTCTTCATAAGGTTGCTACACACTGTTGTTGGTATGTTGGCCCATTCCTCCATGCAGATCTCCTCTAGAGCAGTGATGTTTTTGGCTTTTCGCTTGGCAACACGGACTTTCAACTCCCTCCAAAGGTTTTCTATAGGGTTGAGATCTGGAGACTGGCTAGGCCACTCCAGGACCTTGAAATGCTTCTTACGAAGCCACTCCTTCATTGCCCTGGCGGTGTGCTTTGGATCATTGTCATGTTGAAAGACCCAGCCACGTTTCATCTTCAATGCCCTTGCTGATGGAAGGAGGTTTGCACTCAAAATCTCAAGATACATGGCCCCATTCATTCTTTCATGTACCCGGATCAGTCGTCCTGGCCCCTTTGCAGAGAAACAGCCCCAAAGCATGATGTTTCCACCACCATGCTTTACAGTAGGTATGGTGTTTGATGGATGCAACTCAGTATTCTTTTTCCTCCAAACACGACAAGTTGTGTTTCTACCAAACAGTTCCAGTTTAGTTTCATCAGACCATAGGATATTCTCCCAAAACTCCTCTGGATCATCCAAATGCTCTCTAGCAAACTTCAGACGGGCCCGGACATGTACAGGCTTAAGCAGTGGGACACGTCTGGCACTGCAGGATCTGAGTCCATGGTGGCGTAGTGTGTTACTTATGGTAGGCCTTGTTACATTGGTCCCAGCTCTCTGCAGTTCATTCACTAGGTCCCCCCGCGTGGTTCTGGGATTTTTGCTCACCGTTCTTGTGATCATTCTGACGCCACGGGGTGGGATTTCGCGTGGAGCACCAGATCGAGGGAGATTATCAGTGGTCTTGTATGTCTTCCATTTTCTAATTATTGCTCCCACAGTTGATTTCTTCACTCCAAGCTGGTTGGCTATTGCAGATTCAGTCTTCCCAGCCTGGTGCAGGGCTACAATTTTGTTTCTGGTGTCCTTTGACAGCTCTTTGGTCTTCACCATAGTGGAGTTTGGAGTCAGACTGTTTGAGGGTGTGCACAGGTGTCTTTTTATACTGATAACAAGTTTAAACAGGTGCCATTACTACAGGTAATGAGTGGAGGAAAGAGGAGACTCTTAAAGAAGAAGTTACAGGTCTGTGAGAGCCAGAAATCTTGATTGCTTGTTTCTGACCAAATACTTATTTTCCACCTTAATATGCAAATAAAATGAAAAAAAAACAGACAATGTGATTTTCTGGATTTTTTTTTCTCAGTTTGTCTCCCATAGTTGAGGTCCACCTATGATGTAAATTACAGACGCCTCTCATCTTTTTAAGTGGTGGAACTTGCACTATTGCTGACTGACTAAATACTTTTTTTCCCCACTGTATATATACACACACAAGTCATTGAGACATATATATATATATTTATATTTCACAGAGTTCTTCATAGCAGAATAGCCGCTAATTAAATTGCCGGCTTCTATCAAATCATTCCCCAACCCGACATGAAATGACACATGGTTTACATTCAGTAAAGCATTTCATTTCATGTTTTTTAATATGTCCGTGACTAATAATTAGATGAGGGTTTGTGTGCAAAATTTGGGAGTTGTAGTTGTTATTTTAAGGGGTTAATTCGTTGTTAAAAAATGCATGGGCTTCCCATTGCCCTGTAGCAGTGGCAAATGGGTTAATCTAACAAAGGGTTAATGTCATCTTACAATCGAATGGTGCGAATTCCGCATGTGTTTTACCCACGGCAGGGAGTTGCAGAAATGCTGTGGACATTTCCGCAGCATTTCTGCAATGTGAGCACTTAGCCTAAAGGAGTTGTCAGGTGTTCTGATGAAAGTCTCCAATCAGTCTATGTGACTTCACCACACACTGTCAGTATTCTCCAGAGCTGGCATTGCCCACCTTCCCCCTTGAAGAACAAGTGTATTGTATATTGTGAACTGTGCCATTCATTAACGATGTTGTTTTTGCGTGTTGCCCAACAGTAGGGAGAGTTAAAATTAAAGATTTGGATTAGCCCAAAGTAATAGGTGCTAAGATGAAGGGACAGAGACAATTGCCTGTTAGGATGTCAGATATGACACAACGTGCAAGAAAAGCAGACCTAAGGTCTGGTCAGTCAGCACAGCCTTGTTATTTTGGTGTACCTAACATAAGAGAATACCATGACAGAGGTTAGTGAGATCCAAGTGTTAAGAAGGAGAGAAGCGACGAAAAAGTAGAGTGGTCAATAGGAGACGGGTCCTGGGAGAGGACGCCTAATAGTACAGCCCAAAGTTATAATAGGCTAAGACACCCAGTAAAGCGTGACTCCAGAAAATGGGAGGAGGAGATATAGAACGGGACCTTAAGAGTCGAAGGTGAAGATTGCGGAGTGCGAGGTAATCTTGACAAGGGGAGGACTTAATCTGCAAGAGCGTTCTGATGAGAGCATAGGGTGCGGTCGGTTGCGGCAGTTAATTGTGCTGATGGAGGAAGAGGTGAGGCCAGGTGGCCTAGCGGAGAAGGTGACCAAGTGCTCTGAAAGAAAGCTAGAGGCCAGTCGTAAGCCCCTGACCATGAGCTGGTTCATGGTCCGTGGAAGGGCCAAGTGGCTGGAAGCCTTATGGGCCCAGCCGACACGAAAAATAATCCTCACCCCTGAGCGAGCACCCCTTAGCATCAAGGTACGGTGAACTGTATGTGAACTGGAACAAAAAGAGGACAGTGGAACAAGACTGGGCCTTGGGATCAAGGTTCAATATATGACAAGGTGGATTGTTCTGTTTTGTCTTTTGATCGTGAACGAACGAATGTATGACTTTCTGGAAGAGGAGCTCACAAAATTAGAATATAATCAAAAACTTAATTTACTTCAGTTCTTCAATACGAAAAGTGAAACTCATATATTATATAGATTCATTGCAAACAGAGTGATCTATTTCAAGTGTTTATTTCTGTTAATGTTGATGATTATGGCTTACAGCCAATGAAAACCCAAAAGTCATTATCTCAGTAAATTAGAATACTTTATAACACCAGCTTGAAAAATTATTTTAAAATCCGAAATGTTGGCCTACTGATATGCATGTTCAGTAAATGCACTCAATAATTGGTTGGTGCTCCTTTTGCTTCAATTACTGCATCAATGTGGCCTGTGGCACTGCTGAGGAGTTATGGAAGCCCAAGTTGCTTTGATAGAAGCCTTCAGCTCATCTGTATTGTTGGGTCTGGTGTCTCTCATCTTCCTCTTGACAATACCCCATAGATTCTCTTTAGGGTTAAGGTCAGGCGAGTTTGCTGGCCAATGAAGCACCGTGATACTGTTATTTTTAAACCAAGTATTGGTACTTTTGGCAGTATGGACACTTGCCAAATCCTGCTGGATAATGAAATTTCCATCTCCAAAAAGCTTGTCGGCAGATGGAAGCATGAAGTGCTCTAATATTTCCCGATAGACAACTCCGCTGACTTTGGTCTTGCTAATACAAAATGGACCTAGACCAGCAGATGACATGGCTCCCTAAACCATCGCTGATTGTGGAAACTTCACACTAGACCTCTAGCAGCTTGGATTGTGTGCCTCTCCACTCTTCCTCCAGACTCTGGGACCTTGATTTCCAAATGAAATGCAAAATTTACTTTCATCTGAAAACAACACCTTGGACCACTGAGCAACAATCCAGTTCTTTTTCTCCTTGGCCCAGGTAAGACGTTGCTGGCGTTGTTTATGGGTCATGAGTGGCTTGCCACAAGGAATGTGACACTTGTAGCCCATGTCCTGGATACGTCTGTGTGTGGTGGCTCTTGAAGCAATAACTCCAGCAGCAGTCCACTCCTTGTGAATCTCTCCCAAATTTTTGAATGGCCTAGTCTTAACAATCCTTTCAAGGCTGCAGTTATCCTGGTTGCTTGTGCACCTTTGTAAGGGGTTGAGCGTCTTACCCCTTTAAGCCTCCATATTATGATACATGTATGTATATATGTATTTATATTTAATTCCGTTGTATTATTTATGTTTCTGCACAGTGTACATAATAGGGACAGTGCAGTGTACAGTATGTCCACTAAATGGGGGCAAAGAGCTCAGTTGGTTAGGTCACACTGTAAATAGTAAACATAGGAGAGGTTAGCTGGGGAGTAAGGCTGGGGTCACACTGCGTTAAGGCAGTCCGTTTACCGGACTGCATTATAACGCGGTGTAACGCAGTCCGTTAACGCTGCCATTGACCCCCATTATGTGGCGCATTGCGACGCATGCCGTAAAGCGGCACATGTTCGCGATGTGCCGTCATTCACTAACGGAGCCTCGGACGTGGGCAGGATGGTGTGGAGAGAGAACAGTGCTATAGTAGTGGGGTAATTTTCCTCCTATAACAAATGGCGCTTGAATGTGCCCTGGTCCGTGGTGTGTCTGCATGCACCAAGAATAAAAAAGGAACTATTTTTTACATACTGAGTGCCAAGTTTATTACTTTATTATCTTCCGGGATATAGTCAGTCAGGGGCCCGACCCCTTAGTGCTCAGATGGGCAATATGCCCGAGCAGCCTAACTACCTTGTAAAGTTTTAGGGTATTCCATAAAAGAAGTCTGAGGGCACAACAAAATAATACTAGGGATCACTAGCCCCATACTTGAAACATGACTATGTTAATACTCAAGAAAAAAAAAATGTGTACAAAAAATGGCCAGGATCACCATGAATAAATTTCAAATATTAGAAACAATACATTTTATTAAAGCATGATTGCACAGGATCACACAAACAATGTACAGACCACATGTTAAAAACAATTAAAAACCATTGAAGGTATAAACCATAACACCTGAAGGACCAATAGGTATCTTGCAGCTATCTCCACTGTGTGCACCAGATATGCCAAAAATAACGCAACATTGAACAAATGACAATCAGCCAATAGTCTAAATCAGTGGTTCCCAAACTCCAGTCCTCGCGGACCCCAACAGGTCATGTTTTCAGGATTTCCTTAGTATTTCACAGGTGATGGAAATATCATCAAGGCATCAGGATTTCTCTCACATGTGTAACACTATGGAAATCTTGAAAACATGACCTGTTGGGGTCCGCGAGGACTGGAGTTTGGGAACCACTGGTCTAAATTAAGTAAATTACCCCAAAAACAGACGGAATATTCAAGTCCAGTGGCTAAAGCTGCACTGAGAGAACCCCAATAGAGTAAATGCAAAAGACCCTAAACAATGCGGTTAGTTGAGCTATAGGTTTAAATATAAAAACTATAGCATATGGTAAAAGCCATTTAGGGGTAAAAGAAGAAGGCAGCAAAAAAGCCTGTAGGTGGATGCGGAGATACAAATACCCTGTCACAGCATGGTGTGTGGAGAGAGGAACTCCACGTGTATTGCCACTAAGCATGGCTTCCTCAGGGGAAAAAGTTTAAGGATATTGCCAGCCATCCACGGCGGGAACTTAGAGAAGAGCAAGGAACAGCAGAACTAGCAGTAAAGAGGAGAAGAAGGAAGTAGAGGAAGATGGAAGGTCACCGTAAAAGTGTACAGGCAGGTCGCTCCAGTATGTGGTGGATAGCCTCATGGGCTGAATCTCTGTTGTCTGAGGCGAAGCAGATGGGAGAACGCTCTACCGTGGTGATGCACCACCAGGAGGATACTGAAGGGTCGTCTGAGTTACCCCGTCCCGTGGAAACACTTATTGACGCAAGGAACAATGAAGGGAAATATAAAGTTATGTGCCGTCTTTACTGTAATGAAGATGCTGGATACTACATGGATGTGTTGTGTCCTGAAGTGAATAAACATGTTCAGTTAAGAGTTGCTCTGGACTGTGTCCCTATTCTTTGGGATCCAGGACCAGCTTCATGTCAGCGCAGCCAAGAAGACACTGACAGCACTGTAAGTACCAATAGTAACATGCAAGAACAAAGGTACCGTTTTCCTGTAAAGGGAGGCCAGGGTGTACAATGTGTGGAGCCTACTAAAACAGACTAAGGGATCTTTTTAAATGTTTAGGAAGCCTTTGCAGGTGTTTTTTGTTAATCTAATTTACTGAGACAATGACTTTTGGGTTTTCACTGGCTGTAAGCCATAATCATCAACATTAACAGAAATAAATACTTGGGATACATTGTCTCAGATACCGGACTTAGGATGGATCCTGAGAAGGTCGCTTCTATCCTTATATGGCTACTGCCCGTGGGAGTCAAGGCAATCCAAAGATTCCTTGTCTTTGCTATTTATTATAGGCAATTTATTCTGCCCTTCTCCACACTGACTGCTCCCACCTCTGCCAAGACCCGAAAGGGAGCAAATCTAAAGAACTGGTCCCCCGAGGCTGAAGAGGCCTTCCACTCTCTCAAAGGGTGCTTCTCCACCGCACCCATTCTGCATCGTCCGGATCTGAATGAACAGTTCTTCATTGTGGTGGACGCATCCTCATTAGGGGCCTGAGCTGTGCTTATGCAGACGTCCTCCTCGGTTCACCGCTTGTACTCTGGCTTCTTCTCCGTGGCCTTCTTTGCTCCAGAATGTACCTACTTCATCGGGGACGGGGAGTTGCTTGCCGTTAAGATGGCTCTGAAGGAGAAGCAGTTTATCCAGTAGTGATCTACACAGATCATAAGAATATGGCATATCTACAGTCCACTCAGACTTAATCCTCAACAAGCCAGGTGGTCTTTGTTTTTTGCCCGCTCTAACATTCTTTTGTATTTCAGATCCGGTGACAAGAAAGTCAGAGCTGATGCCCTCTCACTCATTTTTATCTGGAGATCAAAAGGAGGATCCTCAATTTATCATTGAACCCTCTAAGATGGTTGCGGTCGCCCCTTACTGATTCGGCTCATCTGCCCACTCTTTTGCCTCCTGTACGCTAGATGTGCAAACTCTCTTCCCTCACCAGCACTCCCTGGTGGAGGTTTCTCTATACTGCACTGCAGCAGCATTACACCCCATATGTGGGGGTAAACCACTGGATGCATGGCAGAGCTCGGAAGGGACAGAGTGCTGTTTGACTTATTCAACGCAGAATTGGATGGAATTGAGATCGGACGTCATGTCGCGTTTGGAGATCCCTTGATATGCCTAAACTGTGGAAACCCCCCACAAATGACACCATTTTGAAAACTAGACCCCCAGGGAACTTATCTAGTTGTGTATTGAGAACTTTGAACCCCCAGGTGTTTCACTAAAGTTTATAATGCCCAGGTGTGAAAATAAATCCTATTTTTTCCTCCACAAACATGATCTTTTAGTCCCCAATTTTTTATTTTCCCAAGGGTAACAGGAGAAATTGGACCCCAAGAGTTGTCCAATTTGTACTGAGTACACTGATACCCCATATGTGGGAGAAAACTACTGTATGGGCACACGTTGGCGCTCGGAAGAGAAGTAGTGATGTTTTGGAATGCAGACTTTGATGGAATGGTCTGCAGGCGTCATGTCTCATTTGGAGAGCCCCTTATGTGCCTTAACAGTGGAAATCCCTATAAGTGACCCCATTTTGGAAACTAGACCCCCCCACTGAACGTATCTAAACGTGTGGTGAGCACTTTGAACCCCCAAGTGCTTCACAGAACTTTATAACGTAGAGCCATATAAATAAAAAAATCATTTTTTCCACAAAAATGATCTTTTCGCCCCTATTTTTTTATTTTTCCAAGGGTAACAGAAGAAATTGGACCCCAAAAACATGGATTTTTGTGAGAACTCACCGCAAAATCCTTTTCTCCGAGACACTCATTGGGGGACACAGGTACTGTGGGTGTATGCTACTGCCACCTGGAGGCTGACACTAAGTGAACAAAAAAAGGTTAGCTCCTCCTCCGCCACATACACCCTCGCCCCGATTGTGGGCGGAAACCAGTTTAGTGCAACAGCAGTAGGAGAACACAAAACAAATCAGCCTTAATGCAGATAACAATATGTCTGGAAAGGGACCACCCTAACATCAACAAAAATGCACATTAATTAAATAATCAAGAGCCAACTGGCTATCAGGGTGGGTGCTGTGACCCCCCAATGAGCGTCTCGGAGGAAAGGATTTTACGGTGAGTTCTCACAAAAATCCATGTTTCTCCATCGTCTCATTGGGGGACACAGGTACTGTGGGACGTCCTAAAGCAGTCCCTGGGTGGGAAGTTGACTCACCGATCCAAGCTACATGCGCCTCATGTCTAAAGGTGCGCCACTGCTGCTTGGAGAATCCTACCCAGGCTCGCATCTGACGAAGCCTGAGTATGGACATTGTAGTGTTTAGTAAACGTGTGTAGGCTGGACCAGGTTGCTGCTTTGCACACCTGCTCCGCCGAAGCCTGGTGCCGAAGCGCCCAAGAGGCGCCCACTGCCCGAGTAGAGTGTGCTCTGGTCCTTGCTGGAACCGGTGCACCCCTGGTGCGGTAGGCTTCCTGAATAGTTAGATGGATCCACCTGGCTATGGTCAATTTCGAGGCTGCGAGTCCCTTCCTGCACCCCTCGAGTAGCACGAACAGCGTATCCGTCTGGCGAAAGGGTGCCGTCCGCGACACATACCTCCTGAGTGCTCTCACCAGGTCCAATGTGTGAAGAACCTTTTCCACACGGTGTACTGGCGCTGGACAAAGCGAGGGCAAGACAATATCCTCATTAATGTGGAATGAGGAAACGACCTTCAGCAGAAAGGGAGGAGCTGGTCTGAGAACCACCCTATCCTTGTAGAAGGTGAGAAACGGTGCTCGGCAGGATAGGGCCACCAACTCCGAGACTCGCCTAATGGAAGTTATGGCTACAAGGAATACCACCTTCCAGGAAAGGTACGACAAGGAAATGTCTTGAAGAGGTTCGAATGGAGCTTCCTGGAGCACACTCAGGAACAGGTTAAGGTCCCAGGCTTCCAGGGGCGCCCTATAGGGAGGTACCAAGTGGGAGACTCCCTGGATGTAAGTCCTCACCTGCATATTGGTTGCAATTTTCCGCTGGAAGAGAATGGACAAGGCTGATATCTGTCTCCTAAGGGAGTTCGGGGCCAACCCTGAGTCTAAGCCCGACTGGAGAAAAGCCAAGATGTTGGGGATAGAAAATGTCAGTGGAGAAAAACCGCGATCTCGACACCAACCAAAGAAGACCTTCCAGGTGTGATGGTAAATTTTCGCCGAGGTAGGCTTCCGGGCGCTAACCATTGTAGCGACCACCTCACGCTCAAACCCTGCCTGTGTCAGAATCCAAGATTCATCGGCCATGCCGTCAAACACAGGGCCCCTGAGTTCGGGTGGAAGATCGGGCCAGTAGGTCTGGGCGCTCTGACAGTCACCATGGGACGTCGGCGAGCACCTGTACTAGATCTGCGTACCATGCCCGACGGGGCCAGTCTGGGCCAGCAGAATCGCTGGAACCCCTTCTGTTTTGATCTTCTTGATAACCCTCGGAAGTAGTGGCAGCGGGGGGAACAAGTATGGAAGGCGAAACTGTTTCCATGGCAGAACCAGCGCATCCACAGCGATCGCTCGCGGGTCCCGAGACCGAGCGACGAACACTGGCACCTTGGTGTTAACCCTGGAAGCCATCAGATCCACATCCGGTTTTCCCCACCGTTGGCAAATCTGCTGGAAGACCTCGGGGTGCAGAGACCATTCCCCGGACGCGTCACCCTGCCGGATGAGGATGTCCGCCACCCAATTATCCACACCCAGGATGTGGACCGCCGAAATTACTGAATGGTTCCTCTCGGCCCAGTGAAGCACGTGTCCCACCTCGCGCATGGTTGCCCTGCTGCAAGTGCCCCCTTGATGATTTACATAAGCCACCGCCGTGGCATTGTCCGATTGAATCCGGAAGGGACGTCCTGCTAGAAGGTGCTGAAAATGTTGCAGCGCCAGCCGGACCGCTTGTATTTCCAACAAGTTGATCGGGAGGCGTGCCTCCTGTTGCGACCATTGCCCCTGAGTGGTGTGGTGGCGAAAAACTGCTCCCCAGCCGAGGAGGCTCGCGTCAGTTGTGACCACCAGCCACTCGTCTGGGGGGAAAGGTTTCCCCTGAAGGAGGGAGGAACTGATCGTCCACCACTGTAGTGACTGTCTGACCTGAGAGGACAACCGGCACCGACGATCGAGCATGAACGGGTTCTTGTCCCAAGATGACAAGAGGGCGTGCTGCAGGGGGCGAAGATGAAATTGGGCAAACGGAATCGCTTCCATTGCCGCCACCATCTTCCCTAGTACCCTCATCCCAAACCGAATGGTGTGAGGGACTGGTTGTAGAAGCTTCCGGACTCCTTCCTGGAGCGCTAGCGCCTTGTCCTGAGGGAGAATTACCAACCCTCGGGAGGTGTTGAAAATCATCCCTAAAAAAGAAATCCTCTGGGCTGGGACAAGGGATGATTTTTTCATGTTGACCAACCACCCTAAGCGGGAGAGGGTATCCAGCATGATGCTGACGTTCTCTTCGCATGCCTGAAATGAGGGGTCCTTCACCAAGATGTCGTCTAGGTATGGCAAGACGACTAGCCCCAAGCATGTAAGATGGCCATGACGACCGCCATTACCTTTGTGAACACTGTGTGGGCGATGGCTAGTCCAAAGGGCAGTGCTACAAACTGAAAATGTCGGCCGTTGATGGCGAAACATGGAAACCTCTGATGCGGAGGAAAAATTGGGACGTGTAGGTAGGCATCCTGGACATCGATAGAGGCCAAGTATTCCCCTTGCTCCATGGCTGATATAACTGAACGGAGTGATTCCATTTGGAAATGTTTGATCCTGATGAACTGATGAGTCGTGTGCTACCGTGACCCAGACGTGGCAAAATCAGAGCAGGCGGCCGCCTACTCTGCTGAAATCGGCTAAAAAGTGCTCTGAGTCATTTAGCTGAGGCTCTCTGGGACCTGGTTCCCCTCGAGCTGGGCTGGCGAGCACGCATCCTGCTCAACGGGTTGGCTCTATATGAGACATGTCGATCCCTATTCTGGTTGGAGCGAGCTGGAGCGGCGTAACTGCCCGCTGCCGTCCACCCAGGGTTGCAAAATGCCCGAAACTGTGCCTGAGGCTGGCGAAACGGCAGTTTGACCCTCTGTTGCGGGAGGAAACTGCTTTTTCCCCCTGTAACATCGGCGATGAGCTGGTCTAACTTTTCCCCGAATAGGCGGCCACCTTGATAAGGCAGGCAAGTCAAGGACTTCTTGGAAGTTGAATCGGCCCACCACATCCTTAACCATAGGGCCCTCCTAATGGAAATTGCGTTTGCGGCCGCAAGTGCCACGCAATTGGCCGCATCCAAGGAAGCATTGATTAAGTAATCACCAGCCATAGCGATCTGACTCGCGATCTGTGATACCTCCGTAGGCAGGTCCCTATCCTGCAGGGCCTTGTTCAATGATTCTGACCATGACATCATGGCCTTGGCTACCCATGTTGCCACGAACGAGGGAGAGAGTGCGGATTCTGATGCTTCATTTACCGAGCGAGCCAAGCTCTCTATGAGCCGATCAGTGGGGTCCTTAATGGAAGAACCACTAGGTACGGACAACAGGGTTTTAGAGGCCAAGCGTGACACTGGTGGATCCACCACTGGGGATTCCGCCCATTTTTTACAGAGCTTCGGGGCAAATGGATATCTTGCTTCGAGCGTCTTCTGGCCCGAGAAACGCCTATCCGGCCGTTCCCTGTGACGCTGCACTATGTCCTCGAACTCTGGGTGAGTGCAAAATACTCTATGCGGTCGCTTAGCCCGATTAAAGGGTACCTTATGACCTGAGGCCAGGGTCATCCTCAATCCCCAAAGTCTGATTGACAGCTTCAATGAGGCTCTCAACTGTTTCCCGACACCCTGGGGTATCTAGGTCCAGGGGTTCGTCTGCGTCATAATCTGAACTCTGCCCGCTCTCGACTGTTGGTGAAGGAGAGCGAGACACCGAACTCACGGATGCCGAGGCACCGGATGGGCCAGGAGACGCCGTATGGGTTCTTTTCCTTTGCACCTGCCTGGAGTGAGAGCGGCCCCTGCAGGCCGGAGGCTCTTGTGAGGTGGATGACCCCTCCCAGACAGGCGAGCCACTATCTTTGCCCCTAACTGGGGCGTGAAGGGACTTGATCGCCTTAGTGAGCGATGCCATAGACTGTGATAGTGATAGGGCCCATTCTGGAGGATCTGGACCACTGGGCTCGGTCATAGGGGAGGGCTCCTGGGCGCGTTCAGAGTCGCAGGCTTCGCATAATTTCTTGCTCTGTGCCCGCGGAAACATGGCCCAACAGGAGATGCATGCAGCGTATAGGAACATGTGCGTCTTCCCCTTCCCGGCCATACTGTCTGCCAGGCTTTAATGCTGTTCTGCTGGAGGGTGAGGGGGGAGGAGGGCACTCCCTGATTATACATAGCGTGGCCTCTAGGGTCGGGGTCGCACTTACCCCGGTCCTGTGTCGCCCACGTGTTCTTGCCGCGTGCTGCTCCTCTCTGCGCTGCGCGTACTTTGGCTGTGGGTAGGCCGACGCGTCCTTCCCGGTTGTGGCCTATCCTGGAGCGAAGCCGGGGCTCAATTTACTCGGCGCCCACCCAGGTCACAGAGGGCGGGCCGCCGGAAATGACCTAAAAGGAGAAGGATATCACTCCATAACAGAGATGAAAATCAAGAAGGTGCTTGGTGTCATGATCCGGGTTTTGAGTCCTGTCTTTTCATGTTCCCACTCTGGTCATGTAAGGGGTTAACCTTTCTCAGCCTCTGTCTGGATTAAAGTTTGCTATTTATCGCCGCTGCTTCCTGCAGGCAATGTCAGTTATAGTTCTGCTTACTGCGCGAGTGTGATGTCACGGGTGACTGGATACACCGCTTCCAGCAGGGCAAATTTCTATGACACCCGTGACCCTGAATACACCGCCTCCAGCAGGGCGAATTTAAACAATGTAACATGCAGCTGGATACACCGCCTCCAGTAGGTGAATTTACAGAGTTAAGGGGAACACCAGAGAAACCGATACAATAGGGGGCCCTGCAATAGGGAACGGGGACATGGAGACCTCCTGCACTCCCCTGAGACAGTGTCTCTACATTCCTGACGGTCCCTAGGCAGATTCTGCACCTGGCGACGAGCAGGATACCTAAAAACCCTAGCTCGCCCTGCACCTATCCCTTTCTAATGAATTGGACGGTGCAGAAACTAATCCCACCACAGCACTAAAACACACATAAGGAAAGATACAAACAGGGAAAAACCACTTAGCTTTGCTCTGTTGCTATTGCTCCCAGCAACAGAGTCCAGCACCTGAGTGCAGATTTCCTCCTGAATAGCTGCTACTTCACCAATGCTTTGTCAGAGCTGCAAGGAATTTCTCACTGTTGCTCCTTCCACACCAGGACTCTGACTGAGCTGTAAGGAACTCTTCTCTAGCTCCTTCCTCCACCAAGGATGCTTGGAAATGACCAATATCACCAACAGTGAGTGAGACCACCTGACTCTCCTTTATAGACAAGAGCCAGAGCAATCACACCTGCTAGTGATTCCCGTGTAATAATACTTGCCACCACCGGGGGCAAAACTAGAACTAAAGACACCACTGTGTAATGACCCTAATGGGCTCCGGGGGCAAAACTAACTTTAAGCACACAGCTTAAAGGAAAAAAAAAGGTTACATGTGCTTTTATCTGTCACAATCCGGCATGAATCGTGACAGTGAGTAGCTGACTCTGGTTCATGCTGATTTGTCCTGTTGTGATACCTGACTTGACCCGTGTCTGTGTAATTCCCCTCTCCCTGTCTCGACTCTGTGTTTCCCCTTTTGTTTGTACTTCCTGATACTTGAACTCGTCTTGGACACTGACCTGCTTTTTGTCTCTTGTCTTTGACATATTGCTCCTGATCGTTACTGATCCTTTGGCTTGTCCCTGACCCTGAGGTTGCTTGTTCGTTTTGTATTGCGCTATGGTCTAGGATTTTACCTGGCTTGTTTGACTACTCTGCTGCAATCTGGTGGTAGCCTCGCTGCTGCACAGTAGGTCTGCTCCCTCTGTGTGCAGATTCCCTTCCACTCTATCACCATCTAGTGGAGTTGCTTCTACATGCATTGCAGCAGCGTGATACTTGAAAAGCCAAGCACAATAACCTTCTACTGCTGGATCCAAAATGTCTCGCACCTGGCACTCCAGTGACACCTGAATCCAATCAAGCACATCTGGGACATCATGTCTTGTTCCATCCACCAATGCAACGGTGCACCACAGACTTTCCTCTAGTTGATTGATGTTTGGTCTGTGAAGAGATCCCTCAGGAGAACATCTGCTGCCTCATCAGGAGCATGCCCAGGATTGTAGGGAGATCATATAGGCACATAGAGGCCACACACATACTGAGCATCATTTCCTGATTGGATCATCCTGTAATTTGATTTTCCACTTTGATTTTGATTCCAAAACCAGACCTCGATTGGATATTAATTTTGATTTATATGGATCATTTTTATGTTTTATTCTTCTCAACGCATTCCACTATGTAATGAATAAAGGATTACATTTTGAATATTTAATTCAGTGATATTTAGGATGTGGTATTGTAGTGTCCCCTTTATTGTCTTGAGCAGTGTATTTTCAGTGCTTATTGAGGCTGCACACTCTGGCTGTCAGGAAGTGTGCACTCTGGTTATGTGACCTTGATTACATCATTACAGGTCTGTCACGATCCATTTTTGGATCAGTGGCAGATTTTGCTTTGTATATTGAACCTTTTTTCCTTTCAGGCCATCGGGGGTTAATATCAGTTTCTCCCCCCTGGTGGCCACTGGTGTAATTGCATGGCTGGTCTGTTTGCTGATGCAGATGGTGACCACTCCCACCTTCTTTTAAAAGGTCACCTGGTGCTGCAGCTAACTGTTGGTGATACACTTCCTCTTTGGAGACCAACCAAGCTGGAGTCAGGAGTTGGCTGAGTGCAGTGGAGCTTAAGCTATTACCTTGATCTGGTGCCTAACTCTGCTGTGGTGCATTGCAGCAGAAAAAGCTAAGTTTTGCTTTTTAGTTGATTTAACCCTAAGGTGTTTGTCTTATCTTTCCTTTTGTTATATTGGTGCAGTTCACTTTTTTCCCCGTCTCACCTCCTGGGGAGGGGGTTGGGGGTTTAGCTCAGGGCTAAACAGGAGATAGAGACAGGTCAGTGACTTGGGTCTCAATACCTTCAAGTGTACCCCCAAGTTAAGGAAAGTCAGGGCACTCCCTTAGCCTGAGGGGCAGTTCAGGGGCCCAGGTTCCTCGCCCCCTGTTTTCCCACACTTGCCCCATGACAAGTTCCTTCTGCACTTCTATGCTGCTACCTGTTAATGATTGTTCAGCATCATACCGGATGCAAAAGTTCCCGCCGCCCAGTAAAAACTGTCTGATAACACCCACTTGGACTTAACTAAAGTTAATTCATTAGGTACCAAATATTTGATTGCTAATATCTCTGCAACAAAGAGGCAAATTCAAAATAAAAAAAACTTTTATACGGCTCTGCGGCCACTATTGCTTGGTATGTCAAGTCCAACATAAATAATTTGGTACAACCACAAAAATGTACAAAAACATACTAATGCAATAGGGGAACCTTCACCATATGGGACTTCCCAGCATGCATAAAGTACAGGGGCGTGTGAAATACATAGACCAAAACGTGGATACAAAGTATCCTGAGCACACCACTCACAAAGAGAGATGTATCATAAATAAGTAATACATTTTATTAAGTAAATTCATATCATAAATAAATAAACGAACAAAATACAATTAAGAGGAAGGAATGTATACCCAAGAGAAATACACACAAATACAGGAATAAAAGAATAGATACAGGTAATGGTAAAGTGCAAAAATATATCAGCATATAAGCATATATCCACCTAGACCCCTAATGGTCTGTAAAGTGCAGAGCGCCATATAGAGGAAAAAAAAAAACCCATGCTGGTAATCACATGTAACATGAGCACATACCCATTTAATCGCCTGTTCAAAGAATTCATGGAGTCGACGCACGTTTCCCTTTATAGCTTTACATGTGATTACCAGCATGGGGTTATTTTTGGGTTTTTTTTTCCCCCTATATGGCACTCTGCACTTTACAGACCATTGGGGGTCTAGGTGGATATATGCTTACATGCTGATATATTTTTGCACTTTACCATTACCTGAATCTATTCTTTTATTCCTATATTTGTGTGTATTTCACTTAGGTATACATTCCTTCCTCTTAATTGTATTTTGTTCGTTTATTTATTTATGATATGAATTTACTTAATAAAATTTATTACTTATTTATGATATATCTCTCTTTGTGATAAATAATTTGGTGAAAGCTCCTGCAATATTTAATGAAAAAACCATAACTATCTCCTATGAAACCCTTGTGTAATAAACATGCAGGTGCTGATATGTCACCATGGAACCGAGACAGATCAAAATTTAAAGGGTTTTATTTACAGGGATATGATACTCCTCGCAAGGAAAAAGCAGAGGGGGTTAAACTGGTTTTAAAGCAGTATATCAAACAGTCAAAAAGAATAACAGTTAGAAACAGGTGTTCTTGGAACTTAACAGTCTGCTGAGTACTTGCTTGTAGGGTCGTCTTCTCCCGCGTCGGCGCCGTCAGCAGCGGCACTTGTCGTCTCTCTAGTCGCTGTAGGTTCTGCAGTCTCTAAGGACCTAGAACAGGTGTCTCGGGGGTTAACGAAGAAAGGCAGGGGGAACACAAGGCATTCTGGATGTCCCCTGCTCTGTGTCTATGCTCCAAAACTAAACAGTCTCTCCGCAGGAATCAAGGGCTCTGTGTCTCTATAAGTCTCTCAACAGGAGTCAGGGGCTCTAGACCAACACCGCAGGTACCGGGGCTACGCACGGGGGTCAAAGCGCACCTCTCCAGTCACTGCAGGCTCTAGTCTCACATACTCACAAGATGCAGTCTCTCTGCACAGTTCCCCTGGATTTGTCCTCTGAACTGGAGTTCTCTCTTCTCCCCTGTGTGCAAATGCAACCTGCCCTGTCCCCTGCACATGCTGCTCTGATCGTCACGCGCTCTCATGGCTGCCCTCCTTCCTGTTCCTCCCGCCTCCCAGCAGTCACATGACCCAGCACGTCCAGGGCAGAAAGTCTTCCCCCTAGCAACCCTGCTGTCTGACCAAGTAGTTCCAGATCAGGAGCGGAGAAGGTCACCCCTCTCTGAGTCTTCTTGTGCTTCACCCCCTTACACTTGCATCATACTGTTTAATTGCTTTTGCTAGAAATTGACAGTGACAGTGGCATTTAAATACTTAAATAGCAGTGAGTGGGTGCATTTACTATCAGCCACTACTGTTAGGCTGCGTTCACACGTGGCGTTTTTTTTCGCGTTTTCGCGGCGGTTTTTAACGTGCGTTTTTGCCGCGAAAAAAAAAAGCATCCCATGCAATCCTATGGGATTCCGCAATGCTGTGCTAATGCTGCGGATTTTTCCGTGGCGGAATCGCTTCGTGGAAAAAATCGAAGCATGCTCATTAATTTAGCGAAATCGCGGCGATTCTGCACCCATTGGATTGTATAGGAACGCTTGAAATCTGCAAATAAGAATTTTATAGGAATTTCAAGCGTCTTTGCTGCGGTAAAAACCGGGGGGGGGGCAAAAACAATGGTCCCTCTTTAGGCTATTAATATCTGCCCTCACTCACTTGCTTTCCCTCTCTAGCGGTTAAAATTGTGCGGGAGCCCACGCCATTTTTTTCCCGATTCTATACTTAAATTGACCCCCCATATTTCAAATACTTAGATAACCAAATACTACATGAAATAAAACCATAAACTGTAAAAACGGTTTAGATATGACATGGTTTACTGTATGTAAACCTTCTGTTATATCATACCAGGTTCTGTAATATTTTTTTCCCTAGGGTTAGGGTCAGGCATAGGGTTAGGCATAGGCATAGGGTTGTCTAGTGTTATGGCTAGGGTTAGGTTTGGGCCTATGGTTAAGCTTGGGCCTAGGGTTAGGTATAGTGTTAGGCAAAGGGTTAGGCCTAGGTTTAGCCTTAGGCCTAGGGTTATGCATGGGCATTTGGTTAGGTATAGTGTTAGGCCTAGAGTTAGGCCTAGGGTTATGCTTTGGCCTAGGGTTAGGCTTGGGCCTAGGGTTAGGTATAGTGTTAAGCCAAGGGTCATGTCGAGGGTTTGGCTTTGGCACTGGGTTAGGCCTAGGGTTAGCCTTAGGCCTAGGGTTATGCATGGGCATTGGGTTAGGTATAGTGTTAGGCGTAGGGTCAGGTCGAGTGTTAGTCATGGGCCTAGGGTTATGTCTAGTGTTATGGCTAGGGTTAGGCCTAGGGTTAGGCTTGGGCATATGGTTAGTCTTGGGCCTAGGGTTATGCATGGGCATTGGGTTAGGTATAGTGTTAGGCCTTGGGTCATGTCGAGGGTTATGCTTTGACCTAGGCTTAGGCCTAGGGTTAGGTATAGTGTTAGGCCAAGGGTCATGTCGAGGGATTGGCTTTGGCATTGGGTTAGGCCTAGGGTTATGCCTAGGGTTAGCCTTAGACCTAGGGTTATGCATGGGCATTGGGTTAGGTGTAGTGTTAGGCCTATGGTCAGGTCGAGGGTTAGGCATGGGCCTAGAGTTATGTCTAGTGTTATGGCTAGGATTAGGCCTAGGGTTAGGTATAGTGTTAGGCCTAGGTTTAGCCTTAGGCCTAGGGTTATGCATGGGCATTGGGTTAGGTATAGCATTAGGCCTAGGGTCATGTCGAGGCTTATGCTTTGGCCTAGGGTTAGGCTTGGGCCTAGGGTTAGGTATAGTGTTAGGCAAAGAGTTAGGCCTAGAGTTATGCATCAGGTATAGTGACATCAGGGGAACTACAAATACAACATGGTGACTGATCTCAATTCCAGCTAATTTAGCGTTCAAATAGTAACACGGTGCTCAAGTAGTGATGGAGATTATGTTGAAAGAGCCATGTAGGGTTGGTTGGGGTTGTGTGTGTGATTACATGTCTACATGGATTCCAACATATCTACATTGGTTTGGCGGCTGTGTTTCAGTGTGGATATATTTGAATATATGTGTGCAATAATATATATAGAGAACTTTTTTTATACACAATTTTGTTTTCAAAAACATTTATTAAAATGGATTATTCACATTGTAGATAGAGAAACATCCCGAAGTATGGGACCGCGCTAGTGACGAGTATAAGGGGTCCTACAATAAAAGGGATGCGTGGCCAGCGATTGTATCAGAAATATATCCTCAGTGGTGTCCGCTGCCGAAAGCGGGGCAAAAACTGATTAGTAAGTAATTATTATGTGTAATATTTTTACTTATTTTAAAGAGAGTTTTTTGAAATCATGATTTTTTTGTTTGGTTTCATTGCAGTGGATGTTGTAAAAAAACGGTGGCGGTCCATAACAGACAGACTGGTAAAGTCATTGAAGCCACCAAGTGGTAGCTCACCTCCCAGAAAGAAGATTCCCTATGCAGACCAGCTGCAGTTTATTTTGAGCAGCAGGAATTTGCGGAGGTAAATCTAAATATATATCATTGAACGTGTGTGTGTGTGTATCCAAAACCATACACAAAGCATCTTTCCTTTCACCAGAGTGTGTTAAAAGTTGAAAAATGGCCTGTGATTTATTAATATTAGCAATATTTTTCCAACTTCACAACACCACATAAGACACTTACTGGTTCCCTGATATTAGGGCCATTACAGCGGTGGCTCTGGCTGACGGGACGATGTGGGATATTAGGGGTATTAGTACGGTGGCTCTGGCTGATGGGATGATGTGGGATATTATGTTGAATGTGGCTATGCGGAGGTCTACACTCAGCTTTATATATATAGATATAATCATTATAATTTATTTTAAAATAAACGTAAATATTTACTAGGCTCGTGCAGCTGAGGCCTCTGTAGCCATTTTAATATATATCTATATATATATCAACTCAAAAATATTTCACGAATCCGTTCATTCCTCACCCAAGAATCTGCAAAAACCCTGGTCCATGCCCTCATCATCTTTCGCCTTGACTACTGCAACCTCCTGCTCTGTGGCCTCCCCACAAACACTCTCGCACCCCTCCAATCTATTCTAAACTCTGCTGCCCAACTAATCCACCTGTCCCCCCGCTATTCCCCAGCATCTCCCCTCTGTCAATCCCTTCACTGGCTCCCAATTGCCCAGAGACTCCATTACAAAACCCTAACCATGACATACAAAGCCATCCACAACCTGTCTCCTCCATACATCTGTGACCTCGTCTCCCGGTACTTTCCTGCACGCAACCTCCGATCCTCACAAGATCTCCTTCTCTACTCCCATCTTATCTCCTCTTCCCACAATCGCATACAAGATTTCTCTCGCGCATCACCCCTACTCTGGAACTCTCTACCACAACATATCAGACTCTCACCTACCATCGAAACCTTCAAAAAGAGCCTGAAGACCCACCTCTTCCGACAAGCCTACAACCTGCAGTAACCACTGATCGACCAAACCACTGCACGACCAGCTCTACCCTCGCCTACTGTATTATCACCCATCCCTTGTAGATTGTGAGCCCTCGCGGGCAGGGTCCTCTCTCCTCCTGTACCAGTTATGATTTGTATTGTTTAAGATTATTGTACTTGTTTTTATGTATACCCCTCCTTACCTGTAAAGCGCCATGGAATAAATGGCGCTATAACAATAAATAATAATAATAATATATATTTTGTTTTTGTGTCAAAGTTTTCCAATTGTCTTTTAGTAACAGTGATTTGTTCTTCCTTCTACAGAAGGAAATGTAAGGGCCGCCACGCCAACTGCCCCTGAAGCCAACAGGCCAGATCATCGTCTGGGAGAGGAGGTCCAGGACTTTGAAATTTGCTCATCTCCAACTCCTCCGGACATCAGGCCTTCGTCCGCTATTTCTTCTATAGCATCCGAAGCTGCATCGTCAGCGGCATCTTCCTGTTTGGATACCAGTCTGTCCTCTGTGGTTGGAGTGGCGTCTGACTCCAGTTCTGCTGCTCCTGCATCTGGCGCTGCCTGTAGCTCTGCTGGTGGCGTGTCAAGGCGCACTGGGATGCGGGCTGATTCTGCCCGTTTCGTGGCATTGACAAGGGCGGCACCAAAAAAAGGTAAAAGGACTGAGACTTCAACTAGTGCCATTGAAAACCTCACTAGTCGAACCCTCAATCTTATTGATAATTCCAGACATCAAGATGAACGCGACACTTTCGGGTTATGCATAAGCCGGCCGCCTGAGGTCCATGCCACAGGACCGTCAGAATGTAATAATGTCAGCAGTCAACGTTTTTTAATGGCTGTTGATGTCCCATCCCCTATACCACTGTCAAACGAAATAATCACGGGGATTATGAACATTTTTAATCCCCGAATTCCCGAAGTGGGCCTCCACGACCACCAGCAGCAGCTGCATCGCAGCGTTTTGGTCAGGCGGCAGCATTACGGCACAACCCTGCTGAAGCCTTGATTTATGGCTGCCAACCTGCAATTCCAACTGCTGTCCATCATGGAAGCTCCCAAATCAGCAGTGTTTTGTCACAAAACCTGTTTCCATCATATACCTACGAGTCGGAGTACCAGGAATTCTGATGTTTAGGGTTTTGTCACCACCAACCAACTCGGCCGTCAACAACCCCCCCCCCACAACTTCCCTGTCCTGTAATGCCCTGATGGCGGCCCTGCTCAGATCTACCTCTCTGGCCCAGACGTCAACTCTCTGCTGTCCAGAATTCCGGAGTGTCTATCAGACATATCCTCCTTATCCTCTCGCTTCCTCAAACTCAATGTAGACAAATCTGAACTGATCATCTTTCCCCCATCTCACAGATCTTCCTTACAATTCCTATAACAATTGATGACATCACGCTTTCCCCCGTACCAGAGGTCCGCTGCCTCTGAGTAAACCTTGACTCTGCCCTGTCCTTCAAACCACAAATCCAAGCTCTAGCCACCTCCTGTCGTAACTAGCTCAAAAATATTTCCAGAATCCGTCCCTCCCTCAACCCTCATTCTACTAAAATACATGTACATGCCCTCATCATCTCCCGCCGCGACTATTGCAACATCCTTTTCTGTGGTCTCTCTGCTAACACCCTCACACCTCTCCACTCCATCCTTACCTCTGCCACCTGACTAATTCATCTCTCTCCTCGCTACTCCTCCGCTTCTCCCCTCTGCAAATCTCTTCACTGGCTCCCATTCCCTCAGCGTATCCAATTCAAATTACTATTACTGACCTACAAGTCCATCTATAACATGTCTCCCCCATATGTGTCTGAACAAATCTCCTGATACCTTCGCCCACACATAATCTACGGTCCTCTCAAGACTTCCTTCTCTCCTACACACTTATTCTCTCCTCACCCAACCGCCTCCAAGACTTCTTCCGAATAGCCCCCATCCTTTGGATTTCTTTGACCCAACACGGCCGACTATGAACCACAATTGGATCCTTCAGACGGAACCTGAAAACCCATTTTTTCAGGAAAGCTTACAGCCTTTAATGATCATCGCTGCCTCCTCACCACTCTTGGAGCTACCGCCTCAACCTACACCAGAGCTGCTGCAACCCCCCAACCTACTGTCTCCTTTGTTTACTGTAAGTGATATCTGTAATGTGTATGTTACCCCTTCTCATGTACAGCACCATGGAATCAATGGTGCTATATAAATAATAATAATAATAATAATAATTAAAATATATTAAAAATGGATTCCAGTGTGTAATGGGCTGCTCATAATAATCGATGTTCACAAACTAATTGAGACCAGATTTTAAATTACAAAATAAAAATTATTAATATTTTTTGGGGGGTTTTCAAAATGGTTCTATCGAAACGGAACTTGCTTGCTTGTGATTATTCATCACTAGAGTTGAGCGATACCGTCCGATACTTCAAAATATCGGATCGGAATGGATCGGCCGATCTTTAAAAAAAGTATCGGTATCGCCGATGCCGATACCGGAAGTCCCATTCAAGTCTATGAGACTTCCGGTATCGGAATTGGAAAAACCCTTTCCTGCCCTTGTACAGCCTCTCGGGGGTCTGTACGGGCCTTCTGGGGGTCTCTGCCGGGGGGCTGTGCCGGCCTGCCGGTGGGCTGTGCGGACTGCCCGGGGTCTGTACCGGCCTGCCGGGGGGCTGTGCCGGCCTGCCGGGGGGCTGTGCACCCTGTGGGGGTCTGTACCGGCCTGCCGGGGGGCTGTGCCGGCCTGCCGGGGGGCTGCGCTGATGTCCGGGGGTCCGTGCAGGCATCGTCCGATGGGACTACAAGTCCCATAGGGCGATGCCTGCTACCATGACAGTGATTGACACATTAGCCAATGATGGGACAGTAGTAGTCCCATCATCCGGCTAATGTGTTAAATGTAAAAAAAAAAAAAAATACTACATACATACTACATACATACTACATGCATGCTACATACATACTGCATGCTACATACATAGTACATATATACTACATGCATGCTACATACATACTACATGCTACATACATACTACATATATACTACATGCATGCTACATATATACTACATACATACTACATACATACTACATATATACTACATGCATGCTACATACATACTACATGCTACATACATACTACATATATACTACATGCATGCTACATACATACTACATGCTACATACATACTACATGCTACATACATACTACATACATACTACATGCATGCTACATACATACTACATGCTACATATATACTACATACATACTACATACATACTACATATATACTACATGCATGCTACATACATACTACATGCTACATACATACTACATATATACTACATGCATGCTACATATATACTACATACATACTACATACATACTACATATATACTACATGCATGCTACATACATACTACATGCTACATACATACTACATACATGCTACATACATACTGCATGCTACATACATACTACATACATACTACATGCATGCTACATACATACTACATACATACTACATACATACTACATGCATGCTACATACATGCTACATACATACTACATATATACTACATGCATGCTACATACATACTACATGCTACATACATACTACATATATACTACATGCATGCTACATACATACTACATGCTACATACATACTACATATATACTACATGCATGCTACATACATACTACATGCTACATATATACTACATACATACTACATACATACTACATGCATGCTACATACATACTACATGCTACATACATACTACATACATGCTACATACATACTACATGCTACATACATACTACATACATACTACATGCATGCTACATACATACTACATGCTACATACATGCTACATACATGCTACATACATGCTACATACATACTACATACATGCTACATACAATACATTCATACAATACATACATAGACATACAGTACATATAACATAGAGAAACATACTTACCAATACTTGTCACATTGTTCCCCGAAGCCATTGTCTTTTACGGAATAAATATTAACATAACAAACCACAAAAATACTCACCCATGATCCGAAGCAGTCCACGAGTGTGTCCCACGACGATCTTGGGTAGAGAACTGCAGCATCAGCTGATGCTGCCGCTCTCTACGGGCTGCAGGAATCCAATGACGGAAGGTAGGTATCCTTCCGCACTGAATTCCTCCGCCACTTAAAAAAAAAAAGTCCCTAGTCTCACTTTATGGTAAAAGCTGTGTGGGAAATTCCCACACAGCTTTTACCATAAAGTGAGACTAGGGACTTTTTTTTTTTTAAGTGGCGGAGGAATACAGTGCGGAAGGATACCTACCTTCCGTCATTGGATTCCTGCAGCCCGTAGAGAGCGGCAGCATCAGCTGATGCTGCAGTTCTCTACCCAAGATCGTCGTGGGACACACTCGTGGACTGCTTCGGATCATGGGTGAGTATTTTTGTGGTTTGTTATGTTAATATTTATTCCGTAAAAGACAATGGCTTCGGGGAACAATGTGACAAGTATTGGTAAGTATGTTACTCTATGTTATATGTACTGTATGTCTATGTATGTATTGTATGAATGTATTGTATGTAGCATGTATGTAGTATGTATGTAGCATGTATGTAGTATGTATGTAGCATGTAGTATGTATGTAGTATGTAGTATGTATGTAGCATGCATGTAGTATGTATGTAGCATGCATGTAGTATATATGTAGTATGTATGTAGTATGTATGTAGCATGTAGTATGTATGTAGCATGCATGTAGTATATATGTAGTATGTATGTAGCATGCATGTAGTATATATGTAGTATGTATGTAGCATGTAGTATGTATGTAGCATGCATGTAGTATGTATGTAGTATGTATGTAGCATGCATGTAATATGTATGTAGTATGTATGTAGCATGCATGTAGTATGTATGTAGCATGCATGTAGTATGTATGTAGTATGTATGTAGCATGTAGTATGTATGTGGCATGCATGTAGTATGTATGTAGTATGTATGTAGCATGTAGTATGTATGTAGCATGCAGTATGTATGTAGCATGCATGTAGTATATATGTAGTATGTATGTAGCATGTAGCATGCATGTAGTATGTATGTAGCATGCATGTAGTATGTATGTAGTATGTATGTAGCATGTAGTATGTATGTAGCATGCATGTAGCATGTAGTATGTATGTAGCATGCATGTAGTATATATGTGGTATGTATGTAGCATGCATGTAGTATGTATGTAGTATGTATGTAGTATTTTTTTTTTTAACATTTAACACATTAGCCGGATGATGGGACTACTACTGACCCATCATTGGCTAATGTGTCAATCACTGTCATGGTAGCAGGCATCGCCCGATGGGACGATGCCTGCACAGAGCCCCGGACATCAGCACAGCCCCCCGGCAGGCCGGTACAGACCCCCACAGGGTGCACAGACCACCGGCAGGCCGGCACAGCCCCCCGGCAGGCCGGTACAGACCCCGGGCAGTCCACACAGCCCCCCGGCAGGCCGGCACAGCCCCCCGGCAGGCCGCTACAGACCCCCCGGAAGGCCCGAAATGACGGCGCATCATGATGCGCACACACCGCGCATCATGATGACGTCATTTCGGCTGTCAATCAACTTTGAACTTCCGATTCCGATGCCCGATATTGAAAAAATATCGGATGTCGGTATCGGAATTCCGATACAGCAAGTATCGGCCGATACCCGATACTTGCGGTATCGGAATGCTCAACTCTATTCATCACATCTCTGCTGTCCAGGCTGCTCAACACTGGCACAGGAGTATTGCCAGTGCACGGCACCTTCAGGACTCATGAAGTAGTCAGTGAAGGTTTCTCTCACACGTACACCCGAGTTGGATAGCCTTCCTTGACCCAAGTTTTCAACTGCAATTAATTCAGACAGCTGTGACTCCTCATCTACCTCTGTGCTGTATTCTCGAGCGTAGTTGTGGAGTACACAGCATACCTTTATTACAGTGTCAACAGTCTCCGTCTCTAACTGGATGGCAATGTGAAAGATCCTCCACTGACTACACAGGATCCCAAAGGTGCATTCCACATATTTTCGTGCATGGCTCAGCCGATAATTAAAAATCCTCCGCCGGTCATCCAGTGCCCTTCGTGGGTATGGGCGCAGCTGGTTGGTCTTTAATGGAAATGCCTCATCCGATACCATCACAAAGGGCACTGGAAGTGTGGAACCCCGCAAAGGTCTTGGGGCTGGGAGCGTGCTGCAGTCTAGAAGAATTTGCAGTCCGATCTGTGATGATTGCAACACCCGAGAGTCCCCAGAACTGCCATAAGCACCAACATCGATGACAAAAAATTTGTAATGTGCATCAGCCACCACCATCAGGACCACAGAAATATCTAAAATAATAAATGCCCTAAGCAGCTTCCGGTTGTAACAACTTCCGTCCAGTTGTAACCGGTGACGTCACCACACACACGCACATGTTAACCCTCAACACACACTCCTCTCACCTTTCACCTCCACTCACGTCCACTCACTCTTTCACTCCACATACGTTCCTTTCTCTCACTCCGTTTCTCATACTCACACCGTCATCGTCGCTGCCCCGACATCTTCCTCCGCCGCCGCGATCCTGGATCCAGACGTTCTCCAGGCCGCCGACATGTTCTTGCGGCGACGCCATCTTGGATTTCGTGAAATCCCGCGAGATTCAAGATGGCGTCGCCGCAAGAACATGTCGCTGGCGTGGACGACTCGGGATCCAAAAAGATGGCGTCGGCGAAATCTCGCGAGATTACGCCAACGCCATTTTGGATCCCGATGTCGTCCACGCTGACGACATGTTCTTGCGGCGATGCCATTTTGGATCGGCGAAATCCCGCGATATTCAAGATGGCGTCGCCGAAAAAACATGTCGCCGGCGAGGATGACGTCGGGATCCAAAATTCCCACACAGCTTTTACCATAAAGTGAGACTAGGGACTTTTTTTTTTTAAGTGGCGGAGGAATACAGTGCGGAAGGATACCTACCTTCCGTCATTGGATTCCTGCAGCCCGTAGAGAGCGGCAGCATCAGCTGATGCTGCAGTTCTCTACCCAAGATCGTCGTGGGACACACTCGTGGACTGCTTCGGATCATGGGTGAGTATTTTTGTGGTTTGTTATGTTAATATTTATTCCGTAAAAGACAATGGCTTCGGGGAACAATGTGACAAGTATTGGTAAGTATGTTACTCTATGTTATATGTACTGTATGTCTATGTATGTATTGTATGAATGTATTGTATGTAGCATGTATGTAGTATGTATGTAGCATGTATGTAGTATGTATGTAGCATGTAGTATGTATGTAGTATGTAGTATGTATGTAGCATGCATGTAGTATGTATGTAGCATGCATGTAGTATATATGTAGTATGTATGTAGTATGTATGTAGCATGTAGTATGTATGTAGCATGCATGTAGTATATATGTAGTATGTATGTAGCATGCATGTAGTATATATGTAGTATGTATGTAGCATGTAGTATGTATGTAGCATGCATGTAGTATGTATGTAGTATGTATGTAGCATGCATGTAATATGTATGTAGTATGTATGTAGCATGCATGTAGTATGTATGTAGCATGCATGTAGTATGTATGTAGTATGTATGTAGCATGTAGTATGTATGTGGCATGCATGTAGTATGTATGTAGTATGTATGTAGCATGTAGTATGTATGTAGCATGCAGTATGTATGTAGCATGCATGTAGTATATATGTAGTATGTATGTAGCATGTAGCATGCATGTAGTATGTATGTAGCATGCATGTAGTATGTATGTAGTATGTATGTAGCATGTAGTATGTATGTAGCATGCATGTAGCATGTAGTATGTATGTAGCATGCATGTAGTATATATGTGGTATGTATGTAGCATGCATGTAGTATGTATGTAGTATGTATGTAGTATTTTTTTTTTTAACATTTAACACATTAGCCGGATGATGGGACTACTACTGACCCATCATTGGCTAATGTGTCAATCACTGTCATGGTAGCAGGCATCGCCCGATGGGACGATGCCTGCACAGAGCCCCGGACATCAGCACAGCCCCCCGGCAGGCCGGTACAGACCCCCACAGGGTGCACAGACCACCGGCAGGCCGGCACAGCCCCCCGGCAGGCCGGTACAGACCCCGGGCAGTCCACACAGCCCCCCGGCAGGCCGGCACAGCCCCCCGGCAGGCCGCTACAGACCCCCCGGAAGGCCCGAAATGACGGCGCATCATGATGCGCACACACCGCGCATCATGATGACGTCATTTCGGCTGTCAATCAACTTTGAACTTCCGATTCCGATGCCCGATATTGAAAAAATATCGGATGTCGGTATCGGAATTCCGATACAGCAAGTATCGGCCGATACCCGATACTTGCGGTATCGGAATGCTCAACTCTATTCATCACATCTCTGCTGTCCAGGCTGCTCAACACTGGCACAGGAGTATTGCCAGTGCACGGCACCTTCAGGACTCATGAAGTAGTCAGTGAAGGTTTCTCTCACACGTACACCCGAGTTGGATAGCCTTCCTTGACCCAAGTTTTCAACTGCAATTAATTCAGACAGCTGTGACTCCTCATCTACCTCTGTGCTGTATTCTCGAGCGTAGTTGTGGAGTACACAGCATACCTTTATTACAGTGTCAACAGTCTCCGTCTCTAACTGGATGGCAATGTGAAAGATCCTCCACTGACTACACAGGATCCCAAAGGTGCATTCCACATATTTTCGTGCATGGCTCAGCCGATAATTAAAAATCCTCCGCCGGTCATCCAGTGCCCTTCGTGGGTATGGGCGCAGCTGGTTGGTCTTTAATGGAAATGCCTCATCCGATACCATCACAAAGGGCACTGGAAGTGTGGAACCCCGCAAAGGTCTTGGGCCTGGGAGCGTGCTGCAGTCTAGAAGAATTTGCAGTCCGATCTGTGATGATTGCAACACCCGAGAGTCCCCAGAACTGCCATAAGCACCAACATCGATGACAAAAAATTTGTAATGTGCATCAGCCACCACCATCAGGACCACAGAAATATCTAAAATAATAAATGCCCTAAGCAGCTTCCGGTTGTAACAACTTCCGTCCAGTTGTAACCGGTGACGTCACCACACACACGCACATGTTAACCCTCAACACACACTCCTCTCACCTTTCACCTCCACTCACGTCCACTCACTCTTTCACTCCACATACGTTCCTTTCTCTCACTCCGTTTCTCATACTCACACCGTCATCGTCGCTGCCCCGACATCTTCCTCCGCCGCCGCGATCCTGGATCCAGACGTTCTCCAGGCCGCCGACATGTTCTTGCGGCGACGCCATCTTGGATTTCGTGAAATCCCGCGAGATTCAAGATGGCGTCGCCGCAAGAACATGTCGCTGGCGTGGACGACTCGGGATCCAAAAAGATGGCGTCGGCGAAATCTCGCGAGATTACGCCGACGCCATTTTGGATCCCGATGTCGTCCACGCCGACGACATGTTCTTGCGGCGATGCCATTTTGGATCGGCGAAATCCCGCGATATTCAAGATGGCGTCGCCGAAAAAACATGTCGCCGGCGAGGATGACGTCGGGATCCAAAATGGCGTCGGCGAAAACTCGCGAGATTTCGCCGACGCCATTTTGGATCCCGACGTCGTCCACGCCGGCGACATGTTCTTCCGGCGACGCTATCTTGACTATCGCGGGATTTCACGATACTCAAGATGGCGTCGCCGCAAGAACATGTCGCCGGCGTGGACAACGTCTGGATCCAGGATGGCGCCGGCGGAAGAAGATGTCGGGGATCGTGGAGCAGCGGCGATGACGGCGTGAGTATGAGAGACGGAGTGAGAGAAGGGGTCGTATGTGGAGTGAAAGAGTGAGTGGAGATGGTGAAAGGTGAGAGGAGTGTGTGTTGAGGAGTGTGTGTGTTGAGGGTTAACATGGCAAGAGGTGTGATGCTATCGCATCTTCCCGATGCGATAGCATCGGGCCATAATCTAGTACTTCTCATAATTAAAGAAGCGTGATCCAGATCGTGGTGGTTTCTGCACTCTTACATGTTTACCATCAACTGCACCTATGCAGTTTGGGAAATTGGCCACAGACTGAAAGCCTGCTGCAACCTGCAGCCAAGTCTCTTCGGTTGGAGAAGGCATCACGATGGGCTGCAACTTCTGCCAGATGACGGTACATGTGCACCTCACAATTTGAGAGATGGTGGATTTACCAACCCTAAATTGGAGGTGCAGTGATGTGTAGCTCTCTCCTGTGGCCAAAAGCCTGAAAAGAAAAAAAAATTAGAATAGCGAAAAAAAAAAAAAAAAAATTTAAGCCAATCTTAGGGTACCGTTACAATAAGCGACGCACCAGCGATCCCAACAACGATACGACCTGGTAAGGATCGCTGTTGAGTCACTACGTGATCGCTAGTAAGCTGTGGAACAGGCAAATCTACTCAAAGACGAAGCAACGATGCGGCAATCCGTATAACAACATGGCCGGTCTTTGGGACATTGTCACACAGCATCTACTCTGACGACTCAAACATGGATAAGCATGATTTCTGAGTCGCTAACGAGGTAGCTCGTCGGTCTCAAACACAGCGATGCGCGCTGGCCAGCAGGACACAACCATACAAAAAAATTGGCCCAGGACATTGGAGCAAGATCAGAAATATCGCGGCGGGTGGCCGGTCAACGTTATATGTCACACGTAGCCAGATCGCTGGCAAGGTCGCTGTTGCGTCAATTAATCGGTGACGTTTCAGCGATCTCGCTAACTATCTGGTTATGTGACATGGGGGCTTTAGAATGGCACATTTGAAAATTCTAAAGAAACATTTGGCATTTGGGATTCAAATTAAAAATAAATTTTATTTTTTAGGTGCAGTGTTTTGCAGTATTTATGGGCCACTAGCTGAAAGTATTAGGGCACTGTGTCTGGCATCATTATGGGGGTCAAATGTGTTAAAAAAAAAAAAATTACACTTACCGCAAGGTGATGAGCAGCCTTTCCTCAGCAGAGATGGCTCTTCGCATGACTGTGTGTTCATAATTTAAATCCGGTGAAAGAAGGGCGAGTAGGCGATCAAATGCTTCTCTTGTCAGCCGGCAGAACTGTACAAATTTCTCCGTATAGCAGTTTAAAAAAAAAAAAAAATTTGATTAACACACGGATAAGAATTTCACATGATAACAACAAACAACTTAAAAATACTTTTGGTGCACATGGATGACAAAATAACTTGTTTTCCCTACTATATCTTACCCCCTTAAATCCTGGTAAAGAAGATGGAAGTGGCCCTTGTCCACCCGCTCTCGAACAATTGGGTGCACCCACATTCTTTTTGCGGCTGCTATCCTCCTCCTCGTACGAGAGCGCTCCCATGGGAGAATTTAATATTTAGTCCCAAATACATCTAAATATTCAACCGATAAATCCACGGACAGTATGTTACGGTAATTTCACATTAGCATTTTTTTGCACAGTGCATCGGGTGCAATAAAAACGCATGCAAAAAAAGCGCCATGCGTTTTTGCATGCGCTTGTGGTTTTTATGCGCATTCATTCTCGAGGGGTTAAAAACAGTATCTACACATATTTACCCCAAAATCGCATGCGCATGTTAACGTAGATAAACACATGTCCATACGCACGCCTGCATTCCCATAGACTGTTGTGCGTTATTTTGTTGCATTCCATACAAAAGCATGTGCATTATTTTTTTTAAAGGCTTTTGTGGGGCACAAAAATGCAACAGGTTGCGTCTTGCATGCCTAATTAGGCTAGGTTCACATTGTGTTAGAGCATCCGTTTAACGGATCCATTAAACGGATGCGCTAACGCTGATGTCATTTTTGACATCTTTAGTGACCTAGCGCTAATGGTTTGCGTTAACGCTAGGTAGCGCTCAGGTACCATGCTCTACCTAGCGTTAGACCATACAGTTCTATGCTCAGCAAACGGGTCCGTTCACTGTGTGTTACTGCCAACACACCCAAAAACGCTGCAATCAGCGTTCGAGGGTGCGTCATTAATTAACACATACTTGCTAACGCATGTTGATATTGGCATATGTTAGGATGCATTTGTATCATTGCAGGCAATGGCGAGCGTTAACGGATCCGTTACATAGCGTTAGTTCTGCTATGTAACGGATCCGTCAGCACTTTGCCCCCTAACGCAATGTGAACCCAGCCTTAGCTCACACGACGAAAAAACGCTTGAGCACAAATATGCATAAAAATGCGGGCAAACACAAGACCCCTGGAAGAAGCGATTTGCGAAACGCGCGTTGGGGCTATCTCCTTGCCCGGTCCACACGGTAATTATGCCTCCTAGCGATAGTCAGCTCCATTAGATGCTTGCATTCATGGTCACATAACCATTAGATGCTTGTGTTCATGGTCACATGACCAGTGGACAACAATCTCTTTGTGCACTTGCACTGTCATATGCATCTTTGATTTACTATCTTAAACTATTGCTGCACTATTGCACTTTTGTTATACTTTAATGATTGTCACTGTATATTTTTGCACTATTGCACTTTATATGTAAATGATCTTTGCCTATTACTATATAAATGTGCTGTCACATTGCTAGTTCTTTGCAGCCACTTTGGTATTATTATATGCAAACAGCTCACATAACTGAATAGGTTCCACTTGGCATTTATTCTTTATTTGGCATTTTTCATTTTCTGTGGACCCCTTGGAATTTATTTTGTTCAGTTTCAGTCCCTTCATATTTATGTGATTTTACCTTTTTGTATATTCAATAAATTTTCACTTTTAATCATATATTTGGTTTCACATCTCCGTTTTTTGGTGTTTAAACACAAGACCATGCGCACGCCATGTTAAACATAGGTAAACATGATGCATGCGCCAAAAAACGCTATATGTGCTGCGGCAAAAAAAGCTAATGTGAAACCAGCCTTACCTGCTCGCTATGGAGGTGGTGCAGCAGAATCAGTGTGGTAAGCAGCAAAATCTGCATATTTAATGGGCTCAAAGACTGGGGCTGCACTGGAGGCATCTTGCAGTGGAGTACAATATCAAAACAAAATGGAGAGGAGGGGTTGGACTAGGAAATGACCTCACAAAATTTATTTTTTTCATTCAACTTTGTTTATTCTCAAAAACGCTTGAAAAATGCTTAAAAAAACGCTAAGAAAAACCGCATGAAAAACGCATGCGTTTTTCCAAGCAAGGGGATGCGGTTGGGTTCAGGAAAAATCTGCTAACATTCTGCAACGTGTGCACATAGCCTTAAAGGCAGGTGCTGGGTATATATTGCATACCTGCCGCCTGTCTGATCCGTAAACATGCACCCTACATCTGTCATACATGGGCATGACTCCAACTGTTTGGGCTGTGCTTTTTGTCTCTATAGCTTTTCATGAGCATGTGCAAAACAGTCAGGTCTGAGCAGGGCCGGTTTTAGGCAAAGTGGGGCCCTAGGCAAAGTTTAAAATGGGGCCCCAAATGCTAACATATTGCAAATCACACAGAAGCATTTCAGTTGTAGCTACATGCGCTGAGTTCAGGCCGCTAAACAAGTGTGATCGACAATATTGAAAACGTTCATCGCTTGTTTCTCGGCCTTTTTCCACCGTCTGAGAAAGAATCATGGGGACAGAACAATCACTATTAGATCAATTTGTCCCCATACAGTATCATGTTATCAGCAGCACAGCTACAGTTTACACCCACGATGTGCTACTGAGAACATTGATTTTTGTTTCGGCATAAACAATCCAATCACTCGATGAGTAGGCAGCATTTTGCTTGTTTAGTATAATACACCCCATAGTCTTCCATATTATAAAATATACACCCCATAGTCTTCCATATAATATAATATGCCCCATAGTCCTCCATATAGTATAATACACTCCCTATAGTCCTCCATATATTAAAATACACTCCTCAGTCCTCCATATATTAAAATACACTCCTCAGTCCTCCATATAGTATTATACACTTCCCAAAGTCCTACATATAGTACAATACACTCCTCATAGTCCTCCATATATTAAAATACACTGCTCAGTCCTCCACATAGTATAATACAGTGTTCATAGTGCTCCATATAGTATGATACACTCCTCAGTCCTCCATATAGTATAATACCCTCCTCATAGTGCTCCATATAATATAATGCACTGCCATAGTCATCCATGTAGTACAATTCACTTCCCACAGTATAATGCACCTCATAGTTCTTCATATAGTATAATGTATACCCCCATAGTCCTCGATACAGTAAATGCAGCCCACATATAGTATAATGCAGCCACCCCATAGAGCATAATGCAGCCACCCGACAGAGTATAATGCAATCACCCCACAGAGTATAATGTAACCCCCCATAAAATATAATGCAGTCTCCCTCATATAGTATAATGTAGCCTCTGTTCTGCCCTCTGAATATAGGGCAAATATGTTTGCATTATGTGCTGGTTTAGTTAGCACCATCTAGTGGTGGCTGAATTTATAGCTGTGTGTGTCTTAAATAGCTTTACAGTCTGTGTCTTTAACAGAGAGATGTTTTCTGGGATTGAAGCAATGTATTCTGGGATGAGGGAGATGTCATTTTCTCCTGTGTATTTCATAGGATGCATGTTGTTTACTTGTCCTCCTGTAACTCCCCAACTTGAGTTCGTTATCTAGGTAAAGCATATCTGGTAAGATTAATATCTTTTCGTGCAATGCAGTGTTACAGAGATGTTATTAACTGTACAGCAGCCAGTGCTCAGTAGATTTAATTAGACACCTGTGTGTTTCTATGTAAAGTTTGCATCACACTGTATACTTCCTGTAATTGTGTTAGCTGTGTGATCATCTGCCCAATACTTACCCATGTCGTTTGCATTCTTTATAGTTTTACCGCATGTTCTATACCCTTCACCAATAAACAAGTTAGACTACAGAGAACAGTCTGCTTATTTGGAAGACAGAGCTGTGGTTTATGCTGTATGCTAGAGTGCACACTGTGTCAACGTGTATGAAGGCAGAACAGCCTCCTCATAGAGTATGATGCAATCACCCCTGATAGAATATAATAAATATAATACAGCCCCCCATAAAATATAATGTAGCCCCAAATAGAATATAATACAGCCCACACCCATAGAATATAATGTAGCCCCATCAAAGAGTATGATGCAATCCTCCTTCATAAAATCTAATACAGCCCTACATAGAATATAATGCAGCCCACCTCCCCATAGAATATAATGTAGCCTCCTATATAATATAATGTAGCCCCCCCATAGTATATAACACAGCCTCCCTTATAGAATATAATGTACCCCCATAGTATATAACACAGCCTCCCGCATAGAATATAATGTACCCCCCATAGTATATAACACAGCCTCCCTCATAGAATGTAATATACTCCCCATATCATATAACACAGCCTCCCCCATGGAATATAATGTACCCCAATAGTATATAACAGAGCCCACATAGTATATAACACAGCCACATAGTATATAACACAGCCACATAGTATATAACACAGCCCAAATAGTATATAACACAGCCCACGTAGTATATAAACACAGCTTCGTAGTATATAGCGCAGCCCACGTGGTATATAGCACAGCCCCATAGTATATAGCGCAGCCCACATAGTATATAGAACAGCCCACGTAGTATATAGCGCAGCCCACGTAGTAAATAGCGCTGCCCACATAGTATATAACACAGCCACATAGTATATAACACAGCCACATAGTATATAACACAGCCCACGTAGTATATAAACACAGCTTCATAGTATATAGCGCAGCCCACGTGGTATATAGCACAGCCCACATAGTATATAGCGCAGCCCACGTAGTATATAGCGCAGCCCACATAGTATATAGCGCAGCCCACATAGTATATAGCGCAGCCCACATAGTAAATAGCGCTGCCCACATAGTATATAACGCAGCCCACATAGTATATAGCACAGCCCACATAGTATATATCGCAGCCCGCATAGTATATAGCTCAGCCCACATAGTATATAGTGCAGCCCACATAGTATATAGTGCAGCCCACATAGTATATAACGCAGCCCACATAGTATATAACGCAGCCCACATAGTATATAGCGCAGCCCACATAGTATATAGCACAGCCCCGTAGTATATAACAGCCCACATAGTATGTAGCGCAGCCTACATAGTATATAGCACAGTCCCTTAGTTTATAACACAGCCCACATTCTCTCTCCCTCCCACCCTGAGAATGGCCCCACAGTCCAGTACTCACTGTTATATTAAAAAAAAACAAAAAACACTCCTCACCTCTCCTCGTGCCCGTGCTGTTCCCGGCTCCTGTCTCAGCCTGCATTGCTTGGCACACGGTGAGTGCGCAATGATGTCATCGCGCACCCACAGTGTCAGAGGCAGAGCGGGGAATGACGGGAGAGGGAGATCATTTTGTTTTTACCCTAGGTTTTGTCTGTTAAATGGCCATAGTGTGAATGTGTACCTACAGATTGCACTTATACCAACACGTGTTCCGGCTCATTGTTTTCGTTTTCATGAACTGTAGATGTTAGAGAGGAGTTTATGGGTATTCCTATCTTGTAAAGTGATGATATAATACTAGGATTGTCACTGTACAGAGAAAATTTAGCAGGGGACGCAGTGTGAAATCAGAGTGAAATCTGAGGACCACTGCAATAATAAACTGATGGCAAATCTCTGCAATATGTAATTGCTTTACAATGTTTTTGAAATGGGTTTAGTTTATGCATGTAAGGCTGTAGTCACACTAGCGATTTTAAAATTGGTCTGATTTTGTTCCTGCAAAGTCGGACGAGCGTAATGCAAATGTCATGGGTTTTTTATGTGAATACAATCCTATTTTTTCACACCTAGCATCGGATTTAAATCTGAATGCAGTGTGATTGCTATCCGACTGGAATGCACTTTTAACATGAGCTTTTACATAGCGCAACTCTGTATGTCATTTACACATCGTTTTCAAGGGAAATATTCATATATATATATGTGTATATATATATATATATATATATATATATATATTGCACGCTAGAAATAGGCCCGATGCTATTGCATTGGGAGTGCGGTGAAATGAACATCTGTGTATCTTTAGCGGCGGGGGATTCAAATCCCGCCCGCGCGGCATCGCTCATTGGCTCAGATGGCGGCTTAGCCAATGAGCGGTGCCGCGCGGCTTTGGCGGGGGATTTGAATCCCGCGCCGCTCATTGGCTCAGCCGGCGGCAGCTCAGCCAATGAGCGTGCCGCGCGGATTTGAGCGGCACCTCTCATTGACTGAGCGCACCTGGCGCTCAGCCAATGAGCAGCACAAGATTCAAATCCCCCACCCCACCGGCTGAGCCAATGAGCGGTGCCGCGTGGCATTTGAATTCCCCACCAAAGCTGCACGGCACCGCTCAATGGCTGAGCGCCCCTGGCATGGCCCCGTCATACCTATAATAATAGATAACACAGATGGTTAGCAGTCGACTTGAAAGTTTGAGTTCACGGTGCTAGTGAGAAAGGGACGGATAGTCCCCAAAACACAGGTTAAATATAGAGTCACTGCACACGCTGATTATGTGAAGTAAATTTATTGATTGACGGTGTTGGGCAGAATGAGAGGCCCAAATTTAGTACTTTGAGTTCTAAGGGAGAAAGAGAATAGACAGATATTTACAACTAAGTTTGAACTCCTACCTGTTGCGACCGGAGGACCATCTGGCGATTTTGTTCTCCTTGACCGCCTTGTTGGCGTGTGTTTTGACCTAAAAAAGGAACTCTTGAGAGAGAAGTGCCACCAGCGTCGCTCCCGGATCCTGGTGAAGAACCTCCAACTGGAGAGGATCCCCCGGAGGCTGTGTATCCACCTTGTTGGCGACGAAATCTGGATCGGTAGTGTCTTGGTGCTGGGTCCTCCCATTTGTAGACTCTGTTATTCAGGTAGTCTTCTGTATCGCGTTGAAATGTAGACCTGTTTCTTTCTTCTAGAGTTTTTTGATGTGTTAGTAGAACAGTGTCTACTTTGCTTTTGAGAGTACTAAACTCGGTGCTGCTCAAGGTAGAGGTTAATTGAGTCTCTATGGTAGAGACTCAATGGCTTCTTGAAGGTATTCAATTGTAAGTAAAATTATATCAAATGAACATTTGTTAAGAATCATCTGAAAGGTGGCGCAATATTTGGCGTTGTCAGAGAAAAGGGTGGGTCTCAGATGGCTGCGAAGTCCACAGGGTATCTTCCCTTGCCTGTGGTACGCGCCCAACGTATTGCAGTGCAGGTCATAAGCTATGAGTCTTTTCCTTTCTTTTTCCCAATCTCTTGTCTTAATGTCTCTACTGGAAATGTGAAGGAAATCTGAACCAGATCTAATTTTGGATAAGGTCGTTGATCCTAGTGCATCATCGTACATATAGGTTTGGGACGTCATGGATACTGAGTCGGTGCTTATAACCAAAAAAAACTTGTAGTAGAAAATACAGATGGTTAGCACTCGACTTGAAAGTTTGAGTTCACGGTGCTAGTGAAAAAGGGACGGATAGTCCCCAAAACACAGGTTAAATATAGAGTCACTGCACACGCTGATTATGCTCAATGTGAAGTAAATTTATTGATTGACGGTGAGGAAGCTACAGCTGACGTTTCGGCCTCAGCGGCCTTTATCACATAGTCGCTGAAATAATAAACTACACACAGTAAAAATCAAGGAATATATACAAAATATACAGAATATACAAAATCAGTATCTCAAAAAAACAAAATGGTGATAAATCAAATATCCTAGCATCACCTGAGAATATAGAGACACTTCAAGACAAGCTAAGAGAAAAAAAGACATGGCGGCAGACAAGACAAAACTACATATAGAAAAACATGAAATGAGGCCATACCCCTTTTGAGAAAAGAGTCTGTGTTCACCGGTTAAATAGTGTCACTGCTAGGCAATATTTCAAAGATTTATTTGGTAGATTATCCTGTGGATAAGGATAAATGGAGGTATGGTTAGGGTGGCACAAAATATGCATACTCTTAAGGGAATAGCTGAATGTTGTGGGAAAAAGGGGAAGTAAATGCCAAGGAGTTCAGCACAGTTACCAACTGTGTTTATGGAGGCACGCTGGTAGGCAAACATATGTCGGCATAAAAATTACAATATAATGTTAAATTCTGATGGTTGAGAGGTAAGAAAACTAACGCCCAAAAAATAAAGAGTTCAGCATCTCCATGTATTTGGGGCGTAACTATAAACATGGCAGTGTAAACAAGTACGTCACATGGGTATGAGACCAGTGGGAAAAAAAGGGTCATACATAGGAGAGATAAATACCACGGTAACCAGTATTCCTGATTCCTGATGAGAGGAAGAAGGGGAAGTGTGCCAGAGCTAAATGAAAAAAGAGGCCCAATAGTATGTAATAAAGTTGGTTGGTGGCACAGCGGTGATCCCTGTATGGGACAGTACTTACGATCATTGGTGGCGCTGAGGGGGATGCAGGCACAACCGTGCCAGGGCAGTGAATGAGCGCTGAGTTCCCAGCAGCGCTCTTTACGATGTCCACACCGATCACCTGACAGGAAGTGATGTCAGATGCCGGTGCGTGCGCAGTAGGGCATGGCCGTGTCGCCTGGCACAGTAATCCACCAACAAAATGGCGCGGGCTACCTGCGCATGCGCGGTGAGGCGCGATCACGTTCAATATGTTAACAGGAGCAAACTGAGGCTATAAATAGGATACGGACGTTCTTTTGTATGCAGTGTAGAGCACGGGGGCATTTGAGGAGATGCAGAAATAAGCACTGTGTATAAAGGACAAATGAGCAAAAAAAAATGCAAAAAAAATCCTATAGCACACATTAATAATAAAAGTCATACAGATATAGCGATGCTTTTGCAAACAGAAATAATGTAATAAGTTAATTAAACATATGACATTAGTATTATGTAGGAGTCCAAACTGAAAGAAAAAAGATGGAAAATAATGGAAGTGAAAGCTATTTGTTAATTAGAGATAAAAAAAAGGGGGGAAAGGAATGCATAAGAAATTAGTATGTGACCTAAAAAATCGGAGCGGGGGGGGAAGGGAGATGAAAAAACTGAGAGAAGGATGGGTACAATTGGGGACATCATCACGGAAATGTTAACCAAAACTAGAAAATACTACTAGAGATCTTAGACTACTAGAAATGTCCAATAGATTTGAAACTAGACACTATCCGCCCACACTCTTGACTTCTGAGATGACAAAAGCTCTAACCGACCCTGACTGTACTGGAATTACTGCATCTAAACCACCCAGATTACCCTTTGTTCATGGTCACCACCCTTCTATGCAGAGAATATGGGTCACCCTCTGACACCCAGGGCAGCGGGGTACTCGGTACCGGGCCGGTGTCAAGGTGGGGATGTGTCACAGCAGCGGTGGGCCCGGTCCGTGGCCCTGGGTGCCCAATATCAATGGCGGTGATGTTAATGGTATAATAGTTTATTTGGATAGTTTGTGATGCCACCCATGGTGTTTGGCAAGTAAGATGTTGAGCCAACGCTGCATGCAGAGCCAACGCTGCATGCAGATCCACTGGGACTGATGGTGTGGTGCAGCAAAGATGGTGTAGCTCCCCACAGGTGGAGCTGTAGTCCCAGGGCAGTGTGGGTGCAATGGATGAGGAGAGGCGCAGAATGGTATAGATGTTGTTACCCAGATGTAGCGGTGCTGGAATAACTGGAGGACACCAGAGTATGCGGTTCCAAAGCTTTACTTACTGTTTGCAGTTCACACAACTGCCTGCCTCCGTACTGTGTTCTCCAGGTCAGGGCCCCAGCCAACCTCCAGGCATTATAGGATTCTCCCTTCCACACTCCGCCAACATGTACCTTTCTGAACGACTCCTCCAATGCGCCTTTAGGTGCGAAGCACTCCAGTACTTAGTTACCCTGGAATGCCTCTCTCTAGGTGTTCCTAGTCTTTATGTGTATGACAGATAGCTGTAGCCTGTTTCGGGGATTCCTCACTGTGTCCCGGCTCTCTTTTCAGTTGCTGTTGTGTCCCAAGTCTATGATGGGAGCAAGGCATTAGTGGCTCACTACTCCTCCGGTGTCTGTTGCCGGACTTAAAGATCCAATCAACCTCAGGGCCTTTGCGCTCTCTGGACTGGAAGGGTTCTCTATCTTTCTTCAACCAGCTTCCCACCGTCCTTCTATTCTCCTTCTTTCCGATCTGTTCTATCTCTCTTATGGAAGGTTAGGTTATCAATCTTATCAGTCTCTTTCTCTGGTCTTTCTCGTGCCAGCAGCCCAGATCACTGGGAACTGCTGCAGCACGTCCTTCAGACACCCATCTTCTCTCTCTTCTCCAACTAACCACCAACCAACCAACCTCTAACTCTCACTCTTCCCACTCTTTTATATCATCTCACTCCACCCGCCTCCCAGCACATCTCGTGTTACGAAGCAGGGTTCCACGAGGGGTGCTCTGCTAACCTCCAGCCTAAAGTGTTAGGTGGCCCCACTGAACTATCCTGTGTGTGGAATGCAGGTGTGGAGTGTGGTCAGGAGTTCCCACCTTACCTGGATGGTGGGGCACTACACCTTAGAAGAAGGTGCAGTACCTCTGTGGCGACTGAAGCCTCAGGGGCGCCACAAATACATAACCTTATTCATAAACACGGGGCTTTACTTACCAAAGCATACCCTAAAATTGATGTTTTCAAATCTCCACCTCTGATGTGCTTAAGAAGACCCCAAAACATCAAGGACAAGCTAGTCAGGGCGGACCTAGGAAATTCTAATCACATCACCACAAGAACATTGACAGGGAAGAAAAGAACAGGTACCTTCCCTTGTCTCAACTGTATGAGCTGCTCCAACATCATTAAAGGCAATGAAGTCATCCACCCACGTACTGGTAAATCTTACCCGATTAAAGACTACTTCACTTGCGAGACCAACTTTGTCATATACATCATTAAATGTCCGTGTGGATTACTGTATGTGGGTGAAACTACCCAGGCCATTATGGACCGAATTTCCAGCCATAAGTCAACTATCAGATGCGGAAAAACATGGCTCCCACTCCCTGCCCATTTCAAGGAAGCCCGACACAATGTGTCTCAGCTAAGGTTCCAAATCACAGAAAAAGTTCCTAGATCAAAGAGGGGTGGCAATCATATTCCCTTATTCAAGCAACGGGAGACCTATTGGATTTACACTCTAGACACCTTACAACCCAAACGTCTCAATCGAGAAATTGATTGGTTAATCTGACATTTTTCTTTTCCCTTTAGACCCATTGAATGTTTGCCTTCATGAGTCTATTTTGACATCTTCCCTGGTGGTAAGATATTTAACTAGTTTCCTTTTTTCCATTTTTATATTTTTATTTATATTCATTTTCATTTTGATTTTTATTTTATATTTTTTTATTTTTTCATTTTTCATTCTTTATGTTCCTTTTATTTTTAATTATGCTTTACATTATTTTTTCACTTTTTTACATTTAATTTTTAATTTTTATTTTATTTCATTCATTTTTTTGATTTTTTCTTTTTTCCCTTATTCATTATTTTTATTTTTATTTTTCATTTTTTCATTATTTCAAACAATTTTCTCTTATTTTAAAATTTCTCCCTTTTATTTATTTTTTATTTTTCATTTTTATTTTCTCGTTTTGGTTACCATTTCCGTGATGATTTCCCCAATTGTACCCATCCTTCTCTCAGTTTTTTCATCTCCTTTCCCCCCCGTTCCGATTTTTTAGGTCACATACTAATTTCTTATGCATTCCTTTTCCCCCTTTTTTTTTTATCTCTAATTAACAAATATCTTTCACTTTCCGTTATTTTCCATCTTTATTTTTCCATCATAAGTACTGTCCCATACAGGGATCACCGCTGTACCACCAATCAACTTTATTACATACTTATTGGGCCTCTTTTTTCATTTAGCTCTGGCACACTTCCTCTCATCAGGAATCAGGAATACTGGCTACCGTGGTATTTATCTCTCCTATGTATGACCCTTTCTTTCCCATTGGTCTCATACCCATGTGACGTACTTGTTTACACTGCCATGTTTATAGTTACGCCCCAAATACATGGAGATGCTGAACTCTTTATTTTTGGGCGTTAGTTTTCTTACCTCTCAACCATCAGAATTTAACATTATATTGTAATTTTTATGCTGACATATGTTTGCCTACCAGCGTGCCTCCATAAACACAGTTGGTAACTGTGCTGAACTCCTTGGCATTTACTCCCCCTTTTTCCCACAACATTCAGCTATTCCCTTAAGAGTATGCATATTTTGTGCCACCCTAACCATACCTCCATTTATCCTTATCCACAGCATAATCTACCAAATAAATCTTTGAAATATAGCCTAGCAGTGACACTATTTAACCGGTGAACACAGACTCTTCGCTCAAAAGGGGTATGGCCTCATTTCATGTTTTTCTATATGTAGTTTTGTCTTGTCTGCCGCCATGTCTTTTTTTTCTCTTAGCTTGTCCTGAAGTATCTCTATATTCTCAAGCGATGCTAGGACATTTGAATTATCACCATTTCGTTTTTTTGAGATACTGATTTTGTGTATTCTGTATATTTTATATATTTTGTATATATGCCTTGATTTTTACTGTGTGTATTTTATTATTTCAGCGACTATGTGATAAAGGCCGCCGAGGCCGAAACGTCAGCTGTCGCTTCCTCACCGTCAATAAATTTACTTCACATTGAGCATAATCAGCGTGTGCAGTGACTCTATATTTAATCCCTATAATAATATGCATGGCCCTCTCATCCCTATTCTGGTATGTATGGCCCCCTCACCCTCCCCCAAACCTGGTATGCATGGTTCTCTCACCCCCCAATCCTGGTATGCATGGTCCCCTTGTAGAGGTCCGGGTGGCAGGCTGGGGTGGAGGGTAGCGTGCTGTGGTATTTAGGTGGTGTGGCTGGTAGGCGGCGGAGGTGTGCTGTACTCACAGGAATGGGGGGTGACCCGCTTCTTGATGTCGACAGGCACGAGACAGAGGCAGGAATTGTATTCAACAGGTTTGCTTTTATTGGCCGCTCACACGACGACCAGAACAAAACACGACAGATGTTTCACACTGTTATCCTCCTGCAGACAGGCCCGGGTACCTTCACTTGTACACTTTCTCCGTCAGGCGTACTTCGTGGCTCTATCCGCCATGGCTGCCCTAGGCCAATCCACCAAGGCGTTTCACCTTACAAAGTCCACCAATAATCCAGGTCCTCACAGGCCGTCTCTGCCTGTGACCAATGTCCTATAGGGTCGCCCCCTGTGACCGTTTCCACTGTCCAAAGTCTCTGAGGGATCTCCTTTGGGTGACAGACTCTCAACCTGTGAGCTCCCCTGGCTGACTGAAGCTTCTGGAAGCTTATCTCAGTATTTATTCAGACAGACCAGGTAGCGCCACCTTCTGTCACCTGACAGTCACCTCTGCCCAATCAGAGTCTCCTTGAACTCTGGCAGTTATGTAACACTCAAATGACAGTTACATAATCACTGCCATCGGCGCTATCCAGTGACCTCTGATGGGCAGACTGCCACATGACACCTGCTGTCAAACTCTCTGTCTCCTATCACAGACAGAACCGTACCCAGCTCAACCTCCCCACATTCCTCCTTCCTTTGCCCATTGTCGTCCTCGACAATTTGCATCCCGAGGATGAACGTCGTGTCAATACCTGACATGGTCGTCAACTGAGTCACACATACTTTCTGTCACACAGACCCTCAGTCTCACAAACTCCTGTGTCACACAACTCTTAGTCGCACAGACCTCTCTGCATCACACAAACTTCTGTGTCACACAACTCTTGGTCACACAGAACCTCTTGTCACACAGTCTTCCCTGCATCACACAGTCTCCCGGTCGCACAGACCTCTCTGCGTCACACAAACTCCTGTGTCACACAGACTTCTCTTACTCAGGCACCCGGTCCATTTTGCCTTCTCTCTGTCCCGTTGTCCATTCAGCTTAACATCGTCGGGGTCGGCATATTCCACGTACCCGGGACCTGCTGAATACACATTTTCATTTTTCAAATAACATTTCTAACTCACTATACATATTACACATAGCTTCGACATACATTACTTTTTGATGGGTACAATTACCCTCTTCTTTGCAACATTCTACATTAAGTACCATACTATGCTTAAATTACTCACTAGTTTTGTTACCTATATCTACCAGTATCATTATGCAAAGCATTTTTCTTTTAAATAAAGCATAACATCTTTAAATTTTTAACAAACAAGGACACTAGTGCTCCCCCTTCCTTTGAGGAGAGCACTCCCCCCGTATGCATCCCCGCTACACCAAGAGTGGGCACTTATTACTCAATTGAGGACTTTGAACTGTCCCCAGGTCATGCAACGGTGCACGACAGTCCCCAGCAGTCCATTTAGCAGGATACTCCGGGCCACCTCCTAGCGGCCGATGTTTCGCCAATTAGCAGGGAACTCCACAGCCGTGAAGTCCCTGGGATGCTTGAAATATTCTGGGCCTCGAGTGTCCCTGATGCCCGAGACCCAGGAGTCCTTGTCTCTTTCTATGGAGGCTCAGACTCCTCAGGGTAGGTGATGACCGCTACCGCATAGCAGCCGCAAGGGCAGTATTCGTTGTAATAGGAGACCGGGTCTCCCTCCCCCAGAGCCCATCCATGTCTGATGGGGGTCACATTAAGGTAGTCTTTGTGGCCAGTGGCGAGGTCCCAGATGAACCCGTAGCCTTTAGTGGTATTAGCATGTACAAGCCGCCCATATGATTGAGGGGTAGTCATGGCGGCCTCTCCTTCCTTATGTAACAGTGCCCATACCTCCCGCTCTCTGGCCATTTTCTTTGCAATTATCTCCGCCACCCAAGCGGAAGGTCTGGCGTAGGCAGCAGAGTCCGGTGGGCGGGCCGCGGTCGAGGTCATGGGCAAGGCAGAAGCGGCCACAGGCTCCGGTGTCATATAGGCCGCAGCCGGCTTTGGCAGCGACGACGGCGTGGCCGCAGGGGAGGCCGCAGCTGGAACCAAGGTCTCCACGGGCGGGGCCACAGATGAGGCAGCGGCCGCGCTCTCTGGTATTGCAGACATTGCAACCGTAAGTCCAGTTTCAGTTGGGGCCGGGAGCGTGGCTGATACAGCGGCTATCAGTCTGGCAGGGGACACACCGTCATCCGGAACAACCGGCAACACAGCACAAGGCGTCGGGTGGGGAGGCTGAGGGCCAGTGTCGGGACCCCGTGGTCTGTCCGATGCTGGGAGTGTAGAAATCAGGTTGGGCTGGAATGCTGCAGGCGGGACCGTGGGCACACTCACCTTTACAGCCGCCGCTGCTCCCTGCAGACTTTCCCATCGCTCCATTCTTAGCCATGAGTCTTCACCCCGCCGTCTGGCAGGGCCGGCCTCCAGGCCCGACAGCTCTACAGGGAAACTCCCTGGGCAGGTTTCCAAATTTTGGAACATGAGTGTGCAGTTCTCTTCCAACGAACATCACTCCCACCAGGGACGGATGCTATGAAGCCCCGAGCCATTCAGAACCAACAGCAGTGTCCGTGCCTGTTGCTTTGGGCCCCAAATCACCACAGTCATTTTTTAACAGTCAGCAATCCACAGTCCAGTTCTCCAAATTGTAATCCACAGGGAACAAGACAAAGCAGTACTTCACCCCACACAGCTTGGGGCCTTTGCTTCTTGGTGGCAGGCCTGCCGCTGAAGATGTTGTACTGGCGGCGATGGATCCTGCCGACTACGCCAAATGTAGAGGTCCGGGTGGCAGGCTGGGGTGGAGGGTAGCGTGCTGTGGTATTTAGGTGGTGTGGCTGGTAGGCAGCGGAGGTGTGCTGTACTCACAGGAATGGGGGGTGACCCGCTTCTTGACGTCGACAGGCACGAGACAGAGGCAGGAATTGTATTCAACAGGTTTGCTTTTATTGGCCGCCCTCACGACGACCAGAACAAAACACGACAGATGTTTCACACTGTTATCCTCCTGCAGACAGGCCCGGGTACCTTCACTTGCACACTTTCTCCGTCAGGCGTACTTCGTGGCTCTATCCGCCGTGGCTGCCCTAGGCCAATCCACCACGGCGTTTCACCTTACGAAGTCCACCAATAGTCCAGGTCCTCACAGGCCGTCTCTGCCTGTGACCAATGTCCTATAGGGTCACCCCCTGTGACCGTTTCCACTGTCCAAAGTCTCTGAGGGATCTCCATTGTGTGACAGACTCTCCTAACCTGTGAGCTCCCCTGGCTGACTGAAGCTTCTGGAAGCTTATCTCAGTATTTATTCAGACAGACCAGGTAGCCCCACCCTCTGTCACCTGACAGTCACCTCTGCCCAATCAGAGTCTCCTTGAACTCTGGCAGTTATGTAACACTCAAATGACAGTTACATAATCACTGCCATCGGCGCTCTCCAGTGACCTCTGATGGGCAGACTGCCACAGGACACCTGCTGTCAAACTATCTGTCTCCTATCACAGACAGAACCGTACCCAGCTCAACCTCCCCACACCCTCACCCCCCTATCCTGGTATGCATGGTTCCCTCACCACCATATCCTGGTATGCATGGTCCTCTCACTCCACCATCCTGGTATGCATGGTCCTCTCAACCTCCTATCATAGTATGCATGGTCCTCTCACCCCCGTTTCCTGGTATGCATGATCCTCTCACCCCCCTATCCTGGTATGCATGCTACCCCTCACCCCCCCTATCCTGGTATGCATGGCCCTCTCACCCCCCCAATCCTGGTATGCATGGTCCCCTCACCCGCCAATTCTGGTATGCATGCTCCACTCACCCCCCAATCCTGGTATGCATGCTACCCCTCACCCTCCAATCCTGGTATGCATGGTCCTCTCACCCCCCAATACTGGTATGCATGGTCATCTTCACCCACCTATCCTGGTATGCATGCTACGCCTCACCCCCAATCCTGGTATGCATGCTACCCCTCACCCCGTATCCTGGTGTGCATGGTCCCCTAACCCCCCATCCGGGTATACATGGTCCCCTCACCCCCTATCCTGGTATGCATGGTCCCCTCACCCTCTATCCTGGTATGCATGGTCCTGTCATCCCCCTTTCCTGGTATGCATGGTCCCCTCGCCCCCCAATCCTGGAATGCATGGTCCTCTCACCCCCCAATCCTGGTATGCATGGTCCCCGAACCCCCTTATCCTGGTATGCATGGTCCTCTCACCCCCCTTTCCTGGTATGCATGGTCCTCTCACCCCCCTTTCCTGGTATGCATGGTCCCTCTTACCCCCCATCTTGGTATGTATGGTCCTCTCAACCCCCAATCCTAGTATGCATTGTCTTCTCACCCTCCAATCCTGGTATGCATGCTACCCCTCACCCCCCCAAATCCTGGTATGCATGGTCCTCTCACCCCCCAATCCTGGTATGCATGGTCATCTTTACCCACCTATCCTGGTATGCATGCTACCCCTCACCCACTATCCTGCTGTGCATGGTCCCCTCACCCCCCCATCCGGGTATACATGGTCCCCTCACCCCCTATCCTGGTATGCATGGTCCCCTCACCCTCTATCCGGGTATGCATGGTCCTGTCATCCCCTTTCCTGGTATGCATGGTCCCCTCACCCCCCATTCCTGGAATGCATGGTCCTTTCACTCCCCAATCCAGGTATACATGGTCCCCGAACCCCCCTATCCTGGTATGCATGGTCCCCGAACCCCCCTATCCTGGTATGCATGGTCCTCTCACCCCCCTTTCCTGGTATGCATGGTCCCTCTCACCCCCCTTTCCTGGTATGCATGGTCCTTCTCACTCCCAAATCCTGGTATGTATGGTCCTCTCACCCTCCCTTTCCTGGTATGCATGGCCCCCTCACCCCCCAATCCTGGTATGCTTTGTCCTCTCACCCCCCTATCCTGGTATGCACGGTCCCTCTTACCCCCCAATCTTGGTATGTAAGTTCCTCTCACCCACCTTTCCTGGTATGCATAGTCCTCTCACTCCCCTTTCCTGGTATGCATGGTCCACTTACCCCCCAATCCTAGTATGTATGGTTCTCTCACCCCCCAATCCTGGTATGCATGGTCCTCTCATCGCCCAATACTGGTATGCATGGTCCCCTCACGACCATATCCTGGTATGCATGGTCCTCTCACCCTCCTATCATAGTATGCATGGTCCTCTCACCCCCGTTTCCTGGTATGCATGATCCTCTCACCCCCCTATCCTGGTATGCATGCTACCCCAATCACCTCCTCTATCCTGGTATGCATGGTCCTCTCACCCCCCACTCCTGGTATGCATGGTCCCCTTACCCCCCCAATCCTGGTATGCATGGTCCTCTCACCCCCCAATCCTGGTATGCATGCTACCCCTCACCCCCCAATCCTGGTATGCATGGTTCTCTCACCCCCCAATCCTGGTATGCATGGTTATCTTCACCCACCTATCTTGGTAAGCATACTACCCCTCACCCCGTATCCTGGTGTGCATGGTCCCCTCACCCCCATCTGGGTATACATGGTCCCCTCACCCCCTATCCTGGTATGCATGGTCCCCTCACCCACCAATAGTCCAGGTCCTCACAGGCCGTCTCTGCCTGTGACCAATGTCCTATAGGGTCACCCCCTGTGACCGTTTCCACTGTCCAAAGTCTCTGAGGGATCTCCATTGTGTGACAGACTCTCCTAACCTGTGAGCTCCCCTGGCTGACTGAAGCTTCTGGAAGCTTATCTCAGTATTTATTCAGACAGACCAGGTAGCCCCACCCTCTGTCACCTGACAGTCACCTCTGCCCAATCAGAGTCTCCTTGAACTCTGGCAGTTATGTAACACTCAAATGACAGTTACATAATCACTGCCATCGGCGCTCTCCAGTGACCTCTGATGGGCAGACTGCCACAGGACACCTGCTGTCAAACTATCTGTCTCCTATCACAGACAGAACCGTACCCATCTCAACCTCCCCACACCCTCACCCCCCTATCCTGGTATGCATGGTTCCCTCACCACCATATCCTGGTATGCATGGTCCTCTCACTCCACCATCCTGGTATGCATGGTCCTCTCAACCTCCTATCATAGTATGCATGGTCCTCTCACCCCCGTTTCCTGGTATGCATGATCCTCTCACCCCCCTATCCTGGTATGCATGCTAACCCTCACCCCCCCTATCCTGGTATGCATGGCCCTCTCACCCCCCCAAACCTGGTATGCATGGTCCTCTCACACGCCAATTCTGGTATGCATGCTCCTCTCACCCCCCAATCCTGGTATGCATGCTACCCCTCACCCTCCAATCCTGGTATGCATGGTCCTCTCACCCCCCAATACTGGTATGCATGGTCATCTTCACCCACCTATCCTGGTATGCATGCTACGCCTCACCCCCAATCCTGGTATGCATGCTACCCCTCACCCCGTATCCTGGTGTGCATGGTCCCCTAACCCCCCATCCGGGTATACATGGTCCCCTCACCCCCTATCCTGGTATGCATGGTCCCCTCACCCTCTATCCTGGTATGCATGGTCCTGTCATCCCCCTTTCCTGGTATGCATGGTCCCCTCGCCCCCCAATCCTGGAATGCATGGTCCTCTCACCCCCCAATCCTGGTATGCATGGTCCCCGAACCCCCTTATCCTGGTATGCATGGTCCTCTCACCCCCCTTTCCTGGTATGCATGGTCCTCTCACCCCCCTTTCCTGGTATGCATGGTCCCTCTTACCCCCCATCTTGGTATGTATGGTCCTCTCAACCCCCAATCCTAGTATGCATTGTCTTCTCACCCTCCAATCCTGGTATGCATGCTACCCCTCACCCCCCCAAATCCTGGTATGCATGGTCCTCTCACCCCCCAATCCTGGTATGCATGGTCATCTTTACCCACCTATCCTGGTATGCATGCTACCCCTCACCCACTATCCTGCTGTGCATGGTCCCCTCACCCCCCCATCCGGGTATACATGGTCCCCTCACCCCCTATCCTGGTATGCATGGTCCCCTCACCCTCTATCCGGGTATGCATGGTCCTGTCATCCCCTTTCCTGGTATGCATGGTCCCCTCACCCCCCATTCCTGGAATGCATGGTCCTTTCACTCCCCAATCCAGGTATACATGGTCCCCGAACCCCCCTATCCTGGTATGCATGGTCCCCGAACCCCCCTATCCTGGTATGCATGGTCCTCTCACCCCCCTTTCCTGGTATGCATGGTCCCTCTCACCCCCCTTTCCTGGTATGCATGGTCCTTCTCACTCCCAAATCCTGGTATGTATGGTCCTCTCACCCTCCCTTTCCTGGTATGCATGGCCCCCTCACCCCCCAATCCTGGTATGCATCGTCCTCTCACCCCCCTATCCTGGTATGCACGGTCCCTCTTACCCCCCAATCTTGGTATGTAAGTTCCTCTCACCCACCTTTCCTGGTATGCATAGTCCTCTCACTCCCCTTTCCTGGTATGCATGGTCCACTTACCCCCCAATCCTAGTATGTATGGTTCTCTCACCCCCCAATCCTGGTATGCATGGTTCTCTCATCGCCCAATACTGGTATGCATGGTCCCCTCACGACCATATCCTGGTATGCATGGTCCTCTCACCCTCCTATCATAGTATGCATGGTCCTCTCACCCCCGTTTCCTGGTATGCATGATCCTCTCACCCCCCTATCCTGGTATGCATGCTACCCCAATCACCTCCTCTATCCTGGTATGCATGGTCCTCTCACCCCCCACTCCTGGTATGCATGGTCCCCTTACCCCCCCAATCCTGGTATGCATGGTCCTCTCACCCCCCAATCCTGGTATGCATGCTACCCCTCACCCCCCAATCCTGGTATGCATGGTTCTCTCACCCCCCAATCCTGGTATGCATGGTTATCTTCACCCACCTATCTTGGTAAGCATACTACCCCTCACCCTGTATCCTGGTGTGCATGGTCCCCTCACCCCCATCTGGGTATACATGGTCCCCTCACCCCCTATCCTGGTATGCATGGTCCCCTCACCCACCAATAGTCCAGGTCCTCACAGGCCGTCTCTGCCTGTGACCAATGTCCTATAGGGTCACCCCCTGTGACCATTTCCACTGTCCAAAGTCTCTGAGGGATCTCCATTGTGTGACAGACTCTCCTAACCTGTGAGCTCCCCTGGCTGACTGAAGCTTCTGGAAGCTTATCTCAGTATTTATTCAGACAGACCAGGTAGCCCCACCCTCTGTCACCTGACAGTCACCTCTGCCCAATCAGAGTCTCCTTGAACTCTGGCAGTTATGTAACACTCAAATGACAGTTACATAATCACTGCCATCGGCGCTCTCCAGTGACCTCTGATGGGCAGACTGCCACAGGACACCTGCTGTCAAACTATCTGTCTCCTATCACAGACAGAACCGTACCCAGCTCAACCTCCCCACACCCTCACCCCCCTATCCTGGTATGCATGGTTCCCTCACCACCATATCCTGGTATGCATGGTCCTCTCACTCCACCATCCTGGTATGCATGGTCCTCTCAACCTCCTATCATAGTATGCATGGTCCTCTCACCCCCGTTTCCTGGTATGCATGATCCTCTCACCCCCCTATCCTGGTATGCATGCTACCCCTCACCCCCCCTATCCTGGTATGCATGGCCCTCTCACCCCCCCAAACCTGGTATGCATGGTCCCCTCACCCGCCAATTCTGGTATGCATGCTCCTCTCACCCCCCAATCCTGGTATGCATGCTACCCCTCACCCTCCAATCCTGGTATGCATGGTCCTCTCACCCCCCAATACTGGTATGCATGGTCATCTTCACCCACCTATCCTGGTATGCATGCTACGCCTCACCCCCAATCCTGGTATGCATGCTACCCCTCACCCCGTATCCTGGTGTGCATGGTCCCCTAACCCCCCATCCGGGTATACATGGTCCCCTCACCCCCTATCCTGGTATGCATGGTCCCCTCACCCTCTATCCTGGTATGCATGGTCCTGTCATCCCCCTTTCCTGGTATGCATGGTCCCCTCGCCCCCCAATCCTGGAATGCATTGTCCTCTCACCCCCCAATCCTGGTATGCATGGTCCCCGAACCCCCTTATCCTGGTATGCATGGTCCTCTCACCCCCCTTTCCTGGTATGCATGGTCCTCTCACCCCCCTTTCCTGGTATGCATGATCCCTCTCACCCCCAAATCCTGGTATGTATGGTCCTCTCACCCCCCCATCCTGGTATGCATGGTCCCTCTTACCCCCCATCTTGGTATGTATGGTCCTCTCAACCCCCAATCCTAGTATGCATTGTCTTCTCACCCTCCAATCCTGGTATGCATGCTACCCCTCACCCCCCCAAATCCTGGTATGCATGGTCCTCTCACCCCCCAATCCTGGTATGCATGGTCATCTTTACCCACCTATCCTGGTATGCATGCTACCCCTCACCCACTATCCTGCTGTGCATGGTCCCCTCACCCCCCCATCCGGGTATACATGGTCCCCTCACCCCCTATCCTGGTATGCATGGTCCCCTCACCCTCTATCCGGGTATGCATGGTCCTGTCATCCCCTTTCCTGGTATGCATGGTCCCCTCACCCCCCATTCCTGGAATGCATGGTCCTTTCACTCCCCAATCCAGGTATACATGGTCCCCGAACCCCCCTATCCTGGTATGCATGGTCCCCGAACCCCCCTATCCTGGTATGCATGGTCCTCTCACCCCCCTTTCCTGGTATGCATGGTCCCTCTCACCCCCCTTTCCTGGTATGCATGGTCCTTCTCACTCCCAAATCCTGGTATGTATGGTCCTCTCACCCTCCCTTTCCTGGTATGCATGGCCCCCTCACCCCCCAATCCTGGTATGCATCGTCCTCTCACCCCCCTATCCTGGTATGCACGGTCCCTCTTACCCCCCAATCTTGGTATGTAAGTTCCTCTCACCCACCTTTCCTGGTATGCATAGTCCTCTCACTCCCCTTTCCTGGTATGCATGGTCCACTTACCCCCCAATCCTAGTATGTATGGTTCTCTCACCCCCCAATCCTGGTATGCATGGTTCTCTCATCGCCCAATACTGGTATGCATGGTCCCCTCACGACCATATCCTGGTATGCATGGTCCTCTCACCCTCCTATCATAGTATGCATGGTCCTCTCACCCCCGTTTCCTGGTATGCATGATCCTCTCACCCCCCTATCCTGGTATGCATGCTACCCCAATCACCTCCTCTATCCTGGTATGCATGGTCCTCTCACCCCCCACTCCTGGTATGCATGGTCCCCTTACCCCCCCAATCCTGGTATGCATGGTCCTCTCACCCCCCAATCCTGGTATGCATGCTACCCCTCACCCCCCAATCCTGGTATGCATGGTTCTCTCACCCCCCAATCCTGGTATGCATGGTTATCTTCACCCACCTATCTTGGTAAGCATACTACCCCTCACCCCGTATCCTGGTGTGCATGGTCCCCTCACCCCCATCTGGGTATACATGGTCCCCTCACCCCCTATCCTGGTATGCATGGTCCCCTCACCCTCTATCCTGGTATGCATGGTCCTCTCACCCCCATTTCCTGGTATGCATGATCCTCTCACCCCCCTTTCCTGGTATGCATGCTACCCCTCACCTCCTCTATCCTGGTATGCATGGTCCTCTCACCCCCCAATCCTGGTATGCATGGTCCCCTTACCCCCCAATCCTGGTATGCATGGTCCTCTCACCCCCCAATCCTGGTAAACATGATCCCCTCACTTCCCTATCCTGGTATGCATGGTCCCTGAACCCCCCTATCCTGGTATGCATGGTCCTCTCACCCTCCTATCATATTATGCATGGTCCTCTCACCCCCGTTTCCTGGTATGCATGATCCTCTCACCCCCCTATCCTGGTATGCATGCTACCCCTCACCTCCTCTATCCTGGTATGCATGGTCCTCTCACCCCCCAATCCTGGTATGCATGGTCCCCTTACCCCCCAATCCTGGTATGCATGGTCCTCTCACCCCCCAATCCTGGTATGCATGCTACCCCTCACCCCCCAATCCTGGTATGCATGGTTATCTTCACCCACCTATCCTGGTAAGCATGCTACCCCTCACCCCGTATCCTGGTGTGCATGGTCCCCTCACCCCCCATCTGGGTATACATGGTCCCCTCACCCCCTATCCTGGTATGCATGGTCCCCTCACCCTCTATCCTGGTATGCATGGTCCTGTCATCCCCCTTTCCTGGTATGCATGGTCCCCTCGCCCCCCAATCCTGGAATGCATGGTCCTCTCACCCCCCAATCCTGGTATGCATGGTCCCCGAACCCCCTTATCCTGGTATGCATGGTCCTCTCACCCCCCTTTCCTGGTATGCATGGTCCTCTCACCCCCCTTTCCTGGTATGCATGATCCCTCTCACCCCCAAATCCTGGTATGTATGGTCCTCTCACCCCCCCATCCTGGTATGCATGGTCCCTCTTACCCCCCATCTTGGTATGTATGGTCCTCTCAACCCCCAATCCTAGTATGCATTGTCTTCTCACCCTCCAATCCTGGTATGCATGCTACCCCTCACCCCCCCAAATCCTGGTATGCATGGTCCTCTCACCCCCCAATCCTGGTATGCATGGTCATCTTTACCCACCTATCCTGGTATGCATGCTACCCCTCACCCACTATCCTGCTGTGCATGGTCCCCTCACCCCCCCATCCGGGTATACATGGTCCCCTCACCCCCTATCCTGGTATGCATGGTCCCCTCACCCTCTATCCGGGTATGCATGGTCCTGTCATCCCCTTTCCTGGTATGCATGGTCCCCTCACCCCCCATTCCTGGAATGCATGGTCCTTTCACTCCCCAATCCAGGTATACATGGTCCCCGAACCCCCCTATCCTGGTATGCATGGTCCCCGAACCCCCCTATCCTGGTATGCATGGTCCTCTCACCCCCCTTTCCTGGTATGCATGGTCCCTCTCACCCCCCTTTCCTGGTATGCATGGTCCTTCTCACCCCCAAATCCTGGTATGTATGGTCCTCTCACCCTCCCTTTCCTGGTATGCATGGCCCCCTCACCCCCCAATCCTGGTATGCATCGTCCTCTCACCCCCCTATCCTGGTATGCACGGTCCCTCTTACCCCCCAATCTTGGTATGTAAGTTCCTCTCACCCACCTTTCCTGGTATGCATAGTCCTCTCACTCCCCTTTCCTGGTATGCATGGTCCACTTACCCCCCAATCCTAGTATGTATGGTTCTCTCACCCCCCAATCCTGGTATGCATGGTTCTCTCATCGCCCAATACTGGTATGCATGGTCCCCTCACGACCATATCCTGGTATGCATGGTCCTCTCACCCTCCTATCATAGTATGCATGGTCCTCTCACCCCAGTTTCCTGGTATGCATGATCCTCTCACCCCCCTATCCTGGTATGCATGCTACCCCAATCACCTCCTCTATCCTGGTATACATGGTCCTCTCACCCCCCACTCCTGGTATGCATGGTCCCCTTACCCCCCCAATCCTGGTATGCATGGTCCTCTCACCCCCCAATCCTGGTATGCATGCTACCCCTTCCCTATCCTGGTATGCATGGTCCCCGAACCCCCCTATCCTGGTATGCATGGTCCTCTCACCCCCCTTTCACCCCCCTTTTCTGGTATGCATGATCCCTCTCACCCCCCCTTTCCTGGTATGCATGTTCCCCCTTAACCCCCTTTCCTGGTATGCATGGTCCCCTCACCCCCCAATCCTGGTGTGCATAGAATCATAGAATCATAGAATCGTAGAGTTGGAAGGGACCTCCTGGGCCATCTGGTCCAAACCCTGCTCAAAGCAGGATTCGCTAAATCATCCCAGTCAGATGTCTGTCCAGCCTCTGTTTGAAGACTTCCATTGAAGGAGAACTCACCACTTCTCGTGGCAGCTTGTTCCACTCATTGATCACTCTAACTGTCAAAAAGTTTTTTCTAATATCTAATCTGTGTCTCCTCCCATTCAGTTTCATCCCATTGCTTCTAGTCTTTCCTTGTGCAAATGAGAATAAAGTTGATCCTTCTACAATGTGACAGCCCTTTAGATATTTGTAGACAGCTGTTAAGTCTCCTCTCAGTCTTCTCTTTTGCAAACTAAACATTCCCAAATCCTGCAACCTTTCCTCATAAGACAGGGTTTGCAGACCAGTCACCATTCTGGTTGCTCTTTTCTGAACTTGCTCCAGTTTGTTGATGTCTTTTTTAAAATGTGGTGCCCAAAACTGGACACAATATTCCAGATGAGGTCTGACCAAAGAGGAGTAGAGGGAAATAATGACTTCACGTGATCTAGACTGCATGCTTCTGTTAATACATCCTAGAATTGCATTTGCCTTTTTTGCTGCTGCATCACACTGTTGACTCATATTCAGTCTGTGATCTATTAGTATATCCAAGTCTTTTTCACATGTGCTGTTGCTTAGCCCTATTCCTCCCATTCTGTATATGCTTTTTTCATTTTTATTGCCCAGATGTAGTACTTTGCATTTTTCCCTGTTAAAAACCATTCTGTTAGTTGCTGCCCACTTCTCCAGTTTATTTATATCTTTTTGAATCCTCTCTCTCTCTTCTCTAGTATTAGCTATCCCTCCTAGCTTTGTGTCATCAGCAAATTTAATCAGTTTACCCTCAATTCCTTCATCTAAATCAATGATAAAAATGTTGAACAATACAGGGCCCAGGACAGAGCCCTGTGGTACCCCACTTGAGACATTCTTCCAACTGGATGTGCAGCCATTTACAACCACTCTTTGGGTCCGATCACTAAGCCAGTTATGAATCCACCTAACAGTTGCCTTGTCCATTCCATACTTAGTCATTTTTTCAATAAGGATTGTATGAGATACTTTGTCAAATGCTTTGCTGAAGTCAAGATATACTATATCTACAGCATTTCCTTGATCCACCCAATCAGTGATTCCGTCATAGAAGGAAATTAAGTTAGTCTGACATGACTTATTAGTTACAAACCCATGCTGACTCTGTTTAATCACTTCATTCTTATCCAGGTACTGACATACATGTTGTTTAATAATTTGTTCAAAGATCTTTCCTGATATAGAAGTCAGACTCACCGGCCTATAGTTGCCTGGGTCCACCTTCTTCCCCTTTTTGAAGATAGGAACAACATTTGCTCTTCTCCAGTCTTCTGGCACTTCTCCTGTTCTCCAAGAATTTTCAAAGATTATGGAGAGGGGTTCAAAAATTTCTTCTGCTATCTCCTTCAGTACTCTGGGGTGTAATTCATCTGGACCTGGAGACTTGAATTCATTTAGGTTAGCTAAGTGTTTCCTCACTATCTTTCTGTTTATAGATATCCTGGATTCTTCTATTCCCTTAATAGGACAGTGAAGAACAGTTGATGTTACATTTCCTTTCTGAGAGAAAACAGATGCAAAATAGGAATTTAAAAGTTCGGCCTTCTCAACATCCTGTCTTACCATTTCATCATTTTCATCCTGTAAAAATCCTATAGCATCTTTGACTTTTCTTTTACTTTTGACATATCCCCAAAATCCTTTATTATTGCTTTTGACATCTCTTGCAAGCCTCAATTCATTTTCAGCTTTAGCTAATCTGATTTGTGCCCTGCAGGTTCTGCAGCCAGCATTATATTCTTCTTTAGATATGCCTCCCTCTTTCCATTTTATAAACATTTTTTTCTTCCTTTTTAGCATGTGCTTAAGTTCTGTGTTCATCCATCCTGGTTTCCTTAAATGCTTCCTATTCTTCCCTCTTTTCGGAATTGTTAACAATTGTGCTGTGAGAATTTCATTTTTCAAGATTTCCCATCCTTCCTGGACATTTTTGTCCTTAAGGATATCCAGCCATTGGATCCCTCCAATTCTCTTTCTGAATCCCTTAAAATCTGCCTTTCTGAAATCTAACCTTGACGTCTGAGTCTTCACAGGTCTTCCTCCTCTAGTTATCCAAAATTCGAAAATAGCATGGTCGCTACCTCCTAGGGTCCCAGCCACTTTTACCTCCTCAACCATTTCCTCCCTGTTTATAAGGATTAGATCCAAGGTAGCAGTTCCCCTTGTTTTCTCCCCTACCTTTTGGAAGATAAAGTTGTCAGCAAGAGAGGATAAGAATTCCCTTGACCTGTTAGTTTTGCCTGAGAGAGATTCCCAACAAATGTCTGGATAGTTGAAATCTCCCATGACAACTATGTCATATTTTTTGGAGAACTTGGCCATTTGATGCATAAAGAGTTCATCCATATCTTCAGCTTGCACAGGCGGCCTGTAGTAAATGCCTACAATGGTGTCCTTTCCATTGTTCTGTCCTTGTATTCTTACCCAAACAGTTTCCACAGAACTCCCAGTCTCTGAAGCTTCAATCTCTGTGCAGATATACGCGTTTCTAACATACAATGCGACACCTCCTCCTCGTTTATCAAGTCTGTTTCTTGCAAATAAGTTGTATCCTTCTAGTCTTGTATTCCAATCATGTGTATCGTCCCACCAAGTTTCAGTGATTCCAATGACATCATATTTCTTTTCCTGTGTTAGTAGTTCCAATTCTCCTGGTTTGTTGCCCATGCTTTGTGCATTAGTATAGAAACATTTTTATTAATTAGATTCTTTTGTCTTTGTTCTTCCTTTCCACTTCTAATAGCAGACTTCTCAATAGCATTTGTCAGGTGTATGGCTTTTTCTGGTCTTTTGCGGAAGGGATGTTCTAGTTTAAAGCTCTCCTTACAAGTGTAGCAAGGCGACTTCCAAATACATGTTTTCCAGTCTTCGTAAGGTGCACCCCATCTCTAGCAAGTAGTCCATCGTAAAAGTAATTCACTCCGTGATCCATAAATCCAAATCGTTGCTGACGGCACCATCGACGTAGCCAGTTGTTCACCTGCAGAATCTTATTCCACCTCCTTGTTCCATGGCCATCCACTGGGAGGATGGAAGAGAAGACCACCTGCGCTCCCAGTTCTTTCACTTTCTTGCCTAAGTCTTCAAAGTCTCTGCAGATGGTTTCCAGGTCATTTATTGCGGTGTCATTTGTCCCCACATGTAGTAGCAGGAATGGGTAGTCATCTGTAGGTCTGGAGAGTCCTGATATCCTGTCAGACACATCTTTAATTTCTGCACCTGGAAGACAGCACATTTCTCTTGAAGTTATATCCGGTCTGCAGATAGCGGCCTCTGTTCCTCTCAACAGGGAATCCCCCATGACCACCACTCTCCGTTTCTTCTTCACAACATTTTTCTTTCTCCATCCAGGAGGACTCTGAAGGCATACAAGGTTGCTGTTTGTTAGCAAAGTCTTATCCTGATGTATTTCTTCATCGTTTTCCTGCGTGAGAGCCTGGTACTGGTTCCTGAGAAGTATGGGTGCTGACTGCCTCCTGATCCTCCTGCTTCTCTGGGTCACATGTCTCCATTCCTCTGTTTCCTCAGGTGCACTTCGAATTTCTTCTCTTTCTGTAACATGAAGAGATAATTCTGCTCTGTCCAAGAACTCTTCACCTTCCTTAATGATCTTCAATGTAGCCAACCTCTCTTCGAGATTTTGCAACTTTTCCTCCAACAGGGACACAAGCTTGCATTTGTGGCATGTGAAGTTTGGCTTTTCCACTGGTAAGTCTGTGAACATGTAGCAAGAAATGCAGCTCACCAAATGGCTCCTGGCTTCTTCCATATTGAGATTTCTTAAAAACGATGAAAGATGAGCCAAAATTCCCCTGGTTTTCCGATTTCCTCTTTTCAGCTGCAACAGCCAAAACCCAGTGATCGTTGAGCTGGCGGAGACTCTTCACTTATCCCAGAAGGCACTGGGAATATGCAAATGATCTCCTCAAGACTCTTCCCCTGGTTTTCCGATTTCCTCTTTTCAGCTGCAACAGCCAAAACCCAGTGATCGTTGAGCTCGCGGAGACTCTTCACTTATCCCAGAAGGCACTGGGAATATGCAAATGATCTCCTCAAGACTCTTTCCCTGGTCCTCTCACCCCCCTATCCTGGTATGCATGGTCCCTCTTACCCCCCAATCCTGGTATACATGGTCTCCCTCACCCCCCTATCCTGGTATGCATGGTCCTCTCACCCCCAATAATGGTTTGCATGGTCCCCTCACCCCCAATCCTGGTATGCATGGTCCTCTCATCCCCAATCCTGGTATGCATGCTACCCCTCACCCCCTATCCTGGTGTGCATGGTCCCCTCACCCCCCTATCCTGGTATGCATGGTCCTCTCACCCCCCTTTCACCCCCCTTTTCTGGTATCCTGGTATACCTGGTCCCCCTCATCACCCTATCCTGGTATGCATGCTCCTCTCACCCCCAATCCTGGTATACATGGTCTCTCTCACCCCCCTATCCTGGTATGCATGGTCCTCTCACCCCCAATCATGGTTTGCATGGTCCCCTCACCCCCCAATCCTGGTATGCATGGTTCTCTCATCCCCCAATCCTGGTATGCATGCTACCCCTCACCCCCTGTCCTGGTGTGCATGGTCCCCTCACCCCCATCCGGGTATACATGGTCTCCTCACCCCCTATCCTGGTATTCATGGTCCCCTCAACCTCTATCCTGGTATGCATGGTCCCCTCACCCCCCAATCCTGGATAGCATGGTCCTTTCACCCCCCTCTCCTGGTATACATGGTCCCCGAACCCCCCTATCCTGGTATGCATGGTCCTCGAACCCCTCTATCCTGGTATGCATGGTCCTCTCACCCCCCTTTCCTGTTATGCATGGTCCCTCTCACCCCCTTTCCTGGTAAGCATGGTCCTTCTCACCCCCAAATCCTGGTATGTGTGGTCCTCTTAACCCCCTTTCCTGGTATGCACGGTCCCCTCACCCCCCTTTCCTGGTGTGCAGTGTCCTCTCACCCCCCTTTCCTGGTATGCAGTGTCCTCTCACTCCCCTTTCCTGGTATGCATGGTCCTCTCACCCCCCAATCCTGGTATGCATGGTTCTCTCACCCCCAATCCTGGTATGCATGGTTCTCTCACCCCCCAATCCTGGTATGCATGGTACCCCTCACCCCCAGTCCTGGTATGCATGGTCTTTTCACCCCCCAATCCTGGTATACATGGTCTCCTCACCCCCCAATCTTGGTATGCATGGTCCCCTCACCCTCCAATCCTTGTATGCATGCTACCCCTCACCCCCCATATCCTGATATATATGGTCCTCTCACCCCCCAATTCTAGTATACATGGTCCCCCTCACCCCCCTTTCCTGGTATGCTTGGTCCCCGTACCTCCCTTTCCTCGTATGCATGCTACCACTCACCCCCCTATCCTGGTATGCATGGTCCCCGTCACCCCTATTAAGCTGCACACATACAAAAAAAAATATTTATACTCACCCTTCTTTCCTGTGTTCCAGCGCTGTCCCGTTCTGTCAGAAGCCGAGGGAGGAGTGTGGCGCCGGAGTACGCGCATGCCCATACCGCGCTGTCCGGCACCATATTGCTGAAGACACACTGCAAAGGTATCTTAAGTAAAATGGCCCCGGATGGTGCTATGCGCATGCGTGATTATCTTGCGCACTCCTGTCCCGGTCTCTGGAAGAAGAGAAGCGCCGCGGCAATGCTCCTCCCGGTGAGGTAAGTATGTAAGGGGCACTCAGCCAATGAGCGGTGCTGCGTGGCTTGGCGGGGGATTCAAATCCTGCACGGCAATGCTCTTTGGCTCAGCCGGCAGGGCGGGGGATTTGAATCCCGCGCCGCTCATTGGCTGAGCGACTCTGGTGCTGCACGGCTTGGCGATGATATGAATCCCAGCCGTCATATCGGAATACCCATAACTTGGGTGTTCCAATATGGCGGTCGGCGTAGTTCCGATCGGCAGGCGCCGTTCATCTGCCGGCTGCTTCACCGCTGACCTCCCTGTGGCGGGAGATGAGCCGCGGCTACCGTCGGGAGATCAGTTGCTAGCGCCGCTGATCTCCCGACGGAATAGTGGTGGCGTTTTTGTCACAGCTTCCGGCCGCGGTGGATTGTGGGATAGCGACACAATCGCTGGAAGCTGTGACAAGGCCAATTGGCAATTATATATTAGATGTACACTGTATACAGTGGGTACGGAAAGTATTCAGACCCCTTTAAATTTTTCACTGTTTCATTGCAGCCGTTTGTTAAATTCAAAAAAGTTCATTTTTTTCTCATTAATGTACACTCTGCACCCCATCTTGACTAAAAAAAACATAAATGTAGAAATTTTTGCAAACTTATTAAAAAAGAAAAACTGAAATATCGCATGGTTATTACCAGTGTTTCTCAACTCCAGTCCTCAAGACCCACCAACAGGTCATGTTTTCAGAATTTCCTTAGTATTGCACAGATGATGGAATTAATGCTTGAGCAGGTGTTGAAATCACCTGTGCAATACTAAGGATATCCTGAAAACTTGACCTGTTGGTGGGTCTTGAGGACTGGAGTTGAGAAACTCTGATTTAGACCCTTTGCTCAGTATGGAGTAGAAGCATCCTTTTGAGCTAATACAGCCATGAGTCTTCTTGGGAACTATGCAACAAGTTTTTCACACCTGGATTTGGGGATGCTCTGCTATTCTTCCTTGCAGATCCTCTCCAGTTCCATCAGGTTGGATGGTGAACGTTGGTGGACAGCCATTTTCAGGCCTCTCCAGAGATGCTCAATTGGGTTTAGGTTGGGGCTCTGGCTGGGCCAGTCAAGAATGGTCAGAGAGTTTTTCTGAATCCACTCCTTTGTTATTTTAGCTGTCTGTTTACTGTATGTAATTGTCTTGTTGGAAGGTGAACCTTTGGCCAAGTCTTAAGGTCCAGAGAACTCTGGAAGAGGTTTTCATCCAGGATCTCTCTGTACTTGGCCGCATTCATGTTTCCTTCAATTGCAACCAGTCGTCCTGTCCTTGCAGCTGAAAAACACCCCGATAGCATGATGCTGCAACCACCATGTTTCACTGTTGGGATTGTATTGGGCAGGTGATGAGCAGTGCCTGGTTTTCTCCACACATACCGCTTAGAATTATCACCAAAAAGGTCTCTTCATCTCATCAGACCAGAGAATCTTATTTCTCATAGTCTTGGAGTCCTTCATGTGTTTTTTTTTAGCAAACTCTGTGCTGACTTTCATATGTCTTGCACTAAGTAGAGGCTTCCGTTGGACCACTATGCCATAAAGGCCTCACTGGTGGAGGGCTGCAGTGATAGTTGACTTTGTGGAACTTTCGCCCATCTCCCTACTGCATCTGTGGAGCTCAGCCACAGTAATCTTGGAGTTCTTCTTTACCTCTCTCACCAAGGCTCTTCTCCCACGATTGCTCAGTTTGACTGGACGGCCAGGTCTAGGAAGACTTCTGGTGGTTCCAAACCTCTTCCGTTTAAGGATTATGGAGGTCACTTTGCTCTTAGGAACCAAATTCTTTTGTAATGTTGTCCAGATCTGTGGCTTTCTACAATTCTGTCTCTGAGCTCCCTGGCCAGTTCCTTTGACCTCCTTTGGTCTGACATGCACTGTGAGCTGTGAGATCTTATATAGACAGGTGTGTGCCTTTACAAATCAAGTCCTATCAGCTTCATTACGCACAGCTGGACTCCATTGAAGGAGTAGAACCATCTCAAGGAGCATCACAATGAAATGGACAGCATGTGACTTAAATATGAGTGTCTGAGCAAGGGGTCTGAATACTTATGACTAGAGATGAGCGACTTTGCCCTTTTTCGCTTCGAGTCGGGTTTCACGAAACCCGACTTTCGCAAAAGTCGGGTCGTACGAAATCGGCCGATTATCGTGAAAAGTCGAAGGCCGACTGAAACACGAAACCCAATGTAAGTCAATGGGGAAGAAAAGTCGGCAGTGAGTGGAGGACAGGAAACACACCTAGAGTGCCCATTTTAATGCCAAAAACATCAATTCTTATTCCTTAAGCTTGTCAACCTTAATTTACTTTAAAATAATAGTTAGGCATTGAAAACTGGGGGTTATTTGGCTAAAGTTGTGGGGGGGGTAGTGCTGGCTCCATATTTTCGTGGGCCCAGGGCCAAACAGTGTCACTGGGCTCCTTTAACACATGACACAATTCATGATCCTTTGATATGGCAGAGAAATAGCGGTACAGTACAATGAAAAATACTTCAATTCTTACATCACATGACTGATATCCATTTTAAATTCTCCAATAGCTCCAAAAACAGACAGTATATTCCTCCATACAGTATTATGGCCACCGCATAGTGCGCCATACAGAGTAATGAGGCCCATATATTTCTCCATACAGAATCATTGGTCCCATATAATGTTCCATACAGTATATGATGAGCTCCACATAGTGCTACAGTATATGTTGTTCACCATGGATGAAGCTCCAGTGTCTTATTGGCCCAAATAATGCTCCATATATAATGGGCCCCATTTCTAATGCTCCAGTGTATAATGGGCCCTGTAAATAATAATAATAAATTTTATTTCTATAGCGCTGACATATTCCGCAGCACTTTACATTTCAGAGGGGACTTGTATAGACAATATACATTACAGCATAACAATAATCACATAGATCATAACAGATACCAAGAGGAATGAGGGCCCTGCTCGCAAGCTTACAATCTATGAGGGAAAAAAAGGGGAGACAAGAAAGGTGGGTGGTAACAGTTGCCCTGATTGTATGGACCAGCCATAGTGTTAAGTATGTAACAGTACGGATGCAAAGGGCTAATGGATGCATAAAGCATGTGAGAACATGATTCGGGGAACCTGGTTAGGGTAAAAAACTTTTGGCTGTGCCACATAGGGATAGATTAGGTTAATGTGTTGAGGCCGTAGGCCAGTCTGAATAAATGAGTTTTCAGGGCACGCTTAAAATTGTGGGGATTGGGGACTAATCGTATTGACCTGGGAAGTGCATTCCAAACAATTGACGCAGCACGTGTATAGTCTTGAAGAGGGGAGTGGGAGGTTCTGATTATTCAGGATGCTAACCTCAGGTCATCAGCAGAACGGAGCGCGCGGGTAGGATGGTATACTGAAACAAGGTAGGAGATGTAGGGTGGTGCTGAGCAATGAAGAGCTTTGTGGATGAGGGTAATAAGTTTGTACTGGATTCTGGAGTGGATGGGTATCCAGTGTAATGACTGGCACAAGGTAGAGGCATCGGTGTTACGATAGGCGAGGAATATGATCCTGGCAGCTGCATTCAAGACAGATTGGAGGGGGGAGAGTTTGGTAAGAGGGAGACCGATTAGAAGAGAGTTACAATAGTCGAGACGAGAATGAATAAGAGAAACAGTCAGAGTTTTTGCAGTAAATGCTGCTCCAGAGACTGATGTCCACCTTTGGAATGCTCCAGTGTATGGTGAGCCCCAGATATCATTCTCCAGAGTATCGTGCTCCCCAAAAATTGCTCCCAACCTTTAAAACAATTAAATAAGTCTCCTCGCTAGGGAATCCCTGTACTAGTTTGGACTCCTCGTCGTCCCCATCTTCCATGTCTCTGCACTTGGACTGTTTAGGCAGAGGGTGTACAGATGTGATGTCATCGCGCTCTTTGACCAGAATGTCACTGTCAGGAAAAGTGTTTGGTTTCCGGGGGCAGTATGGTTGCAAAGCTGAACCTTAAAGGAATGTCCAGAAGGGCACCACCAGGAGTGGAGCCTGCGGCTTAATTGGACTCAACACGGGCAACCTCAACAATGCCATCCACAAAAAAGCTGCACAGATTGCAAGCTTAATTCCGTTAATGAACGAGACTCAGGCATGCCCCCGCGGTCCGCGTCCAGCTTACTAGAGGGACACGTGAGGCTCTGGCACGCGAGATTGGCCAATAACAGGTCTGTTATGCCCTTACATGTCCGGGGCTGCACGCATGCTACAATGAAAGGACCAGCGTGTATTGCTTACAGGTGCAGATAACACGCTGAACCGTTAGTGATAGGGATCTGGGATTACAATTCTTCCCCGCGAACAAGCATTTCCCAGTTAGTGCAGGTCAACCATAATTCCAGAATTAGGCCTAAACGGTAGAGTTGAGCGAAACGGGTCGAAAAAATTCAAAAGTCGCCGACTTTTGGCAAAGTCGGGTTTCATGAAACGAAACCCGACCCTAGGATGAGGTCGGCCACGAGGTCGGCGACTTACGCGCCAAAGTCGCGTTTCAAAAGTTTGTTTTGCGCTCTTTTTCAGCCAATCAGGATCCACGGACACTGTGGGCAACGTGATGACATAGGCACGGGTCACCACCATCTCTCAGAAGGGCATGCAAGTGATTGGCTTGCTTTGGTGGGCGTCACAGGGGGTATAAAAGGGCGTGCACGCCGACCGCCATCTTACTTCTGCCGATCTTAGTATAGAGAGAGGTTGCTGCTGATTCTGTAGGGAGAGCGTTAGGCAGGGAAGAAGACAAAAAAACTGCTTCTGCTGCTAGCGATTTGGCCTGCACAACACACCAGTCACTGTGTGTGCAGTGCAAGTGGAGGCTATATAGTGGTGTATCAGTGGTGTTGGTTGTTGGGCTGCCTTTTAAGGCTTCCTGACAGGCTGGCATTGCTGTTTACCCACTGCTCCGCAAACTGCTTTTTTAAAAGCAATCCCAATTTTTTTTTTTTTTTGTCCTGCTGAGAAGAAAAAAAAACTGCTTCTGCTGCTAGCAATTTGGCCTGCACAACACAACAGTCACTGTGTGTGCAGTGCAAGGGGAGGCTATATAGTGGTGTATCAGTGGTGTTGGTTGTTGGGCTGCCTTCTAAGGCTTCCTGACAGGCTGGCATTGCTGTTTACCCACTGCTCCGCAAACTGCTTTTTTAAAAGCAATCCAATCTCCCTTATCCTCTAGTCACTTTTGTCACAGCTGTGCCATCAAGCCTGTCACATAGCGTTCAGATATTCATTGGGCCTCACACAATCCAAAAGTGTCCAGTGTCCAAAAGTGTGTGCAGAGATTCAAAATCTCCCTTATCCTCTAGTCACTTTTGTCACAGCTGTGCCATCGAGCCTGTCACATAGCGCTCAGATATCAGTGGGCCTCACACAATCCAAAAGTGTCCACTGTCCACAAGTGTGTGCAGAAATTCAAAATCTCCCTTATCCTCTAGTCACTTTTGTCACAGCTGTGCCATCGAGCCTGTCACATAGCGCTCAGATATCAGTGGGCCTCACACAATCCAAAAGTGTCCACTGTCCACAAGTGTGTGCAGAAATTCAAAATCTCCCTCATCCTCTAGTCACTTTTGTCACAGCAGTGCCATCGAGCCTGTCACATAGCGCTCAGATATCAGTGGGCCTCACACAATCCAAAAGTGTCCAGTGTCCAAAAGTGTGTGCAGATATTCAAAATCTCCCTTATCCTCTAGTCACTTTTGTCACAGCTGTGCCATCGAGCCTGTCACATAGCGCTCAGATATCAGTGGGCCTCACACAATCCAAAAGTGTCCACTGTCCACAAGTGTGTGCAGAAATTCAAAATCTCCCTTATCCTCTAGTCACTTTTGTCACAGCAGTGCCATCGAGCCTGTCACATAGCGCTCAGATATCAGTGGGCCTCACACAATCCAAAAGTGTCCAGTGTCCAAAAGTGTGTGCAGATATTCAAAATCTCCCTTATCCTCTAGTCACTTTTGTCACAGCAGTGCCATCGAGCCTGTCACATAGCGCTCAGATATCAGTGGGCCTCACACACTCCAAAAGTGTCCAGTGTCCAAAAGTGTGTGCAGATATTCAAAATCTCCCTTATCCTCTAGTCACTTTTGTCACAGCAGTGCCATCGAGCCTGTCACATAGCGCTCAGATATCAGTGGGCCTCACACAATCCAAAAGTGTCCAGTGTCCAAAAGTGTGTGCAGATATTCAAAATCTCCCTTATCCTCTAGTCACTTTTGTCACAGCTGTGCCATCGAGCCTGTCACATAGCGCTCAGATATCAGTGGGCCTCACACAATCCAAAAGTGTCCACTGTCCACAAGTGTGTGCAGAAATTCAAAATCTCCCTTATCCTCTAGTCACTTTTGTCACAGCTGTGCCATCGAGCCTGTCACATAGCGCTCAGATATCAGTGGGCCTCACACAATCCAAAAGTGTCCACTGTCCACAAGTGTGTGCAGAAATTCAAAATCTCCCTTATCCTCTAGTCACTTTTGTCACAGCAGTGCCATCGAGCCTGTCACATAGCGCTCAGATATCAGTGGGCCTCACACAATCCAAAAGTGTCCAGTGTCCAAAAGTGTGTGCAGATATTCAAAATCTCCCTTATCCTCTAGTCACTTTTGTCACAGCTGTGCCATCGAGCCTGTCACATAGCGCTCAGATATCAGTGGGCCTCACACAATCCAAAAGTGTCCACTGTCCACAAGTGTGTGCAGAAATTCAAAATCTCCCTTATCCTCTAGTCACTTTTGTCACAGCTGTGCCATCGAGCCTGTCACATAGCGCTCAGATATCAGTGGGCCTCACACAATCCAAAAGTGTCCACTGTCCACAAGTGTGTGCAGAAATTCAAAATCTCCCTTATCCTCTAGTCACTTTTGTCACAGCAGTGCCATCGAGTCTGTCACATAGCGCTCAGATATCAGTGGGCCTCACACAATCCAAAAGTGTCCAGTGTCCAAAAGTGTGTGCAGATATTCAAAATCTCCCTTATCCTCTAGTCACTTTTGTCACAGCTGTGCCATCGAGCCTGTCACATAGCGCTCAGATATCAGTGGGCCTCACACAATCCAAAAGTGTCCAGTGTCCAAAAGTGTGTGCAGATATTCAAAATCTCCCTTATCCTCTAGTCACTTTTGTCACAGCTGTGCCATCGAGCCTGTCACATAGCGCTCAGATATCAGTGGGCCTCACACAATCCAAAAGTGTCCACTGTCCACAAGTGTGTGCAGAAATTCAAAATCTCCCTTATCCTCTAGTCACTTTTGTCACAGCAGTGCCATCGAGCCTGTCACATAGCGCTCAGATATCAGTGGGCCTCACACAATCCAAAAGTGTCCAGTGTCCAAAAGTGTGTGCAGATATTCAAAATCTCCCTTATCCTCTAGTCACTTTTGTCACAGCAGTGCCATCGAGCCTGTCACATAGCGCTCAGATATCAGTGGGCCTCACACAATCCAAAAGTGTCCAGTGTCCAAAAGTGTGTGCAGATATTCAAAATCTCCCTTATCCTCTAGTCACTTTTGTCACAGCTGTGCCATCGAGCCTGTCATATAGCGCTCAGATATCAGTGGACCTCACACAATCCAAAAGTGTCCACTGTCCACAAGTGTGTGCAGAAATTCAAAATCTCCCTTATCCTCTAGTCACTTTTGTCACAGCTGTGCCATCGAGCCTGTCACATAGCGCTCAGATATCAGTGGGCCTCACACAATCCAAAAGTGTCCAGTGTCCAAAAGTGTGTGCAGATATTCAAAATCTCCCTTATCCTCTAGTCACTTTTGTCACAGCAGTGCCATCGAGCCTGTCACATAGCGCTCAGATATCAGTGGGCCTCACACAATCCAAAAGTGTCCAGTGTCCAAAAGTGTGTGCAGATATTCAAAATCTCCCTTATCCTCTAGTCACTTTTGTCACAGCAGTGCCATCGAGCCTGTCACATAGCGCTCAGATATCAGTGGGCCTCACACAATCCAAAAGTGTCCAGTGTCCAAAAGTGTGTGCAGATATTCAAAATCTCCCTTATCCTCTAGTCACTTTTGTCACAGCTGTGCCATCGAGCCTGTCACATAGCGCTCAGATATCAGTGGGCCTCACACAATCCAAAAGTGTCCACTGTCCACAAGTGTGTGCAGAAATTCAAAATCTCCCTTATCCTCTAGTCACTTTTGTCACAGCTGTGCCATCTAGCCTGTCACACAGCGCTCAGATATCAGTGGGCCTCACACAATCCAAAAGTGTCCACTGTCCACAAGTGTGTGCAGAAATTCAAAATCTCCCTTATCCTCTAGTCACTTTTGTCACAGCAGTGCCATCGAGCCTGTCACATAGCGCTCAGATATCAGTGGGCCTCACACAATCCAAAAGTGTCCAGTGTCCAAAAGTGTGTGCAGGTATTCAAAATCTCCCTTATCCTCTAGTCACTTTTGTCACAGCAGTGCCATCGAGCCTGTCACATAGCGCTCAGATATCAGTGGGCCTCACACAATCCAAAAGTGTCCAGTGTCCACAAGTGTGTGCAGATATTCAAAATCTCCCTTATCCTCTAGTCACTTTTGTCACAGCAGTGCCATCGAGCCTGTCACATAGCGCTCAGATATCAGTGGGCCTCACACAATCCAAAAGTGTCCAGTGTCCAAAAGTGTGTGCAGATATTCAAAATCTCCCTTATCCTCTAGTCACTTTTGTCAGCAGTGCCATCGAGCCTGTCACATAGCGCTCAGATATCAGTGGGCCTCACACAATCCAAAAGTGTCCAGTGTCCAAAAGTGTGTGCAGATATTCAAAATCTCCCTTATCCTCTAGTCACTTTTGTCACAGCTGTGCCATCGAGCCTGTCACATAGCGCTCAGATATCAGTGGGCCTCACACAATCCAAAAGTGTCCAGTGTCCAAAAGTGTGTGCAGAAATTCAAAATCTCCCCTGTCCTATAGACACCTTGTACCTTGTTTTACATTACTATATAGTTTGTTGGATTTTGTCTACATTTCTACCAAAAATGAGGAAGGCTGGTGGAAGAGGCCGTGGAATTGGGCGGGGGTTGGCAGCTGGTAATGATGGTGTTGGTGGTGGATCTGATGGTAGTGGCAAGAGCAAAATAGGACCGAATGCAGGAGGCGCTGACCCTGCGTCATCGTCTGGCTACATAAGGCCTCGAACGCTTAGTTTTCTAGGAGTTGGCAAACCGCTTTTAAAGCCAGAGCATCAGGAAAAAGTTTTGTCTTACATTGCTGACTCAGCCTCCAGCTCTATCGCCTCCTCTTCTTCAGTTGTAAAAAGTAAAAGCACTGAGTCGTCATTGGAGGCTCATGTTCATGAACCACACCTTTCCTTGTGTCCTTCACCCCAACCAAGATTGAAGGATGACGCAGGCCATACTACTGATTACTCCATGGAGCTGTTTTCACATACCATGCCTGGGTTATCAAGTCAAATGGTGAATTACCCAGGCCAAGATGAATCTGACATGGAGTGCACTGATGCACAGCCGCTGATGGATGATTCTGCTGGTACATTCACTCAGAGCACTACATTGTCCTCGCAGTGTACAGAGCCAGATTCTGACCCTGATGAGACTCAGGTGCCCCTTCCCGCACACTATACCACCATACACGGTGACACAGAGGAAGGTGCACATGACATAGAAGAGGAGGTGATGGATGACCCAGTTGTTGACCCAGATTGGCATCCATTGGGGGAAGAGGGTGCTGCTTCCAATAGCTCAGATGAGGAGCATCCACAGCAGACATCGACATCGCAACAGCTGTTATCTGGCAGGCCCGGAGCACTCCAAAGACAGGTTCCAAACATCAAAAGAGTTGCTGGACAGCTTGTCCAGAGGGTCAAAAGATCACAGCGTGCTAGGCCGCAAAATGTCTGCCAAAGTAGGAAGAGTGCAGTGTGGCACTTTTTTGAACAAAATCCTCATGATCAGGCCAAGGTTATCTGTAAGAAGTGCGCAAAGACCTTTAGCCGAGGGAAAAATCTGAAAAATTTGAATACCAGTTGCATGCTTAGACATTTAACCAGCATGCACTTGCAAGCGTGGACACAACACCAAACCTCAAGTGCCACATGTGCAACTGATCACAAAGAAGGTAGTCAGCAACGCTACATTGTTTCCCCCACTGTATGCCCACCGGTTAGCACAGCAGCAAATGTTGAGGTGTCGTTGCAAGACCACAGCAGTCAGGGAATCCCACTGTTATATCAACGAAAGACTGATTCTAGGCCATCAGAAAGAACACCAACTCCATCACCATCATCAACCCTCTCTCAGTCCACCCTGTCCACCGCTACTTCCACCATATGCAGCTCTCAAGTCCAGCTCACCCTCCCAGACACTATGAGTAGGTCAAGAAAGTACTCAGTCTCTCATCCGCATACACTGGGTTTGAACGCCCACATTGCCAAACTAATCTCGTTTGAGATGATGCCCTTTCGGTTGGTGGAAAGCACAGCTTTCCGCGAACTCATGGCCTATGCAGTACCACGCTATGACCTAACCAGTCACCACTTCTTCTCTCGCAAAGCCATCCCAGCCCTCCACCATCATGTGAAAGACTGCATTGTCCATGAACTCAAGCAGTCAGTGAGCGGAAAAGTGCACCTCACAACTGATGCATGGTCCAGTCGGCATGGCCAGGGCCGTTACGTGTCCATCACTGCGCACTGGGTTAATGTGGTGGATGCAGGGTCCACAGGGGACAGCGGTGGTGGGACAGTGCTGCCTAGCCCACGGTATAGGAAACAGTTGGCTGTAGGCGTTCGACCCTCCTCCTCCTCCTCCAGAAGCGAAAGCTCGTCCACAGAGCGCAGTCGTTCGAGCACTCCATCTGCAGCTGCCACTGTTGCACACGATGTGTCCCCCTATTGAGCAGCTAGTGGAAAGCGTCAGCAGGCTGTGTTGCAGATGATGTGTTTGGGCGACAGACACACCGCCGAGGTGCTGGCCGAGTACTTGAAGCGACAAACTGAGTCATGGCTGGGCAGTGTACATCTTGAGGCAGGCAAGGTAGTTAGTGATAATGGCCGTAATTTTGTGGCAGCCATAGCCCTTTCAAAACTCAGCCACATACCTTGCTTGGCTCACACCTTGAACCTGGTGGTGCAGTGCTTCCTCAAAAATTATCCGGAGTTAACAGCCCTGCTCCAGAAGGTGCGAAGACTGTGCGCGCACATCCGCCGGTCGCCTGTACACTCCGTTCGTATGCAGAAGCTGCAGCGATTGCTCCACCTTCCCAACCACCGCCTCATTATCGACATTGCAACAAGGTGGAACTCCACCCTGCACATGGTGGAGCGGCTGTGCGAGCAGAGGCAGGCCATAATGCATTTGTGGGAGGATACACGGCCAGGCACTTTGAGAGCAGACATGGAGTTGACAGGTGTGCAGTGGTCGAAGCTGAAAGACCTTTGTAAAGTCCTTCAGTGTTTTGAGGAATGCACACGGCTGGTAAGCGCAGACGACGCCATCCTAAGCATGAGCATCCCACTTATGCGTCTGCTCATGCAAACTTTGACGCACCTTAAGGAGCAGGCGTCTGCAGCCAATGTTGATGAGGAGGAAGAGGAGGAGGGAATCCTTGATGACATTCAGCCATTGTCTGCTCAGGGACCTCTCCTGGACGAGGTGGAGGAAGAAGATGAGGAGGAGGATGATGATGGGAATGATTACTTAGGGGAGGAGGATGCATCTCGTGGGGCAAGTGAAAATGTTGGCGTGGCAAGGTCTGGTACAGGGTTTGTGCGTGACTGGAGGGATGTGGATTTGCCAGAAAGTGCTCCTCCACCCAGCACTCGCAGTGCATCATTGACACCGGGAACATTGGCCCACATGTCAGATTATGCCTTGCGGATCCTAAAAAGGGACCCCCGCATTGCCAAAATGATGAACGATGACGACTACTGGTTGGCCAGCATCCTGGATCCACGCTATAAAGGCAAATTACAAAACATCATGCCACAGGAGAACCTTGACCTAATATTGGCTAATAAAGAAGCAACTCTGGTAAATCGGTTGCTTGAGGCATTCCCAGCACACAGCAGCGGTGATGGTTCTCACACGAGCCGTACGGGCCGGGGGCAGCTTGGCAGAGGTGTTCGTGGTGCACACAGCAGAAGTGGCGTTGGAGACAGGGGTTTCATGACAATGTTGTGGACTGATTTTTCAAATACCGCTCACACAACTGGTAATACTGCATCGATGGAAAGTGACAGGAGACAGCAGTTGTCAACTATGGTTACAAACTACTTTTCCTCCCATATCGATGTTCTCCCACACAGGTCATTCCCCTTTGACTATTGGGCCGCTAAACTGGACACCTGGCCTGAATTGGCCCAATATGCCTTACAGGAGCTCGCTTGCCCAGCTGCAAGTGTGCTATCGGAAAGAGTCTTCAGTGCAGCTGGATCAATCCTGACAGAAAAAAGGACCCGTCTGTCAACCCAAAATGTGGATGATCTAACCTTCATTAAAATGAACCACGCATGGGTTTCCAAGGATTTTGTCCCACCTTCCCCTGATGACCCATAGGGTGACAGAAAAATGGCTTGCTTTGGTCCACCTCTTCCTGGTACTTCACCTATTTCGCCTTTTGCATCAGCTGAATGTCCAACATCAACATATGCCACTTTCTAAAACTCCCTAACTGTGCTGCCTCCCACCCATGGCCGGGGTCACCACCTACCGCACGACACCGTGCGAGTGCCATTGCCCTGGACAGGTGGGTAGGCCGACTCTTGGGCGCGGGCACTGGCACAGGGTCCCTCATAGTGCAATCAAGTGTCTCTGACGGTGGTGGTGCACACCCGCCGTCAGACACACCGCTGTACTATGAGGGGCCCAGTGCCAGTACCGACGCCCACGAGTGGGCCCCCCTTGCTTGGGCAGGGCCCCAGCATTTGCAATCTTTACCTCTCCCTGCTCCTCCGCTGTGTAATCTGGGCCGTCAAATCCATATTGTGCCTGACACCGTCTGAGCCTGCCTCCTGAGACATATATTTTGAATGTGTACGCTATCCATACATGTTATCCAGGGATACGGTACCCTTTCTAACCTTTGTGCAATCACGTGCAATCCATACTGGGCCTAACACCGTCTGAGCCTGCCTCATGCTGTATAGACATATATTTTGAATGTGTACGCTATCCATACATGTTATCCGGGGATACGGTACCCTTTCTAACCTTTGTGCAATCATGTGCAATCCATACTGGACCTAACACCGTCTGAGCCTGCCTCCTGAGACATATATTTTGAATGTGTACGCTATCCATACATGTTATCCAGGGATACGGTACCCTTTCTAACCTTTGTGCAATCACGTGCAATCCATACTGTGCCTAACACCGTCTGAGCCTGCCTCATGCTGTATAGACATATATTTTGAATGTGTACGCTATCCATACATGTTATCCAGGGATACGGTACCCTTTCTAACCTTTGTGCAATCCATACTGGGCCTAACACCGTCTGAGCCTGCCTCCTGAGACATATATTTTGAATGTGTACGCTATCCATACATGTTATCCAGGGATACGGTACCCTTTCTAACCTTTGTGCAATCACGTGCAATCCATACTGGGCCTAACACCGTCTGAGCCTGCCTCATGCTGTATAGACATATATTTTGAATGTGTACGCTATCCATACATGTTATCCAGGGATACGGTACCCTTTCTAACCTTTGTGCATTCACGTGCAATCCATACTGGGCCAAACACCGTCTGAGCCTGCATCCTGAGACATATATTTTGAATGTGTACGCTATCCATACATGTTATCCGGGGATACGATACCCTTTCTAACCTTTGTGCAATCACGTGTAATCCATACTGGGCGTGAGAACGGCTGGCGAGCTGTTAAGCAAGCTACAGCACCTGTCCAGACAAGTACAGGGATTCCCTAGCGAGGAGACTTATTTGATTGTTTTCAATGTTGGGACAGCAATTTTTGGGGAGCACTATACTCTGGAGAATGATAGATGGGGCCCACCATACACTGGAACATTCCAAAGGTGGACATCAGACACTGGAGCAGCATTTACAGGGCCCATTATACACTAGAGCATTAGAAATGGGGCCCATTATGTTTGGAGCATTATTTGGGCCCATAAGACAGTGGAGCTTCATCCATGGGGACCAACATATACTGTAGCATTATGTGGAGCTCATCATATACTGTTTCAAACATTATATGGGACCAATGATTCTGTATGGAGAAATAGATGGGCCTCGTCATGATGTAAAAAGTGAGGTATTTTTCATTGGACTATACCGCTATTTCTCTGCCGTATCGGAGCATGATGAGTTGTGGTATGTGTTAAAGGGGCGCTCTTTCGCCCAGGGCACATGAAAACCTGGAGCCAGCCCTCCCCCCCACAGTTTGTAGCCAAATAACCCCCATTTTTCAGTGCGTAACTTGTATTATGAAGTTAATTAAGGTTGACAAGCTTAAGAAAGAAGAATTGATGCTTTTGGCATTCAAATGGGCACTGTAGGTGTGTTTCCTGTCCTCCTCTCACTGCCGACTTTTATTCCCCATTGACTTACATTGGGTTTCGTGTTTCGGGACGACCCCGACTTTTCCCTATAATCGGACGATCTTGCTCGACCCGACTTTTGGAAAAGTCGGGTTTCACGAAACGAAACGCGACCCTAAAAAACCAAAAGTCGCTCAACTCTACTAAACGGCATTCCAGAAAGAATGTGAAAAAATTAAGTGTGCAAACCACAGGCGCTGTAGCTTGCTTAACAGCTGGGCTCCTCTGCTGAGTAGCACACAGTTCTTACATAAACAGGCAGCATAGCTTGGTTCACGGGTGGCCAACTCTGCTGAGTAGCATACACAGTTACTAGGCCCAAAGTATTAAGTGGTGTAAATGCAGTCAAAAACTGGTTCTTTCTTAAACAGGTGGCATAGCTCGGTTCATGGGTGGGCTCCTCTGCTGAGTAGCAGACAGTGCTACAAGGCCCAAAAGGATTTTCAGGACAATATGCGGTAAAAAATAATTAGAAACACACACGGTGTAGCTCCTTCACAGGTGTACTACACCGCTGGCTACCAGACACCGCTACTATGCCCTAAAACTGTCTATTATCATTGATAACCATTATTAATGTGAAAAAAAAGATAAGCTTTTGTTTAATGAAACGTTCTCGAATGGAAACTCGAACAGACGAATTTTAATCAAAGTGTTGTAGCTCGACGAATGGATCTAACACCGCCCAAAACAGCTAGAATTTGAACTTAGCCAACAGTTCCACTCAAACACCACTCATCTGTAATCAGGAGGCAGACTCAGACGGTCTCAGACACAGTATGGATTCGACAAGATTGCAGAAAGTTGAGAAAGGGTACAGTATCACTGGATAATAGGTATATATAGCATAGTTTAAAGATTTAAAATCTCCATGTTTATTTCCGGAGTCTGACAAAGACACTCACAGCCTCAGTATGGATTAGACAACAATCTAAAAAGTAGAAAAAAGGAAATGTTTTTGAAGCGTACACCAGTATACACTGTTGAGGTATTTTTAATATATCTTTCTGTCTCAGTAAGACAGTCCAGACTCTCCGCAAGAGGAAACGAGATGGATAAAAGTACAGACATAAAGTCAAATGATTGCAGAAATTTAGGAATTACTAATCAGGGGAAAAACTCCCGGGAGAATTCTCAGAGGCGATGCTGACCCTCAATTACTTTGTGTGTGGAGACAGCGAAAACAGTTCTTTGTGAAGAAAGGGTTGCTGTATCGCAGTACCGTTGATCCCATCACCGTTACTCATCTTCAAATTTTGATCACAGGGAGAGATGTAGACATGGTCCTCACTGCTTATCATGATCTGTCAGGTAACTTTGGAGTGCAAAAGACAGAAGCCACAGGCTGTAGGCGATTCTATTGGATTGGCATGAGAGGGCACATTTAAAAATGTGGGCAGGAATGTCACACGTCTGTGAGTAGGAAAACTGTGAAAGCTGATGATAAACCACCACTGCATCTCATTGTGAGTCGACGTCCATAAGAATTGGAAGCCATTGATCATCTGAAGCTAGAGCCCGGCCAGCATGACAGGGCATAGCTACATCTTAACCATCATCCATCAGTTCACCAAATTTGTAGTGGCAGTCCCAGGGAAGGATTTGACAGCCCAGACTACACAGCAGAGGAGCAGGGAGAGGTAAATTTTGCAAATGCTTGGGCCCTGCCCAAGCAAGGGGGGCCCACTCGTGGGCGTCGGTACTGGCACTCAGCCCCTCATAGTACGGCGGTGTGTCTGACGGCGGGTGTGCACCCCCACCCTCAGAGACACTTGATTGCACTATGAGGGACCCTGTGCCAGTGCTGGTGCCCAAGAGTCGGCCCACCCACCTGTCCAGGACAATGGCACTCGCACGGTTGCGTGCGCTAGGTGGTGATCCCGGCCATGGGGGGAGGCAGCCCAGTTAGGGAGGTTTAAAAAATGGCATATGTTGATGTTGGACATTCAGCAGCTGCAAATGGAGGAATTGGAGAAGTCCGAGAAAGAGGAGGACAAAAGCGAGCCATTTTTCTGGCAACCTATGTGTCATCAGGGGAAGGTGGGACAAAATCCTTTGAAACCCATGCATGGTTCATTTTAATGAAGGTTAGATCATCAACATTTTGGGTCGACAGACGGGTCCTTTTTTCTGTCAGCACTGAAGACTCTTTCCGATAGCACACTAGCAGCAGGGCAAGCGAGCTCCTGTAAGGCATATTGTGCCAATTCAGGCCAGACATCCAGTTTAGAGGCCCAATAGTCAAAGGGGAATGACCTGTGAGGGAGAACATCGATACGAGACGAAAAGTAGTTTGTAACCATAGTTGACAACTGCTGTCTCCTGTCACTTTCAATCGATGCAGTATTACCAGTCGTGTAAGCGGGACTTGAAAAATCAGTCCACAACATGGTCATGAAACCCCTGTCTCCAACGCCGCTTCTGATGTGTGCACTATGAACACCTCTTCCATGTTGCCCCCTACGGCTCATGTGACAACCATCACCGCTTCTGTGTGCTGGGAATGCCTTAACCAACCGGTTTACCAGAGTTGCTTGTTTGTTAGCCAATATTAGGTCAAGGTTCTTCTGTGGCAAGATGTTTTGGAATTTGCTTTTACAGCATAGATCCAGGATGCTGGCCAACCAGTAGTCGTCATCGTTCATCATTTTGGCAATGCGGGGGTCCCTTTTTAGGATCTGCAAGGCATAATCTGACATGTGGGCCAATGTTCCAGGTGTCAATGATGCACTGCGAGTGCTGGGTGGAGGAGCACTTTCTGGCAAATCCACATCCCTCCAGTCACGCACAAACCCTGTACCAGACTTGCCACGCCAACATTTTCTCTTGCCCCACAAGAAGCATCCTCCACCCCTAAATAATCATCCCCATCATCATCTTCCTCCTCCTCTTCCTCTTCTTCCTCCACCTTGTCCAGGAGAGGTCCCAGAGCAGACAATGGCTGACTGTCATCAAGGTTTCCCTCCTCCTCTTCCTCATCCTCCTCGGCTACAGACGCCTGCTCCTTAATGTGCATCAAAGTTTGCATGAGCAGATGCATAAGTGGGTTGCTCATGCTTATGATGGCTTCGTCTGCGCTTACCAGTCGTGTGCATTCCTCAAACCACTGAAAGACTTTACAGAGGTCTTTCAGCTTCGACCACTGCACACCCGACAACTCCATGTCTGCCCTCAAAGTGCCTGGCCGTGTATTCTCCCACAAATGCGTTACAGCCTGCCTCTGTTCGCACAGCCTCTCAACCATGTGCAGGGTGGAGTTCCACCTTGTTGCAACATCGATAATTAGTCGGTGCTTGGGAAGTTGGAGCAATCGCTGCAGCTTCTGCATACGACTGGAGTGTACGGGCGACCGGCGGATGTGCGAGCACAGTCTTCGGACCTTCTGGAGCAGGCCTGTTAACTCCGGGTAATTATTGAAGAAGCACTGCACCACCAGGTTCAAGGTGTGAGCCAGGCAAGGTATGTGTCGGAGTTTTGAAAGGGCTATGGCTGCCACAAAATTCCGTCCGTTATCACTAACTACCTTGCCTGTCTCAAGATGAAGACTGCTCAGCCATGACTCAGTTTGTCGCTGCAAGTAGTCGGCCAGTACCTCCGCGGTGTGTCTGTCACCCAAACACATCATCTTCAACACAGCCTGCTGACGCTTACCACTAGCTGTTTGATAGTGGGACACCGAGTGTGCAACACTGGCAGCTGCGGATGGATTGCTCGTGCGACTGCGCTCTGTGGACGAGTTTTTGCTTCTGGAGGAGGAGGAGGAGGGTTGAACGCCTACAGCCAACTCTTTCCTATACCGTGGGCTAGGCAGCACTGTCCCACTGCCGCTGTCCCCTGTGGACCCTGCATCCACCACATTAACCCAGTGCGCTGTAATGGACACGTAACGGCCCTGGCCATGCCTACTGGACCATGCATCAGTTGTGAGGTGCACTTTTCCACTCACTGATTGCTTGAGTGCATGGACAATGCGGTCTTTCACATGAAGGTGGAGGGCTGGGATGGCTTTGCGAGAAAAGAAGTGGCGACTGGGTAAGTCATAGCGTGGTACTGCGTAGGCCATGAGTTCGCGGAAAGCTGCGCTTTCAACCAACCGATAGGGCATCATCTCTAACGAGATTAGTTTGGCAATGTGGGCGTTCAAACCCAGTGTACACGGATGAGAGGATGAGTACTTTCTTGTCCTACTCATAGTCTCTGGTAGGGTGAGCTGGACTTGAGAGATGCATATGGTGGAACTAGTGGTGGACATGGCGGACTGAGAGAGGGTTGATGATGGTGATGGAGTTGGTGTTCTTTCTGATGGCCTAGATTCAGTCTTTCGTTGCAATAACAGTGTGATTCCCTGACTGATTTGCCCTTGCAACGACAACTCAACATTTGCTGCTGGTGGTGTGCTAACTGGTGGGCTTACAGTGGGGGAAACAATGTAGCATTGCTGACTACCTTCTTTGGGAGCAGTAGCACATGTGGTATGTGAGTTTTGGTAGTCCATCCACGCTTGCAAGTGCATTGTGGGCATTGTGGTTAAATGTCTTAGCATGCAACTGGTATTCAAATTTCTCAGACTTTTCCCTCGGCTAAAGGTCTTTGCGCACTTCTTACAGATAACCTTGGCCTGATCATTAGGATTTTGTTCAAAAAAGTGCCACACTGCACTCTTCCTACTATGGAAGACATTTTGAGGCCTTGCACACTGTGCTATTTTGACCGTCTGGCCAAGCTGTCCTGCAACTCTTTTGGTTTTTGTAACCTGTTTTTGGACTGCTCCGGGCCTGCCAGATAACAGCTGTTGCGATGTCGATGCCCGCTGCGGATGCTCCTCCTCCTCTTCTGAGCTATTGGCAGCGGCACCCTCTACCCCCAATGGATGCCAATCTGTGTCAACAACTAGGTCATCCATCACCTCCTCTTCAATGTCATGTGCACCTTCCTCTGTGTCACCGTGTATGGTGGTATAGTATGCGGGAAGGGGCACCTGAGTTTCATCTAGGTCAGATTGTGGCTCAGTACACTGCGAGGACAATGTAGTGCTCTGAGTGAATGTACCAGCAGAATCATCTATCAGTGGCTGTGCATCAGTACACTCCATGTCAGATTCATCTTTGCCTGGGTAATTCAAGATTTACTTGATAACCCAGGCATGGTATGTGAAAACAGCTCCATGGAGTAATCTGTACTGTGGCCTGCCGCATCCTTCAATTTTGGTTGAGGTGAAGGACACAAGGAAAGGTGTGGTTCATGAACATGAGCCTCCAATGATGACTCAGTGCTTTTATTTTTTAAAACTTCAGAAGAGGAGGCGATAGAGCTGGAGGCTGAGTCAGCAATGTAAGCCAAAACTTGTTCTTGAAGCTCCGGCTTTAAAAGCGGTTTACCTACTCCCAGAAAAGGGAGCCTTCGAGGCCTTGTGGAGCCAGACGATGACGCAGGCTTAACACCTCCTGCATTAGATGCTATTTTGCTTTTGCCACAACCAGCAGATCCAACACCAACACCATCATTACCAGCTGCCAACCCCCGCCCACTTCCACGGACTCTTCCACCACACTTCCTCATTTTTGGGGAAAATGTACCCAAAAAACCACCAACTATATGGTACTGTAAAACAAGGTACAAGGTGTATATAGTAGTGGGGAGAATTGGAATCTCTGTAGACTTCAGGACACAGTTGGATTCTGTCAGGCCATGTTTATTTTACACCGCAATGTGACAGGCAGATTCTGGATGGTGTAATAAAGGTGGATAGAGGACTGTGGAGAATTGGAATCTCTGTAGACTTCAGGATACAGTTGGATTCTGTCAGGCCCTGTTTATTTTACACCGCAATGTGACAGGCAGATTCTGGATGTTGTAAGAAAGGTGGATAGAGGACTGTGGAGAATTGGAATCTCTCTACACTTCAGGACACAGTTGCATTCTGTCAGGCCCTGTGTCTATAACACCGCAATGTGACCAGCAGAAATTGCCTAGTGTATGACAAACTACAAGGTGTATATAGAATTGGGCAGAATTGGAATCTCCCTAGAGTGTAGGTCTGTAAGAACGGACAAACTCCTCGACTTTTCCTTACAGAGTCACACACATAGATAGCTTCAATTTGGCCGTGATAACAGCCATTACACGGTACTGAGAGAGGAGTGTGCACGTACACCGCTCTACGGTGTATGTAAAATTGTCAAGCTCCGTGTTTTTGTATACGGACTGACACACGCTGTCTCTCTCTAGTTTTGAATGTAATCAAACAGCAAATATACTAAACTGTTTGAAAAACAGACAAAACTATAAGGTGTAGGTCTGTAAGAACGGACAAACTCCTCGACTTTTCCTTACAGAGTCACACACGTAGATAGCTTCAATTTGGCCGTGATAACAGCCGTTACACGGTACTGTGTGAGGAGCGTACACCGCTGTACGGTGTGTGAAAAAATGAACGCTCACTACCTCACCAGGACAAAACAATATAATTTGGATTGCTTTTAAAAAAGCAGTTTGAACACCAGTGTGCACACAGCAATGCAGCTAGCCTTAAAAGGCAGGCTAATCACCACCAGCGCTGCTGCACAAAAGCAAAAATCTTCACCTTTCACTGCACAGTAACTACAGTGAAAAGTGCTAGCAGCAGAAGAAGTTTTTTTTTTCTTTTTGCCTTACTAACGCTCTCCCTACAGAATCAGCAGCTGCAGCAGCTCTCCCTATTCTGAGATCAGCATGAGTAACATGGCGGTCGGCGTCCCCGCCCTTTTATACCCCCTGTGATGCCACACAAAGCAAGCCAATCACTTGCATGCCCTTCTCCAAGATGGTGGTGACCGCTGCCTATGTCATCACGTTGCCCACAGTGTCCGTTCTTCCTGATTGGCTGAAAAAGGGCGCTAAAGCATCTTTTGAAACGCGACTTTGGTGCTAAAGTCGCCGACCTCGTGGCCGACCTCACGCTAAGGTCGGGTTTCGTTTCATGAAACCCGACTTTGGTGAAAGTCGGCGACTTTTGAATTTTTTCGACCCATTTCGCTCAACTCTAGTGGTCACTATTACCCAAGTGACCCCCAACCCTTATATTCGATATGCGGTCTGGCCTGTTGGTTAATATTAGGTCTAGCAGTGCCCCCCCCTCTTGTTGGGTCCTGAACCAGTTGTGAAAGGTAATTATCTCTCATAGTTGTCAAAAACCTATTACCTTTGCTGGAACTGCAGGTTTCTGTTCCCCAATGTATTTCAGGGTAGTTGAAGTCCCCCATAATAATAACTTCTTGAGTCGCTGCTTCATATATTTGCTTTACGAGGATATTCTCCGTTGCGTCCGTTATTTTAGGAGACTTATAACAAACCCCTATCAGTAATTTTTTTATTTTTCCCCCTCCCATTATCTCTACCCACAGGGACTCTACATTTTCATTAGATTCATATATATTATCACGCAGGATGGGTTTTAAGGATGATTTTACATATAAACACACACCTCCCCCTTGCTTATTTGTATGGTAATTTCTGAACAGACTATAGCCCTGTAAATTAACCGCCCAGTCATGGCTCTCGTCCAGCCATGTCTCAGATATCCCCACCACGTCATAATTATGTTCCAACAAAATTAATTCTAATTCATCTATTTTGTTGGTGAGGCTTCTGGCATTAGTATACATGCACTTTATGTATCTATCTGTACATCTATTCTTTCTGAAATTATTAACTGTTCTAAACCCCCCCTTTTGCCACCCCCCACCCCCAATTTCATCATTTGTGCCCAGGTCTCTATTTGCACTGTCTTCCCCTCCTATAAAATGAATACCCTCTCCCCTATTCACTAGTTTAAACACTCCTCCAACCTTCTAGCCATTTTCTCCCCCAGCACAGCTGCACCCTCCCCATTGAGGTACAGCTCATCCCTAGCGTAGAACCTGTAGCCAACTGAGAATTCGGCCCAGTTCTCCAGAAATCCAAACCCCTCCTTCCTACACCAGTTCCTGAGCCACTTGTTAACCTCCCTAATCTCCCGTTGCCTCTCTGGCGTGGCACGTGGTACAGGCAGTATTTCAGAAAATACCACCTTGGAGGTCCTTGCTTTAAGCTTGCAGCCTAATTCCCTGAAATCATCTTTAAGGACCATCCACCTACCTCTAACGTTGTCATTTGTGCCAATGTACACCATGACCGCTGGGTCCTCACCAGCCCCTCCCAGTAATCTGTCAACCCGATCAGCGATGTGTTGGACTTGAGCACCAGGTAGGCAGCACACTGTTCGACGATCTCTGTCTTTGTGACAGATTGCCCTATCTGTTCCTCTAATAATTGAGTCCCCCACTACCAGAACCTGTCTGGCCTGCCCTGCTCTCCTATTTCCCCCCTTACTGGAGCAGACACTCCTCCGACTTTCAGAGGACATGCCTTGCTGCAGCAGTGCTACTCCTGCACTAACACTGCCCTCATCTGCCAACTTAGCAAACTTATTGGGGTGTGCCAGATCAGGACTAGCCTCCCTGGAGCTCTTCCTTCTACCCCGCCTTCTGACTGTAACCCAGCTTGCTGCTTCATTGTTCTGCAGCTCCAACCTAGCATCTCCCCTCATCTATCCCATTGAGCATCTGCTCAGTGAGCAGAAGACTCCTTTCCATATTGTCTATGCATCTCAGTGTTGCCAGCTCACATCTAGATCCAGTATCTGGGCTTCCAAATGCACATCGTGCTCATATCTCGCACAGCAGTATGCACCCTCCACCGGCTGTTCAAGGATTGCATACATGCGGCAAGATGTGCACTGGATGGCATTGGCAATAGTGGAGCACATCCTAATGGGGATTGCACCAGACAGAAAAGATAAGTAAAAATAAATAAAAAGTATTAATAAAATATAACAGCAATTCAGTAACCTCCCTTGGAAACTCCCTGAATCCAAAGTCACTTAATCACAAGTCACACACTTACCACCGCTCGCACTTACACTCTTGTCACACTCAGCTCACTCATACTTGCTGAAGCAGAAGATTTAAATAGTTTTTTTTTCCCTCCACATGCAAACCACCCTTCTGCTCAATGCACTTTCAAAAGGGACACAGCCGATCACGTAAAAATGTGTCATTGGTCGTGAAGGGGTTCATACGCATGTGGAGATCTCTATGCTTATTTTTCCTTCAAAAGGTATATAAAGATGATAACAGACAAATGCCAATATGCTATTTCCTTCTTGATTGATTGCAATGACCCAAATTTCCACTGAGTGTCAGCAGATGCATTACTATACTTCCTACATACAAATAACTTTAATCAAGCATAGGATTGAAATGTGGTACTTAGCAAATTGTGTTTGTTGCAGCTTATATCAGTATATGCTGACCTCTTTACTTTGATATTTAAGAAAAAGGGATACAAACAGCAGCATGTGTAATGAGCTGCTTACATATTATTTTACATTAAGACAGTTTTTTACGTCAGTATATAAAAAACTCAGCACTCAACTTAATGAAATCAGAGATATGAACTTTAATGTTGTCCAAAGCGTAGTAAACAAAAAATGTTTCGCTCACTCAGACCTTCGTCAGTTACAGTTTACTGCATGGGTGGTGTCCTCTGGATATTGGTAGCTGATAGCAAATGGCGTAAAGATCTGATTATGATTATAGGTACGTAATATATTCCAACAATATCTGTGGTTTTACTGAGGATCAAAAGGATCTTATATCTTGATGGATGCATGTCCACACCCGATGTGGCATCCACCACTGGACCAGCTTTCCACCCAATTCTTCTCTTTACCATTAGGTAAAATATTACAGACCTCTCCATTCTTTGTAGGTCGGAAAATTTGCAAAATCACCAGTGTGTCAAATACTTATCTTTGCCACTGTATCTAATGAAAAAGTGAGTAAGTAACATGGTAGAAGGGCAAAATGAGCAACAATTGTAACACACATGGATAGTCGACTCACTGTGCCACAATCTAGGTTTACTTAGGAGAGGCGTGGCTAACTTGGTTTTTGCTTGGGCTCCTGATGGTGGAGTAAAGGCCCCGTTACACATAACGATGTCCCAGCGATCCCACCAATGATCCGACATGAATGGGATCGCTGGGACATCGTTAGGCTGATTGCTGGTGAGCTGTCACATAGACAGCCCCTCCAGTGATCAGGACCAGCAAGCAAGCTGGTTTCCAATGTAAACAGCGGGTATCTAAGAGCCGCATGGCTCTTGGATACCCGCTGTTCACCCTAGATACCAGCGTGCACGCTGGTAACCAACGTAAACATCGGGTAACTAAGAGCAGCACGGCTCTTGGATACCTGCTGTTTACCCTAGATATCAGTGTGCGCTGGTATCTAGGGTAAACAGCGGGTATCCAAGCGGGTATCCAAGAGCCGCGCGGCTCTTAGTTACCCAATGTTTACTTTGGAAACCAGCGTCCAGCGTCGCTGATCGCTGGTCTCTCGCTGCCACACGCAGCGATGCGTGCTGGCCAGAGGGAGACCAACGATCAAAAAATGGCCCAGGAAGATCGTGCACGATCAGCAATACCCGGCAGGGGGGCCGGTCGCTGATCCCCGTCACACACAGCGATATCGCGTGAGAGATTGCTGATACGTCACAAAATCAGCGATCTCGCTGTGTGTGGTGGGGCCCTTAGACTTCAACTGCAGATAACCGCCAGGTACCACTCATAGGCAGTCCCCGAAACTGCTGCATCTAACCCCAGGGGTCAGGATCATGAACACTGGATCAAAGGTGATGGTTCAAGTACTGTCTAAGTGGTTATTGGTCCGGGTGCCCCTAAATCAGCTTCAGATTCAGGAACCGCAGGAGTGGTGTCAAGGTTCAGGTACTGCAGGGATCAGTGTTAAGGTTCAAGGAACGGTGTCGAGGTTCGGGTACAGCAGGGAGCGGTGTCAAGGTTCAGGTACTGCAGGGATTGGTGTCAAGGTTCAAGTACCGCAGGGAGCGGTGTCAAGGTTCAGGAACCGCGGCATCAAGGTTCAGGTACTGCTGGGAGCAGTATCAAGATTCAGGTACCGCAGGGAGCGGTGTCAAGATTCAGGTACCGCAAGGAGCAGTGTCAGGCTCAGGTACCGCAGGGAGCAGTGTTAGGGTTCAAATATCACAGGGTACGGCTTCAGGCTCAACACAGTACAGGATAGAGCAACAACACAGAATGGAGAACGTTGCTCAAGCATCTCCCTACTTGGGACTGTGCTTTAAAACTTTACGCCTCCCAGCAATTCACTGTCGGCATTTCCAAAGTACACATGCTGCCCTTTTAAGAACCGAGGAATGCACGCCTACACTTGGAGTGCCACCAGGAGACCTGTGTGGCGTGCACAGACCCAGAGCAGGAGGAATCATAGCAGGGAACAAGGATGCCGTGGTGGAAGGGACGGTGAGAATATAGGTGTCCGTGACCCAAAGTACACATGCTGCCCTTTTAAGAACCGAGGAATGCGCGCCTACACTTGGAGTACCACCAGGAGACCTGTGTGGCGTGCACAGACCCAGAGCAGGAGCAATCATAGCAAGGAATAGGGATGCCATGGTGGAAGGAACGGTGAGTATATAGGTGTTCGTTACCCGAGGGGGCAGGGATCACGCAGGGATGCAATGTATAAATAGGATAAAAAATTTTTTTTCAACCCTTTAGTAATCAAGCCAATTTTTACCTTAATGACCAAGCCAAATTTTACTATTCTGATCATTGTAAATTTATGTGGTAATAACACTGGAACACTTCAACAGATCCCACTCATTCTGAGATTGTTTCTTTGTGACATATTTTACTTCATGATAGTGGTAAAATTTGTTCAATATGACTTGCGTTTATTTATTAAAAAAAATGGAAGTTTGGAAAAAATTTTGAAAATGTTGCACCTCCTCCAGCGTGGAGTTGCCTATGCAATGTTGTAAGTTTGTTCCTAAACACTCTTGTTAGTTCTCAGATTCCAATGCTTGTATTCCTGCCTGATGGAGCAGAAGTCAGAAACCAGGCAAACGAACGAGCAATACCGAATCAAAAGACAAAAGCCAAAATGGGGAAACGAACCGTGTCAGTAACAGGATAGCATACAAAGAGCAGGCACAAGGCACAAGCACACAAGGGTCAAACTACTCAGTCGAGGTAGAAGTATAACTGACAAAGACCGGAGCCCAGCTGAGGCTATTTAAAGCCCTCTCATAGCCAGAGAGAGGCCAAAAAGCCTTAGCCCCTGAGGTACCAGCCAAAACTTCCAAACAAACCATGACAGTACTCCCTCTCAGCGGGGGGGCCACTGGACCCCAAGCTTCTCAGGGTGTCTGGCATGAAAGGCCCGAACCAGACGGTCAGCATGTACAGAGTGGGCTGGAACCCAGGACCAATCCTCTGGACCATACCACTTCCAATGAACCAGATACTGCAAGGATCAATGTTCCAGATGAGAATCCACAATGTGTCCAACATCATACTCCATATGACCCTCAACCAACACTGGAGGAAGAGCTGATCCGGAGTCCTCCTCAACCGCCCCCAAGAGTTTCAGAAGAGATTTATGAAATACATTAGCAATCTTAAAAGAGGCTTGGAGACGTAACCTATGTGCTACAGGATTGACCTCCACCACAATTTCTTATGGCCCAATAAACTTGGACCCAACTTGGACAAAGGAAGCTTAAGGTTGATATTCCGTGTGGAAAGCCAAAACTTCTCCCCAACTTGAAACACATGACCCGAAACTCTTTTCTTGTCAGCGAAGAACTTATACCTCCCCTGAGCCTTGGAGATATTACGATGGACCTCAGCCCACAGATTTTTTAAATGCTGTAGAGACCCCTCCACCCCAGAGCAACCAGAATCCAGGAGGAAGAACTCCCCAAAATGTGGGCTAAACCCATAGTTGACCAGAAATGGGGACATACCGGTGGACCTACTCACCTGATTGTTAAAGGCAAACTCCGCCAAATGCAATGCATCAGACCAGTCATCCTTCCTAACTGAGGCCATACACCTAAGAATCTGTTCCAGGGACTGATTGGTGTGTTCTGTCTGACCATTACTCTCAGGATGGTACGCAGAAGAAAAAGACAAAGAAATACCCAGTTTCTTACAGAATGCCCTCCAACACATGGCTATGAACTGCACACCTCTGTCAGACACCACATTCAAGGGTACCCCATGCAAGCGAACCACATGTAACACAAACAACTTAGACAAGGTTTCAGCTGAGGGCAGTTCAGGTAAGGGTACAAAATGGGCTTGTTTAGAAAACATGACCACCACCACCCATATCACAGTATTACCCCTGGGAAGGAGGGAGATTGATGATAAAGTCCATGGACAAGTGAATAGCAAAGGCATCAGTTCCCCGGACGGCCGGCAATGATAGCTCTTAGAACGGGCACAAACCCCACACACAGATACAAACATTTTGATATTCGTACCCAGTGAGGGCCACCAAAAAACCTTTACCGCCACCTCCCGTGTGGTCGAAATGCCAGGATGAGCACTCAGCTTAGACTCATGGAACTCCTGAAGGAGCCTAAGCTGAAATCTCTCCGGGACAAACAATTTACCCCTCGGTTTGGAGGCAGGGGCAAGAGACTGAGCACCCTTAATCTCTTGCTCCAACTCCGTCGAGACCCCAGCCACCACCATCCCAGGATGAAGAATGGAGGATGGCGTAGGGGGTGACACAGAATGAAAATTTCGGGACAAAGCATAAGCTTTAACATTCTTGGACCCAGGACGGAAAGTAATAGAAAACTGAAACCGAGAAAAAAAAAGCGAACAGCGGGCCTGTCTGGGAGTCAGTCTTTTAGCAGAATCAATATAGGCTAAATTTTATTGATCAGTAATAACAGTGATAGGATGAGCCGCCCATTCCAAAAAGTGCCTTCATTCTTCAAATGCCAATTTGACCGCAAGAAGTTCTCTAATGCTCACATCATAATTTCTTTTGGCTGAAGAGAACTTAGTGGAAAAGAAGGCACATGGCTTAAGATTGGTCAAAGTGGCTGGTCCCTGAGACAACACTGCTTCCATGCCCACCTCAGAGGCATCCACCTCCACAATAAAAGGTTTAGACGGGTCTGGCTGCACCAAAATTGGAGCGGACATGAAACATTTTTTCAGAGTCAAAAAGGAATTTTTGGCAGATACAGACCAATTTTTTACATCAGCACCCTTACTTGTAAGATCAGTAAGCGGTTTGACCACTGGTGACAGCCCCTTAATAAATTTATGATAATAATTGGTGAACCCTAAGAAGCGCTGGAGTCCCTTAAGATCCCGGGGATGGACCCAGTCAGCAATAGCCTGTACCTTGTTAGGATCCATAAGAAACCCCTCACAGGACACAATCAGGCCAAAAAAGTTCCTGTAAGAAAAACAATCATTTCTCCAATTTAGCAAAAAACTGATTTTCCCTGAGTCTTTGGAGAACAGTTCGTAAATGTTGCAAATGAGTATGACTGTCTGGGGAATACACCAAAATGTCATCAAGATAGATAACAAAACACCCTATAAGATCAGCACATACTACATTAATGAAATTCTGAAATATGGCAGGAGCATTAGAAAGACTAAATGGCATAATCAAGTTTTCAAAGAGTCCCTCAGATGTGAGGAACGCCATTATCCATTCGTCCCCCTCCTGATCCCTTATCATATTATAGGCTCCCCGGAGATCAAGTTTGGAGGACCATTTAGGCCCAGACAACTGATTACATAGATCTGAGATAAGGGGAAGAGGGAACGTGTCTTTCACAGTTATTTTGTTAAATTCTTGAAAGTCGAGGCAGGGATGTAGACCCCCATCTTTTTTTAATGAAAAAGAATCGGGCAACTACTGGAGTGACAGAAGGACATATATGCCCCTTGCGGAGGCTTTCTGCAATATACTCCTTCATGGCTAAATTCTCAGGATGGGACAAATTGAACAGAAGGGCTTTAGGCAACTTAGCCCCAGGAACCACTCAATGGCACAATCAAAGGGTCTATGTGGCGGTAAAACCTCGGTCTTGCTTTCAGAGAACACATCTTTGAATTCCTTCAGGTACTCCGGAATACCCTCCAGACCAACAGACGACACAGAGACAGATCCAATAGGTTTAGTCAAAAATGCTGATTTATAACATTTAATGGCACAGATAGGCCCCCATTGAACAATCTCCACGATCTCCCAATTGAAGACAGGGTTGTGACGTTGCAACCAAGGCATCCCCAACACCAAGCCAGGAGGCAGATTTTCCCAAGACAAAACAACTTATTTTTTCAACATGAACAGAGCCCACCTTGAGTGAAAAAACATCCAACACAGAGAATCCCTTCTTTGGTGAGGGAAGAAGAGTCAATAGCCACCACTTTAATCAGAGTCTTAAGACTGACTGTCCCTATCTTGCATTGAGAGAGCAAATGAAAGTTGACCAAGTTGATGGATGAACCACAGTCAACAAAAGCTGTAGAAAAAGGACAACCGTCCACCAGCAGTTCCACTTGCAGCAAAACTTTAGAGAATGAAAAAAGTGTGTGGCGCCCCTGAGGGTTCAGTCACCACAGAGGTACTGCACCTCCTCCTGAGGTGTGGTATCCCACCATTCAGGTAAGGTGGAGACACCTGACCACACTCCAACACCTGCATCCCACACAAAATAGTAGTGTAGCAAAGCACCCTTTTGTGGCTCCCTGCTTGGAACACGAAGCGAGCTGGGAGGCGGGTGGAGTTAGTTAGCATCAAAAGAGCGGGAAGTGTTTAGGATGTAGTCAGTCTGACTCAGGGAGTCAGTGAGTCAGTGAATATCCCCTGAGAGGGATGGATTGAAGGAAGTGCTGCAGCAGACCTCAGTGACCTGGGTCCGTTGGCACAGGAAAGGAACATTGATAGAAAGCCTGACTCTCTCCATAAGAAAGAAGGATTTGTACGGAACGTGAGGAGAGGAGGACTAAGGATTAGGGTTAGAGGAGAACCCTTCTCAAGTTCACAGCGCAAGGCCGGGGTCCGGTCCCCGAGGTTGTATGGATACTAATGGTCCTGCAGCAGACACCGGAGAAATAGAAGTTGTCACCACTTTATTCCCACACAAGACTTGGGGGCACAACAGCAACGATAGTGAGCCGGGACTTAGTATCAAGGCGTCCCCGAAGCAGGCTACAGCTGTCTGCTGTACAAGTAGAGTTCATAGGAACATCTGACAAGAGGAACTCCAGTGTAACTCAGTACTGTGAGTACTTCACTATAGGCGCAAAAGGGAGACATTCAGAAAAGGCACTTATGTTGGCGGAGTATTGGAACGGAGTACTTCATTTTGCCAGGTGGTTGGCTGAGCCCCTGACATGGCACTGAGGCGGGCACCTGTATGCATCACAGACTGTGAGTAAAGCTTTGGAACTACATGCCCTGGTGTCCTCCACTTATTCCTGCGCCAACACACTCAGCACTGCTACATCGCTGTGCCTGACACCGCACCATCTACGTCTCCTCCCTATCTCTTCACCTACACAGCCCTGGGACTACTGCCCTACCTGTGGAGGGCCACAACACCATTGCTGCACCACACCATCTGTCCCAGGGGATCTGTCTGCAGCGTCGGCTTAACATCTCCATTGGCGCACAGGTGGCGTCACGAATCATTCACTAATAAACTTTAATAATCATCCACACACTCAACAATCCCCCTTTTACAATGGATGCCCAGGGCCACGGACCGGGTCACAGCTACCGTGACAACTCCCATTGAAATCCACTGGGCCCAGCTCCGAGTACCCCGCCGACCTGGTGAGACCCTGGGGGCACTTCAAGTGTACCTGAGCATCTGGGTAGTCTCCTCGACAACAACCCAGACCTAGTCATTTCCCGACACCTTGGTTGACGAAGGGCAGGAGGGACAGTCCTTCCAGTGGCCAGATTCCCCACAATGAAAGCACAGCTGCTTCTCACAACGGCGACTCCTCCCTTTCTCCTTGAGGGTGACAGCGCCCACCTCCATTTCGCAAGATATGGACGCAGCTTCACTCCCACTGGAGAACAATGGGCTTTCTATTTGCATCACCCTTCTCGCCCACAACTTACGGTCCATATGGACAGACTGGGTCATGGCGTCCTCCAGAGAATCAGGTGGAGGGTGAAGGGCCAAGGCATCTTTCAGATGTTCAGAGAGGCCTCTGCAGAACAAGCCTCAAAGGGCGGCATCGTCCCAGGAAACCTCAGTGGCTCAGCGTCTAAACTCCATACAGAACCACTCGGCCGAGTGATTCATCTGACAAACACTCATCACCATGTCCTCAGCCAGACGCACACGATCGGGTTCATCGCAGATATGCCCAAAGGTCACAAAAACTGCATCCACCAACATTCTCTTAGGGGCTGTGGATGGGAGAGAAAAAGCCCAAGCCTGTGGGGCTCCCCTTAATAGAGATATTATGACCCCCACACTCTGACTTTCATCCACAGAAGAACGGGGTCTTAATGAAAACAAAAGCTTACAGCCCTCCTTATAGGCTCTAAACTACACTTTTTCCCCAGAAAAGGTATCTGACAATTTAACCGAAGGTTCAGGAGGAATAAGAGTAACATCTCTAGCCCCTGCCCCCTGAACCCCCGATGACAAAGCTCCTTGCACTGCATCAGATATCTGCTGCTGAGTCTGAGCAAGAGCTTGTTGCCCCTAGTTAATTTCTGCATCATCTGAGTCAGGTGCTTCATCTGCTCAGAAAAGGTGCGCAGGGGGTCCATACTACCCCCAGCGCCAGGAGGCAGTGTTGGTCAGTTATAATATCAGGAACATCATGGCTGATAAAGCTAACTCAGTACATGTGTCCCGCTATGTTCCAGACGAGCGGGGCTGGGCAACACACAGACCCCTTTAAATTTTTCACTCTTTGTTTCATTTCAGCCATTTGGTAAATGCAAAAAATGTTCATTATTTTCTCATTAATGTACACTCTGCACCTCATCTTGACTTGAAAAAAAAACAGAAATGTAGACTATGGTACAGTAAAGGGTGTTTTACTGGATGGAAGATACTGTATGTTTCTCCTAGCAGATTAATGTTTGGCCGGGTTTTTCCTTAAAAGATGGGACCTGCGATGATGTCAGGGTCACGTGATTAGCCCATGTGATGTCTACCTCATTGGTGGGAGGGGTTAGGCCCTATGTAATGGAGGTTGGTAAATTCCACAGTGTGAGTGTGTTTCTGGAAGCTACAGGAACTTGTGTGGACTCAGCCTGACACTTGTATACTGGATCCCCATGCTGCAGGACTTTGGCAGCAAGACTCGGAAGAACCCCGGGAATGGCACCTGGCGGATGCCGCAGGACCTGGCAGCCACTTAGTTATGCCCGTCCCGTGCAAGGGGTGAGTTTGGGACCAGTGGTTCTCCAAGCAGGAGTATGTGCTTTATTTCCCTTATGTTTTGTTAAGCTGCTGAGTGACATTAAAACCACTGAAATTGGACTTTATGCCTGTGTGTTGCCTCGTTACTGCCCCCCAGATATTGCCTACCAGAGCGAATCCCTACAATTGGTGGACTGAATGCGGGCACAAGCAGTGAGGCCAGGCTGTTTTGATTTTTGATCGGTACCCCAGCCTGTGTCCTGGGTGAAACGACTGGCAGAGATCTAGGCGGGGAACTGTCCAGAAATGGAGGCCACGGTAAAAACGCTCATGGAGGCCATGCGACAGCAACAGCGGGCTATGCAGCAGCAACAGGTGGCTATGCAGCAGCAGCAGGAAACCAATCAGCTGTTGATACAGCATATCACAACAGCGCAAGCAAAAAAAAGCTGACCAGAGAATCCAGGATATTCGGAAAGCGGTTTGTACAGCGATTCCTAAAATGGAAGAATCGGACGATGTGGAGATGTATCTGGAGATGTTCAAAGGAGTCGCTGAGAGAGAAGCTACCCTGGGACCATTGGGCGGATGTCCTCACTCCGTTTCTGACCCCAGGACCTTTGAAGGCGTATCAGGACCTACCCACCGAGCAAAGGGTGGACTACACGGTTGTCAAGGGTGAGATACTGGCTCGTCTTGGGGTAAATGTGTTGGTGTGGGCCCAGTGGGTACACCAGTGGAAATTTACCCCCTCCAAGCTGGCCCGGTCCCAGTATTACGACCTGTTGCACCTGTTACAAAAGTGGTTGCAGCCTGAAGTGTTGTCCCCCACGGCCATACTGGACCGCATAGTGACTGATAGATTTTGGAGGGCTTTGCCCTACTCCCTCCAGACCTGGGTCGGACAGGCATCCCCTACTGATGCCATGCAGATGATAGACCTCATAGAAAGGTATGGGGCTACCAAGGAGTTACAGGGAGGGACCCCCCGAAAGATAACCGGAAGGTCCCCTAGGTCTCCGCCCCGGGTTCGGCGAGCAGAGCCCAGGAAGGCCGCTCTGGACTTATCCGGGGAAGTAAGGAGCCCCATAATCTGCTGGCGGTGCCAGGAACCAGGTCATATGAGAGCTGATTGCCCCCACGTGACTGAGCCCATGGACACCAATTTTTGTTACCGCCAGTCCCACTATGCCAAACCCATGTGTGCAATGGGCACCCCGAAAGGCCCTAATATGGAACATTTGTGTCGGGTAGAAGTGGAGGGCCCCCCCCCCGGCTGTGGCCCTATTGGACTCAGGGAGTCTTGTAACCCTGGTACGAGCCAGCTGGATACACACCAGTGAGTATACGGGTTGGAAAATTGGGGTGTTTTGTATACATGGAGACTTAAAAGACTATCCCACCGCACTAGTCGTAATCAGCACGCCAGCAGGGAGGCGGTGCCACGAGGTGGGGGTGGTGACTAATTTACATTATGAAGTGATAATTGGAAGAGACTTTCCAATGTTTTCTGTGCTGTGGCCGTCTGTGGTGCCACCCACTGAGCAACTGCCGGTACCAGAGGCAACCAGGTTACGTTCTCCAGAAGGGGGGCATGAACCTGGTGGCCCGGAGGAAGATGTGCTGGCGGTAGGAATAACCTTCCCTTCGGTGGAGGAAGGGGAGAGTTCTCCCATAGAAGTATTGGCTGGAGAGGTGGAAGACTTGCCGCTGGACCCGAGTTGTCAGACTTGAATGTATCAGGTGATAATTTTGGTACAGCGCAACTCCGAGACCTCACTTTAGCCAGGGCCAGAGAAAATGTACTGTTTGTCAATGAGAAACCCCAACAACCTGGGGCAGATACGGTGTTTCCACGCTTTGAGTTGAATCAGGATTTGTTGTACCGAGTGGAGAAAATACGTGGGGAAATGGTAGAACAGTTACTGGTACCTCAGACATATCGAAGGCTGGTAATGGATTTAGCGCATGCGCATGTACTTGGGGGGCATTTGGGCCAAAAGAAGTCCCTCAACCGAATTCTGCAGCGATTTTACTGGCCAGGGGTTCATGAAGAAGTTAAACAGTACTGTAGCTTCTGTCCAGTATGCCAGGTAACCAGTCCCCAGCCTCACTTTCGGAGCCCTTTGGTGCCTTTGCCAATTATAGAGGTACCCTTCGAGAGAGTGGCCATGGACCTGGTGGGGCCTCTCAATAAGTCGGCAAGGGGACACCGACACATTCTTGTAGTTCTAGACTATGCTACCCGATATCCTGAGGCCATTCCTCTGTGCCACACATCAGCTAAGCATATAGCAAAGGAACTCGGGTATGTTTTCACGGGTGGAAATTCCGCAAGAGATTTTAACAGACCAGGGAACCCCCTTTATGTCAAAAATTATGAAGGAACTCTGACGGTTGTTAAATGTTAAACAGTTGCGTACCTCGGTCTATCATCCCCAAACAGATGGTCTGGTAGAAAGATTCAATAAGACACTGAAGAGCATGTTAAAAAAGGCAGTTTCCAAAGATGGGAAGGACTGGGATCTGTTATTGCCATATTTGTTATTTGCAGTGCGGGAGGTACCTCAGGCATCTATGGGGTTCTCGCCCTTTGAACTATTGTACGGCAGACATCCACGGGGCTTACTAGATATAGCCAAAGAGGCCTGGGAGAACCAACCTACTCCCCACAAAAGTGTGATAGAACATGTGCAAAAATGCAAGAGAGAATGGAGACAGTCCTACCTTTGGTCCGGGAACATATGGAGGCAGCACAACGGTCACAGAGTCAGGTCTATAACCGGGAGGCTCAGGTAAGAATCTTTAGCCCTGGGGATCGAGTTTTGGTGCTTGTGCCTACCGTAGATAGCAAATTTCTCGCAAGGTGGCAGGGACCCTACGAGATCATGGAGAAGGTGGGACCAGTAGACTACAAGGTACACCAACCAGGTCGGAGAAAGCCAGAACACGTTTACCATATTAATTTGCTTAAACCCTGGAAAGATAGAGAGCACCTTGGTGGGGATAGTCTGCTGCCAGCGTTTCAGATGGAAAAGGCTCTGTTACCTCGGGGTGAGGCAGGAGAAGCCCAACCCGCGGTCAAAATTGCAGATACTTAGTCTCCTAAACAGGTTCAGGAGTTCCGGGAGTTCATCAGCCGAAATACAGATGTTTTTTCGGAGCTCCCTGGAGGCACCTCCCTAATCCAACATGACATTGTCACAGAGCCACAGGCCAAGGTCCGATTAAAGCCATATCGTGTGCCTGAGGCCCGGCGACAAGCCATCTCGGAAGAGTTAAAAATGATGCTACAGTTAGGGGTCATAGAAGTCTCAGAGTGAGTGGGCCAGCCCAATAGTTCTAATACCCAAGCCTGATGGGTCTCTAAGATTCTGTAATGATTTTAGAAAACTCAATGACATTTCAAAGTTTGACGCCTACCCCATGCCGCGGGTTGACGAGTTGATAGAGCGCTTTGGGCAAGCACGGAATTTTACAACTCTGGACCTCACAAAAGGTTATTGGCAGGTACCCCTAACAAAGGTGGCGAAGGGAAAGACGGCGTTTATAACACCTGAGGGGCTGTTCCAGTATAAGGTGTTACCCTTTGGGTTGCATGGTGCTCCAGCAACGTTCCAGCGGTTAATGGATATTGTTCTCTGTCCCCATCGCCGCTATGCCTCAGCCTATCTAGATGATATTATTGTGTTCAGCACCGATTGGGAAAGCCACTTAGCAAAAGTACAGGCAGTGGTAGACTCCCTGCGACAAGCAGGGCTAACTGCCAACCCAAAGAAGTGTTTCATAGGGTTGAAGGAAGCCCGGTACTTGGGCTATGTCATTAGGAGGGGAGTTCTCAAACCCCAAGTGAACAAGGTCGAGGCAATTCAGAACTGGCCCCGTCCCCTCAGAACAAAGCAGGTCAAGGCCTTTTTGGGTTTGGTGGGATATTACAGGCGATTCATTCCCAACTTTGCAACCCTGTCCGCGCCTTTAACAGATTGTTTAAAAGGAAAAAAATCTGTGATGGTCCACTGGAATGATCAGTTAGAGGAGGCCTTTACAAAATTAAAAGGGGTACTGTGTGGTACACCAGTCCTGATCACTCCAAATTTCAAAAAAGAGTTCGTGGTGCAGACTGATGCCTCTGAGATAGGCCTCGGTGCCGTGCTGTCTCAGGAAGTTAACGGGGAAGAGCATCCCATTAGTTTCCTAAGCCGGAAGCTTACCTCAGCTGAAACCCGGTACAGTATTGTGGAGAGAGAGTGCCTGGCCATCAAGTGGGCACTGGAATCGATGCACTACTATTTGCTGGGGAGAACATTTCGGTTGGTGACAGATCATTCCCCTCTTACGTGGATGAGTCAAGCTAAGGAGAGGAATGCCCGAGTCACCAGGTTGTTCCTGTCCCTTCAAAACTTTAAGTTTTCAGTAGAACATCGTGCAGGCAGACTACAGGGGAATGCAGATGCCCTGTCCAGAGTTCACTGTATGTCATGTGTCCACCCCTCTGGGGTTGAACATAGGGGGGAGGTATGTGGTACAGTAAAGGGTGTTTTACTGGATGGAAGATATGTTTCTCCTAGTAGATTAATGTTTGGCCGGGTTTTTCCTTAAAGACGGGACCTGCGATGATGTCAGGGTCACGTGATTAGCCCATGTGATGTCTACCTCACTGGTGGGAGGGGTTAGGCCCTATGTAATGGAGGTTGGTAAATGCCACAGTGTGAGTGTGTTTCTGGAAGCTACAGGAACTTGTGTGGACTCAGCCTGACACTTGTATACTGGATCCCCATGCTGCAGGACTTTGGCAGCAAGACTCGGAAGAACCCCGGGAATGGCACCTGGCGGATGCCGCAGGACCTGGCAGCCGCTTAGTTACGCCCGTCCCGTGCAAGGGGTGAGTCTGGGACCAGTGGTTCTCCAAGCTGGAGTATGTGCTTTATTTCCCTTATGTTCTGTTAAGCTGCTGAGTGACATTAAAACCACTGAAATTGGACTTTATGCCTGTGTTGCCTCGTTACTGCCGCCCACTATTGCCTACCAGAGCGAATCCCTACAAGACATTTTTGCAAATTTATTAATAAAGAAAAACTGAAATATCACATGGTCATAAGTATTCAGACCCTTTGCTCAGACACTCATATTAAAGTCAAATGCTGTCCATTTCCTTGTGATCCTCCTTGAGATGGTTCTACTTCTTCATTGGAGTCCAGTTGTGCTTAATTAAACTGATAGAAATTGATTGGTAAAGGCACACACCTGTCTATATAAGACCTCACAGCTCACAGTGCACGTTAGACCAAATGAGAATCATGAGGTCAAAAGAGCTGGCCAAGGAGCTCAGGGACACAATTGTGGCAAGCCAGGGTTACAAAAGAATTTCTGCAGTACTCAAGGTTCCTAAAGAGGGCTTTACACATAGCGATATCGCTAAAGCGTCACCGATTTTGTGACGCAGCAGCGATATCGCTAGCGATATTGCTACATGTGATACTTACCTCCGACCGGCTCCCCTGCTGGCTATCGTTGATCGCGCGAGATCGTCCACGTCCATTTCTCGTCGTCGGCTTCCTGCTGGCGACGACGAGCGAGCTATGGACGCGGGCGGAAGACGGCCGTCATCGCTTCGTCTGAAAGGTAAGTACGACTGCCGAGCATCGCTACATCGCTGGTGAGATCTGCATGTGTGGCAGCTCACTAGCGACCATTTAGCGATGCACCAGCGATCCTGACCGGGTCGTATCATGGTCGGGATCGCTGGTGCATCGCTAAATGTAAAGGGGCCTTTAGAACACAGTGGCCTCCATAAACCTTAAATGGGAAAAGTTTGGGACCACCAGAAGTCTTCCTAGACCTAGCTGTTCAGCCAAACTGAGCAATCATGGGAGAAGAGCCTTGGTGAGAGAGATAAAGAAGAACTCCAAGATCACTGTGGCTGAGCTCCACAAATGCAGTAGGGAGATGGGAGAAAGTTCCACAAAGTCAACTATCACTGCAGCTCTCCACCAGCCTTTATGGCAGAGTGGCCCGACAGTAGCCTCTCCTCAGTGCCAGATATATGAAAGCTCGCATGTGTTTGCTAAATAACACATGAATGACTCCCAAAATATGAGAAATAAAATTCTCTGGTCTGATGAGATGAAGATAGAACTTTTTGGTGATAATTCTAAGCGGTATGTGTGGAGAAACAGGGACTGGACAACTGGTTGCAATTGAAGGAAACATGAATGCGGCCAAGTACAGAGATATCCTGGATGAAAACATCTTCATTAGAGTTGAGCGACTTTTGGTTTTTTAGGGTCGAGTTTCGTTTCGTGAAACCCGACTTTTCCCAAAGTCGGGTCGAGCAAGATCGGCCGATTATAGGGAAAAGTCGGGGTCGTCCCGAAACACGAAACCCAATGTAAGTCAATGGGGAATAAAAGTCGGCAGTGAGAGGAGGACAGGAAACACACCTACAGTGCCCATTTGAATGCCAAAAGCATCAATTCTACTTACTTAAGCTTGTCAACCTTAATTAACTTCATAATACAAGTTACGCACTGAAAAGTGGGGGTTATTTGGCTAAAGTTGTGGGGGGGTAGGGCTGGCTCCAGGTTTTCATGTGCCCTGGGCGAAAGAGCGCCCCTTTAACACATACCACAACTCATCATGCTCCGATATGGCAGAGAAATAGCGGTATAGTACAATGAAAAATACTTCACTTTTTACATCTAATGACGAGGCCCATCTATTTCTCCATACAGAATCATTGGTCCCATATAATGTTTGAAACAGTATATGATGAGCTCCACATAATGCTACAGTATATGTTGGTCCCCATGGATGAAGCTCCACTGTCTTATGGGCCCAAATAATGCTTCAAACATAATGGGCCCCATTTCTAATGCTCTAGTGTATATTGGGCCCTGTAAATGCTGCTCCAGTGTCTGATGTCCACCTTTGGAATGTTCCAGTGTATGGTGGGCCCCATCTATCATTCTCCAGAGTATAGTGCTCCCCAAAAATTGCTGTCCCAACATTGAAAACAATCAAATAAGTCTCCTCGCTAGGGAATCCCTGTACTAGTCTGGACTCCTCGTCGTCCCCATCTTCCATCTCACTGCACAGTATTTCAACCTTGCAAGTGCTGTGATCCTGAGCAAGCAGGGGGGGCCACTCGTTGGCGACGGCACTGGCACAGGGCCCCTGATAGTACGGTGGTGTGTATGATGGCGGGTGGTCCGAACCTGCACTTTCATCTGCAGCTTCCTCTTTGTCACCGTGTAAGATGGAACTGTATATGGGAAGGGTAACCTGAGTTTCATCAGGGTCAGATTCAGGCCGTGTAGCATGCGAGGGGAATGTAGTGGTCTGGGTCAATGTACCAGCAGATTCATCGAGTAGTGGCTGGGCATCAGTGCACTTGTGTCCCCCCAGGAGTACGGTCGCCACAGTGGCATTACCTTCCTCCTAGGGAGTGTGATGTCATGCTTGGGAGCAATGAAGGATCTCTCTAGCAGGTTAACTGATTGGGCGGCGTTATTCCCACGAGTCATGACCCTCCAAACAGCATTCATGAAGGCATAGTGTTTATTTTACGTGGGAAGTATGGTTGCAAAGCTGAACCTTAAAGGAATGTCCAGAAGGGCACCACCAGGAGTGGAGCCTACGGTTAAATTCGACTCCACCTGGGAAACCTCAACCATGCCAGCTACAGAAAAGATGCACACATTGCAAGCTTAATTCCGTTAACGAACGAGACTCCGTCATGCCCCGCGGTCCGAGTCCGGCTTACTAGAGGGACACGTGAGGCTCTGGCACATGAGATTGGCCAATAACTGGTGTGTCATGCCCTTACATGTCCGTGGCTGCATGTGCGCTACACTGAAAAGGCCAGCGTTTGTCGCTTACAAGTGCAGATAACCCGCTGAACAACGTTAGTGATGGGGATCACTGATTACAATTATTACCCGCGAACGATGATTTCCCAGTAAGTGCAGGTCAACCGCAGTTCCGGAATTAGGCCTAACCGTCATTCCTGAAAAAATGAAAAACTTACGTGTGCAAACCACAGGTGCTGTAGCTTGCTTAACAGCTCGCCAGCCGTTCTCACGCCCAGTATGAATTACACGTGATTGCACAAAGGTGAGAAAGGGTACCGTATCCCCGGATAACATGTATGGATAGCGTACACATTCAAAATATATGTCTATACATCAGGAGGCAGGCTCAGACGGTGTTATGCCCAGTATGGCTTGCACGTGATTGCACAAAGGTGAGAAAGGGTACAGTATCCCCGGATAACATGTATGGATAGCGTACACATTCAAAATATATGTCTATACATCAGGAGGCGGGCTCAGACGGTGTTAGGCCCAGTATGGATTGCACGTGATTGCACAAAGGTGAGAAAGGGTACCGTATCCCCGGATAACATGTATGGATAGCGTACACATTCAAAATATATGTCTATACATCAGGAGGCAGGCTCAGACGGTGTTAGGCCCAGTATGGATTGCACATGATTGCACAAAGGTTAGAAAGGGTACCGTATCCCCGGATAACATGTATGGATAGCGTACACATTCAAAATATACAGTGGGGAAAAAAAGTATTTAGTCAGTCAGCAATAGTGCAAGTTCCACCACTTAAAAAGATGAGAGGCGTCTGTAATTTACATCATAGGTAGACCTCAACTATGGGAGACAAACTGAGAAAAAAAAATCCAGAAAATCACATTGTCTGTTTTTGTTTCATTTTATTTGCATATTATGGTGGAAAATAAGTATTTGGTCAGAAACAAGCAATCAAGATTTCTGGCTCTCACAGACCTGTAACTTCTTCTTTAAGAGTCTCCTCTTTCCTCCACTCATTACCTGTAGTAATGGCACCTGTTTAAACTTGTTATCAGTTTAAAAAGACACCTGTGCACACCCTCAAACAGTCTGACTCCAAACTCCACTATGGTGAAGACCAAAGAGCTGTCAAAGGACACCAGAAACAAAATTGTAGCCCTGCACCAGGCTGGGAAGACTGAATCTGCAATAGCCAACCAGCTTGGAGTGAAGAAATCAACTGTGGGAGCAATAATTAGAAAATGGAAGACATACAAGACCACTGATAATCTCCCTCGATCTGGTGCTCCACGCAAAATCCCACCCCGTGGGGTCAGAATGATCACAAGAACGGTAAGCAAAAATCCCAGAACCACGCAGGGGGACCTAGTGAATGAACTGCAGAGAGCTGGGACCAATGTAACAAGGCCTACCATAAGTAACACACTACGCCACCATGGACTCAGATCCTGCAGTGCCAGACGTGTCCCACTGCTTAAGCCTGTACATGTCCGGGCCCGTCTGAAGTTTGCTAGAGAGCATTTGGATGATCCAGAGGAGTTTTGTGAGAATGTCCTATGGTCTGATGAAACCAAACTGGAACTGTTTGGTAGAAACACAACTTGTCGTGTTTGGAGGAAAAAGAATACTGAGTTGCATCCATCAAACACCATACCTACTGTAAAGCATGGTGGTGGAAACATCATGCTTTGGGGCTGTTTCTCTGCAAAGGGGCCAGGACGACTGATCCGGGTACATGAAAGAATGAATGGGGCCATGTATCGTGAGATTTTGAGTGCAAACCTCCTTCAATCAGCAAGGGCATTGAAGATGAAACGTGGCTGGGTCTTTCAACATGACAATGATCCAAAGCACACCGCCAGGGCAACGAAGGAGTGGCTTCGTAAGAAGAATTTCAAGGTCCTGGAGTGGCCTAGCCAGTCTCCAGATCTCAACCCTATAGAAAACCTTTGGAGGGAGTTGAAAGTCCGTGTTGCCAAGCGAAAAGCCAAAAACATCACTGCTCTAGAGGAGATCTGCATGGAGGAATGGGCCAACATACCAACAACAGTGTGTGGCAACCTTGTGAAGACTTACAGAAAACGTTTGACCTCTGTCATTGCCAACAAAGGATATATCACAAAGTATTGAGATGAAATTTTGTTTCTGACCAAATACTTATTTTCCACCATAATATGCAAATAAAATGAAAAAAAAACAGGCAATGTGATTTTCTGGATTTTTTTTTCTCAGTTTGTCTCCCATAGTTGAGGTGTACCTATGATGTAAATTACAGACGCCTCTCATCTTTTTAAGTGGTGGAACTTGCACTATTGCTGACTGACTAAATACTTTTTTTCCCCACTGTATGTCTATACAGCATGAGGCAGGCTCAGACGGTGTTAGGCCCAGTATGGATTGCACGTGATTGCACAAAGGTTAGAAAGGGTACCGTATCCCTGGATAACATGTATGGATAGCGTACACATTCAAAATATATGTCTCAGGAGGCAGGCTCAGACGGTGTCAGGCACAGTATGGATTTGACAGCCCAGACTACACAGCAGAGGAGCAGGGAGAGGTAAAGATTGCAAATGCTGGGGCCCTGCCCAAGCAAGGGGGGCCCACTCGTGGGCGTCGGTACTGGCACTGGGCCCCTCATAGTACGGCGGTGTGTCTGATGGCGGGTGTGCACCACCACCGTCAGAGACACTTGATTGCACTATGAGGGACCCTGTGCCAGTGCCCGCGCCCAAGAGTCGGCCTACCCACCTGTCCAGGGCAACGGCACTCGCACGGTGTCGTGCGCTAGGTGGTGACCCCGGCCATGGAGGGGGGGAGGCAGCACAGTTAGGGAGTTTTAGAAAGTGGCATATGTTGATGTTGGACATTCAGCTGATGCAAAAGGCGAAATAGGTCAAGTCCCAGGAAGAGGTGGACCAAAGCAAGCCTTTTTTCTGTCACCCTATGTGTCATCAGGGGAAGGTGGGACAAAATCCTTGGAAACCCATGCATTGTTCATTTTAATGAAGGTTAGATCATCCACATTTTGGGTTGACAGACGGGTCCTTTTTTCTGTCAGGATTGATCCAGCTGCACTGAAGACTCTTTCCGATAGCACACTTGCAGCTGGGCAAGCGAGCTCCTGTAAGGCATATTGGGCCAATTCAGGCCAGGTGTCCAGTTTAGCGGCCCAATAGTCAAAGGGGAATGACCTGTGTGGGAGAACATCGATATGGGAGGAAAAGTAGTTTGTAACCATAGTTGACAACTGCTGTCTCCTGTCACTTTCCATCGATGCAGTATTACCAGTTGTGTCAGCGGTACTTGAAAAATCAGTCCACAACATTGTCATGAAACCCCTGTCTCCAACGCCACTTCTGCTGTGTGCACCATGAACACCTCTGCCAAGTTGCCCCCGGCCCGTACGGCTCGTGTGAGAACCATCACCGCTGCTGTGTGCTGGGAATGCCTCAAGCAACCGATTTACCAGAGTTGCTTGTTTATTAGCCAATATTAGGTCAAGGTTCTCCTGTGGCATGATGTTTTGTAATTTGCCTTTATAGCGTGGATCCAGGATGCTGGCCAACCAGTAGTCATCATCGTTCATCATTTTGGCAATGCGGGGGTCCCTTTTTAGGATCTGCAAGGCATAATCTTACATGTGGGCCAATGTTCCCGGTGTCAATGATGCACTGCGAGTGCTGGTTGGAGGAGCACTTTCTGGCAAATCCACATCCCTCCAGTCACGCACAAACCCTGTACCAGACCTTGCCACGCCAACATTTTCACTTGCCCCACGAGATGCATCCTCCTCCCCTAAGTAATCATCCCCATCATCATCCTCCTCCTCTTCTTCTTCCTCCACCTCGTCCAGGAGAGGTCCCTGAGCAGACAATGGCTGAATGTCATCAAGGATTCCCTCCTCGTCAACATTGGCTGCAAACGCCTGCTCCTTAAGGTGCGTCAAAGTTTGCATGAGCAGACGCATAAGTGGGATGCTCATGCTTAGGATGGCGTCGTCTGCGCTTACCAGCCGTGTGCATTCCTCAAAACACTGAAGGACTTTACAGAGGTCTTTCAGCTTCGACCACTGCACACCTGTCAACTCCATGTCTGCTCTCAAAGTGCCTGGCCGTGTATCCTCCCACAAATGCATTATGGCCTGCCTCTGCTCGCACAGCCGCTCCACCATGTGCAGGGTGGAGTTCCACCTTGTTGCAATGTCGATAATGAGGCGATGGTTGGGAAGGTGGAGCAATCGCTGCAGCTTCTGCATACGAACGGAGTGTACAGGCGACCGGCGGATGTGCGCGCACAGTCTTCGCACCTTCTGGAGCAGGGCTGTTAACTCCGGATAATTTTTGAGGAAGCACTGCACCACCAGGTTCAAGGTGTGAGCCAAGCAAGGTATGTGGCTGAGTTTTGAAAGGGCTATGGCTGCCACAAAATTACGGCCGTTATCACTAACTACCTTGCCTGCCTTAAGATGTACTCTGCCCAGCCATGACTCAGTTTGTCGCTTCAAGTACTCGGCCAGCACCTCGGCGGTGTGTCTGTCGCCCAAACACATCATCTGCAACACAGCCTGCTGACGCTTTCCACTAGCTGCTCGATAGGGGGACACCTCGTGTGCAACAGTGGCAGCTGCAGATGGAGTGCTCGTATGACTGCGCTCTGTGGACGAGTCAGCAATGTAAGACAAAACTTTTTCCTGATGCTCTCGCTTTAAAAGCGGTTTGCCAACTCCTAGAAAACTAAGCCTTCGAAGCCTTATGGAGCCAGACGATGACGCAGGCTCAACACCTCCTGCATTCGGTCCTATTTTGCTCTTGCCACTACCATCAGATCCAGCACCAACACCATCATTACCAGCTGCCAACCCCCGCCCAATTCCATGGCCTCTTCCACCAGCCTTCCTCATTTTTTGTAGAAATGTAGACAAAATCCAACAAACTATATAGTAATGTAAAACAAGGTACAAGGTGTCTATAGGACAGGGGAGATTTTGAATTTCTGCACACACTTGTGGACACTGGACACTTATGGATTGTGTGAGGCCCACTGAATATCAGAGCGCTATGTCACAGGCTCGATGGCGCAGGTGTGAAAAAAGTGACTACAGGATAAGGGAGATTTTGAATTTCTGCACACACTAGTGGACACTGGACACTTTTGGATTGTGTGAGGCCCACTGAATATCAGAGCGCTATGTCACAGGCTCGATGGCACTGGTGTGAAAAAAGTGACTACAGGATCACAGAGATTTTGAATTTCTGCACACACTTGTGGACACTGGACACTTATGGATTGTGTGAGGCCCACTGAATATCAGAGCGCTATGTCACAGGCTCGATGGCACAGGTGTGAAAAAAGTGACTACAGGATCACAGAGATTTTGAATTTCTGCACACACTTGTGGACACTGGACACTTTTGGATTGTGTGAGGCCCACTGAATATCACAGCGCTATGTCACAGGCTCGATGGCACAGGTGTGAAAAAAGTGACTACAGGATCACAGAGATTTTGAATTTCTGCACACACTTGTGGACACTGGACACTTATGGATTGTGTGAGGCCCACTGAATATCAGAGCGCTATGTCACAGGCTCGATGGCACAGGTGTGAAAAAAGTGACTACAGGATAAGGGAGATTTTGAATTTCTGCACACACTAGTGGACACTGGACACTTTTGGATTGTGTGAGGCCCACTGAATATCAGAGCGCTATGTCACAGGCTCGATGGCACAGGTGTGAAAAAAGTGACTACAGGATCACAGAGATTTTGAATTTCTGCACACACTTGTGGACACTGGACACTTATGGATTGTGTGAGGCCCACTGAATATCAGAGCGCTATGTCACAGGCTCGATGGCACAGGTGTGAAAAAAGTGACTACAGGATAAGGGAGATTTTGAATTTCTGCACACACTAGTGGACACTGGACACTTTTGGATTGTGTGAGGCCCACTGAATATCAGAGCGCTATGTCACAGGCTCGAACAGCAAATATATTTAACTGTTTGAAAGCTAGACAAAACTAGTAGGTGCAGGTCTGTAAGAACGGAACATGTACTCGACTTATTCTCACAGAGTGACACACAGATAGCTTCACTGTGGCCGTGATAACAGCCGTTACACGGTACTGAGAGGAGTGTGCACGTACACGGCTGTCCGGTGTAAGTAAAATTGTCAAGCTCCGTGTTTTTTAAGTATACGGACTGACACACGCTGTCTCTCTATAGTTTTGAATGTGATCAAACAGCAAATATATTTAACTGTTTGAAAGCTAGACAAAACTAGTAGGTGCAGGTCTGTAAGAACGGAACATGTCCTCGACTTATTCTCACAGAGTGACACACAGATAGCTTCACTGTGGCTGTGATAACAGCCGTTACACGGTACTGTGTGAGGAGCGTACACCGCTGTATGGTGTGAAAAAATGCACGCTCAGTACCTCAGCAGGACAAAAAAAAAATTGGGATTGCTTTTAAAAAAGCAGTTTGCAGAGCATTGGGTAAACAGCAATGCAGCTGTCAGGAAGCCTTAGAAGGCAGCCTAACAACCAACACCGCTGATCCACCACAATATAGCCTCCCCTTGCACTGCACACACAGTGACTGGTGTGTTGTACAGGCAAAATCGCTAGCAGCAGAAGCAGTTTTTTTTTCTTCTTCCCTGCCTAACGCTCTCCCTACAGAATCAGCAGCAGCAACCTCTCCCTATGCTAAGATCAGCAGAAGTAAGATGGCGGTCGGCGTGCACGCCCTTTTATAACCCCTGTGATGCCCATCAAAGCAAGCCAATCACTTGCATGCCCTTCTGAAAGATGGTGGTGACCCCTGCCTATGTCATCACGTTGCCCACAGTGTCCGTGGATCCTGATTGGCTGAAAAAGAGCGCAAAACAAACTTTTGAAACGCGACTTTGGCGCGTAAGTCGCCGACCTCATCCTAGGGTCAGGTTTCGTTTCATGAAACCCGACTTTGCCAAAAGTCGGCGACTTTTGAAATTTTTCGACCCGTTTCGCTCAACTCTAATCTTCATGAGTGCTCTGGACCTCAGACTAGGCCGAAAGTTCACCTTCCAACAGGACAGTGGCCCTAAGCACACAGTTAAAAGAACAAAGGAGTGGCTTCAGAACAACTCTGTGATCATTCTTGACTGACGCAGCCAGAGCCCTGACCTAAACCCAATTGAGCATCTCTGAAGAGACCAGAAAATGGCTGCTCACCAACATTCACCGTCCAGCCTGACAGAACTAGAGAGGATCTGCAAGGAAGAATGGCAGAGGATCCCCAAATCCAGGTGTGAAAAACTTGTTGCATCATTCCCAAGAAGACTCATGGCTGTACTAGCTCAAAAGGGTGCTTCTACTCAATACTGAACAAAGGGTCTGAATACGGTTGTGACTCGCCCCCAGAGGCCATGGGGTACTTGGTGCCGGGCCCGTTGATTACAATGGGAGATGTCACAGTGGCGGTGGCCCGGCCCATGGCCTCAGGCGGTCAATGTAAAAGGGGTAGAGTGATGGCGATAAAGTCATTGAGAGGATTTGTGACGTTAGAACAGTTAATAATTTAAGAAAGAATAGAGGTACAAAGAAATACATAAAGTGCATGTGTGGCGCCCCTGAGGCTCAGTCGCCACAGAGGTACTTCACCTTCTCCTAAGGTGTGGTACCCCACCATCCAGGTTAGTTCGAAGCTCCTGACCACGCTCCAACACTCGCACCCCACACAATAGAGTAGTTCAGCACAACCACAATGCGGCTCCTTGCTTAGAGAGAAGCAGAGCACCTTTGGTGGTTCCCTGCTTGGAACACTAAACGTGCTGGGAGGCGGGTGGAGTTTAGGATACATAAAAGAGTGGGATGGTTTAGGATGACAGGTCAGTCTGACAGGAGGTCAGGGAGGAAGGAAGCCACTCGGGAGGAGTGGGGATCCCTGGAAGAAGGGATGGAGGAAGGAGTGCTGCAGCTGCCTCAGTGACCTGAGCCAGCTGGCACCGGAAAGGAACGGAAAGAAGGAGAAAGACGTAGAACTGAAATCTGAACATCCATAGAAGGGAAAGACAAGTACGGAATGTAGGAGTAAAGGGAACACAGAGGACGTGGGTTAGAGGAAGAACCCTGCCTAAAAGTTCTGAGCGCAAGGTCGGGGCCCGGTCCCCGAGGTTGTATGGACACTAATGGTTCTGCAGCAGACACCGGTGGAGTAGTAGGCTGCAAATGCACTACTCCCATCTAAGACTTGAGGGCACAACAGCAACACGGATAGAGAGCTGGGACTTAGGAGTAGAGAGTCCCCGAAGCAGGCTACAGCTGTCTGCCATGCAAGTAGAGTTCTTGGGAACATCTGTCAGGAGGAACTCCAGCGTACCACGGTACTGGGGATCTTCACACTTAAAGGCGCTATAGAGGAGACGTTCAGGAAAGGCACATAAGTTGGCGGAGTGTGGAAGGGAGCTTTCCATCTTGCCTGGAGGTTGACTGAATCCCTGACCCGGAGGACACGGCACAGAAGCGGGCACTACTGACTGTGAGTTAAGTTTTGGAACTACATGCCCTGGTGTCCTCCATTCCTTCCTGCGTCCGTCTGCCTGACACTGCTACATCCCCTGCGCCGGACACTACACTACCTAAGTGTCCCCACATCTACACTGCCCTGGGCAACAGCCCTGCCTGTGGAGGGCTATACCATCATTGCTGCACCACACCATCTGTCCCGGAGGATCTGTCTGCAGCGTCGGCTTAACACCTCCCTTGCCGAACACCACAGGTGGCGTCACAAACTATTCACCATTAACATATCTCCCTATTGCTTGGGCGCTCAGGGCCACGGCCCGGGTCACCGCTGCTGTGACACATCCTACTGACACCGGCCCAGTACCGAGTACCCCACAGCCCTGGGAGGGCGACCCACATGTATACTAATGCCAGAAGCCTCACCAACAAGATGAAGGAATTGGAGTTAATGTTGTTGGAACATAATTATGACATGGTGGGGATATCTGAGACATGGCTGGACGATAGCCATGACTGGGCGGTTAATTTACAGGGCTATAGTCTGTTCAGAAATTACCGAACAAATAAGCGAGAGGGAGGTGTATTTATATGTAAAATCATCCTTAAAACCCATCCTTCGTGATAATATATATGAATCTAATGAAAATGTAGAGTCCCTGTGGGTAGAGATAAGGGGAGGGGGGAAAAATAATAAATTACTGATAGGGGTTTGTTATAAGTCTCCAGAAATAATGGAAGCAACAGAGAATATCCTCATAAAGCAAATAGATGAAGCTGTGACTCAAGGAGAAATCATTATTATGGGGGACTTCAACTACCCTGAAATACATTGGGGAACAGAAACCTGCAGTTCCAGCAAAGGTATTAGGTTTTTGACAACTATGAGAGACAATTACCTTTCACAACTGGTTCAGGACCCAACAAGAGGGTGGGCACTGCTAGACCTAATATTAACCAACAGGCCAGACCGCATATCAAATGTAAGGTTTGATGGTCACTTGGGTAATAGTGATCACAAATTAATAAGTTTTCATGTATCCTTTAATAAGATGTGTAGTAGAGGGGTTACAAGGACACTAAACTTCAGGAAGGCAAATTTCCAACGGATGAGAGATGATCTTGGTGCAATTAACTGGGACGATATCCTGAGACATAAAAATACACAAAGAAAATGGGAGACGTTTATTAGCATCCTGAATAGGACCTGTGCGCAATATACAGTATACCATATGGGAATAAACATGCTAGAAATAGGAGGAAACCACTATGGCTAAATAGAGCTGTAAGGGGTGCAATAAGAGATAAAAGAAAAGCATTTAGAAAATTAAAGCAAGTAGGTAGTGATGAGGCATTAAATAAATACAGAAAATTAAATAAATTCTGTAAAAAGCAAATCAAAATAGCAAAGATTGAGACAGAGAGAATCATTGCCAGAGAAAGTAAAAATAATCCCCTTAAAAATAGTCTGGGTGAAATGGTGGATGAGGATGAGGAAAAAGCCAATATTGTAAATGACTTTTTTTCAACAGTATTTACACAAGAAAATCCCATGAGAGATAACATGATCAGAGATAAAAATTCTCCATTAAATGTCACCTGCTTAACCCTGCAGGAAGTACGGCGGCGTCTAAAAATCACTAAAATTGACAAATCCCCGAGCCCAGATGGGATACACCCCCGAGTAATGCAGGAATTAAGCACAGTCATAGATGGACCATTATTTTTAATCTTTCATAGATAGACCATTATTTTTAATCTTGAAAGATTCCATAGTAACAGGGTCTGTACCACAGAACTGGCGTATAGCAAATGTGGTGCCAATATTCAAAAAGGGGACAAAAACTGAACTTGGAAATTGTAGGCCTGTAAGTTTAACCTCAACTGTGGGTAAAATCCTGGAGGGTTTTCTAAGAGATACTATACTGGAGTATCTGGAGAAGAATAACCTCATGACCCAATATCAACATGGGTTTACAAGGGACCGTTCCTGTCAGACTAATCTGATAAGCTTTTATGAAGATGTAAGTTCTGGACTGGACCAAGAGAATGCAGTGGACGTGGTGTACATGGACTTTTCAAAAGCTTTTTGCCACATAAAAGGTTGATACATAAAATGAGAACAATGGGGATAGGGGAAAATATGTGTAGGTGGGTTAAGAGCTGTCTCAGGGATAGGAAACAAAGGGTGGTTATTAATGGAGCATACTCAGACTGGGTCACGGTTAGCAGTGGGGTACCACAGGGGTCAGTTTTGGGCCCGCTTCTTTTTAACATATTTATTAATGACCTTGTAGGGGGCATAGAGAGTAGAATTTCAATATTTGCAGATGACACTAAACTCTGCAGGGTAATCAATACAGAGGAGGACAATTTTATATTACAGGAGGATTTATGTAAACTAGAAGCTTGGGCTGATAAATGGCAAATGAGCTTTAATGGGGATAAATGTAAGGTCATGAACTTGGGTAGAATGAGCAAGATGTATAATTATGTGCTTAATTGTAAAACACTGGGCATAACTGTCACTGACAAAGACCTGGGTGTATGGGTGGACGACAAACTCACATTTAGTGGCCAGTGTCAGGCAGCTGCTGCAAAGGCAAATGAAATAATGGGATGCATTAAAAGAGGCATAGATGCTCATGAGGAGAACATAATTTTACCTCTATATAAGTCACTAGTGCGACCACACTTAGAATACTGGGTACAGTTCTGGTCTCTGGTGTATAAGAAAGACATAGCTGAACTCGAGCGGGTGCAGAGAAGAGCGACCAAGGTTATTAGGGAACTAGGGGGTCTGCAATACCAAGAGAGTTTATTACACTTGGGGTTATTTAGTTTGGAAAATCGAAGGCTTATGGGTGATCTTATTACAATGTATAAATATATGCGGGGACAATACAAAGACCTTTCTAATGATCTTTTTACTCTTAGACCTGTGACGGGGGACAAGAGGGCATCCTCTACGCCTGGAGGAAAGAAGGTTTAAGCATACTCACAGACGTGGATTCTTTACTGTAAGAGCAGTGAGACTATGGAACTCTCTGCCATATGATGTTGTAATGAGTGATTCCCTAATAAAATTTAAGAGGGGACTGGATGCCTTTCTTGAAAAGTATAATATTACAGGGTTTATACACTAGTTTCCTTAATATTGCGTTGATCAAGGGAGCTAGTCTGATTGCCGTATGTGGAGTCGGGAAGGAATTTTTTTCCCCAATGTGAAGCTTACTGTTTGTCACATGGGTTTTCTTTTGCCTTCCTCAGGATCGACATGTTAGGGCAAGTTAGGATAGGATATAGGTTGAACTAGATGGACTTAAAGTCTTTCTTCAACCTTAATAACTATGTTACTATGTTACCTGTTGTTTCTGGTCAGTTTGACCAGCGCTGCAGGGTTGCTTCTCTGGAACAGATGGTGTGGTACAGCAATGATGTTGTAGCCATCCACAGGTAGGGCTGTAGTCCCAGGGCAGAGTAGAGGAGGTTGGCAAGTGAGGAGAAGTAGACGGTGCTGTGTTAGTCACAGAGATGTAGCAGTACTGAGTGGGTTGGCGCAGGAAGAAGGCAATGAGACAGATGAATGCAGTTCCAGTTCTTTTACTCACGTTCTTGGCACAGACAGGTGCCCACTTCAATGCTGCGGTCTCCAGATCAGGGGCTCAGCCAACTCCCAGGCAGACGGAATTAACCTTTCCAGCTCTCCCTTTCATGTGCCTGTTCTGAACGTCTCCTTTCTAGCGCTTATACTGAAGTACTTGTAGTTGTGTGTTAAACCCAAGTTCCTCCTCTCAGATGTTCCTTGGAACTCTACTCGCATGACAAGTGACTGTAGCCTGCTTTGAGGACTCCATCCATCATGTCCCGGCTCACACATAGGTTGCCACCGTGTTCGAGTCTTTTGTGGGAATAGAGTGGTCACAGCTCCTATTCCTCCGGTGTCTGCTGCTGGAACATTAGTTTCACAAACAGCCTCGGGGACCGGACCCCGGCCATGCGCTTCAAACTTGAGGAAGGGTTCTGCTCTGACCCTAGTCCTTAGTTCTCTTCACTTTACCTTCCGTACTAAACTATATTCCTTCTGAAGAATCAGGCTTTCTATTGCTCTTTCCCATGCCAGCAGCTCCAGGTCACTGGAGTCTGCTGCAACACTTCCTTCACTCCATCCCTCTCTGGGGATCTCCTCTCACAGACTGCCCTTTCCCTAACATTCTCCCACTCTCTTGTGCAGTCTAAGCTCCACCCACCTCCCAGCATTCTTCGTGTTCCAAGCAGGGAGCCATGAAGGTTGCTCTGCTACACTACTGTGTTTGTGTGGGATGCAGGTGTTGGAGGCTGGTCAGGTGTTACCATCTTACCTGGAGAGAGGGATACCACACCTCAGGAGGAGGTGCAGTACTTCTGTGGCGACTGAACCCTCAGGGGCGCCACATACCCCCTCCGTTAACCGCAGCACGTCCGTGGGCTGTAAACAAATGAGAAGTAAGATGTTGTCAGAACATACAAAAAATTTATTTTTAAATTAACAATGTAAAACTGCTTCTCTTACGGAGAGGACTAAAGCTTGAACGTCGCATAACAAGTTTACAGAATAAAGTGCTATTGACAGTAACCGTTACCAAGAAGTTCACTGCTAGATCAAGTATTACCATCTTTATTTCAACACATTTTTCTTTTGTCATTCACATTTTCACATTCTGCTATTACTTCTAGACCCATAGGTGACAACTAGTGTTGAGCATTCCGATACCGCAAGTATCGGGTATCGGCCGATATTAGCTGTATCGGAATTCCGATACTTAGTTCCGATACTTTTTTCATATCGAATACCGGAATCGGAAGTTCCCATAATGCTAGGAGCCCGCTCGATTTGATTCAGCCAATGGGGATCCTCAGAAGTGTGGGCACATCCTGTTAGGCATGTAGGCATGTTAACTACTGGCATGGCTGTGATTGGCTGCTGAAATGATGTCATGATGCACTATAAAATCCGCTGCAGCCGCCATTTCTGGTCACTCTGCTGTGAATTCAGTTAGGGACAGGCTGCTGTTGGAGACTGTGAGGGACAGTTAGAAATAGCGATCATCAAAAATATCTATTGCTCTACCCAGGCTACATAATCCACCACTGTAGCATTTTTGTAGCCCAGCAGCGCTGTTTTAATAGCTGTCTGCAAGGGCTGTGTGAGTGCAGACCCACGCTGTGTAGTGTGTCCTGCAGGCACGTCTGCTTGTAGGCCGCCCAGCGTGTATCTCTGCCTCATACACATTTTTCTTTTATTGCTGCTTTTTTTTTCTCCTCTATAGTGTGCTTCCATACGTATCCATATACGTTGGTTGCAAACACTAAAGGAGTGGACAGCGGAGCCTTTCAGCAGCCTTTCAGTGCTATAGCCCATTTCTCTGCACTGTTTTTGGCTGTCTGATAGGTCTCTCTGTGTGTGAGTGCAGCTCACGTTGCAGTGTGTTCTACAGCCACTGCTAGCTGTAGTCCGCTCAGCGTGCGTCACTGCCTCATACATAGTCCTTTTTTGCAGGTAATTTAGCCAGATTTTTGCTCCTATATTAGTGTGCTTCCAACCGCATCCATTGTCATTGGTTGGTTGCAAACACTATATAGGATTAGACAGAGGAGCCTTTTTGCTGGCTTGTGCCCTTCAGGGCCAGCCAGACTAGTATCACCCTATTTTTTGGAGCCTCATCAATTGCATTGTAGGTTAGCTTCCTGCATTGTAATCGCTCCAAAAAGTTTGTGATACTATAGCTTTCAAACTTTGGTCACATCCTTTTCTTTTCCCCCCCCAAAAAAAAAGTAAATAAAGTTCACCAAACACTCCACTTTACAGTTGTCTAGGCCACATTAGATCATATTAAAGTGTAGTACACACACTCTTAGCCAAATTAGTGTTTCTTATACTGGTTAGCAGGTGTTCAGGAATAAGAACACTAAGCCACCCCTTTTTTACTTTTCTGCCTATCTTTATCAGTCTACCAAGATGAAGAAGGCAGGGAGTAAGGCACATGGTCGTGGCCGTGGAGTTTCAGCAGGGAGAGGACGGGGGGATTCAGCAGGGAGAGGACGTGGGGATTCGGTGCCTGCTGCGGCAACCAGTGACCCGGCATCCCCCACTTTTACCAGGCAACAGTCCTTCATGTGCAGCTTTGTAGGACCTCGCCGTACCCCACTGCTGCGTGACGAACAAATTGAAGCCGTTGTCGGATGGATGGCAGCTAACGCATCCACTTCAATGACTTCCGCATCCTCCCAAGGCCAGAGCACTGAAGAGCAACCATCTGTCTCTTCACCACCTGCCAAATTGCCCAGGCAGTCTGAGAGCCCTGGACAGGAGCCATCTCAATCTTCTGTTCTCAGAATCTGTTGGCTTGGAAAGAGGTGGCCAGCCAAGCAGCATTCTAGAGCATGAAGAAGAGGGAGTATGCAGTAATGCGCAACTGCTTTGTCCCTCTGAATCTGAAGAGGCGGGTGGGCCAGTGCCTATTGTCAGCACACCTCAGTGCTCATCTGATGATGATGAGACTCAGTTGCCAATTTCTGGTGCGTACGGTGCTGGCGAGACAACCCAGGACCAGCCGGTGCTTGAAGAGGGGAGTGGAGATGATGAGGTCCTTGACCCATCATGGCGTCAGCCACAGGAAGGTGGTGGGAGCAGCTCTGAGGAAGAGATTCCCCGAACGGCCAAAAGAGGAGGGAGAGGGCGGGGGCAGACTTGGTTGCCTGTAGCCTCCACTTTGGCACCCGTGAGGAGCAATCCTCTTCCAAAACACAAAATGGGCGCTCCCAGGACTTGCAGTGCGTGGTCTTTTTTTGACACAGTTGCAGATGACATTTGCTTTGTCAAATGCAAGGTGTGTCATCAGAAAGTGAAACGAGGGAAAAATGTGAGCAACCTCAATACCACAAATATGTGGAAACATGTGCGTACCAAGCACGAGGTGGAGTTACACAGACACACTGAAGATGTAGGCCAACCTTCAGCAGCACCTACCACCTCTTCAGCTCGTGTTGGGGCCTCTTCCTCCAGCTCACACACAGCTGGTTCGGCTTCCTCACTGGAACGCCATGGAAGAACCACTGCCACTGTTGTCCAGAGACCCAGTGAAATTCCACCCACTGAACCACGTTCGCAGTCATCAGCACACTCCCAGGCCACTCACCAGCAATCGGTAGCACAGGCATGGGAGAAAAAGCGGCCATACTCGGCAAACCATCCCCGAGCACTGGCTCTGAATGCCGGCATTGCCAAACTACTGGCCCTTGAGATGCTGTCATTCAGGCTGGTGGAGACTGACACTTTCCGGAACTTTATGTCATTGGCAGTTTCACAATACAATGTGCCCAGCCGCTTTTATTTCAGCAGGCAAGCCGTCCCTGCCCTGCAAAAGCATGTGGAGGGAAAAATTAAAAATGCGCTACTAAATGCCATCAGTAGCAAGGTCCACCTGACCACCGATGCGTGGCCCAGTAGCCATGGACAGGGACGATACCTTTCCCTCACTGCCCATTGGGTCAATGTTGTGGAGCCGGGTACAGATCTGGAGAGTGGCTCTGTACGTATTCTGCCAACTCCAAGGATTGCAGGAATGTAGTCTGTACATATTGAGTCCTCCTCCTACTCTAGTTCCTCGGAATCAGCACTGCGTGAGCCTGTTAGGCCAGATATGAGCACAGGTGTGGCCAAACGTCAACAGGCCGTCCTTAAATTAATTTCTTTGGGGAATCGGAGCCACACAGCACAGGAGCTCTGGAATGCCATCAAGCAGGAGAGCGATGTGTGGTTTGTGCCAGCGAATCTCCAGCCAGGTTTGGTAGTGAGTGACAATGGCTGAAATCTAGTGGCAGCTCTGGGCCTAGGCAACCTCACTCACATACCATGTCTGGCACACGTGCTCAATTTGGTCGTGCAGAGCTTTCTGAAGGACTATCCGGATCTTGATGCACTGCTGCACAAGGTTCGCCTAGAGTGTGCCCACTTGCGGCGTTCCAGCATGGCAAGATCGCGCATTGCATCTCTGCAATGACGATTCCGCCTGCCAGAACATCGCATCATATGTGACCTCCCCACCAGGTGGAATTCAACGTTACATATGTTGGAGCGGTTGTGTGAGCAGCAGGCAGCAGTAATGGAGAACCAGCTGCATCAGGCGCAAACAAGTCGCACTGTGCGCCGGACACACTTCACCACCACTGAGTGGGCCACTATGAGGGACATCTGCCAAGTTTTGCGTGCCTTCGATGACTCCACGCGGATGGCCAGTGCAGATGATGCACTAATCAGCATGACTGTCCCCCTCATCTGTCTGCTTCAAAAAACCTTACAAGCACTAAGTGAGGAGGTTTTTGAAGAGGTCGAGGATGAGCAGTCAGAAATGCCATCTGCTTCTGGCAAATCTGCGCAACGTGCTTCCACACAAAGGCCCAGGCAGGGGACACTTAGTGAGGAGGATGATGAGGAGTCAATGGAGGAGGAGGAACACATCTCTCCAGAGGAGGGAGGTACACAAGGCTCTAGTAGTCAGTGTGTACAGCGAGGGTGGGGTGATGCTGAGCAGGCAGAGATGCTGTCTCAAGCTGGGGCAGCGTTTCCGGTCCAGTTGGCAGTCTGCAGCACATGGTTGATTTCATGCTGCAGTGCTTGTTAAATGACCGCCGCATCGCCAACATTCTCCACACGGCTGATTATTGGGTGTACACCCTCCTAGATCCTCGCTACCGGGACAACTTACAAAGCCTCATACCACAGTTGAACCGGGAGTGAAAAATGCGGGAGTACCAAGAAACACTTGTGCAGGCCATCATGTTCTCCAGTCCCCCCGCAAGTGTTGCTGGTAGTGCTTTTCAAAGCAGCCATGTGGGTAGAGGCAGTGGAGGAAGCTCTGCACAAAGAGGTAGCAGAGGCAGTGCCGCAGGACAAGGCAAGGCCAGTAGGGCCCAAATGTGGAAAAGTTTTGTGGGACCGCCACAAACGGCTACACCATCACAGACGGCTCCAGTCAGCAGGAGGCAACGTTTCCGTCAGATGGTGACAGACTGCTTGTCGTGCCCTGTTAGTGTTCTCCCAGACGGCTCTTCCCCGTTCAAGTATTGGGTCTCTAAGCTGGATACATGGCCAGAGCTTAGCCAGTATGCATTGGAGGTGCTGGCTTGCCCTGCTGCCAGTGTATTATCGGAACGTGTCTTTAGTGCTGCAGGTGGTGTGGTAACAGACCGTCGCACGCGACTATCCGCCGATAATGTTGACCGGCTTACTTTTGTGAAAATGAACAAGGCCTGGATCTCACCTGAATTTGCCAGTCCTCTTCCAGAATAAATAATTGGCTGGCAACAGGATCCAGGTCTCCTGTTGTGTTCATGTTTCTATGACCTGAACTTTATTTCCTGGGCAACAGCAACGCCCGTTGTTGCTCAGAAGTGCTGTCCGCACAGACAAAACACTCGCTCATGTGTAAGTGGGGTTCGGTAACGTCAGCTGATCCCCTGCTGTGTGTATGGCAAAGTGTCCTGCTCCCTCCACAGTCAAACAACCTCAGATTTACACCTGGCTCCAAGTAGGCCTCGGCCTACTACCTGATTTTCCCTGGGCTCCGACACCGCCAGTTGGTGCTCAGAAGTGCTGTGCGCACAGACAAAACACTCGCTCATGTGTAAGTGGGGTTCGGTAACGTCAGCTGATCCCCTGCTGTGTGTACGGCACACTCTCCTGCTGCCTACAACTTCTGACTACCTCTGATTTAATATGTTCTCTGATTTGCCCTCTGTCTCCACTCTGTTTTGAGTATTTCCTCCGGCCTACAACACCGCCTGTTTCTGCTCTCAAGTGCCGTCTGCACAATCCACACTTGTTCCTGTGTTACCTGGGTCCTGTAACATCTGCTCATCTCCAGAGGTGAGCACGGCAATGTCTCCTGCTTTGTCTACATTCCCACTACTTGTAGTGGAAATGTGGACAGAGCAGGAGACATTGCCTGACTCACCTCTAGGGAGAAGCTGGTGTTACAGAACCCCAGTAACACAGGAACAAGTGTGGGTTGTACAGACGGCATTTCAGAGCAGCAACTGGCGTGGTTGGAAGCCAGAGGAAATACTCGAAACAGAGTGAAGACAGAGGCCTAATTGGAGTACGTTGACAGTTAGTAGTAGTCTAGAAACAATCGCAAACTGCCACCAAGTAGGCCTCGGCCTACTACCTGATTTTCCCTGGGCTCCGACACCGCCAGTTGGGCTCAGAAGTGCTGTCCGCACAGACAAAACACTTGCTCATGTGTAAGTGGGGTTCGGTAACGTCAGCTGATCCCATGCTGTGTGTACGGCAAACTGCTGCTGCCTCCAAATTTAAACAACGTCTTATCTAAACTGCCTCCAAGTTGGCCTCAGCCTACAAAATGACTATCCCTGGGCTCCAACATCCTCAGTTGTTGCTCGGAAGTGCTGTCCACACAGAAAAACACACTCGTTCATGTGAAAGTGGGGGTCGGTAACGTCGGCTGATCCCCTGCTGTGTGGAGGGCAAAGTGTCCTGCTCCCTCCAAAGTCAAAATACCTCAGCTTTACACCTGGCTCCTAGTAGGCTTCGGCCTGCACCATGATTGTCCCTGGGTTCCAACAACGCTAGTTGGTGCTCGGAAGTGCTGTCCACACAGAAAAACACACTCGTTCATGTGAAAGTGGGGGTCTGTAACGTCAGCTGATCCCCTGCTGTGTGGAGGGCAAACTGCTGATGACTCCAAATTGTAACTACTTCAGATTTAAACATTCTCTGATTTGGCCTCTGTCTCCACTCTGTCTCTAGTATTTCCCCTGACCTCCAACACCGCCAGTTCCTGCTCACAGTTGCCGTCCACGCATTCCACATGTGTTCCTGTGTTACTGGGGTTTTGTAACATCAGCAGATCCCCCAATATGTGTCCGCCACTGTCTCCTGCGCTGTCCACCTTCCCACTACAAGCGGTGGGAAAGTGGACAGAGCAGGAGACAGTGGCAGACACACATCAGGGGATCTGCTGACTTTACAGAACCCCAGTAACCCAGGAACACGTGTTGATTGGGCAGACGGCTGCTGTACGCATAAACTGGCGGTGTTGGTGGTCACGTGAAATCCTGGAAACAGAGTGGAGACAGATGCCTAATTGGAGCACGTTGACAGTCTGTTGTAGCCTACAAACAATCTAAAACTGCCACCAAGTAGGCCTCGGCCTACACCATAATTCTCCCTGGGCTCCAAGAAAGCTAGTTGGTGCTCGGAAGTGCTGTCCACACAGAAAAACACACTTGTTCATGTGAAAGTGGGGGTCGGTAACGTCGGTTGATCCCCTGCTGTGTGGAGGGCAAAGTGTCCTGCTCCCTCCAAAGTCAAAATACCTCAGCTTTACACCTGGCTCCTAGTAGGCATCAGCCTGCACCCTGATTGTCCCTGGGTTCCAACAACGCTAGTTGGTGCTCGGAAGTGCTGTCCACACAGAAAAACACACTCATTCATGTGAAAGTGGGGTTCAGTAACGTCAGCTGCTCCCCTGCTGTGTGGAGGTCAAAGTGTCCTGCTCCCTCCAAAGTCAAAATACCTCAGCTTTACACCTGGCTCCTAGTAGGCCTCGGCCTGCACCATGATTGTCCCTGGGCTCCAACAACGCCAGTTGGTGCTCGGAAGTGTTGTCCACACAGAAAAACACACTCGTTCATGTGAAAGTGGGGTTCGGTAATGTCAGCTGATCCCCTGCTGTGTGGAGGGCAAACTGCTGCTGCCTCCAAATTGTAACTACTTCAGATTTAAACATTCTCTGATTTGGCCTCTGTCTCCACTCTGTCTCTAGTATTTCCCCTGACCTCCAACACCGCCAGTTCCTGCTCACAGTTGCCGTCCACGCATTCCACACTTGTTCCTGTGTTCCTGGTTTTCTGTAACGTGAGCTGATCCCCCAATGTGTGTCCGGCACTGTCTCCTGCGCTGTCCACCTTCCCACTGCAAGTGGTGGGAATGTGGACAGAGCAGGAGACATTGGCAGACAAACATCAGGGGATTTGCTGACATTACAGAACACCAGTAACACAGGAACACGTGTGGATTGGGCAGACGGCTACTGTACGCATAAACTGGCGGTGTTGGTGGTCACGTGAAATCCTGGAAACAGAGTGGAGACAGATGCCTAATTGGAGCACGTTGACAGTCTGTTGTAGCCTACAAACAATCTAAAACTACCACCAAGTAGGCCTCGGCCTACACCATGATTGTCCCTGGGCTCCAACAACGCCAGTTGGTGCTCGGCAGTGTCTTTGGCACGGGGACTCCCTGTTGCCCAGCCTGGTTCCAGCACGCCTGCTGTTTCCGGGTAGTGTCAAGGTGGGTACCTTCTGCTACCCACCCGGGTTCCAGCACTGCCTGCTGGTTCTCGCCAGAGCCTTTGGCCTAGGTGCCTCCATCTCGGTATCCGAAGTCCAGCACCGTCAGCTGGTCCTTGGTAGTGCTTTTTAGCACAGGTACCTTCTGCTTAGTAACCGTGGTCCAGCACCATCAGTTGGTCCTCGGTAGTGCCATTGGCTCTTGTAGCTTTTGCTACCCATCTGGGTTCCAGCACCGTCATCTGGTTCTCGGCAGTGTCTTTGGCACGGGTACTCCCTGTTGCCCAGCCTGTTTTCAGCACGCCTGCTGTTTCCGGGTAGTGTCAAGGTCACTATGCCACCAATCCGTTGTCCTGTCATCTTGCGGCCGGGTTAGCCGACTCTACGGTGCCTGCAGTTTAGGTGACTCCTATGTGGGCTGTGGGAACTGGTACTGAAGGCTGGATCCTTAGTGCCAATGGGACATGGACCCCCTGTAGGACTGTGGGTTTCGGTAACTGCGGCCGGCTTGCGGCCTGGCTACTTTGCTTTGAATGGGTACCTTCTGCTACCCACCCGGGTTCCAGCACTGTCTGCTGGTTCTCGCCAGAGCATTTGGCCTAGGTGCCTCCATCTCGGTATCCGAGGTCCAGCACTGTCAGCTGGTCCTTGGTAGTGCTTTTTAGCACAGGTACCTTCTGCTTAGTAACCGTGGGCCAGCACCGTCAGTTGGTCCTCGGTAGTGCCATTGGCTCTTGTTCCTTCTGCTACCCATCCGGGTGCCAGCACTGTCTGCTGGTTCTCGCCACAGCCTTTGGCCTAGGTGCCTCCATCTCGGTATCCGAGGTCCAGCACCGTCAGCTGGTCCTTGGTAGTGCTTTTTAGCACAGGTACCTTCTGCTTAGTAACCGTGGTCCAGCACCGTCAGTTGGTCCTCGGTAGTGCCATTGGCTCTTGTTCCTTCTGCTACCCATCCGGGTGCCAGCACTGTCTGCTGGTTCTCGCCACAGCCTTTGGCCTAGGTGCCTCCATCTCGGTATCCAAGGTCCAGCACCGTCAGCTGGTCCTTGGTAGTGCTTTTTAGCACAGGTACCTTCTGCTTAGTAACCGTGGTCCAGCACCGTCAGTTGGTCCTCGGTAGTGTCATTGGCTCTTGTTCCTTCTGCTACCCATCCGGGTGCCAGCACTGTCTGCTGGTTCTCGCCACAGCCTTTGGCCTAGGTGCCTCCATCTCGGTATCCGAGGTCCAGCACCGTCAGCTGGTCCTTGGTAGTGCTTTTTAGCACAGGTACCTTCTGCTTAGTAACCGTGGTCCAGCACCGTCAGTTGGTCCTTGGTAGTGCCATTGGCTCTTGTTCCTTCTGCTACCCATCTGGGTGCCAGCACTGTCTGCTGGTTCTCGCCAGTTTCTCAGCCTTCTTGTACCTTCTGCTACATTTCCAAGATCAAGCTTTTTGAAATTGTCTTTGGTAATCCTTATTGATCTCCATAACGACGACCCTGATGATGATGACCCTGAAGACCACACCAAGGAAGACCAGAAATATGACCCTAAATAATAAGACCAAGAGGACAAAGAACATGAAGACAACCACCAAGATACAGAACAAAAGACAGAAGAACAAGAAGCAGAAGAAGCAAAAGCAGAAGAACAGAAAGCAGAAGAACATTAAGCATAAGACTAAAAATCAGCATAGAAGAAATCAAAATTATAAGCAGAAGAAGACTAAGCAGTAAATGGGGGTGAGTCCGTTCCTCCTCGTGGTGCCCCTGAAAAATGCCTGCTGCTGCAGGCCAAACTGAACGCGGACAAATCCTGTTGTAAATCTTTTGTGACAGGCAGAACGTAAGGTGTAATCTTATAACTTTTATAGATAAGTACTACAGGAATGCCAGTCACCATAAGAAAATGAAGACAAAGAAGAATAGGAAGAAGATGAAGAAATAGCATATTAAAATTAATAATAGCTGAATAAGAAGAATATGAAGAATGGAAAAAAAAATTAATGGGGAGAAGATGAAGAAGAAGAAGATGAATAAGGTGAAGAAAAAGTTGATGAAAAAAATGCTACTGCTGCGGATCATGAAGGAGAAAGTGTGGGAGAAGTACAAAAGAAGGTGAAGAGCATGGAAGTTGTGAAACATACAGTACATATCTGACAAAATATAAAAAAGGTTAACATAGTCAATATCTTTTTAACTCCGAACGTATTGAAAAAAAAATTGGAATTAATGCTATGCCATGTGATTTGAATAAACCACTATGCTTTTAATGTCTCCTCCACCTCCCACAATACATTCTACATGATTCTTATTTGTTTTCAATTATGTAGAATTAGCCAACAAGGAAATAAAGGGCTTTTTTTAATTCCGATACCGGAAGTCCCATTGACTTGAATGGGACTTCCGGTATCGGAATCGGCGATACCCGATATTTTTTTCGTATCGGGCGATACCATCCGAAACGATATTTTTGGGTATCGAACGGTATCGCTCAACACTAGTGACAACCGTTGCTCTAGGTTCACCACCTGGCTCAAATCTTTATTCAAAACTTCACATCGTTATTAAACATTGCTCCTAAGCTAGATTCTGCAAGATCTTCACTCCTAATCAGATAGCTAAACATTGCTACCAACATTTTCATAAGGCACATTATAAAATACTTCACATTAAAACGTCAATAATTCTTGCAAGTGCTGGACATCGCTCCCAGCCGGGATTTCTTGCACTGTCCTTGGGGTTGGAGCAGAACTCCAGGTCTGAGGAAGTCCTTGTTTGAAAAAAGTTTGTGTAAAACCAAGAGAGAGCACCTTAAGAGGCGCAAACTATTTACAGGAAAGTATGTGAATCATTCCCAGTTCATGAACACTGTAGTTCTGATTTCAGTGCAACAAATGCCAAACTGAGGCAAAACTGAAGAAAACCGTAAGAAAACAAAAGCATACTTTGAGGCACAACGGTGCCAATACCCTCCTGGGTAACAGTTCAGTTAGTTAGAGTACTTAGGGGTTTTGTCGCTTGCATGATGAAATGCGAGGATAGCGAATCTCTGGTAGGGGAAATCCATGATGCATGGTAATACCCATGTTGTCACGCCCTTCTTCACCACGCCGGCTGCCATTTTGAGAGTCCATTTTGGTTCTTTTGCACATTCTCAGCAATTTTAAGTCCAATAAATCTTCAGCACACAGGACCCGGTGGTACCGGGCTTCGTCATCCTGTTCGTGACGCCAAAATGGATTGCCCGCCCAGGCAGTGGGGTACTCGGTATCGGCCCGTGGCCTCAGGCGGTGTAGGGATTCGCTCTGGTAGGCAATAGCCGGGCGGCAGTAACGAGGCAACACACAGGCATAAAGTCCAATTCCAGTGGTTTTAATGTCACTCAGTAACCAGCAGCTTAACAGAACATAAGGAAAACCAAACACATACTCCAGCTTGGAGAACCACTGGTCCCAGACTCACCCCTTGCATGGGACTAAGCGGCAGCCAGGTCCTGCGGCATCTTCCAGGTGCCATTCCCGGGGTTCTTCCGAGTCTTGCTGCTATAGTCCTGCAGCACGGGAATCCTGTATACAAGTCTCAGGCTGAGTCCACACAAGTTCCTGTATCTTCCAGAAACACACTCACACTGTGGCAATTGCCAACCTCCATTACATAGGGCCTAACCCCACCCACCAGTGAGGTAGACATCACATGGGCTGATCACGTGACCCTGACATCATCGCAGGTCCCATCTTTAGGGAAAAACCCGGCCAAACATTAATCTGCTGGGAGAAACATATCTTCCATCCAGTAAAACACCCTTTACTGTACCACAACGGTCAATGTAAAAGGGGTAGAGTGATGGGGATAAAGTCATTGAGAGGATTCGTGACGCCACCTGTGGTTTCTGGTCATTTTGACCAGCACTGCAGGGTTGCTTCTCTGGGACAGATGGTGTGGTGCAGCAATGATTTTGTAGCCTTCCACAGGTAGGGCTGTAGTTCCAGGGCAGAGTAGATGAGGTTGGCAAATGAGGAGAAAGTGAGGAGAAGTAGATGGTGCAATGTTAGGCACAGAGATGTAGCAGTGCTGAGTGGGTTGACGCAGGAAGAAGGCAATGAGACAGATGAATGCAGTTCCAGTTCTTTTACTCACGTTCTTGGCACAGACAGGTGCCCGCTTCAATGCCGCGGTCTCCAGATCAGGGGCTCAGCCACCTCCCAGGCAGACGGAATTGTGACGTCGGTCTGCGAGTTTGGGCTGCAGTAAGACAACACCCCGAGCAACCCTGAAACCCTTTACCCCTATACAGGGATCTGGATTTATAGCAGAGCCCAGGAGGTAGCTGTCTGAATAAGAGCAGTGGACCAGAGCAGGGCGGTCGCCAGAGAGGTGTTCCAATACGGGACCAAAAACGTAGTGGGATCCGAGTCTAAAGCAGTCGGGCAGCAACGGTACAAAAACAGCAGACAGTAGCAGAGTCAGATTCGGGCCAAGGTCAGAGTCATCAACCAGGAGGGCGGCAGAAGTACAAAATCATTAGGCAGAAGCAGAGTCAGAAATCCAGGCCAAGGTCAGAGTCATAAACTAGGAGGACGGCAGAAGTACAAAAACGGCAGGCAATAGAATGTTCAGAAATCCAGGCTGAGGTCAAAGTTAACTATAGTAATTCACACAGTAGCACGCAGGGGAATCAAGAATATATCCGGCGGCTTGCAAGACCAGTCCCAAGGTATTTGAGGGATCAGGTCATCCCTCACAGGTTCCTGGACTGATGATGTCATTAGGACTGCTCCCAGGACCAGGCCAGATGGTGATGCAGTAACCCCCTGACGACTGACAGAGGGGCGGAGCCTGCGCCCACCAGATGCCTGCGCAGGAGCCCCTTCTCTGTCACCACCATAACTCACGGGCGAACCATGGCGCATCCCAGTTGCCGAGGCGGTAACAGCTATCCCCGAGTCTGACGGTGAAGTGGTGGTCCGGCGCCTCCTAGTGGCCACGACCGGAACAGCAGGCCCTGAATCTAATGGCGACATGACAGACCAGCGCCTCCTAGTGGCTAAAACCGGGACAATAGGCCCTGAGTCTGACGGTGACGTAACAGAACCACGGCGTCTCCCAGTGGCCGAGGCAGGAACAGCCGTCCCTGAGTCTGATGGTGAAATGGCGGTCTGGCGCCTCCTAGTGGCCGCGACCAGAACAGAAGGCCCCAAGTCTGACGGCGACGTGACAGTACCCCCCCTCCAAGAGGGGCCTCCCGACCCTCAAAACCCGGTTTGTCAGGGTGAAGGAGGTGAAACCTTCTAATCAACCCCTTGGCATGGATGTCACTAGCGGGGACCCAGGACCTCTCCTCTGGACCGTAGCCCTTCCAATGCACCAAATATTGCACGGATCTTCTCACCAAACGGGAATCAAGGATACCCTGGACTTCGTACTCCAAGGCACCCTTGACCAAAACTGGAGGAGGAGGGGACTGGACGGGATGAATTGGGGAGCGGTACATCTTGAGGAAGGATTTGTGGAAAACATTGGGTATTTTAAAAGACTGAGGGAGCTTTAAGCGAAAGGCTACCAGGTTAATTACCTCTAATATCTCATAGGGACCAATAAACCTGGGACCCTGTTTGGCAGATGGCACCTTCAGCTTAATGTTCTTGGTAGACAGCCAAACTTTGTCCCCAACTCCTAGGTGCGGCCCCGTGGACCACCGTTTATTTGCGGCCGAAGCCTGCCTGACCTGGGACCCTTTCAAGTTTGTGTTCACCTCCGACCAGATTGTCCTTAAGTGACGTATGGAATTCTCTACCCCCGGGAGTTCCGACATCTTGCCCGAAAATGAACCAAAACGTTGGTACAAACCGTGATTGCAGAAGAACGGGGTGGTTTTGATAGATTCCTGGTATTGATTATTTAGGGCGAATTCAGCTAACGGGAGATGTTCCACCCAATCGGACTGATGTTCCGAGATATATAAAACAACACCATATGGAACCAATTAATATATATCCCAATAGAGTCACCCACTTTGTAGTGTCGACTCAATGGGAATGGGAAGTGGACACTCCAGCATAACATATTACACAGAGAGAAAAGGAGTACGAGTCCAATATCATGAAAAAATAACAAGATTTATTAAACATATAGTACTGACAAATTACATATATATATAACAAAATGAAGGATCAGATAATATCCGCTGCTTTAGTCCTACAGATTTCAGTATAAAGTGCTAAGTGCTTATGATGGATATGGGCCGTATATTAGGGATAAATAAGTATAGAGAGATCATAACAGGTGCACATCCTGAAAAAACTCCCACTATCCCATGCAATAGTGCTTACCCATATTAAACTCCACCAGGACAATATGCAGCGCCGCCACCGACGCGCGTTTCGCCTCTTTCTCAAGGTGCCGTGAGATGGACCACATCACATTTGAAGCCACTTTGAGGGGTCTATATGATAGAAAATACCCAAAAGTGACACCATTCTAAAAACTGCACCCCTTAAGGTGCTTAAAACCACATTCAAGAAGTTTATTAACCATTCAGGTGCTTCACAGGAATTTTTTTTATTTTACCAAGGGTAACAGGAGAAGTTGGACTGCAAAAGTAATTGTGCAGTTTGTCCTGAGTATGATGATACCTGATATGTGGGGGGGAACCACTGTTTCGGCGCATGGCAGAGCTCAGAAGGCAAGAAGCGCCGTTTGACTTTTTCAATGCAAAATTGGCTAGAATTCAGATCGGACACCATGTCACATTTGGAGAGCTCCTGATGTACCTAAACAGTGGAAACCCCCCACAAGTGACCGCATTTTGGAAACTAGACCCCCCAAGGAACTTATCTAGATATGTGGTGAGAACTTTGAACCAACAGAAGTTTATAACGTACAGCGGTACAATTAAAAAATCATATTTTTTCCACAAAAATGATCTTTTCACCCCCAATTTTTATTTTCCCAAGGGTAACAGGACCCTAAAAGTTATTATTCAATTTGTCCTGAGTGCGGTGATACCCCATATGTGGGTGTAAATGACTATTTGGGCGCATGGCAGAGCTCAGAAGGGAGCAGCGCCATTTGACTTTTTTGGCTGGAATTGAGATCGGACACCATGTCGCGATTGGAAAACCCCTGATGTACCAAAACAGTGGAAAACCCCCACAAATGACACCATTTTGGAAACTAGACCCTCCAAGGAACTTATCTAGATGTGTGGTGAGAACTTTGAACCCCCAAGGGCTTCACAGAAGTTTATAACGTACAGCCGTACAATTAAAAAATCATATTTTTTCCACAAAAATGATCTTTTCACCCTCAATTCTTATTTTTTCAAGGGTAACAGGACCCTAAAAGCTATTGTGCAATTTGTCCTGAGTATGCTGATACCCCACATGTTGGGGTAAACCACTATTTGGGCGCATGGCAGAGCTCGGAAGGGAAGCAGCGCCATTTGACGCTTTTGGCTGGAATTGAGATCGGACACCATGTCGCGTTTGGAAAGCCCCTGATGTACCAAAACAGTGAAAACCCCCCACAAATGGCACCATTTTGGAAACTAGATCCCCCAAGGAACTTATCTAGATGTGTGGTGAGCACTTTGAACCCCTCCAGTGCTTCACAGAAGTTTATAACGCTCGGGCATGAAAATAAAAAAATCGTATTTTTTCCACAAGCATGATCTTTTAGTCACCAATTTTTTTATTTTCCTAAGTGTACCAGGAGAAATTGGACCCCAACAGTTGTTGTCCAATTTGTCCTGAGTACGCTGATACCCCATATGTGGGAGAAAACTACTGTATAGGCACACGTCGGGGCTCGGAAGGGAAGTAGTGACGTTTTGGAATGCAGACTTTGATGGAATGGTCTGCTTGTGTCATGTTGCTTTTGGAGAGCCCCTGATGTACCTAAACAGTGAAAACCCCCACAAGTGGCCCCATTTTGGAAACTAGACCCCCTAAGGAAGTTATCTAGATGTGTGGTGAGCACTTTGAACCCCCCAGTGCTTCACAGAAGTTTATAACGCCCGGGCGTGAAAATAAAAAAAATCGTATTTTTTCCACAAACATGATCTTTTAGTCACCAATTTTTTTATTTTCCCAAGGGTACCAGGAGAAATTGGACCCCAAAAGTTGTTGTCCAATTTGTCTTGAGTATGCTGATACCTCATATGTGGGAGAAAACTACTGTACGGGAACACGTCGGGGCTCGGAAAGGAAGTAGTGACGTTTTGGAATGCAGACTTTGATGGAATGGTCTGTGGGTGTCATGTGCGTTTGGAGAGCCCCTGATGTACATAAACTATTGAAACTCCCCACAAGTGACCCCATTTTGGAAACTAGACCCCCCATGGAACTTATCTAGATGTGTGGTGAGCACTTTGAACCCCCAAGTGCTTCACAGAAGTTTATAACGCCCAGGCGTGAAAATAAAAAAAACATTTTTTTCCACAAAAATGATATTTTTGCCCCCAATTTTTTATTTTCCTAAGGGTAACAGGAGAAATTGGACCCCAAAAGTTGTTTTGCAATTTGTCCTGAGTACGCTGATACCCTATATGTGGGGGTAAAACACTGTTTGGGCGCATGGCAGAGCTTGGAAGGGAAGGCGCACCATTTGACTTTTTCAACGCAGAATTGGCTGGAATTGAGATCAGACGCCATGTTGCATTTGGAGAGCACCTGATGTGCCCAAACAGTGGAAACCCCCCAACTCTAACTCCAACCATAACCCCAACACACCCCTAACCCTAATCTCAGCCCTAGCCCTAACCCTTTTGGGGGGGTGCGTTTACACCGTTCCACGAGCAGTAAAATTGATAAAGTCCTTTTATTCTTCGGGTCAGTACGGTTACAGCGATACCTCATTTAGGTCATTTTTTTATGTTTTGGTGCTTTTATGGAATGAAAACAATTTTATATAAAAAATTATTATTTTTGCATCGCTTTATTCTGTGAGCTATAACTTTTTTATTTTTTCACTAATGACGCTGTGTTGCAGCTCGTTTTTTGCAGGACAAGATTACGTTTTCAGTGGTACCATGCATATTTATATGTGTCTTTTTGATCGCGCGTTATTGCACTTTTTGCTCGGTGGTATGATAATAAATCATTATTTTTGCTTCGTTTTTTATTTTTATTTTTTAAGGGGTTCACTAAAGGGGTTAACTAATGGGACAGTTTTATAGGGCGGGTCGTTACGGACGCGGCGGTACCAAACATGTGTACTTTTATTGTTTTTTTTTTATTTCCAAAAAATGAATTTATTAGGGAATATTTTTTTTTTAAATTTATTTAGCGATTTTTTAAAAATTATTTTTACACTTTTTTCTTTTAACTTTATTACATTGTCCCAGGTGGGACATCACTGTCCTGTGACAGATCGCTGATCTGTCACATCACTGTGACAGATCAGCGATCTGTCACAGGTACTGCACAAGGCTTCCTCCTTGCCTGCGCTTTGCAGGCATGAGGAAGCCAGCTCCCTGCAGGCCCCCGAAGGTCCCCATTGCCATCTTGGATTCGGGGACCTGCAGGGATGGAGCCCCCCGCAGCAGCGCTGCACATTGCGCTGCTGTGGGGGGCTCAGGGAAGCACTGAGGGAGCCCCCTCCCTGCCGATGCTTCCCTTTAACCCCCGGTACACCGCGATCGTGTTTGATCGCAGTGAGCAAGGGGTTAACATGTCGGGGGCGGTCCGTGACCGCCCCTGACACATTGTGCCGGGTGTCAGCTGTGATAATCAGCTGACACCCGGCCGCGATCAGCGGTGCTCATCACGTGCACGCCGCTGATCGCTGTGACATACTATTCCGTCCCAGGGAATTAAGTCCCAGGGCACATGGACGGGATAATACGTCACATGAAAAAAAGGGGTTAATATCGGGTTGGCAGGAAAACAATCCTTTAAAACAGAAAATGCCTGAAGGGCCTCAGGCTTCCAATTAACCATGTCTGCCCCCTTCCGGGTCAGGTCCGTGAGCGGTTTGGCGATCTCCGAGAAGCCTTTGATAAATTTTCGGTAGTAATTTGTAAAGCCCAAAAACCGCTGCAGCGCTTTTAGAGTTTTGGGTTGCACCCATTCACTAATGGGTCGGATCTTGGAAGGATCCATGCGGAACCCCTTAGCAGAAATCATGTACCCCAAAAATTGTACCTCCTCAGCCATAAAAACACACTTTTCCAGCTTGGCAAATAGAGAATGTTTTCAAAGTCTCTGGAGCACAGTACGAACATGTTGCGCATGTGTAAGAGCATCAGCGGAGTAGATCAAGATGTCTTCTAAATAAACCACTACATATACCCCACAGATATCCCTGAAGATATCATTCACAAAGTTTTGGAACACGGCAGGTGCGTTACTTAGCCCGAACGGCATAACAAGGTACTCAAAATGACCAAGGGGCGTGTTAAACGCGGTTTTCCACTCATCTCCTTTTCTTATGCGGACAAGATTGTAAGCTCCCCGGAGATCAAGCTTAGTAAACCAACAGGCTCCCAGTAGCTGATTAAAAAGATCAGGGATGAGTGGAAGCGGATACTGATTCTTTACAGTAATAGCGTTCAGGTCCCGATAATCAATGCAAGGTCTGAGTCCACCATCTTTTTTTTCTACAAAGAAAAACCCAGCCCCTACAGGTGAGGTGGAGGGTCTAATAAAGCCTTTTCGTAGGCTGTCTGCTATGTAGTCATTCATGGCTACACGCTCTGGACCAGAGAGGTTAAATATTCTCCCCTTAGGGAGAAGGGAACCTGGGACCAAATCTATAGGACAATCGTACTCTCTATGAGGAGGTAATTTCTCAGACTCCACTATGAAAAAGACATCCTCATAGTCTCTGAATGCATATGGCATAAAGGGTGTTTTAATTTTAATTTGGTTTACTGACAGTGACATACAATTACTCTGACACTGTGGACTCCAGAGCACGATATCACCTAGATGCCAATCAATAATAGGATTATGCTGGTGCAACCATGGCATGCCTAGCACAACTGGATGTGATAAATTGTGAATAACAAAAAATGACATCTGTTCGGTGTGTAATGTCCCCACTGACATAGTAATTTCTGCAGTGACAAATTCCACCCCACCCTGGATAATAGATGTACCATTAATCGCAGTGGTTTGAATAGGGGCCTTAAGCCTTAGCAGAGGTACACCAAGAATTCTAGCAAACAAAAAATCCATAAGGTTGCCTGCAGAACCACAATCCACATAAGCCTTTACACACAGACGTTTCTTAGCAAACGAGAGAGAAATGGGTAACAAAAGTTTAGCCGCATTTGCGGGCAATACCTGAGCCCCCGGGCAGTTTTGACCAGAGCTGCCCAGGGGCCGATGTTCCAGTAATGTGGATTTCTGACACCCAGCATTTTCCTTGAAGTCTCCAGGCTGCAGCATGCTGGTATAGGAAGATGGGAGTGTTCCTTCAGTTTGTGCACTGCAGCAGGTGTTAGGGCAGGAGATTAGCTCAGGCAGGAGAAGAAGGGAAAAAAAAAGTTCAGGAGAGTGCATTTATATATGATAGACATATACACAAAAGCAGCTTATGTTGTGGCCGGATATAATGTGACGTCCGTCTGCGAGTCTGGGCTGCAGTAGGACAACACCCAGAGCAACCCTGATACCCTTTACCCCTATACAGGGATCTGGATTTATAGCAGAGCCCAGGAGGTAGCTGTCTGAATAAGAGCAGTGGACCAGAGCAGGGCGGTCGCCAGAGAGGTGTTCCAATACGGGACCAAAAACGTAGTGGGATCCGAGTCTAAACCAGTTGGGCAGCAACGGTACAAAAACAGCAGACAGTAGCAGAGTCAGATTCGGGCCAAGGTCAAAGTCATCAACCAGGAGGGCGGCAGAAGTACAAAATCATTAGGCAGAAGCAGAGTCAGAAATCCAGGCCAAGGTCAGACTCATAAACCAGGAGGGCGGCAGAAGTACAAAAACGGCAGGCAATAGAATGGTCAGAAATCCAGGCAGAGGTCAAAGTTAACTATAGCAATTCACACAATAGCACGCAGGGGAACCAAGAATATATCCGGCGGCTTGCAAGACCAGTCCCAAGGTATTTGAGGGATCAGGTCATCCCTCACAGGTTCCTGGACTGATGATGTCATTAGGACCGCCCCCAGGACCAGGCCAGATGGTGATTCAGTAACCCCCTGATGACTGACAGAGGGGCGGAGCCTGCGCCCACCAGATGCCTGCGCAGGAGCCCCTTCTCTGTCACCACCATAACTCACGGGCGAACCACGACGCATCCCAGTTACCGAGGCAGTAACAGCCATCCCCGAGTCAGACGGTGAAGTGGCGGTCCGGCGCCTCCTAGTGGCCGCGACCGGAACAGCAGGCCCCAAGTCTGACGGCGACGTGACAAGAATTAAGCTTTCCAGCTCTCCCTTTCATGTGCCTGTTCTGAACGTCTCCTTTCTAGCGCGTATACTGAAGTACTTGTAGTTGTGTGTTAAACCCAAGTTCCTCTCAGATGTTCCTTGGAACTCTACTCGCATGGCAATTGACTGTAGCCTGCTTCGGGGACTCCATCCATCATGTCCCGGCTCACACATAGGTTGCCACCGTGTTTTCGAGTCTTTTGTGGGAATAGAGTGGTCACAGCTCCTATTCCTCCGGTGTCTGCAGCTGGAACATTAGTTTCACAAACAGCCTCGAGGACCGGACCCCGGCCATGCGCTTCAAACTTGAGGAAGGGTTCTGCTCTGACCCTAGTCCTTAGTTCTCTTCTCCTTACGTTCCATACTAAACTATCTTCCTTCTGAAGAATCAGGCTTTCTATTGCTCTTTCCCGTGCCAGCAGCTCCAGGTCACTGGAGTCTGCTGCAGCACCTCCTTCACTCATCCCTCTCTGGGGATCTCCTCTCACAGACTGCCCTTTCCCTAATATTCTCCCACTCTCTTGTGCAGTCTAAGCTCCACCCACCTCCCAGCATTCTTCGTGTTCCAAGCAGGGAGCCATGAAGGTTGCTCTGCTACACTACTGTGTTTGTGTGGGATGCAGGTGTTGGAGGCTGGTCAGGTGTTACATCTTACCTGGAGAGTGGGATACCACACCTCAGGAGGAGGTGCAGTACCTATGTGGCACCTGAACCCTCAGGGGCGCCACATATTACCATGTGATATTTCAGTTTTTCTTTTTTATTACATTTGCAAAAATGTCTACATTTCTGTTTTTTTCAGTCAAGATAGGGTGCAGAGTGTATATTAATGAGAAAAAAATGAACTTTTTTGAATTTACCAAATAGCTGCAATGAAGCAAAGAGTGAAAAATTTAAAGGGGTCTGAATATTTTCAGTGCCCACTGTATTTGATACTATTTGATAAACCTAGGGGACTAACATGTTTATTTATCTGTCATAATAAAGATATAGTAATAAAGCTACAAATGATGAGCAATGTTCAAAATTGTAAATTCTTGACACCAATAAAAGTGTCATAGATTGTGAGCCCTCGCGGGCAGGGTTCTCTCTACTCCTGTACCAGTTGTAACTTGTATCGTTTAAGATTACTCTATTTGTTTTTATTATGTATACCCATAAAGCGCCAAGGAATAAATTGCACTATAATAATAAATAATAATAATAATAAGTTCCGACCCTTGAAGTGAGTAGTTAAACATTGATGCCCTGAATGTCAGATCCGCAATGGGACTGCAGACACCAGGACAAAAAAAAGACACCCAAAAGGGCATACCAGCACATAAAGAAATCGGCCAAGGCCAAGTCAATTGTCAGACACTGCGCCCCTCCTGTTGTGAGTTCATTTTCCCCTCCGTCACTGAGGCCTGGTGAACTCCCTATTCTAGTGAAGGAAGGTAGTGAGCCTGATTATCAGGCACCTGGGACTAATGAAGACGATTGGCTGAGTGGAGTCACTGACTGGATTTAAGGCAGCCTAGGCCCTTTCTGCCCTGCGGGTGATTTCTCTGTGGACTCTTGGACACCAGTCTGATTCCTGCTCTCCTAAAGCTAAGTTTTCTGTTTTGCCTTTTTGCATCTAAGATTTGTTTTTGTTTTTCTTGCTTTTTGGATTCTGCCACTCCCTGCTGGAGTGTGCAGTTTTCCTTGAGCTCTGTCTTCTGAAAGTACCTGAGTGCTGATTTAGTTTTTGAAGCTTAGTTGCTTCAGGGCCATTTTTATATCAGCTTGTTGGCTTTTGTCTCTGATAGGGTTTTGGCAGATTGCAGACAGCAGCCTTCCTATCCGTTCCTATCTAGGTAGTTTTTGGGCCCCGTCTTTGCTCAGCCTGTCTTTCTGTCTGTGTAAGTGTTTTCTTCTTGCTTCACCGTCATTATATGTGGGGGGCTGCCTATTGCTTTGGGGTCTGCTCTGGGGCAGTTAGATTTCCCCTTTCCTTCTTTAGGCCTATGTATCTCTCCGGCTGTGATCGAGGGGTCTAGGTCATCGTAGGAACCCCCCACGGCTACTGCTAGTTGTGTTGATTGGTTCAGGGGTCTGCAATCTGATAGTTGCCAACTTCTCTGGTTTTCAGGACTTAGCTAGCATTTCTGTTTTTGCCTCCTACGGTGACTCAATCATAACACCCTCCCCCCCGTCAGTCCAGCCAGAGGCAGAAGAATGGCAAGTATGAAAGCAGAAAGATAGCTGAATGCAATAAACAAGAAGCAATAGATCGCATGTGGAAGAAAGCATGCATAGCATGAACCTGACCTAGCTGATCGATATTATAGTATGAAAACATCAAATGAAAAGTAATATCAGAACTTGTGTGTCTCTGTATCAATGGATACATAAAAAACACCAACCACAAGATAAATAAGCAGATGAATTATATGCAATAACCATAACATTAATTTTCTTTCATGTCTCAATCCAAGTTTCTCTAGTTTACTGTTTGAGATTACTTGTTTGAAATTTATAATAAGAGTAGGTAAATTTATTTAATAAATAAAAAAAATCAAATCATTTCCAAAGTTCATGCCATGGGGATATTTGGTATCTAAAGTTAGTATCCAATGGGCTTCTCTTAAGGCTAGTTGTTTCTGCCAATTACCTACCCGTATGGAATGACCTACCTTTTCAATCCTAAAAAGGACAGACCTGAAATGTCACCTTTATGTATTGTAGTGAAATGTTTTACAGCTACAGAATGGCCGGAATTTTTACTGTTCATATTACTGATGTGCTTGGTTGTTCCCTTCTTGAGTTTACATATAGTACCCTACTGTATGTATTGCATGTCCCAAATGTTACAATTAATACAGTAAATTACATGGGTGGTCTCACAGTTGATGAATGTTTTGATTGAGAAGAGTCACACGTTATACCTGCTAAGTGTGCATTTGTAAAAGTCTGTGGTAGAAAGCCATGATGGAGGAGATCTCATGTTTCATACCAGACTGGCGGAAAGCATGTTGCTGAGCGTCCTGCCTTTTTTGGCTACCACCTTACAGCTACCGTCTATGATGGTGCAGAGGCAGCTGTCCTGGTTCACTACTGGTAGGTATTTCAAACTAACATTCTTAACAATTTTTAACTGGCAACTATAGACAGTGGAAAAAGTAACAGTAAAGGGAGAAAAAGATTTGTGACCATTCCCAGAACCATATAATAAATTCTTTTGTGGGATACTATTAACTTGTTGTAGTGCGTGGTTGATGTTAGAAATATTGTACCCTCTGTCCATCAATCTGTTCTTAATGAGTTTACTCTCTGTGGTAAACACCTCATCATTGGAACATATTCCTCTAGCTCTGTTGAATTTTCCCTTAGGGATGACATGTAGCGTGTCTGGGATGTGAGCTTGAAGATAGAACTGTGTTCACATCAGTGCCTTTTCTATGCAAAGATGAGTCAACCTTTTTGGTGATGACATTACCATCTAACATTATATTCAGAAAAGGAGTTTTACTAGATAAAAGACCTCATGTGAATTTGATGTTGCAGTTGTTAGAAGTTATATACAGGTGCTTCTCACAAAATTAGAATATCATCAGAATGTTAATTTATTTCAGTTCTTCAATACAAAAAGTGAAACTTATCTATTATATAAAGTCATTACAGAGTGATCTATTTCAAGTGTTTATTTCTGTTGATGTTGATGATTATGGCTTACAGCGAATGAAAACCCAAAAGTCATTATTTCAGAAAGTTAGAATACTTTATAAAACCAGCTGGAAAATTATTTTAAAATCCGAAATGTTGGCTTACCGAAATGTATGTTCAGTAAATGCACTTGGTTGGGGCTCCTTTTGCATCAATTACTGCATCAATGTGGCGTGACATGGAGGCGATCAGCTTGTGGCACTGCTGAGGTGTTATGGTAGCCCAGATTGCTTTGATAGCAACCTTCAGCTCATCTGCATTGTTTGGTCTGGTGTCTCTCATCTTCCTTTTGACAATATCACATAGATTTTCTTTGGGGTTAAGGTCAGGCGAGTTTGCTGGCCAATCAAGCACAGTGATACTGTTGTTTCTAAACCAGGTATTGGTACTTTTGACAGTGTGGACAGGTGCCAAGTCCTGCTGGAGAATTAAATTTCCATCTCCAAAAAGCTTGTTGGCAGAGGAAAGCATGAAGTGCTCTAAAATTTCCTGGTAGACGGTTGTGGTGACTTTGCCTTGATAAAACACAGTGTACCTACACCAGCAGATGACATGGCTCCCCAAACCGTCACTGATTGCAGAAACTTCACTTCTCAAGCAGCTTGGATTGTGTGCCTCTCCACTCTTCCTCCAGACTCTGGGACCTTGATTTCCAAATGAAATGCAAAATTTACTTTCATCTGAAAACAGCACCATGGACCTCTGAACAACAGTCCAGTTCTTTTTCTCCTTGGCTCAGGTAAGATGCTTCTGGCATTGTCTTTTGGTCACAGGGAATGCATCACTTGTAGCCCATGTCCTAGATACGCCTGTGTGTGGTTGCTCTTGAAGCAATGACTCCAGCAACAGTCCACTCCTTGTGAATGTCCCACAAATTTTTGAATTGCCTTTTCTTAACAATTCTTTTGTGGCTGCGGTTATCCTGGTTGCTTGTGCATGTTTTTCTATCACACTTTTTCCTTCTACTCAACTTTCCATTAATGTGCTTGGACACAGCACTCTGAACATCCAGTTTCTTTAGCAATGACATTTTATGGTTTTCTCTCCTTGTGGAGTATGTCAGTGACTGCCTTCTGGACATCTGTCAAGTCAGCAGTCTTTCCCATTATTGTGGAGCCTACTGAAACAGACTACGGGACCTTTTTAACTGCTTAGGAACCCTTTGCAGGTGTTTTTGTTAATTATTCTAATTTACTGAGTGTAGTGCAGTGGGGTTGGTGCAGTACAACATATAGGCAGGGATCACATCAGAGTTGAAAGCAAATGTCTTTCATGTCCAAAAGAAACTCACAAATGGAAAGCAAATGGTATCTTCCAGATCGCAGCCGGGGCATCAAGACAGTCCATATCCAAGACTGGTTGCGACTGCACCGCTGTGTCATACTCAGGGGTGCCAGGCGTTTTTGCTTCCCTTGGCTCCGTATTACTTCACACAAGCTGGATGTTGCAGAGCCATCTGCTCTGCAGTTTGAAAACCAAGACTGAGACACCCAACCCCTTGCTGCACGGTTTTTAAAAAGAATCTTTGGCCTTGGGCCACTTGTAAGACCCGGCTGGAGGGAGCGAACAGCCCCACTACCATCCTGTAGTTCACTTCAAAAACAAAAACCCATGCCGTGTTTTCTTAAACCTGCCTTGGACAAATAGCTTGTCCAAGACTAAACTTACTTTTATCTGGCAAAGCAGCCACAGCTATATCTGTTACTCTATTGCACTCCAGCAGCCTCAATACACCTCTATGTGCATCCTGGGGGATACATACCAACCCTTGCATATGTTCTCCCCTCACTGCCTCACTCTGAGATAATGACTTTTGGGTTTTCATTGGCTGTAAGCCATAATCATCAACATTAACAGAAGTAAACACTTGAAATAGATCACTGTTTGTAATGACTTTATATGAGTTTCACTTTTTGTATTGAAGAACTGAAATAAATTAACTTTTTGATGATATTCTAATTTGTGAGAAGCACCTGAATGAGGGTAAGTGGACGTGTCTCCTTTCCAAGTGAGGTGTACATCATCCGCATATCTACAGAACCTTACCAGGTGTGAAATAATGGGATTGTTTATGGAAAAAATATATATTTCCTCCCACCAGGCTTGAGTAGGTAGTCAAGTGATAGTAAGATGAAGCGTTTAAGAAGTACTGAGTAAGCACTATAGTTATCTAGATGATATCTAATAGACACAATAGCGGTCGTGTGAGTAATGGAAGAATACATATTTATGACATCACACATAGCAAAGGTATTATCTGCATGCCAAGAGAGATTGTCAAAAACCTTTAAAACTGTAGTGATGTCTTTTAAATATCCAGGAGTTTTGATGATGAGGGGTTGGAGATAACCATCAATCCATTCACTGAGGTTTTCATTCAGTGAGCCTATGCCTCAATTTATAGGGCTTTGTGGGGGAGACCCCCTTGTGGATCTATGTTAGGCCATGGAATATAGGGGTTATGGGATGTTCTGGAATTAATAACCTATTGTCATGCACAGTGTGGGAAGACAAAGTGCAACACAATGTGAAGAAGGGAAGGAAGCCCAAACGCTAGGGAAAGGGGAAGTGGAGACCCCTAGGCAGATCAAATAGCACCCTGCGTCGCCTATCATCCATATATTGTTTCCACACCAATCACCGAGCAGAAACCTAAGCCCTGTATATCCCTAGAACTAGGCCCTGAATAGGGAAAGGGGTGAGCATTGGTCAGTCCCCACTGTACACTACAGAGAAGAAGGGAGACAAACAAGATGTAAGCAACTTATCTTGAGTAGACTCAGGAGGTAACACCAAACGTTCTTCAACAGCACCAGAGAGGAAGTTAGCCGACTGCTATTGCTCCAAGCCTTCACAAGGGAAAATGTGAATATCACCAGCGACTCCCTGAAGCAGACTGGGAGTCTGTAAACATTGCGGTCCAGGTGTATCAATTAGAGCCAGAGGGAGGTTGCCACAGGGTCCAAAAGTCAGAAGGATTAAGTAAGAGTCTACAATGTCAAACGCAGAGACCTTCTGCAGTCAAATGCAGAGGAACTTTCTGTAGCATTGGACACACCCGTGACACTTATGTACTTTGGAATTAAATATGCCAAGTCCATTTCTCTCATTGAAACATTATGACAAAGATCTAAAGCGCTTCCTGTCTTAACAGTGGACACTGCAGACTCCCAAACAGCGCGCTTCCACACAGATCTCCTCTACCCAGATGACTGATGAAGGTCAGGTATTGACCACAACGTCTCATTTTTCTGGAATTTCTTAATTCAATAACTAAGTTCTTGAACACACCTATACGAGTGCCAAGTATTTCTACATCAAAGATCCAAATGCAGCAGTGGGGTCAAATCTTAACACCAAATATGTATATGTATCACTCAAAATGGAAAAAAAACATGTTACAATACAATCCCATGTCCAAAATGACAACACATCCACCTTTATCAGATTGGCGTATCGTCAGATTAGGGTGTAAGGTAGCGCTCACTAAGTGCATTGGGGAACACTCACTTGGCTGTGATATTGATGCACACAGGAACACTTTCCACTTAAACAGTCCATGCGGTTTATTATGACGTCATAAACCACACCGTAAGCCCTGTTACACTTCACAGGCTTACACATAATCCATCACATTTCTTAGTTCACGGCTTTAACACGCTGTCACTAAACACGCTGGACCTCTTTGTCCAGTTACCGTGGGCGACCGCATGCCGAACAGTTCATTAATGTCCATAGAACACAACGGGCACCAACAGTCATATCCCCATGTCCGGGGTTACCTCGCAGGAGCTCCTGCTCCAGATGCCAACTCTTTGGTAGTCCTCTCTCTCAGGGCAGCTGTCGAACTGGGATTACCGTCCCGGATAATGCCTTGCTCACCAGGCCACCTGACAGTTCAGATCCCCAGACGGATGGTAGCTCCCCCAATGTAGTGCCATCACTGACTCTGCAAACACACATGACCTGTCTGTGTGCTATTCAGGACGTCCGTTCCCACTTTGGAACCGTCCAACACACAGGGCTCACCAGGTCCAAGGTCGCAGCACGAGCTCCAGGGATCCGATTCTTCTCTCAGAGTCTCCCAACACTGACCCTCCAGGACCTTGCACCCTGAACCATTCAGGTACACACTCTCTCTCCATGTGACCAGACCTCAGGCACATTATGTGGTACATAACCACACCCACAGGTGAGGTATGGATCACATGGTCATGACCTAACTGCAGGTCCTATTCCACACACAGCCACACACATGCAGGCTTTACATTTGGCGTTCAGACACATGCCCCGGGTGGGTTTCTAGGTGACTGGTCCCACCCATCTCACCAAGTCACCTGGAAGCCGCCCATTGTACACAGTAGCAAACCCTCAAGCAGTACCTCTGCTGATCAATACACGTCCCAGCTTCCATCACAAGGCACCCACCCTTGTGATACATATCGGCCATTTACAATCCTGCTGCTCACCATTTCCCCATCACAACAAAGGAAACGCCTGCATACATGTCCTGGGAAGCCCATACAGCCCCCCTAGCTGTCACAGGGGTCACTGCATTATACAGCGTAAAACTGGGATTTATCAAAATTGCTGTTATGATTGGCATCTCATTCATGAACATGTAATCTTTTAAAATCTCTTTCTACTAGAGTTTGAAATAGATCCAAGGAAGGATTGTAGAGGCTAATATGAAGGATTGGATGGAGTTACACTGATATTGCCATCTTGCAGTTTATTGGTTTCCGAGTCGTTTTCTTGCAGTGAAGATAAATTCAATAGTGCAATCTGTTCTAAAACTGTAAGGGATGCATCATTAACAGTATCATGGTATGCGTCGACCTCATCAGTATCCGGTATGCTGCGTTGTTTGTTGAAAAAATTTTTTTTGACTGTGAAGCGGTAACATCCCTTATAGTTCGAAGTAAATTAAAGTTTTGTGAGGGTACATAATTCAAGCCCTTTGCCAAAATGTCTATTTGTAGAGGTGAAAATATGTGAGGAGTGAAAATGATATTGCTCTGGAGATTATTTTCTACCGATAATACAGGCGTCTTCTCTCTCGTATGGGGCATCATATCCAACAGGGGCGGATACTGACAGCTTGGAGCTCCTGTACAAGAAATGTGTCTGGGCCCCTCTCCCTGACTAGTATGCTGCTTTTGATGAGGGCAATCTGGAAATGGGACCCCTGGAGCCTCGGGCTCCGAGAAACAAGCCAAATCACCCTCATTATCACTGCCCTGCAAGCAGGGATGTACATAGCAATCCCAAGGCTGCATAGCAGAGTTCTATTTGGGCCTCCTCACACCTCTAAAAAAATAAATATTTATATTTTTTCACTGAGATGGATATACAGTATATTTACACATCCGTTACCATTCAGTTCTACTGGTTCAAGCGCAGTCAGGTGACAACTAGTGTCCTCTGTCAGTGAAAAGAACATTGCAGATGTGGCTGACTCTCTAGTTGGCACGACAGCAAGTGTGCAAAGCGCCTCCTCGTGGTTACGTGATTACTGCTGGAATTGGCAGAGCCCTACCATGTATATATTATATTATGTTATACTGTATGTCTGATATTTGTACCATCTGGTATCTACTCTATTCATTATCTATGGAACTGATGTAAATAGCCGAGTGCCTCACTCAGCAGCTCTTTAGATAATGGAGAGAACAGAGGCCGAGTAAGCACAACTCTCCTCTATCCAGGACGTGACTGCAGACCCCTGTTCTCAGAATCTCAGAGGGGCCCAGTGGTCGAATCCCCAGTGATCAGTAAGTTATCCACTATCTGATGGATCACACATGATGTACATCGTACATACAGTACATACACACTGTGGTGTAGTGACCATTGTGTCTGCTACGGGGTGCTGTGTGGGTGTCCCAGGAGAGAGGATGAGTGGCAGGATGCTGAATGATCGTTATGTATCCCAAGGTAGGTGGCCTTGGGATGGAAGCTTGAATATGTGTGTTGATCAGCAGAGGTACTGCTGAGCTTTCCTTACACTGAGTCAGGGAGAGCATTCCAGGTAGCTGGTGAGACGGGCGGAACCAGGTACCTACAAACCTACCTAGGGGCGGGTATCTAGAATGCCATAGTAACGTATATGTGTGTGAATAATTGAAGGACCTGTGATGAGGTCATAGGCATGTGATCCGGTGGGTGTGGCTACGGACCATATAAGGTGGCCAGGGTAGGTCACATGAGTGAATGCTTGGACCCGATTGGTCCGTTTGGAAGGTCTCGCTGGAAGATGTGTCTGCCTTCCTGAAGTGCTTATGTGTAATGACTGCACGTGTCTGAGCATTCCCAGAGGAGTGAATGAATGTCTGCAGTGTGGTGAAGCAACCATGAGGTAACCCGACCACAAGGTGAGGTTAGGGAGCCTGCGTATTGGACATTGCATAACCTGTGTGACTACAGGGTTAACAGAGTGAAGCTCTGTCATGGACGCTATGCTGTTGATATGAACTTTCTGTTGCTGATTCATGGTTTATGATGCTTAATAAACCGCATGGACTGCTGGAGTTATATGAGAAACCCATGCTGGACCTGGTTATTTGGCTGCCTAGCGAGTGTCCCCTACCTTAATAACAAGCGCTACCTTACAATACATACACCGTGCATATACTGTATATACTGTACATACCTATACCGTACATGCACAAGCAGATGCACATACATATACTGTACATACTGTTGGCATATGCAACAGAAATGGACTTATTGTTTATGTAAAGGAGGACTTTACACTAGCCTGACAGCAGATGGCGATAGTGTGAAGTAAAATGTTTGCTGTATTGTGGGGAGGGAAGTTCTCTATTGTTGTACTTTTACTTTCGCTTTTGACTGTATTATGCCAGCAGCACAGGCTGTGTGCTTCTGAATTCTTATCTCATGTTTACCCATATGAAGTAAATACTGTTTACTTAAGATAACTTTCTCAGTGAAGTTCTCCTGTGTATTGGTGGATTCTCAAAAGATACACTCTGCTACAGGTTATGGGCTCAGACACCCAAGATAGAGACACCCAGAAGATAATTACAAGCAATAACCTCAGATACCGGAGAAGCAGATAAGATAAATCCCAGTGAACGGAGGCTGAAAAAAAAATCCAGATACAGAGGGACAAAGGAATTTATGATCTCAGGAACTGGATGACCGCACACTGGAAATAATTACAGAGAATCACCACACACAGGATATACAGGAACTCTAAAGAAGAAACAAGAATATCTTCATAAAACAAGTAAGATTAAATAAAAATGATGTGCAGCACTGAGCTAAAACTCACAGTAGCTAAGCTGAACAGTGAAAATTATCAGTTATGAAAATTCAAAGTAGAGATGTTGCTATCTAAGGACGATTTATGAGAAGAAATCATTACAGATAGACCCGATGAAGATAATCAGACATGGGATAGAAAGAATAGAAAAGCTAGAGCCACCATTAGCTTATTAGTGGATGATGCTCAATTACTACACATAAGGAATGAAGAAATAGCTAAAGGAATGTGGGACGCATTAAGAAAATTACATGAAAGACCCAGTTTAAATCATAAGTTATTTCTATTAAGAAAGCTTTACAGTATGAGATTGAGTGCAAATGACAACATGCAGAAGCACATATTCTCAATGATGGAAGTAATATCACAGCTAAGGTCTATTGGTGAAGACATTAAGGAAAGTCATGTAGCAGCAATATTATTGTGCAGTATACCAGATTCGTATACAGCCTTGATAAATGCCCTAGAGACAAGACCAGAAAAAGACATCACATTAGGTTTTGTGAAAACCAGACTAATAGATGAATATCAGAGAAGAAAAGAACAGACAATTGATTCTTCTACTGAAAAGGACAGTGGAAGCGCTCTTAAAGCTACAGAATTTAAAAAACCCTATAATAAAGAGACAAGAGAATGTTTCAGATGTAAGAAAAAAGGTCATTTAAAGAAAGACTGTACAATATAGAAAGCAGAGCAACAAAAATTACAACATAAAGAGCATACAGAGAAATTGAAAAACACAATTTCCGATTCATGTGAGAATAACTGGAATGGCACATTTAAAGTAACAGACAAGAAATCATCACTTGGTTGGTTTATTGATTCAGGATCAACGAGTCATATGACAAGTGACAAGAATTTCTTCACTGATCTTGATTTAGATAAGAAAGAAGCCATTTATCTTGCAGATGGGAGCAAAATAACCTCAGAAGGTATCGGACAAGGTATACTAAACTGTTCAAACAAGTTCGGACAAGATTGAAAGATACTTGTACAGAATGTGTTGAATGTTCCAAAATTGGAAGGCGGATTGTTATCTGTAAAGCGTTTAACAGCCAATGGACTCACTGTAAAATTCAAAGACAATGAGTGTACAATTCTAGCAGGAAACAAGATGATAACCAATGTCAAGGCAGATGAACAATTATATCATCTTGACACACCAAAGGAACAGATGAAGGTATGTACACATGATCACAAGAACTGTATTCATGTGTGGCATAGACGTCTAGGACACAGACACCCTGACAGTATAAGAGAGCTACAAAGAAAAGAATTGACAAAAGATCTAAAGATATCAGATTGCTCAATTACCGTAAGATGTGAATATCTTATAAAATCTAAAGACACAAGAATATCTATTCCAAAAGAAAGTGAGATAAAAAGCAAAAGACCACTTGACTTGGTGCATACTGACGTATCTGGACCCATGAAAGTGACTACATCAGGTGGAAATAGATACATGGTGACTTTCATACATGACTACTCAAGATACACAGTCACATACTTAATTAAGAACAAAAGTGAAGTTTTTGATAAACTTGTAGACTATGTAACAAGGTCGAGTAGCAAATTTCAAAGGAAGCCAATTGTCATCAGATGTGATAATGGAGGTGAATTTACAGGTCACAAAATAGAAAACTACTTAAGACATAATGGAATAGAACACCAGAAAACTGTTCCGAACACACCTAAACAAAATGGAGTAGCAGAAAGGAAAAACAGAACTCTGACAGAAATGATGAGATGTATGCTGACAGATTCTAAACTACCAGAGAAATATTGGGGTGAGGCAGCAGTGACAGCTACATATCTACAGAACAGACTTTTTTTTCCAGAAAACTGAAGAAAACTCCATATGAACTGTGACAAGGTATGAAACCAAGTGTCAATCATTTAAAAGTTTTTGGATGTAAAGTTTTTGTATTCATTCCAACAGAAAAACGTTCCAAACTTCAAAACAGATCCATGGAGGGAATATTTGTTGGACATAGTGAACATTGCAAGGGATACAGAATCCTAGATCCCAAAACAGACTGAGTAACAGTGTGACATTCATTGAGGATCTAAATGAAGATGTCATGATTTCAATTGACACAAAAAATGAGAAAAACAGCAGTGACATAGCTGAAGAAGTATCTGATGAGAAAGTAGTTGAAATTGATGAAGAACAGAATACTGAAAATGAAGATATACAACTACAAACAGACACAGAACCAAGACTTCAATGAGAGAGAACAAAGGTAAACCACGAAAACGTCTCTCATACAAGACAAGCACAAGTAAAATTTTAGGAACCTACCTCTTGGGAAGACATATCTAAGCTCCCTAAAGAAGAAGCTAATAAATGGATAGAAGCAACAGAAACAGAAATGAAATCCATGCATGACTCAAATACATGGACACTGACAGATTTAGCAGAAGGAAGAAAAGCCATAGGATGTAAATGGATTTTTAAAGTAAAATGCCAAACAGATGGCACACCTGAAAGATACCGAGCAAGACTCGTAGCTAAAGGGTATTCTCAAAAATATGGGGAAGACTATGATGAAACATTTGCTCCAGTTGTCAAACATACTACAATAAGAACTTTACTTACAGTTGCAGCAATGAAACAGATGGAACTGATATATCTGGATGTAAAGACAACATTTTTGAATGGAGATTTAACAGAAGACATTTACATGGAACAACCTACAGGATTCAAAGATGAAAGAAACCCAAACAAAGTTTGCAAACTACAGAAAAGCATGTATGGTTTAAAGCAAGCAGCTAAAGCGTGGAATGACAAAATCACAGAAGTGCTTACAAATGAAAATTTTCAAAGAAGCAAAGCTGATCCATGCTTGTACACAAAAAGGCTGATGAATAGATGGATTTATGTACTCATATATGTAGACAACATTTTGATTTTGTTAGGAACGACGGAATGCACCATAAAAATAAATAATAAAGTGCGTTCGCCGCTCGGGGTCCACCGTGCAGAAGATGTTAATACTACTGCTAATTAATGGCAGATGCGCTATATGGCAGTATAATGCACATGGGTTCAACGTCACCCGATGTGCGCAGAGCGGACTCTGTTAACTCACAGAGGAGCTGTAACATAAACATAAACACCTAGCCTGTTAGACTCACAGGTCTGTGAAATTGCACAAACGGTATCTGGTCACAGGACACGGGTCCAAGACAGGGGACGGTGTCCGTCTAGACCTACCGTGTGTGCGGCATTGCTACTGCAGACGCCGGTAAGTACTGCTGATGGCAGCGCTGCGGAAGACACAGCCGCTATGCGATAGTGCCGTGAGAGAGTGACACCACCGGACGCTACTGTAGAGGTGCGGTGTTCACAGTGGCCTATGGCTTGCCACTGACTGGCGTTGACTCTTTATATAGTTCCCTATCCACATGCGTAATATCAGAGGAAGGGGAATCTTAATAAGTCAAGCATCCATCACCATTCACTAGAGTTGAGCGAAACGGGCCGGTCATATTCAAAAGTCGGCGACTTTCGCTGAAGTCGGGTTTCATGAAACGAAACCCGACCATAGCGTGAGGTCGGCCACGAGGTCGGCGACCAGAGTGCCAAAGTCGCGTTTCAAAAGATGCTTCCAGCGCCCTTTTTCAGCCAATGATGGAGGACGCACACTGTGGGCAACGCGATGACATAGGCATCGGTCACCACCATCTTTGAGAAGGGCATGCAAGTGATTGGCTTGCTTTGTGTGGTGTCACAGGGGCTATAAAAGGGCGTGAACGCCAACTGCCATCTTACTTCTGCCAATCTTAGCATTAGGGAGAGGTTGCTGCTGCTGATTCAGAATAAGGGAGAGCGTTAGGCAGGGAAGAAGAACCAAAAAACTGCTTCTGCTGTTAGCGATTTCCACTTACAACACAACACTTTGTGTGCAGTGACAGGGGAGGCTCTATTTTTGAGCATCAGCTCTGTTGGTTATTAGGCTGCCTTCCCTGATAGCTGCATTGCTGTTTGCACACTGCTGTGCAAACTGCTTTTTTAAAAGCAAAAATACTTTTCTTCCTCTTTTCTGCACAGTTACCAAGCGTTCATTTTTCCACCCTTTTGTGTGTGCAGCAGTCCTGCTTATTAGGCTGCCTGCGTCCTTACTTGGACTGAGAGCATCATTGTCAGCGTCCTCAAATCTCTAGTGAGATCCAAATTCTCACCAATCCTATAGACACCCTCCACCTTGTCATACACCATCCAATTTCAGCCTGTTACATTGAGGTGTAATCTCTCCTTGGCCTGAGACAATAGTTCTGCATCCTCAAATCTATAGTGAGATTCAAAAGCTCACCAATCCTATAGACACCCTCCACCTTGTCATACACCATTCAATTTCAGCCTGTTACATTGAGGTGTAATCTCTCCTGGGCCTGAGACAATAGTTCTGCTTCCTCAAATCTATAGTGAGATTCAAAATCTCACCAATCCTATAGACACCCTCCACCTTGTCATACACCATCCAATTTCAGCCTGTTACATTGAGGTGTAATCTCTACTGGGCCTGAGACAATATTTCTGCATCCTTAAATCTATAGTGAGATTCAAATTCTCACCAATAGTAGATACACCTTCTACCTTGTTTTACAGTACCATATAGCTGGTGGTATTTTGGGTACATTTTCAAAAAAATGAGGAAGTGTGGTGGAAGACGCCATGGAAGTGGGCAGAGGTTGCCAGCTGGTCCTGATGGTGGTGGTGGTGGTGTTGCATCTGTTGGTAGTGGCAAAAGCACAATAGCACCTAAGGCAGGAGGTGTTGAGCCTGCGTTATCGTCTGGCTCTACAAGGCCTCGAAGGCTCTCTTTTCTGGGAGTAGGTAAACCACTTTTAAAGCCGGAGCTTCAGGAACAAGTTTTGGCTTACATTGCTGACACAGCCTCCAGCTCTCTCGCCTCTTCATCTGAAGTTTCAAAAAATAAAAGCACTGAGTCATCAGTGGAGGCTCCTGGTCAGGAACAACACCTTTCCTTGTGTCCTTCACCCCTAACAAAAGTGAAGGATGTGGCAGGCCACACTACCGATTACTCCGTGGAGCTCTTTTCACATACCATGTCTGGGTTAGCAAGTCAAATCGTGAATTCCCCAGTCCAAGATGAATCTGACATGGAGTGCACTGATGCACAGCCACTGCTTGATTTTTCTGCTGGTACATTCACTCAGAGCACTACATTGTCCTCGCAGTGTACTGAGGCAGAATCAGACCCTGATGAAACTCAGGTTCCCCTTCCCGCATACTATACCACTTTACACGGTGACAAAGAGGAAGGTGCAGATGAAAGTGCAGGTTCCTTGAGCAGGTGGGGGGGCATACTCATGGGCGACGGCACTGGCACATGGCCCCTCATAGTATGCAAAAGTGTCTCTGCCGGTGGGAGGGGGCAGGGGGCCCACCCGCCGTCAGACACACCACCGTACTATGAGAGGCCCTGTGCCAGTGCCGTCGCCAACGAGTGGGCCCCCCCTGCTTGCTCAGGATCACAGCACTTGCAAAGTTGAAATACTTACCTCTCCCTGCTCCACCGCCGTGACGTCTTCCGCATTTCCTGACAGTGACATTCTGGTCAGAGAGCGCGATGACATCATGTCTGTACGCCCTCTGCCTAAGATGGAAGATGGGGATGACGAGGAGTCCAGACTAGTACAGGGATTCCCTAGCGAGGAAACTTATTTAATTGTTTTAAAGGTTGAGAGCAATTTTTGGGGAGCACTATACTCTGGAGAATGATATATGGGGCCCACCATACACTGGAGCATTCCAAAGGTGGACATCAGACACTGGAGCAGCATTTACAGGGCCCATTAAAGTATACACTGGAGCATTAGAAATGGGGCCAATTATATATGGAGCATTATTTGGGCCCATAAGACAGTGGAGCTTCATCCATGGGGACCAACATATACTGTAGAATTATGTGGAGCTCATCATATACTGTATGGAACATTATATGGGACCAATGATTCTGTATGGAGAAATATATGGGCCTTATTACTCTGTATAGCGCACTATGCGGTGGCCATAATACTGTATGGAGTAATATACTGTCCGTTTTTGGAGCTATTGGAGAATTTAAAATGGATATCAGTTATGAGATGTAAGAAGTGAAGTATTTTTCATTGTACTATACCACTATTTCTCTGCCATATCAGAGGATCATGAATTGTGGCATGTGTTAAAAGAGCCCAGTGACACTCTTTGGACCAGGGCCCACGAAAATCTGGAGCCAGCCCTACCCCCCACAACTTTAGCCAAATAACCCCCAGTTTTCAATGCCTAACTATTATTATAAAGTAAATTAAGGTTGACAAGCTTAAGTAATAAGAATTGATGTTTTTGGCATTAAAATGGGCACTGTAGATGTGTTTCCTGTCCTACACTCCCTGCCACCCTTGGTTCCCCATTGACTTGCATTGGGTTTCGCGTTTCAATCGGCCTTCGACTTTTCATGATAATCGGTCGATTTTATTCGACCCACCTTTTGCGAAAGTCGGGTTTCATGAAACCCGACTCGACCTGAAAAAAGGCAAAGTTGCTCATCTCTACCATTCACACATCTAGCAAGAAGAGTCTATACTAGCGCATGGCCGAGCAGCCATGCAGGCCTTTTATAGCCTTGCGCTGCTGGGACCTTCCAGATCTTGGAGATGGACCAATCAGATCAGGAGATGGACCTGAGCATATGACTCCCGATCTCCTATGGGAGATCGTCTCGTGAGCATGCTCAGTGGAGCGGCAGAGGAACTTAGCCTCAAGAATGACTTGTTGCAGAGCAGCATGTGAGGCTCTGGATTCCTGTTGTGTAGCTGCAGAAATCCGACGCCTAACATTACCCCCCCTCCTAGGGCCCCCTCAGTCCTGAGCCTTCCAACCCACCAAGCAAAGTTTTTTGCCACATACCACCTTGTGTTCCACAGAGGCGTAAGCCTCAGGCTCGTCCGAAGACCAGCCAGATGCCCCGGCAGATGACTTGAAAAACCGGGACATGTGAACAGGTTTGAGAAGGGACACGTGGAAGGCGTCAGGGATGGCTAAGTCGCCAGGAGCTGAAGTTGGAGTGGGGCACCGAAGCGTGTCGGCGGGCGTCTTCATGGGTGCGACCCAGACTGTCGCCGACCTCCATTGCCCGGTCTGCCACCGGCAAGGGATACAGTGACCCAGCCGGCCTCTGTTTAGAGGAGCCACTCCGAGCACAAGAGGCGCATGCCTGAATATATTTTTTAGTGTCCCGAGCCCTGTGCGGCCACCAATAAGAGCTAGCCAGGAGTTTTGTGGTCCGCTTGTAACCAAAGTGACCACCCACCCTGGACGCGTGTGCCCAACAAGAACCTTGGACCGCAGGTGAGGTGGGACAAAGGTCTTGCTCGGTGGCACTGGCTCAGGGACGACTGGAACCATGGACTCCAGATTCCCAGTGAGGGGCGCGGAATGATTGGCGGGCACCTCCGCAGAGGCTACTTGGACACTGCCCCCTATGCACCTTCCCACACAGTCCTTGCTCCAGCCCAGTATACTCCCTGAGGACCACTCTATATGAGGGGAATGACAACGGAGCCAGGGGAGTCCGAGAAGCACCTGGTCGATGCCCTTTGGCATAATGAGCAGAGACAACGTCTCGCGATGAGACGGGGAGATTGAGAACCCCAGGGGTGCTGTCTGGTGGGTAACCTGAGACGGTAAGGTAGATCTGTTGACCACTCTAACGGTCATGGGATGAGGAAGTGGCACCAGTGGAATGGCGTGTTTTTGGGCGAAGGCTGAAGACATAAAGTTTCCTTCTGCCCCAGAGTCCACTGTGACCTCTACCTCCCAGGAGGACGCACCGCTATCTAACGTCCCTCGGAATACTGGTTTGGAGGAGAAAGTTTTCATATTAGGTACTGTAGATCTCCACCAACTGCCACTGGAGGTGAACGTTTTTTCGACCGCTGCGGACACCTGTTAGCCAGGTGGCCCGACTGTCGACACAGGAAGCAGCAAGTGAAGCCCTGTGCTGGACGCGGTTTCGGACCAGTACGAGACACGTCCATGGGCTCAGGAGGTAAAACTTCCAGATCAGGGGGTTCCCGAAACTCAGAGAAGTCGGGAGCCGACCTAAGCTTCTGTCTGGATTGAGTACGCTCCAGCCCGCGCTCAGTAAAACGGAGGTCAATATGGGTGGAGATCGCTATCAACTCTTCCAGGCTTGTGGGGAGCTCCCTGGTAGATAAAGCATCTTTGACATGCTCAGCAAACCCTCTCCAGAACACAGGGATGAGTGCTTTATCAGGCCACTCGAGCTCGAAAGCCAGTGTCCAGAAACGGACGGCATACTGACTGACCGACAGAGGTCACTGCGTTAACGCAAGTAACTGGAGAGAGGTATCGTGAGTGACCCGGGGCCCCAAAAAGACATGCTTAAGTGATTTTAGAAACTGAGCCGCGCTCAGTACCACAGGGTCATCACGCTCCCATAGTGGTGTAGCCCACTCCAACGCCCTGCCCGACAGGAGGGAGATGATAAACCCCACCTTAGCCCGCTCTGTAGGGAATCACATGGCCAGTAACTCGAGCTGGATAGTACACTGGCTCACAAAACCCCTACAGGTGGTGTTGTCACCAGAAAATTTATTGGGCAACGGGAGGCAGGGAATTGTCGTCATGGGCGTGGACATGGACGCCTGGGAGACAGCTTCTGCAAGTGTCTGAGCAGCGACTGCAGCAGCATCCGCAGCCGAGGTGGAACTCTCGAGGGCTGCCAACCTGCCCTCCAGCTGCCGAATGTACCGCTGTAGCTGCTGCTGGTCCGCCATTATTAGCCAGACCCTGGCGCTAGTATAATGTTAGGAACGGCGGAACACACCAAATAAATAAATAATAAAGTGCGTTCGCCGCTCGGGGTCCACCGTGCAGAAGGTATTAACACTGCTGCTAATTAATGGCAGACGCGCTATATGGCAGTATAATGCACACGGGTTCAACGTCACCCGATGTGCATAGAGCGGACTCTGTTAACTCACAGAGGCACTGTAACATAAACATAAACACCGAGCCAGTTAGACTCACAGGTATCAGCGAAATTGCACACACGGTATCTGGTCACAGGACATGGGTCCAAGACAAGGGATGGTGTCCTTCTAGACCTACCATGTGTGCAGCATCGCTACTGCAGATGCCGGTAAGTATGCTGAAGGCAGCGCGGCGGCAGACACAGCTGCTATGCGATAGTGCCGTGAGAGACGTGACACCAACGGACGCTATTGTAGAGGTGCTGTGTGTACAGTGGCCTATGGCTTGCCACTGACTGGTGCTGACTCTTTATATAGTTCCCTATCCACATGCGTAATATCAGAGGGAGGGTAATCTTAATACGTCAGTAACCAGAATCATACATCCATCACCATTCACACATCTAGCAAGAAGAGTCTATACTAGCGCTTGGCCGAGCTGCCATGCGGGCCTTTTATAGCTGTGCGTTGCTGGGACCTTCCAGATCTGTGAGATGGACCAATCAGATCAGGAGAAGGACCTGAGCACGTGACTCCCGAACTCCAATGGGAGATTGTCTCGTGAGCATGCTCAGTGGAGTGGCAGAGGAACAGCCTCAGGAATGACTTGTTGCAGAGCAGCATGTGAGGCTCTGGATTCCTGTTGTGTAGCTGCAGAAATCCGACACCTAACAGATTTGTTGTGAACAAGAAAGGGGTAAAGAAAACATTCTAAAAATTCTGAAGCAACATTTCGAAATCAAAGACTTGGGAAATGTGAAGTATCATTTCTTGAATGGTTATCCTACTGAAGAAATGACAGCAGACATCTTCATGAAGGCGTTGAATGCTGATAAACACCAGAGACTAATAAAAAAGTTGGGATAGACTGAATAAGTCCTTACTGTTGAGAAAGGGTGTTGGCATATGCAACAAAAATGGACTTATTGTTTATGTAAAGGAGGACTTTACACTAGCCTGACAGCAGATGGTGATAGTGTGAAGTTAAATGTTTGCTGTATTGTGGGGGTGGAAGCTCTCTATTGTTGTACTTTTACTTTCACTTTTGACTGTATTATGCCAGTGTGCTGTGTGCTTCTGAATTCTTATCTCATGTTTACCCATATGAAGTAAATACTGTATACTGAAGATAACTTGCTCAGTGAAGTTCTCCTGTGTATCAGTGGATTCTCCAAGGGTACACTCTGCTACACATACATACACACATATATCGTACATACAAACACCGTACATACATATACCTTACATACCTATACCGTACATACCGATATACATATACATATACCGTACATACACACACATACCATACCTGTATACACACATACCATACATGTATACACACATACACCATACATATATACACTACCGTTCAAAAGTTTAGGGTCACTTAGAAATTTCTTTATTTTTGAAAGAAAAGCACAGTTTTTTCCAATGAAGCTAACATTAAATGATTCAAAAATGCACTCTGTGCATTGTTAATGTGGTAAATTACTATTCTAGCTGCAAACGTTTGGTTTGTAATGCAATATCTTCATAGGTGTATAGAGGCCCATTTCCAACAAGCATTACTCCAGTGTTCTTATAGTACTTTGTGTTTGCCAACAGTGTAAGAAGGCTATTGGATGGTTACAATACCCTTGAAAACCCTTGTGCAAGTACTGTATGTTAGAACAGCTGAAAACAGTTTGGATGATTAGAGAAGCTATGAACCTGACCTTCCTTTGAGCTAGTTGAGAATCTGGGGCATTACATTTGTTGGTTCCATTAAACTCTCAAAATGGCCATAAAAAAAGAACTTTCATGTGAAACTCGACAGTCTACTCTTGTTCTTAGAAATGAAAGCTATTCCATGCAAGAAATTGCCAAGAAACTGAAGATTTCCTACAACGGTGTGTTCTACTCCCTTCAGAGGAGAGCACAAACAGACTCTAACCAGAGTAGAAAGAGAAGTGGGAGGTCCCGCTGCACAACTGAGCAACAAGACAAGTACATTAGAGTCTGTAGTTTGCGAAATCGACGCCTCACAGGTCCTCAACTGACAGCTTCATTACATAGTAAACGCAAAACGCCAGTGTCAACGTCTACAGTGAAGAGGCGACTCCGGGATGTTGGCCTTCAGGGCAGATTGGCAAAGAAAAAGCCATATCTGAGAGAGACTGGCTGATAAAAGGAAAAGATTAATATGGGCAAAAGAACACAGACATTGGATAGAGGAAGATTGGGAAAAAGTGTTATGGACAGACAAATCCAAGTTTGAGGTGTTTGGATCACACAGAAGAACATTTGTGAGATGCAGAACAACTGAAAAGATGCTGGAAGAGTGTCTGACGCCATCTGTCAAGCATAGTTTAGGTAATGTGATCATCTGGGGTTGCTTTAGTGCTGGTAGAGTGGGAGATTTGTACAAAGTAAAAGGGATTTTGAATAAGGAAGGCTATCACTCCATTTTGCAATGTCATGCCACACCCTGTGGACAGAGCTTGATTGGAGCCAATTTCATCCTACAACAGGATAATGACTCAAAGCACACCTCCAAATTGTGCAAGAACTATTTAGGGAAGAAGCAGGTAGCTGGTATTCTATCTGTAATGGAGAGGTCAGGGCAGTCACCAGATCTCAACCCCAATGAGCTGTTATGGGAGCAGCTTGATGGTATGGTACGCAAAAAGTGCCCATCAAGCCAAACCAACTACTGGAAGCATGGGGTGAAATTTCTCCAGTTTACCTCAGCAAATTAACTGTTAAAATGCCAAAAGTCTGCAATGCTGTAATTGCTGCAAAGGGAGTATTCTTTGACAAAAGCAAAGTTTGAAGGAAAAAATTATTATTTCAAATAAAAATCTGCTTTTTCGAACCTTGTCAATGTCTGGACTAGATATTAAATTCATTTGGCAACTCATTTGATTAATAAAAGTATGAGAAAACATAGAACATAGAAAACACAAAATTGTCTGGTGATCCCAAACTTTTGAACGGTAGTGTACACCATACATACATACACAAACTCACTTATATACACATATAGTATACACATACCGTACATACATATACATACACATATACCATATTTACACAGACATACTGTAGATACCCACATGCACTGTACATAGATACACACCCATATAGATACACATATACATATACTGTACATACATACACAGATGTACACACATACATAGATACACACATATACATACAGACACAGCTACACACATATATTGTACATACACACAGATGCACACATGCATACACATACACACAGATGCTCACACACATACATACATATACTGTACACACACACATGAACATATACAAACACACACATACTAATTTTAATCTCAGGTGTTCAGATGAGCTGTGGAGTGGGTCAACCACATAGTGCAGTGATCATCTGGAGAGGGCTGCAGAAACCACTGTGGGGGATGGGGACACCGCAGAGAAGACTGATATCAGCCCCCTGCTGCTGCCGTGCTGTCCTGTGCTGTGAGCCTCCTCCCCTGACCTCTTCTCTGTGAGGAGTTGCTGTAGGCTGCTGGAAATAGAGCAGTGGAGGGAGCAGAAGACACAAGGTAAGTCCTGCTCTTCCTCCGCTGTTGTCCCCTATGTGCTGTGCGGCCTGGTCCCTCTGACTACAGGTGAATACTCTCCTTTGGGAAGCACTATGCAGGAGGACAGAGACAGCAGCCAATGAGCACTCTCATCAATCTGGTTGGGAAAGTGTTCATTGGCCAGCGTCTCTCCATGCCTAACATGCCCCCTTTTTGAACTCCTGCACTCTGCGCGCTACTCTCTCCCCGACTCTAGATAGTATTAAACTTAATGGAAAAAAGTAATGGACTTAAGTGCGCTGCTGAACAAATAACGAATCCAGATTAGATAAAAGGATTAACCATTTATTTCACAACGCGTTTCGAAGTAGATAATACTTCTTCCTCAGGGGATGACATGATATGAAGACAGATCTCCTGAAAACAAAGTCAGAGGATGATGACAAATCAAGCCTATAGTGGTTGTAAAAGGTTGTAAAAGGTAGATGGTGATGGTTCAGACAATGAGGCTGCCTTACATATCAGATCAAGATTGAGATGGCCGCCTTCTGAGCCCAGGAGGATGCCATAGCCCGTGGGCCTTTACTCCGTCTGGGGGATTTTCACCATCTATCACCTACAATATTATAACTATATAGGGCTCCCAAAGCCGATATCTGAACCTTTAACCCCTTTACTTCCATGGGTGGTTTACACGTTAATGACCGGGCCAATTTTTACAATTCTGACCAGTGACCAGGTAATAACTCTGGAACGCTTCCATGGATCCTGGTGATTCTCACATTTTTATTTTGTACTTCATGTTAGTAGTAAAATTTCTTTGATATAACTTGCATTTATTTGTGAAAAAAAACGGAAATTTGTCGAAAATTTCGCAATTTTCCAATGCCCTTAAATCACAGACATATGGCACACAAATAAATTAATAAGTAACATTTCCCACATGTCTACTTTACATCAGCACAATTTGGAACCAATTTTTTTTTTGTTAGGAAGTTATAAGGGTTAAAATTTGATCAGCGATTACTCATTTTTACAACACCATTTTTTTTTAGGGACCACATCATATTTGAAGTCACTTTGAGGGGTCTATATGATAGAAAATACCCAAAAGTGACACCATTCTAAAAACTGCATACCTGACGGTACTCAAAACCACATTCAAGAAGTTTATTAACCCTTCAGGTGCTTCACAGGAATTTTTTGAATGTTTAATAAAAAAATGAACATTTAACTTTTTTTCACAAAAAAATTACTTCTGGTCCAATTTTTTTATTTAACCAAGGGTAACAGGAGAAATTGGACCATAAAAGTATAAAAGTTATTGTGCAATTTGTCCTGAGTACGCTCATACCCCATATGTGGGGAGGAACCACTGTTTCGGCGCATGGCAGAGCTCAGAAGGGAAGGAGCGTCGTTTGACTTTTTCAACGCAAAATTGGCTGGAATTGAGATCGGATGCCATGTCACATTTGGAGAGCCCCTGATGTGCCTAAACCGTGGAAACCCCCCACAAGTGACCCCATTTTGGAAACTAGACCCCCAAGGAACTTATCTAGATATGTGGAGAAGACTTTGAACCCCTAAGGGCTTCACAGAAGTTTATAACGTACAGCCCTACAATTAAAAAATCAACATTAGTCATATAATTTATTACACTAAAAGGTTCTATGAGACAGGTGCGTTTTTTAGGTAATTTTTAAAAAGGGGAAGAAAAAAGGAAAAAAAAGAAAAGGAGAAAGTTGTTTTTATGACAAGGATTTTTTTTCCACGGCTATCTTTTAACCCCTTCCTGACCTTTGACGCCACGTAGGCGTCATGAAAGTCTGTGTCAATCCGATTGATGACACCTATGTGGTGTCATGAATTGATAGCCCCCCTGCAGTTCGGGTGAACAGGGTCACTAAAATGTCACCAGACCCGAACATACAGGACCCTTTGTGCTTCACCCCAGTGGGGGTGGCTTATCCCCCCCATGTCTACGATCGCTCTGATTGGCTGTTAAAAGTGAAACTGCCAATCAGAGCGATTTGTAATATTTCACCAATGAAATTTGGTGAAATATTACAATCCAGCCATGGCCGATGCTGCAATAGCATCGGCCATGGCTGGAGACCAAGATCCGACCCCCCCACCGACTGACGGCGGCGATCTACCGCTGCCGTCAACATCTGCTCCCTTCCCTCTGCTCCCCCTGCCTTCCGATCCCCGCCTCACACCCCCTCACCCCCCCGGTACCTCCTATGTCCCTATGTCTGTCCCGGTGTCCTTCCAGGATCCTTCATGGGCGCTGCCATCTTGCAAAATTTCGGGCGCATGCACAGTGCACCCGTCAAATTTGCCGGCCTGCAGATTCATTCATTCATTTTGATCACTGTGATAAACTCTCACAGTGATCAAAATAAAAAAAAGTAAATAAACCCCCCTTTATCACCCCCATAGGTAGGGACAAATAATAAAATAAAGAAAATATTTTTATTTTTCCAATAGGGTTAGGGTTAGAATTAGGGTTAGGGTTGGAATTAGGGTTAGGGTTGGAATTAGGGTTAGGGTTAGAATTAGGGTTAGGATTGGAATTAGGGTTGGGATTAGGTTTAGGGTTGGAATTAAGGTTAATAATAGGGTTAGGGGTGGGTTGGGTTTGGGATTAGGGTTAGGCTTGTGGTTAGGATTAGAGTTGGGATTAGGGTTAGGGATGTGTTGGGGTTAGGGTTGTGGTTAGGGTTATGGTGAGGGTTGGGATTAGCGTTAGGGGTGTGTTGGGGTTAGGGTTGGAGTTAGAATTGAGGGGTTGCCGCTATTTAGGCACATCAAGGGGTCTCCAAAGGCGACATGGCACCACCATTTACTCCAGTTTTGCGTTCAAAAAGTCAAACAGTGCTCCCTCCTTTCCGAACCCCGACGTGTGCCCAAGTTTTACCCCCACATATGGGGTATCAGCATACTCAGGAAAATTTGCACAACATCTCCTGTTACCCTTGGGAAAATAAAAAAATTGGGGGCTAAAAAAATTATTTTTGTGGGAAAAAAATGATTTTTTATTTTCACTGCTCTGCGTTATAAACTTCTATGGCTACTTTCACACTTTCGTTTTTTTGTGCTGCGCACTGTGCGCAGTGCAAACGCACATAAAAAATGCATTATGCGTTTGTGTGCTTTTTTGTGTTTTTGCGCATGGTTTTTTAAAAAAAACGCATGCATTTTTTGCGCTGACATGGGCATTACCATGCGCACGTCAGTGCACCCATAGACTATAATGTGTTTTTGAGTGAATTTTGTGCGTGCGCATGCGTCTTTTTGAGACAAGTCGGGCGCATAAAAAATGCAACAGGATGCATTTTGTGCGCCCGGGCGCACACTACAAAAAAACGCATGCGCATACAAACGCGTACAAACGCATGTGTATGCGCACCCATGTAAAGTATAGGGAAAAAACCGCATGCGTTTTTTTGCGCAAAAACACAGCGCAAAAGGAACAAGTGTGAAACCAGCCTATGAAGAACTTGGGGATTCAAAGTGCTCACCACACATCTAGATGAGTTCCTTGGGGGGTCTAGTTTCCAAAATGGGGTCACTTGTGGGGAGTTTCTCCTGTTTAGGCACATTAGGGGCTGGGCAACGTAACATGACGCCCGCAGACCATTCCATCAAAGTCAACATTTCAAAATGTCACAACTTTCCTTCCGAGCCCCGACGTGTGCCCAAACAGTGGTTCCCCCCACATTTGGGTACCAGCGTACTCGGGACAAACTGTACAACAACTTTTGGGGTCCAATTTCTCCTGTTACCCTTGTGAAAATAAAAAATTGCAGGCTAAAAAAATGATTTTTTTTGAGGGAAAAAAAATGATTTTTTATTTTCACGGCTCTGCGTTATAAACTTCTGTGAAGCACCTGGGGGTTCAAGGTGCTCACTATGCATCTAGCTAAGTTCCTTAGGGGGTCTAGTTTCCAAAATGGGGTCATTTGAGGGGGAGCTCTAAAGTTTAGGCACACAGGGGCTTTCCAAACACGACATTGTGGCCACTAACGATTGGAGCTAGTTTTCTATTCAAAAAGTCAAATGGCGCTCCTTCCTTTCCGGGGTCTGCCGTGCTCTCAAACAGTGGTTTATGACCACATATGAGGTATCGGTGTACTCAGGAGAAATTGCCCAACAAATTTTACAATCCATTTTATCCTGTTGCCCATGTGAAAATGAAAAAACTGAGGCTAAAAGAAAATTTTTGTGAAAAAAGTCCTTTTTTATGGATCAATTTGTGAAGCACCTGGGGGTTCAAAGTGATCACTATGCATCTAGATAAGTTCCTTGGGGGGTCTAGTTCCCAAAATGGAGTCACTTGTGGGGGATCTCCATTGTTTAGGCACACAGGGGCTCTCCAAATGTGACATGGCAACCGCTAAATATTCCAGCATATTTTCCATTCAAAAAGTAAAATGGTGCTCCTTCCCTTCTGAGCCCTGCCGTGCATCCAAACAGTGGTTTATGACCACATATGAGGTATCGGTGTACTCAGGAGAAATTGCCCAACAAATTTGAGGGTACATTTTATCCTGTTACCCATGTCAAAATGAAAAAATTGATGCTAAAAAAAATTTTTGTTGGAAAAATTAAAATGTCCATTTTTTTCTTCCACGTTGCTTTAGTTCCTGTGAAACACCTGAAGGGTTAATAATCTTCTTGAATGTAGTTTTGAGTAGCTTGAAGGGTGCAGTTTTTAGAATGGTGCCCCTCAAAGTGACTTCAAATGTGAGGTGGTCTCTTAAAAAATGGTTTTGTAAATTTTGTTGTAAAAATGAGAAATCGCTGGTCAACTTTTAACCCTTATTACTTCCTAACAAAAAAAAAATGTTGTTTCCAAAATTGTGCTGATGTAAAGTAGACATGTGGGAAATGTTATTTATTAACTATTTTGTGTCACATAATGCTCTGGTTTAACAGAATATAAATTCAAAATTTGAAAATTGCAAAATAGATTTCAACACCCTCTCAATTTTTATTTTCCCAAGGGAAACAGGGCCCCAAAAGTTATTGTGCAATTTGTCCTGAGTATGCTGATACCCCATATGTGGGAGCAAACCACTATTTGGGCGCATGGCAGAACTCGGAAGGGAAGCGGCTCCATTTGACTTTTTTGGCTGGAATTGAGATCGGATGCCATGTCGCATTTGGAGAGCCCCTGATGTGCCTAAACAGTGGAAACCCCCCACAAGTGACCCCATTTCGGAAACTCGACCCCCAAGGAATGTATCTAGATGTGTGGTGAGAGCTCTGAACCTTCAAGGTTTTCACAGAGGTTTATAACCTAGAGCCGTAAAATTAAAAAATCATATTTTTTCCACAAAAATGATCTTTTCATCCCCAATTTTTACTTTCCCAAGGGTAAAAGGACCCCAAAAGTTGTTGTGCAATTTGCCCTGAGTACGCAGATACCCCTTATGTGGCGATAAACCACTGTGTGGGTGCATGGCTGAGCTCAGAAGGGAAGGAGTGCCGTTTGACTTTTTCAATGCAAAATTGGCTGGAATTGAGATCGGACGCCATGTCACGTTTGGAGAGCCCCTGATGTGCCTAAACAGTGGAAACCCCCACAAGTGACACCATTTTGGAAACTAGACCCCCCAAGGAGCTTATCTAGTTGTGTGGTGAGCACTTTCAACCCCCAAGTGCTTCACAGACGTTTATAATGTAGAGTGTTGTGAGTTCATTTTCCCCTTTGCTTCTGAGGTCTGGTGAACTCCCTCTTCTGGTAAAGGAAGGTAGTGAGCCTGATTATCAAGCACCTGAGCCTAATGAGGATGACTGGCTGAGTGGAGTTATGGACTGGATATAAGGCTGCCGACACCCTTCTGCCCTGGGGGTGATTTCTCTGAGGGATTCTTGGAGACCAGTCTGAAGTCCTGCTCCTCAAAAGCTAAGTTTTCTGCTCTGCTTTTGCATTTGTGTTTTGACCTTGTTTTACTTTGTTTTTTTGGATTTCTGCCATTCCCTGCTGGGGTGAGCTGAATTCCTTTTTGCTCTGTCTTCAGAAAATACCTGAGTACTGATATAGTATTTTTGAAGCCTAGCGTCTTCAGGGTCTTTTTCCATATCAGTCTGTTGGCCATTGTCTTTGAAAGGGTTTTGGCAGATTGCAGACAGCAACCTTCCTTTCCTGTCCTATTTAGTTAGCTTGGGCCCCATCATTTGCTCAGTCTATCTTTCTATCTGTGTGAGTGTTTTTTCATCTTGCTTCACCGTCATTATATGTTGGGGACTGCCTATTTCTTTGGGGTCTGCTCTGGGGCAGTTTAGATTTCCCTTTCTGTCTTTAGGCTATCTAGCTCTCCGGCTGTGATCGAGGTGTCTAGGGCACCGTAGGACCCCCCCACGGCTACTGCTAGTTGTGTTGATAGGTTCAGGGGTCTGCAAAATGATAGCGGCCAACTTCTCTGGTTTTCTGGACGTAGCTTCTATTTTTGTGTTTGCCTCCTACGGTGACTCTTTCATAACAGTAGAGCCGTGAAAATAAAATATCACATTTTTTTCCACAAAAATGATCTTTATGCTGACAAATGTTTATTTTCACAAGTATAACAGGAAAAATAGGACCCCAAAAGTTGTTGTGCAATTTGCTCTGAGTACGCTGATACCCCATATGTGAGGTGGAATCACTGTTTGGGCACATGGCAGAGCTCAGAAGGGAAGGAGCACCATTTGGAATGCAGACTTCGATGCAATGGTCTTCCGGCGTCATGTTGCGTTTGCAGACCCCCTGATGTGCCTAAAAAGTTGAAAACCCCCCACAAGCGACATCATTTTGGAAACTAGACCCTCCAAGGAGCTTATCTAGATGCGTGGTGAGCACTTTGAACCCCCAAGTGCTTCACAGAAGTTTATAACGTAGAGCCATGAAAATAAAAAAATCATATTTCCAGTTCACCACCTGACAGCACCAAGGAGGATGTCCTTCTTACCCTCAGTGGGACAGGAACATCGAGTGGTTAAAAGGACCCTCCCCTTACCACCCATCTGTGTTTTTCCTGTTCTACTGAGGATAGGAACGACGAGCGTGTCCTCTGGCGGTGCTGTGCAGATGGTGAGGATCGGGGAACCCAGCCTTTCCCTTCCCACCACATGAAGTCTGTGGCTGGTATCTGCGATGGGGGGGTCCCTCAGCCAGCCCCAGTGTAGCACTGCTCCTGGGTTCCGGTCCACTTCCTCCTCCTTGGGGGCTCTCGGGCTGCATGCCAGGTCACTGGGAGACGGTTCCCATCCCCTCACAACCAGAGAATCCAGGCCGCGGACGGCGCCCGCATCTCTGAAGGTATGGCGGGCCCGTCTCTGCCGGTAGATGCGACGAAATCGGGGTGCGTCAGTCGCGTCAGCCGGCAGTCCAGGATCCATGCAGCTGCGTCTGGGCGCAGCGGCCGCGTCACTTCCTGTGCGACGGCCGTGTCATTTCCGGATGCGGGGAGGGGGCTGCGTCACTCACCGGACACAGTGAGCATTCTGCCGGGTCACAGCAGAACTCAGCGGCGGCGCGGGCACCCAGGAAAGGGGGCCTCTTCAGCACAGCCACGCCGTGCAGGGTGAGGTCGAGGATGAGCAGGATCAACCAGGTAGGAAATAAAAGGGGGGAGGGCTCAGTACCCACCACCGGCCTTCCTGAAAAGGAGAAATCCTGGTTAGCGTGCACTCTTACTATGGAGGACACAGCCAAGCCCGAGGGACCAGAGCTGAGCCAGGGGCATGTGAGTAGACTACTAACAAAAGCCATACCACAATCCCATATTGATACCCTACACACACTGAGATAATGCCAGGATCTCTGTGTGTTTGTAGGGAGAGTAATCCACCCTGTCCATGAAGAATAAATGTCCCATTTGCACCACGAAATTACCAGAAAACTGGCGGAAGCCACTTTGTAAGGCCTGTACCTTTAAAATTGTCGGGGAGGAGCACACATCACTGATGACCAATATGAGGTCAATAATAAGGCAGGAAGTGCAGGCTTCCATATCAGGCCTAAACCTCCCTCATACCAGCCAACCAGAAACCCAGAGGCCACGAAAAAGGCTTAGGGAATCTAGTCCTTCCTCGGACGAGAACTGCTCGGAGGATTTGGATCAGGAAGAAAAGGAGGATCCGATAGAAAGAGGGAAAGTTATCTCTTCTCTTCAGCGGACACCGATGAGCTCCTGCAGGCAGTATGGGACATGATGCAGTTACAGGACACCCCGGAAGAAGTATCCATACAGGATGAAATGTTTGGTGGCCTATGTATCCAGGTCACTAGAGTGTTCCCAGTGAATAACCACATCCAATCCATGATCTTAGAGGAGTGGGAAGATGCGGAAAAGAGACTAGTGGTACCAAGGGATTTCAGGCTCAGTTTACCCTTCAACCCAGAGGATAAAAAGACTTGGGACAAAACACCCAAAATAGATGTGCCGTTGCCCAAAGTGGCAAAAAAGACAGCAATCCCATTTGAAGACTCCTGCAGCCTGAAGGAGCCAATGGACCGTAAAGCAGATGGACTCCTAAAAAGATCCTGGGAGTCTTTGGCAGCCATAATTCAGGCCAACATTGCAGCGACTTCTGTGGCCGGTCGATGCATTTATGGGTGCACGATCTAGAGGAACATCTCAAAGCAAAAACCCCCAGAGATGTCATACTCAAGTCTCTGCCATTACTGAAGCTTGCAACGGGATTCATGGCAGATGCATCGGCGGAGTCCGTACGATTCGCCGCCAGGAGCGAGTGTTTGTCTAATGCAGCCAGAAGAGCAATCTGGCTAAAGACTTGGTCTGGGGATACCCAGTTCAAAAACAAACTCTGTGCCACTCCTTTTTTCCGGGGGTAAAGTGTTTGGGCCCATTCTAGATGACATACTAGAAAAGGCCTCAGACAAAAAAAAAGGGTTCCCTGAAGAAAATGCGAAGAAGTACCTGCGCTTTCGTAGGTCCCATCCTAATCAAAGGACAGACTACAGGGGGAAAGGGAAGACAGAGAGATGGAGCTATCCTAAAGGGGGTAACGGTAGAGACTCCATTTTCTCTGGCTCTGGCTCAGGGTCACAAAGAAAATGACGCCATCAGAGTGGGAGGTCTGCTAAAAGAGTTTCAAGGGGGTTGGCAGAAAATATCACAAAACCCTTGGACTCTACGTACAATCAGCTAGGGCTCCAGGCTAGAATTCACCAGCCTTCCCCCAGAGAGGTTCATATTAACCAAGTCCCAATCTCTGCGAGTCACCTCTATGTGGACAGACATCAAGGAACTACTAAAAATAAACGCTGTCATCCCAGGCCCACTCCACAAAAAGGCACGGGTCATTATTCGAGTCTCTTTTCAATAAAAAAACCATCAGGAGACTCTCGGACGATCATAAATCTCAAACCCCTGAACAAGTGGATAACTTGCAAGAGATTCAAAATGGAGTCCATAAAATCTACGATTCCACTGATAGACAGGGACATGGTGTTGTGCACTTTGGACTTAAAAAGTGCATACTACCATGTCCCAATCCACACCACCTACTAGAAATATTTAAGATTTGCCCTGAGAAACCAGGGTGCAGTCCATCACTTTCAATTCCTGTGCCTGCTCTTTGGTCTTGCCTCGGCCCCCAGAATTTCTACCAAATTCTACCAATTCTACCAATTTCTACCAAACTGATGGTAGAGGTAGTCGCTTACTTGAGAAACCACGGCGTGACCATAGTACCATATTTGGACGATTTTTTGCTAGTGGCAAGGTCGGTAGAGCAGCTCAGGATCGATTGCCGCCTCACAACCTCCACGTTACAGGAGCTGGGGTGGGTCATAAATTGAGAAAAAGTCAAATTTAATCTCTCAGCCCAGAATAAAATTTCTGGGAGTCATACTAGATTCCCACATCAAAACAATTTTTTTACCAGAGGAAAGACGGGTCACCCTAATAGAGAATGTTCTCCGGTTCACAAGGAAACCATGCTCTATAAGGGAGGCAATGAAAGTACTAGGCCTAATGACGGCTTGTATCCCCGGGGTGAAGTGGAGTCAGTTTCACTCACGGAAGTTACAGGAGCAGGTTTAGCGGACCTGGGACAGAAGACAGAGTTCGTTAGACAAGAAGATGACACTCTCCCGTTTAGTAAAGAAATCATTAGATTGGTGGACCACCCTGGAAAAACTGAAGGTAGGGGTACCATGGGTTCTCTGTCCCTCAGTCACCGTAACCACAGATGCCAGTCAGTTCAGATGGGGCGGACATATAGAGGGAGAATTCTATCAAGGACAAAGGGACCCAGAAATGAAGACCAGGTCATCAAATTTCCTGGAATTATACGCCATATGTAATAGAATTCTATCAAGGACAAAGGGACCCAGAAATGAAGACCAGGTCATCAAATTTCCTGGAATTATACGCCATATGTATACCAGGCCCGAACAAAGATTAGAGGCAGACATGTGAAAGTTCTTTCAGACAATGTGACTGCGATGGCGTTTTTAAGACACCAGGGAGGCCTGAAACATCCATCATTACAATGTCTGGCGAACCGGATCTTCAAGTGGGCAGAGAACTCGGTTGAATCCATCTTGGCGGTACACCTGGAGGGAGCCAGAAACCAGCTGGCAGATTACCTAAGCAGAACATCGATAAATCCCACAGAATGGGAATTAAACTTGGAGGTATTCAACATGCTGTGTCAGCGTTGGGGAACACCGCAGGTGGATCTCTTTGCCTCCAGAACCAACCCAAAGGTCAGAACCTTCTTTTCGCTAAAACCCCTAGAGGGGGCAGCAGGGGTCGACGCTCTGTGACAACCCTGGGAGAAGGGCTCCTGTATGCTTTTCCACCCCTTCCACTAATTCCGAGAACACTCAGGAAGATACTAAATGACGGAGCAACAGCAATCGTAGTAGTTCCCTTTTAGCTGAAGAGGAGCTGGTTCCCTCTACTAAACAAAATGGCGGTGGAAAGACCCATCCTTTTACCAAAGAGACAGGATCTGCTGCACCAGGGTCCAGTACTGCACACGAATCCGGACTCACTACAGCTATCTGCTTGGATCCTGAGCGCCAGACCCTGAGATCCAGAGGCCTGTCGGAGGATGTCATCACCACACTCCAATCAAGTAGGAAGCCGGTGACATCGGTAATGTATAATAAAATTTGGAAGCCGTTCTGTACCTTCTCAGGAGGAGCTCCAATAGATACTTCAAGTCTGGACATTCCCTGAATCCTTAATTGAAAAAATTTTTTGGCACTCAACTTTTGCGATATGTGAAGGATTTTATTTGCAGTCACAAGTATTAGACGTTTCGGCTATGACAATAAGCCTTCATCAGTACACAAGACTGCTCATGTTCAAAGAATCATTGAATATTTGAATGAAGCACAACTCATAAGAAAAATATGGGCCAAAATGTCCACAAAAGATCTGGAGATCTGGCCAGAAAATTAGAAAAATGGACATCAGTATAATATCCTCAGTATATGTGTATTATAAAGTGGAATCCCTTGAAAGGTCAATCTCACACATGGGATTAATATATTTATATCAGCTATTGGAAGGTGACAGCTTTGGTAGTGTGTGGATAGCGGTCGTTGGAGGGTGGTGGCGCTGTGTGGCCCGGAGGAACGCGGTATCCACCGCTAGTGCCGCAGCTTATTGTCACGGCCGAAATGCCTAATACTTGTGACTGCAAATAAAATCCTTCACATATCGCAAAAGTTGAGTGCCAAAAAATTTTTTAAATTACTTATTCTGGTGTGGGAACCTTCTTTTTGTGCACCTACTCAGTAGTGCCACGATATATTTGAAATTCCCAGAATCCTTGACTTCCTCCAGCTAGGGTTTAGAAAGGGTCTTCGGCCTAGTAGGTTAAAAGCACAGATTTTGGCCCTTTGTGTTTTCTTTGATTTCTCTCTAGCCACCCATCCCTAGATAGCGAGGTTTTCTAGAGCCACACAGAGATTGAGGCCCCTCGTAAGTAAGTCATCTCCACCCTGGGACCTTAACCTAGTCCTTAATGTGCTGTGTAAATCCCCGTATCTCCTGTCAGAGAATATGGCTATAGCCAAGCTCTCTTTTAAAACAGCTTTTCTCATAGCCATTACATCAGCCAAGACGTTGGGGGAAATGCAGGCCCTACCTATACAGGACCCGTACCTACAGATTTTTGATGATAGGTTAATCCTGCGGCTTGACCCAACTTTTCACCCCAAGGTGGTATCTTCCAAGAATATAAACCAGGAAGCAGTTCTTCCCTCATTCTGCCAACACCCCAGAAATCCTAAGGAAGGGGTCTATTACAATTTAGACGTTAGAGGGATAGTGCTAAAATATCTGAAGGCAACCGAGGTTTGGAGGCGAGACAAAAATCTGTTGATCCAGTATGGGGGACCAAATAAGGGCTGTAAAGCGGCAAAAGGGACAATTGCGAGGTGGATTAAAACTACGATAGACTTAGCCTATAAAGCTCAAGGGAAGGATTCCCCAGACAGTCTTAGAGCCCATTCAACTCGAGCTGTAGCTACATCATGGGCAGAAAGAGGGGGAGCCTCAGCAGAACAAATTTACAGGGCCACAACGTGGGCAAACCTTTGTACTTTCTCTAGACATTACAAGCTAGATGTGGTGTCAGAACAGTTAGCCTTCGGCAGGAAGGTCTTACATGAAGTAGTCACGCCCGAAGATTACCATCCTTTGGTAAGTCTCCATGGTGCTGTCAGGTAGTGAACTGGAAAACGGTAATTAGACCTACCAGTAACTGTGTTTCCAGGAATCCATCCTGACAGCACTACTAGTTCCCTCCCTACTGCAAGGTTATTTGTTTGCATACTGATGTGAAGTAACATTTGTATAAGAATTGTTAATAAAGTTTCTGTGTGCATCCATCCAGATGTGGTACTTTGGAAAATCACTGATGGGTGGTAAGGGGAGGGTCCTTTTAACCGCTCATTGTTCCTGTCCCACTGAGGGTAAGAAGGACGTCCTCCATGGTGCTGTCAGGATGGATTCCTGGAAACACAATTACCAGTAGGTCTAATTACCTTTTTATTTTTTCACAAAAATGAACTTTTTGCCCACAAATTTTTATTTTCACAAGGGTAACAGGAGAAATAGGAGCTCAAAAGTTGTTGTGCAATTTGTCCTGAGTAGGCTGATACCCCATATGTGGGGGTAAATCACTGTGATCGCCTTACTGCGATCCTTGGGAGGCAAAATGCACAAATCCACAAAAGGTGAAGAATTGGTTTTATTTTTTACGCCGTTCCTCGTGCGGTATTAGTGATTAGGTAACTTTATTCTTCGGGTCGGTGCGATTACAGCGATATCAGATTTATATCCTTTTTTCATGTTTAGCTTCTGTCACAAACTAAAAGACGCTTTTTTTTTAAAGAATGTTTTGTAAGAAATTTTTGGATCGCCGTATTTTAAGAGCTATAATTTTTCCATATTCCGGCCGACAGAGTCATGTGCGGTTCCAAGCAAGAAGAAATAGACAGCACTCACCGATCTTGTGGAAATAATAATCTTTATATAGCGCTAACATATTCCGCAGCGCTTTACAGTTGCACACATTATCATCGCTGTCCCCGATGGGGCTCACAATCTAAATTCCCTATCAGTATGTCTTTGGAATGTGGGAGGAAACCAGAGTACCCGGAGGAAACCCACGCAAACACGGAGAACATACAAACTCCTTGCAGATGTTGTCCTTGGTGGGATTTGAACCCAGGACTCCAGCACTGCAAGGCTGCAGTGCTAACCACTGAGCCACCATGCACCCCGTGGACCCCACATGGACCCGTAGAAGCGCTGTTTAGTGCGATATGGCCGTTTCAGCATTCCCACACTCCTGGTCTCACTCTCCCGGCCATGAGGTTTTATAGTTGCCAATAAAGAAAGAAGACAATTTTTCCACAAGATCGGAGAGTGCTGTGTATTTCTTCTTGCTTGGAATCGTTGATATTGTGTTCTTCAGACTAGCACCCGGTATCTTCAGGTACAGCCTGCAACATCTTTACGTGTGCAGTGGAGCAGGACAGCGGTGACAGTGGTGCCGTCCTCCTTCGCCCTAGACGTATTTTAGAGTCATGTGCGGGCTTGTCTTTTGTGGGATGAGCTGTCGTTTTTATTGGTACCATTTTCAGGCACATAACGTTTTTTGATCGCTTTCTATTCCAATTTTTGTGGAGGCAGAATGAACAAAAACTAGCAATTCAGGAATTGGTTTTTTTTTTTCATCGCTCCACGTGTGGTAAAATTAGTATAGCAGCTTTATTCTTCGGGTCACTACGATTACAGCGATACCTCATTTATATCTTTTTTTTATGTTTTGGTGTTTTTTTACACAATAAAAACTTTTATAGAAAAAATAATTATTTCTGCATCACTTTATTCTGTGAGCTATAACTTTTTATTTTTCCGCTGATGGAGCTGTATGGCAGCTCATTTTTTGTGGGACAAGATGACGTTTTCAGCGTTACCAGGTTTATTTATATCTGTCTTTATGATCGCGTGTTATTGCACTTTTTCCAAGTGGTATGATGATACCGCTTGGAAAAAGTATAATTTGCTACTTTTTTGTGTTTTTTTATGGCGTTCACTGAAGGGGTTAACTAGGGTGACACTTTTATAGATGAGATTTTTACAGATGCCATGATACGAAACCTTTTTTATTTTTATGTTTATTTTATTTTTTTTATGTAAAAATGTGTATTTTTAGGGGAATTTTTAGGGGATTTTTTTTACATATTTTTTAAAAAAACATCCCTTTATCGGACTTTCACTTTAAGTATAATACATTGCAATGCTCCAGCATTGTAATGTATTATGCTTATGGAGAAAGCTGCTGACACCATGCTGTGAACATGGTCTCAGCAGCTTTCTGTAGCTGAATGACCCGGAGGTTGATATGACACCTCCGGGTCATCATGGCACATGTCGGGCCCCACGATTACCTAGGGAGCCCCCTACCCTCTGCCTCCCCCCGAACACTGCGATCACATTCGATCGCAGCACTCAGGGGGTTAGCAGCCAGGGGCAGCGGGAGCACCGCTCCTGGCTGTAAGTGCAGGAAGCTCAGCCACTGCAGCGCTGAGCTTCTGCACTGATCGGGTAGGAGATGCTGAAATTTCAGCCTCTCCTGCACGATCGCTGATGTGTTTGGTCAGTCAGATTGGCTGACCAGTCACAGCGCTTGGGGTGTAGGGACCAACTGCAAGGGTGCCTGCACCCCTTGCCGTGCCTCTCAGCTGTCATAGACAGCTGTCGACACTGAACTGTCACTGCGTGTTTACAGTCCATCCTGGTGTGGTAAGTTACAACTGCCCATGACGGACTGTGCACGTCCATGGACATTAAGGGGTTAATGTATCCCATTATTTTATTTGCCTTTGCAGCAGCTGCCTGACACTGGCCACTAAATGTGAGATTGTCATCCACCCATACACCCAGGTCTTTTTCATTGACAATTTTGCCCAGTGCTATACAATTAAGCACATAATTGTACATCTTATTTCCTCTACCCAAGTGCAATTGACCACACATTTGTCCCCATTAAAGCTCATTTGCCGTTTATTAGCCAAAAGCTTGCAGTTTACATAAATCCTCATGTAATATAAAATTACCCTCCTCTGTATTGATTACACTGCAGAGTTTAGTGTCATCTGCAAATATTGAAATTCTACTCTGTATGCCCCCTACAAGGTCATTAATAAATATGGTGATGAAGGAAGAAGCAGTAGATGGGGGTTGATGGGACGGCTGGTGGTTGGCGTGGTTGGCGAGGCCTGTTAGTCCGCATTTTAGCGCTGTGAGATTTCCACATTAAGGCATGTTGATTGTGCATGTGCCAATTCATGTATGTAGTTTTCACATTTTTCCAATTTTTGCTACTACGGAGTTTTTTTTGCAAACTTCAACATGAAAAAAATTTCTGCATTGGTGCAGATGCTTTCCTCCTCTGGATTCTGTGATTCTTCAGAGCAGACCTCTGATGTCCATGGAATAGAATGTGTTAAAAGCTTTGCAGAATGGCCCATCTGTGGTTCCCCATAGTCAGTTGGGCGTTTGAAAATTTTTGACGCAGGGGAAAACAAGGATGATTGGGATGCCATCTCTGAGGATTGGACTGTGTGTGATGTTAAGGTGGAGGAAGAAGAGAAGAGGACATTTTATGCAGCGCTTGCCATCCACTGGGGCATATGATGTTTCTGTGCCTCATCTACAAGGTGTACCACTGGGCGACTGCCAAGGAAAGGGAGTCGAGTAGTCCTTCCAGTTACAGATGTTGTTAGTGGCCTTTTTATGGGATGAGATGGTGTTTGTTAAGTTGAGCTTTCAATAATATTAAACACCTAGCCCATGTACACATTGAATACCAAGCCTATTCCCTCTTCCACCACAAACTCGCTTATTCCCTCTCATGTTGTAAGTAGTCTTCCCTTCTTGTAATCTGCTGTTTCACAGCCTTATGCCCACAGCTATTAGTCACCTGTCACTAAAAGAACAATCAATATTTATTTTCTTAGATAGGTGTAACAGTGTTCTTCAGGTACACCAACGATTTTTAAGTGGAAATCTGGCCTTTTGATTTGTCACTGAAACACAGTTTCACAAACAATTTACCAAACAGAAGCAAGGAATTGGCACTCACTGTGCCATAAAAATGTCCTTTATTGTGGAATCATATAAAACCACCGCAGGTAAGCAAACAAGTGGAAATGATACTGGGCAACGGCCGTTTCCACTTGTTTGCTTACCTGCATTTGTTTTATTCGATTCCACAATAAAGGACATTTTTTATGGGACGGTGAGTGCAAATTCCTTGCTTCTATTTGGTGATTTTGGACATTCTCTGCATTGTTCCTTTGAATTTGGCACCCGTATCCCAGGAATTTTGTAGTATTGTACAGCCACTTATGGGGTATTTCTACATTCAGCATAAATTGTGTGACAAATTTTAAACGCAATGATACACTAGATTTGGTAAAAACCTTTTTGGGCACATGGCAGTGCTAGGAAAGAAAGCGTGCCATTTGTCTTGAATAGATTGTGAAAGCCATGTCATATTTCGAGAGCCCCTGCCATGTGAAAACAGCAGAAATCCCTCACAAGTGACCCCATGTTGGAAAATAGACCCCCTCAAGAGGGAAATATGACATTTTAGTGGTAAACATGTAATTTGTCAGGTGCACAAGGGTTAATAGGTGAAACAGGTCCCCATAATTTATTGCGCAATTTCTCCCGAAAGCTGTGCCACCCCACATGTCGCCAGAAATTACTGTTAGGCCGGGATCACACACAGTGAGATATGGCCGAGTCTCGCAGGTTAAAACCAAGCTCTGGCGCTGGCACTCCGGAGCGGAGCGTGCAGCCGCACAGCAATACATGGAGCTGCATGCTCCGCTCCGGAGTGCCGGTGCCAGAGCTTGGTTTTAACCTGCGAGACTCGGCCGTATCTCGCTGTAGTGTGACTCCGGCCTCAGGCCTCACATTAGGGTTGAGAAGGGAGTGCTATTTGGCTTTTGGAGCACAGATTTTGTAAGAATAGTTTGCGGGCAACATTTGCGGAAATCTGAAGATGCCAGAACAGCAGAAAAACCCCAAAAGTGACCCCATTGTAGAAACTGCACCTCTCAATGAATTGTCTACAGCTGCAGTGACTTTTATAACATTCACGCTTGGCTTTTTTTCTGAAGAATTGCAAATATGCCAGTTTAGTGCCCATACATTGCCCTTGTAAGGAGTTGACAGGTCCCCTCAGTTGCGCCCTCTCCTCCTCCCTTGTGACCTCCGTGTATCTTATGCAAAAACATTATGTTTGCCATGTACTCCGATTGTATTATGCGGTGTACCACCATATGTCTGCCTTGTTTATATCTTGTGCATTAATGTAATGACATGATTACTGCTTCTGTATTATGCTATGTAATAGAGTTAGGGAAAGGAACTAGTTAAAATGTGGGCTGGGCCAGCAGCAGAGAGGGAAGAGGAAGCTGCTGCTCCCAGTCAGTGTTCAGTAGCCCTGGCACTTCAGCCCAGGGCAGATGTACAGCATCAGACTGGGCATTGCCAGAATCCCAGATGGGAGAGATCTGTTGCCCCGGACTCAAGGACTTAAAAGGACTTAAAAGGACTGAAGGACCACAACATAGGCCCCAGGACTCTGGAAGGGCCCCTGCTGAAGGAGTTTTAAGCATCCAGATCCCAGCGAGTGGATTTCTGCGAACTTCAGCTACAGCTGCCATTGTGGGTACAGCCGTAGCAAGTATCAGGGAGAGAGCAGGAAGCCAGTGTTGGAATGGTCTTTTTGTCTACCTTTCATCCTCATTCATTAAAAGTTATTTCCCTTTTGGAAAACAGCTGCATTCTTGAACTCTCATTGCCTGGACTATGGTGACAAGAGGAAGAGAAGGTAACTTGTGGGTGGGGAAAAGGCTGTGTCAGTCCTGTATTGTATGTGCAGGGGGCTGGGGGGGTGTACTCACTGACCGTTTGATCAGTGAACTCTGTCCGTGGACTTTGCCATTAAGTAACTCAGCTACAACTACCCCCCGGTTGCCCTTGTTACACCCCCATACAGTGTAGAGCCCTAATATATTGTAGCGCCCCATACATTGTACCCAGCTTGTGCTTTTGGCGATAAATTGTTAAGTGCTCTCTCCCGACAACAGTAATGCCAAATAAGTGTCCACTTACTGTGGTTTAGGCAGAGTTTCGCATTTGGATTTTGGAATGCAGAATTCACCGGATTTTATTTGAGGGGGCGGGAGCCATGTTGATTTTCCTTTGTTCTACCAGTAACATGAGAACCCCCAATAGTTCTAGTGACAGATGAGGCACCTGACTGGGGGCTGGTTTTGTGCTGGATAAATTAGGGCTTTTATTGATAACTTTTTTGGGTAAATAATATTTTTTGATCGTTTTGAGAATAAGGCTGGGATCACATTCTTGTGTTCCATGATGAGCACTTACGTCAAGGTTTCCGTGTAATAAATCCCACAGAAATGTGATTCAGATGAAACCCCCATCAGAACCATCCACAATAATGAGGCAGCTGGAGACGCTGTGGAGTCTGTTTGGCGTCTGATCTGGTTGTATTCTTTTTAGGAGTGAAGAAATCTATGTTTGACTATAATGGTGCGCTATAAAGACGCTTCAAATGATGGGACACTGCCGAAACACAGACCAATCCAAGCTGACTTCATCTGCCTCATAAATGAGTGGTTCCGGTTTTGTCTGAATTGCGGTTTTGGGGAATTTACACAAAAACCTTGACGTAAGTCCTCCGCAGAGAGCAGGCGAGCACTGGATAAATATAAGCTGAGCCTTATACAGATTTTTGTAAGGTAGAATGAGCAAATAAGACAGCTGACATTCGCAGGAATTGCATTCGCTGTGAGGAGCCATACACTTATTCCTCAGAGCTGTTAAAAGGCGGCGCTGTGGAATAAGGCCCCCAAACGGCAACCGTTAAAAGGCATATTCAGAGGTGATTAAGGTTTTAAAAACTGAATTAACCATATGTAAACACAGAATTTAATGTGAATACAACTGCTTTATTCATAGATTATTAGCATTTGGCATCTTATAGATTTTTACTGTGTATTTGCAGCACTTGTCTTTCTTTTTAAATTTTACATTAAAAAAATTAGTCGCTACTTCCAAGCAGAAGTCACCTGAAGAACCGTAAAGTTACTTCTTGTGGTGGCCACTTCATGAGTTTTGAAGCCTGAAGCAATTGAAAGAAGCTACAAAAGACTGAACATGTGCAAAGCAAGTCATTTTGATCATTGCTTTGCTTCTAAAACCAAAAAACAAGGGCCAGCACACCTGTTAGTATAATTGTAATGTATGGGTTCCCATGCAAAGAGAAAAGGTCGCACTCATCGAGATGAAAGTTTCACTGATTTATTGACATATGAACATGTCAAGTCGGGGGAGTGACATAAGGAGTGCAAGAAAGGCTGACAACGGCCGTTTCGCGCTGCTCGAGCACTTTCTTGCACTCCTTATGTCACTCCCCCGACTTGACATGTTCATATGTCAATAAATCAGTGAAACTTCTATCTCGATGAGTGCGACCTTTTCTCTTTGCATGGATTCCCAGGATTGACTGTTTCCAGGTCTGGCACCCGAGATTCCCAGCTGCTGGGCTTCTGTATGCCGCACATCATTTGAACTCACACGGTAACAGCGGTGCCGTCCGCTTTTTATCTTCAGTAATGTATGGGTGCACCCTGGGGCCTTTAACAGACAAATATAACCTAAAATAAATAATACAAGTAATAAATAAAAGTAAATTAGTAATAACATGTAAAAAAAAGAAAAATCATAGGGTACTTAATTGAAAGTCAGGCATAGTTCCTGCTCTGACCTCATCTATTTTGAGGCCTGTTTGGCACATAGCGAGGTGAGTTACTAGATAGGGACCATCCTAAGTTAGTACACCTTGTTGAGGTTGGGTGGCTTTTATGCTTTTTGTAAGCCTATGTGCACATGGTTCCGATTCTACTGCGGATCCGCAGCGTTTCTGGCCCTGCGGATCCGCAGCGTTTCTGGCACTGCAGGTCCGCAGCAGTTTCTGGCCCTGCGGGTCCGCAGCAGTTTCTGCTGCGTTGTACAGTACCATTCTTTGCAATGGTAAAAAAAAAACGCTGTGCACATGCTGCGGATTTTTCCGCGCGGGTTACAATCCGCAGCATGTCAATTCTTTGTGCGGAATCCGCTGCGGTTTCACACCTTCACCATTGTGAGGTGTGAAACGGCAGGGCTAAACCGCAGGCTAATCCGCAGGTAAACCGCAGGTATTTTGACCTGCGGATTTACCTGCGGATTTTTCAAAATCCACGCTGAAAAATCCGCAGCACTTCCAACTCCGTGTTCACATAGCCTAAAAATAAAAATCACACAAAAGTACCCCATGTTTGCCACGTGTTACTATTTATTTACTTGCTGCAGTGTTTCTACATATTTTTATTCTAGGTAATATACGCCAGTGCATATGTTAATTTTTTAATGCTTATTTTTTAGCACATTTTCAGGTGGAATCCACCTGAAAGACACCATATACACATACCCATTGATGCAAATCACCAACAACCAGATGCTATGCAGATCACAAACCTTTGAAATCTACTCTGGGAAAGGTAATCATAAGTTTATTTTTTTATTATTGAAGGGATATTAAAACTTTGAATACAAAACTATTTTGCATAAAGCAGCTTCAGAAAAAAAATGGCACAACCTTTTTCTTCCACACACTTTCTCTTGTATCCGAGCTAGTTCTTTGGGAAAATTTTTTGAACAACATAATTAACTTTAGGCACCAAGGACGTATTGTATCTCAAAATTAAGTCATCTTTGATCCAGTCATTCTCTAGAATGTTCTTGTTTCTGGAATTTTTACAATGGAATACAATAGCATCTCGTCTTACAAATAAAGCTACCTGTCCTTTAGCCTTTATAACAGAGTGGATTGAAGTGTAAATGACGTTTCGTGGATTTATGATCATTTTTGGTACAGTTCTGGTCATGTTATTAATAGGTTCTCTATACAAACGTTGAAGAATATTATCTCCAGGGATTTGATTCCATAATTTTGATCCAGATGCTTCCTCTGAGAATAGATAAATTTGGTTTTCAAAACGAAAGACATTTATATGTGGATAACGTTTTTGGAGATTGCTCATTAAAGTTGGCCAGTCCCAATATTGTAACGGAATGATAATCTCATCAATGTCGTTTAGGAGAACATACTCACTTTTAAACATATTTCTGTACATGCAGTCATTTAAAGAAGCAATTTGTCCATAGTAGCCAATTTCACTGTCGAGTCCTTTAACGTATTCCCATTTTTTGGAGGTTTTCAGATATTTGTCTATTGGCCAGGGTATTACCTCTAAGACACCTTCCTGAATGTAATGTCTCATAACCTTGTCCACATTGTCACCGCAGCTCGTGTTATAGATGGTGACTCTAGAAGCTCCAAGTAATTTATACATTTCAATAGCCTGAATCATTTGCAAAGCGTAATCATACTTCCCATACAAGGCAGAGATACAAACCGTAAAATTAGCAGAAAATGGCCCCATTGGATCTTTTGAGATCTCAAACACTGGAATTTGGCTTATGTCTTTTGTGCGGTTTGGATAAACAGAGATGTAGTTAAAATCACAGTCAGGTGGTATTCTACATAGGAGACTTGCAGTCTCATAAGGAAATCCAAAGTTGTCCTGAACAATATCAATTTCTGCCATAACGTGTACATAACCAAACTGCTTACAGTAGAACAAACAGAAAAAGTTGTTTACTGTGTGATGGACTATAGCAAGTATTCTTATTAAACTGGATTCTCTGGGATCATAATACGGAGCGATGATGAGGGTTTTGTTATCCTGTAATGGTATTAAGGGCCCGATGGCAATGTTGGAAATGTAGCTTATTTGAGCATCTTGGGGTTGTAGCAGATAAAAGAGCAAGATGAAAAAGAGCACCAATACATTGCAGGCAATGAACTTCTGTTTTAATGAGCAGGACATCTTTTCATCATGAATACTGACTGTAAAAAAAGAAAAAGAATTAAAGTATAAAACATAACTTGGTATAAAACATTGTGATTGCACTGATAAAACATAAAAAATCTTATTTTGAGTCAGACATTTTTGCAGAATTTCATGTTGCAGATAATCTGCTCTCAAACTGAAACAAATTGGCATAAAAATATTCTTCAAGGTCGCTACTGACCACTAGAGTTGGGCGACTTTTGGTTTTTTAGGGTCGCGTTTCGTTTCGCGAAACCCGACTTTTCCAAAAGTCGGGTCGAGCAAGATCGTCCGATTATAGGGAAAAGTCGGGGTCGTCCCGAAACACGAAACCCAATGTAAGTCAATGGGGAATAAAAGTCGGCAGTGAGAGGAGGACAGGAAACACACCTACAGTGCCCATTTGAATGCCAAAAGCATCAATTCTTCTTACTTAAGCTTGTCAACCTTAATTAACTTCATAATACAAGTTATGCACTGAAAAATGGGGGTTATTTGGCTAAAGTTGTGGGGGGGTAGGGCTGGCTCCAGGTTTTCATGTGCCCTGGGCGAAAGAGCGCCCCTTTAACACATACCACAACTCATCATGCTCCGATACGGCAGAGAAATAGCGGTATAGTACAATGAAAAATACTTCACTTTTTACATCTCATGACGAGGCCCATCTATTTCTCCATACAGAATCATTGGTCCCATATAATGTTTGAAACAGTATATGATGAGCTCCACATAATGCTACAGTATATGTTGGTCCCCATGGATGAAGCTCCACTGTCTTATGGGCCCAAATAATGCTCCAAACATAATGGGCCCCATTTCTACTGCTCTAGTGTATAATGGGCCCTGTAAATGCTGCTCCATTGTCTGATGTCCACCTTTGGAATGCTCCAGTGTATGGTGGGCACCATCTATCATTCTCCAGAGTATAGTGCTCCCCAAAAATTGCTGTCCCAACATTGAAAACAATCAAATAAGTCTCCTCGCTAGGGAATCCCTGTACTTGTCTGGACTCCTCGTCGTCCCCATCTTCCATCTCACTGCACAGCATTTCAACTTTGCAAGTGCTGTGATCCTGAGCAAGCAGGGGGGGGCCCACTCGTTGGCGACGGCACTGGCACAGGGCCCCTGATAGTACGGTGGTGTGTCTGATGGCGGGTGGGCCGAACCTGCACTTTCATCTGCAGCTTCCTCTTTGTCACCGTGTAAGATGGAACTGTATATGGGAAGGGTAACCTGAGTTTCATCAGGGTCAGATTCAGGCCGAGTAGCGTGCGAGGGGAATGTAGTGGTCTGGGTCAATGTACCAGCAGATTCATCGAGCAGTGGCTGGGCATCAGTGCACTTGTGTCGCCCCCAGGAGTACGGTCGCCACAGTGGCATTACCTTCTTCCTAGGGAGTGTGATGTCATGCTTGGGAGCAACGAACGATCTCTCTAGCAGGTTAACTGATTGGGCGGCGTTATTCCCACGAGTCATGACCCTCCAAACAGCGTTCATGAAGGCAAAGTGTTTGTTTTACGTGGGCAGTATGGTTGCAAAGCTGAACCTTAAAGGAATGTCCAGAAGGGCACCACCAGGAGTGGAGCCTACGGTTAAATTCGACTCCACCTGGGAAACCTCAACCATGCCAGCTACAGAACAGATGCGCACATTGCAAGCTTAATTCCGTTAACGAACGAGACTCCGTCATGCCCCGCGGTCCGAGTCCGGCTTACTAGAGGGACACGTGAGGCTCTGGCACATGAGATTGGCCAATAACTGGTGTGTCATGCCATTACATGTCCGTGGCTGCATGTGCGCTACACTGAAAAGGCCAGCGTTTGTCGCTTACAGGTGCAGATAACCCGCTGAACAACGTTAGTGATGGGGATCACTGATGACAATTATTACCCGCGAACAATGATTTCCCAGTAAGTGCAGGTCAACCGCAGTTCCGGAATTAGGCCTAACCGTCATTCCTGAAAAAATGAAAAACTTACGTGTGCAAACCACAGGTGCTGTAGCTTGATTAACAGCTCGCCAGCCGTTCTCACGCCCAGTATGGATTGCACGTGATTGCACAAAGGTTAGAAAGGGTACCGTATCCCCGGATAACATGTATGGATAGCGTACACATTCAAAATATATGTCTATACATCAGGAGGCAGGCTCAGACGGTGTTAGGCCCAGTATGGATTGCACGTGATTGCACAAAGGTTAGAAAGGGTACCGTATCCCCGGATAACATGTATGGATAGCGTACATATTCAAAATATATGTCTGTACATCAGGAGGCAGGCTCAGATGGTGTTAGGCCCAGTATGGATTGCACGTGATTGCACAAAGGTTAGAAAGGGTACCGTATCCCCGGATAACATGTATG